>NC_073305.1:177438761-178044435 GCF_027595985.1 Sorex araneus
TTTGTTCTTTGTGATGTGTTCCAGTCTCACTGGTGTGAGGTGATATCTCATTGTTCTTTTGACTTGCATTTCCCTGATGATCAGTGATGCCGAGTATTTTTCATATGTCTTTTGGTCTTTAGAGGAAGTTTCTGTTCATCTCTTCTTCCCCCTTCTGATAAGATTGGTTGATTATTTTTCTTATAAATTACTGACAGTGTTTTTATATCTTGGATATTAACTCTTTATAGGTGAGTGATAGAAAATATGTTCTCCCAGTATGTAAGGATTCTTTTTTTTATCCTGGTCGTAATTTATTCAGAAATAAAGAAGTTAGTTCATCATTTCTGAACTTAAGCAGTGCAGAAGCCTCTTAGTTTGAAGTAGTCTTATTTTTTTCTATCTTAGTCAATGGTATTGAATCCTTGAAGATACATCCAGCTTCGATGTCATAAAATGTTCTGCTTCTTTTTCTCAATATAGTTTATGAATTAAGGTCTGATACTGAGATCTTTAATCACTTTTTATTTGACTTTTCTGCATGGTATTACAAGATTATTTGTCTGAATAGTAAGGATTTCTCGATGGACTGTCAATTCTATTCCACTCATCTTAGAGTCTGTTCTTATTCAATATCTCACTGTTTTGATTTCTAAGGCTTTACAAAATATTTTGAAGTTGGGTAAAGAAAGTCTCCCATAATTCTTTTTCCTAAGATTACTTTGGCTATTCTGGAGGTTACTATTCCACATAAGCTTTAACAGCAATCTATATATTTTTTAAATTTCATGAGTATTTTTGTAAGGACTGCACTGAATGTGTATAGTGCTTTGGGCATGACTGACATTTTGATAATTTAGTCCTTCCAATCCAGGAAGAGGGGATGTGTTTCCATACCTCCATGTTCTCTTTTATTTCTTTTAGTAGTGTTTTATATTTTTCTTTATATAAATTTTTCACCTCTTTTGTTGGACTAATTCCTGTTTCAGGATTTTCTGAAGCACGATTGTGATTTAATAATTTTTCTCTATTATAGTTCATTATTTTCATATAGAAAATCCATGGATTTCTGCATATTGCTTTTGTAGCTTTCCACCTGCACTTTCTGCCATCCACCCCGAGGGTTCAAAAAACTTTAGTTCAAAAAGACTTTTGCACTCCTATACTCAGTGCAGCACTGTTTACAATAGTCAAAGCCTGGAAACAACCCAGAGTTGTTTGGTTATTTTACAATTGCCAAAATCTGGAAACACCTAGGTGTCCAAAGACAAATGACTGGAAAAAGAAACTATGGTCCATATAGCACGATGGAATACTACTCAGCGTTAGGAAAAGAAAAATCATGCAATTTGCTGCTGTGAGACTAGATCTGGAGGATATCATGTCAGGGAAGTTACAAGGAAAGAGACAGACTCTCTCATAAGTGGGGCATAAAGGAGACAAGTAGGGTTAAAACACATAACCAATGGCAACAGAAACTGAAAATTGGTCTTTGGTATGAAACTTACCAAAGAGAAGGGAAAAGAGGAGAAATAAGATGGGGGAGAGGATACAGACACAAGGTGGAAGGGGCACTCTGCTGGAAGGTGTGGTACTGCAATGTGTTGTATATGAAACCTATCGCTAACAGTATTGTAAACAATGTAGTACTGTAGCACTGTCATCCCATTGTTCATCGATTTGTTTGAGCAGGTACCAGTAACGTCTCCATTGTGAGACCTGTTACTGTTTTTGGCATATCGAATATGCCACGGGTAGCTTGCCAAGCTCTGCCATGTGGGCAGGATACTCTTGGTATCTTTCCGGGCTCTCCAAGAGGGACAGAGGAATTGAACCCAGGTCACCTCGTACAAGGCAAACACCCTACCCACTGTGATATCGCTCCAGTCCATTGTAAACAATGTACCTAAAATAAATTAAAAATAAAACATATCCTTGGAGAAAACAAATTTTATTAGTGTAATAAATACTGAGTTCTAACAGTACACAAGTTTTTGGTGTACAGTATTATAATTCAACATTTGTACTTACAGTATCATGATCACTACTAGAGATCTAATTTCTTTTTTATTTATTATTATTATTATTAAATTTATTTTATTAAATCACCATGTGGAAAGTTACAAAGTTCTCAGGCTTATGTCTCAGTTATACAATGGTCAAACACCCATCCTTTCACCAGTGCCCATATTCCACCACCAAAAAAAAACAAACAAAAAAACCAGTATACCTCCCACTCCCCCAACCCCCAACCCCCCTGCATAACTGATAAATTTCACTTCCTTTTCACTTTACCTTGATTGCATTCCATATTTCAACACAAAACTCATTATTGTTGTTGGAGTTTATAGCCCAAGAATACAGCCCTATTGACAAGGAAACATTTGATAATTAGTTTTCCACTAATGAGAATGAAGAGATAGAAAGTCTCTTTATATTTTAGGATTTAGGATTTCTGTATTTTAGTAATTAAGTCCAGGGAGATTTAAGTTGGAAATTGCATCATTTCCCTTCCTGGAGCAGCATGGAGCAAAAGCTTAGTTCACAGTCTGGAGACATGGCTGCAAGCACTCGCTGGGACCCCAAGTCATATAGCTGGCTCTGGATCCTGGTCGTTCAGCAGCAAAGTGGCTGTGCAAAGACATAGCCACCCGGGTCGAATCTTGGCGGAGCTGGAGCTGGCACCGGCCCCAGTCCGAGACTGCCTAAGCGTCCCGCTGTTTCAAGTTCAAAACACATTTTTTTTCTTCCACGCCACCAAGTTCATACCTGTTTAAAAGTTCCATAAAATGGCGGACGCCATACTGCTTCTTCCCGGAGGGAAGAAAAATGAAGAAAGAAGGATATTTCCCCCCTTAGCCGGCATGGGGCAAAAGCTTAGTTCACAGTCTGGAGACATGGCTGCAAGCACTCGCTGGGACCCCAAGTAATATATCTGGCCTATTATTATTATTTTTATTGAATCACCATGTGGAAAGTTACAAAGCTTTCAGGCTTAAGTCTCAGTTACACAATGCTCGAACACCCATCCCTTCACCAGTGCACATATTCCACCACCAAGAACCACAGTAAACCTCCCCCCACCCTAAAGATCTAATTTCTATCCACTGCCAGTTACCACCCTTTGCCATTTAACTTAACTCTCAGATTCCTTCTTTTCCAGAAATCACCACTCTGTTTTCTGTGTCTGTTTGTCTTTGTTTGTTTGCGTACTGGCATGTTTTATTTTTTATTATATTCCATGTGTGAGTAAAATCATACAGTATTTGTTTTCTCCAATCGATTATTTGACTTAACATAATATACACACTGTCCATTTATATCACTGAAAGTAAACTGGGAAATTTTAGCACACCAGTTTAAGTCTAAAAGTATTATGGTCTTTGTTTTGGGAACACTAACTAGACAAGTTCATTTCCATAGAAATCTTAGCAGGAGAAGTCTCAGAGTCTCTTATGGTATTTCTCTGGGAAGTTTCCTATTTTCCAGATCACCCTTGTTGGAAGGATGAATCCATGTGTCAGTAGAAACTTTCTCAAGGATCACAGCATTTTCTGGAGCATTTGGGGTCTTTGCCAGTGACTGCTTACCTCTATTCACAAACTCAGACCTATCTTTCTGGTTCCAACTCAAAAGAATTTTACCTATGCTCTGAAGTTGGCTAGAATCAAGTCACAAAAGGAAGGACATGTTCTTGGCTATTCCAGTTCTAGCACAGAGTTCAAGGTCAATGCTAACTCTGCACGTTGAGAACTCAGAATAGTTGGAACTTGTAAAAAGTTTTCTTTTTAAATGTAAAACTCAGGACTTTCTGGGAGGCACTACAGAAAAAGACCCATTCATCGGAGATCCAATAAATAACTGAAAATTAACTTCATGGGCAGAATTCCAGCTCTCATTGACTTTATAACCCATCTTCTTGCAATGACTAAGAACATTGACTAAATACAAACAAATATTTCTCTTGCTGACATCTTTATTTCAAACTGTTCTATTCTACAGGTTGAGATATAATCCTAGACTTAGTTCTTGGATCATAACAAGTCTAAGCCTCCGGAAGCTGGATGAAGAGAGAGTAAACAGAGGATACTATCCTTCTACTGACCAAAGAACCACTGGGTTTCTTTGCCCTGATGTGACCTTCTGAAAAACAGGGTCATGTATTTTCATGAATATGGAAATAAGAGAGTGATTGGCACAAGATTATTTCTCCTGCCTGGTCATCAACTGTGAGTATACATAGTTTCAGTCATTGGAAAGTTCCATAATTTAGGGCAATAAACAAAGATATATTTACTACTGTTGGGATAATTCAGGACCAGTGTTTCTCAATTGGGGGGCCGTATGTCCCCCTTTGGGCTTCCAGAATGTTCCAAGGAGGCCACACAAGTGAAAATTGCATAAATGGAACAAGGGTAGGACAGAAAAAAGCAAGATCAGAAGTGGATCACGGTTGAAAACAAGGTTGATAAACACTGGTATAGACTATTCAATTTCTGCAAATCAAAATTATAATATATCTTAATCAAAGATATTGCTTCTAATTTAATTTATTAATGTTCCCAGCACTGGTGTTGTATTTACATTTCTGAAGTGGCCCGGAGCTTGGGGCTTCAGGTTTGGAGGTGAAAATGAGCCTCAAGCTTACTTGACCCATCAAAGAGGAGGGCAGACGCTTCCAAGGAGGGAGCAGAGATGCCCCGCCGCCAGGGGACTGTTTCAATCTCCCAGTTCCTCGAGGGAGACATTGGAGGAAAGTCATGTCCACGATAAGGTCTTGCTTACACCCAGAAAGGCCTCAGACGCCCCAACCCTATCTCTCTGGATTCCTAACATACTTGCCTCACAGCATTGCAAAACCTGCCCTTAAGCCAGCCCCTTTGTTACTGCAGATAGCTTTCTCCGCCACGGCACATGGCCTAGAGGTTCTTTAAGAATGACTTTTCTTTGCTTAGACAGACCCTTGGCAAGCCCTTTTTTTGTAGGAGGTCTAATCTACTTAAAGCCAAAAAGAACAGCTTTTCCAGTTTCATAAAGCACATCTAGACACTCCACCTGGCAGTTTCTTTAGGAAGGACATAAACCCGCCAAGTTGCTGTGGAGAACATGTGGCCCCTGGTGTCCAAGCATCTGTCACCTAAATCTCCCCTCAAACCTTCATACTTCTATTCTTCTCTCCCGGAAGGGAGCATTATATGACACTCACCATAGTCATGCCACCAGACCCCGCTCCAGGCTGTTTCACTTGGGGTGCCCTAGATGTGGGCAGATCAAAGTCCTCCCTGCTCCAAGGGACCAAGACCTGGCAGCCAAAAACCTCCAGAACTCAACTGCCACCATGCTCAAGGCTGCTCCCCACACGAGAGAGAGAAAGAGAGAGAGAGATGAGAGAGAGAGAGAAGAAAAGTGCATGTCATAGAGTTGGGGGAATGGGAGGGAAAGTAGGGACACTTGCCATGGAATATGTACACTGGTGAAAGTATGGGTGTTGGAACATTCTATGACTGAAACACAATCATGTACAACTTTGTAACTGAGTATCTCACTGATTCAATAAAAAAAAAAAGATTAAAAAAAAAAACCTTCATACTTCAATGCTGGGATGAGTACTGGGGCTCTCCCTCTCCAGTCCGGAGAAGCCTGCAGTCTCTTTTGAGAGCTCTCTCTCTCTCTCTCTCTCTCTCTCTCTCTCTCTCTCTCTCTCTCTCGTTCCTCAAAACTTTCAAATAAAATCTACTATGCTTCCTTTGGAAAAAGAAATGACATAAACCAATTAAGACCTTGAATTATTTCTGATTGGTGAAATAATGAAAAGGGTTCTTGCAAATGCAGGCCTAGCTGGCATCACTCCATTATTTTCATTGTAAACTACTTGACTATAATGGACACAATCTTGAATTTCTCTGATTGTCCTCCGAACACAGACACAGAATCCCAATAGCTTTATGTTCAAAAGGCACTCCACAATATGTTGATAGAGATATAAATGACATTGGTATCTTCAAAGATGACATGGAACTAAGCAATCTAGTAAAAACAGAGATCAACAAATGGGACTACATTAAACTAAAAAGCTTCTGCACCACAAAAGATACAGTGACCAGAATACAAAGACTATCTACAGAATGGGAAAGGATATTTACACAATACCCATCAGATAAGGGGTTGATATCAAGGGTATATAAAGCACTGGTTGAACTCTACAAGAAGAAAACATCCAACCCCATCAAAAAATGGGGCGAAGAAATGAACAGAAACTTTACCAAGGAAGAGATACGAATGGCCAAAAGGCACATGAAAAAGTGCTCTACATCATTAATCATCAGAGAGATGCAGATCAAAACAACCATGAGATATCACCTCACACCACAGAGACTAGCACACATCCAAAAGAACAAAAGCAACCGCTGTTGGAGAGGATGTGGGGAGAAAGGGACCCTTCTTCACTGCTGGTGGGAATGTCGGCTAGTTCAGCCCTTTTGGAAAACAATATGGACGATTCTCAAAAAACTAGAGGTTGAGCTCCCATTTGACCCAGCAATACCACTGCTGGGAATATATCCCAGAAAAGCCAAAAAGTATAGTCGAAATGACATCTGCACTTATATGTTCATTGCAGCACTGTTTACAATAGCCAGAATCTGGAAAAAACCCGAGTGCCCTAGAACAGATGACTGGTTGAAGAAACTCTGGTACATCTATACAATGGAATACTATGCAGCTGTTAGAAAGAATGAGGTCATGACCTTTGCATATAAGTGGATCAGCATGGAAAGTATTATGCTAAGTGAAATGAGTCAGAAAGAGAGAGACAGACATAGGAAGATTGCACTCATCTGTGGACTATAGAATAACAGACTATAAGACTAACACCCAAGAATAGTAGAAATAAGTACCAGGAGGTTGTCTCCATGGCTTGGAGGCTGGTCTCTCATTCTGGGCAACTCAGAGAAGGGAACACCAAGTAAAATGTGATTGGAGGTCATGTGGGGGAAAGATGATGCGGGCCCAATATAGACTAGAGACTGAACACAATGGCCACTCAACACCTTTATTGCAAACCACAACACCTAATCAGAAAGAGAGAACAAAAGGGAATACCCTGCCATAGTGGCAGTGTGGGGTGGGGGGAGACAGGACTGGGGAGGGGGGAGAGGGATGTTGGGTTTACTTTTGGTAGAGAATGGGCACTGGTGAAGGGATGGGTTATCAAACTTTGTAAGGGAGAAACATGAGCACAAAAATGTATAAATCTGTAACTGTACCCTCACGTTGACTCACTAAATAAAAATAAACTATTAAATTTTAAAAAAGTCCATCATTTTAAAATTACCTATAAAATTTTAAAGAGTGAAAACAACTTAAATCACTGAATAAGAGACTAGTTAAAATGGAACATCCACACAATGGAATACTATGAATCATTGAAAGAGAATGAAGGGATTTATACAATATAATAGAATGATCTTCATATAGATTACATAAAAGATCTAAGTGCACAATAGTATGTGTTTTTACTACCTTTTATCTAGAAAGAAAATAGAGATAAATAGTTGTGTTTGCATATAGATTTAAAAAATGTACAATACAACAAAAAATCTGCAAAGGTAATATATATTCATACTTTTATATTGCTTACATATTCAAACATTTACATTTGGGATATATTGACTTAAACATAATATTTAATTAAAATTAATTGTATCCACTTAAGTGTTTTTAATGTGGATGTTACTAATTTTATGTGAAACTCTCTTATTTCTATTGGAGATTGCAACTTTTTCACCATAGGGTGAGTCAAGTATTGTTTGGTGACAAGGATGTAATGTTCTGAGGATTCATCATTAAATGAATGTCATAAGGCATATGACATAACCTTAATGATCTATCCTATTACACACCTATGCAAACATAGGGACCACCAATGTATTTATAATCTATCATTGCCTGCAGGCATCCTTCTGCAGCATATGACTATAGATAATGCCTCTAGACACAGAAAAAGGACGTTGACTCTCATATGAGTCATACTAATAAAAATCAGTACCACATGAATTAATGAGAATATTTGAAATATGTATTCTAACACCTTAGGAGGTTATCTCACTCTTTTGGAACTACTTACCCCAGTGAGACTAAGAAACTCAGAATCTTTCAGAACAGGAATCAGGAAATAGAAGCCATGGATCAGAAAAATAAAACCACTTGTTAAAAGAGATGCCTTTCCTAAAGAATTTAGACTGTATTTTTAAAGTGATATTAGATGTAACAGTGTAGCTTTCAAGTCACAAAGAAAATCCTGTGAGAGAATGGAAATACTGCTGATGTGAGGTCACTAGACTTGGCACATTGGCACACACCTGTCTGTGGTGTACCCACTGAATTTCATACACCCTGGAAATGAGCTATTGAGAAGCCCAATCTGTTCCTAGTGTTGGCATCATAAAAAGGTACTGGAGGCTTGCTCTTCAATCACATGTACACCCTTAAACATGTATATTGTGTGCTTGTCTTTATGTCTTTTTGCTTTTTTCACTCTGGAGAAGCCCATGTTTTCCCTTGAACAAAAACTTCCCTTGTTTCTCTCCTCTCACATCTTTCTAAGCAAGTTTTATTCAATAAAAACAGTTTGCTTCATCAACAAAAAAGGAAGATGTCAGTTGCTACCAACATCAAGATAAGTAAATTTCATTCCAACATAGGATTTTACTAAAAGAATATACATAATATAAATAAAGATGTAATATATATGCTGGGATATTTTCCCCTAATACATATAATCCCCTAGATACATTTTATATAATATATAGCTCCTATATATTATATTATATAATACATAACATATTATATATAATATATAAATAAATACATATGTTTTATACATATATAAATAAAGATGTCAGAGATACTTTTCCCTAGAATGTAGCTTTTGTTTGATTATAAAATAATATAGATTTTCTTTCATATATGATGGGGTTACAGCCCACAAAATCATTGTAAGTTAAAAATACCTTAGTGAAAAATATATTTGTTACAGCTAGCCTGCTGAACACCATAACTTGGCAAAGCCTACCATCAACATTTTCAGAACATTGACATTAGTCTATGACTGGATGAAATTAGCTCATAGAAAGCCTCATTTTATAATGAAATGTTAAATATCTGTCACTGCTCAGCATGCCAATAACTCAAAGAAAGCTCAGACTTAAAAAATGGAGGGCCTAGGAGATAGCCCACAGGTTGGAACACATGCTTTGCATGCAGGAGCTAGAGGTTAGAGTCCCAACACTTCATGGTCCCCCAAACACCCCCGGTATCAACCTCTGAGCACATATCTAGAAGTAGAACCCAAGAACCGTTTGGGTGTTGCTCCCAAATAAATAAATACATGAAACCAGATTTTTTTTCTATTTTTTTCTTTTTTATTATTTTTGAAATTTATTTATTTTTTTAATTAGTGAATCACCGTGAGGGTCCCTCATACAATGTTTGAGAACCCATCCCTCCACCAGTGTCCATTCTCTACCACCAATGAACCCAGTATCCCTCCCACCCTCCAATCCCGTCCCCCCACACCCCACCCCGGCTCTGTGGCAGGGTATTCCTTTTTTTTCTCTCTCTCCTTTTGAGTGTTGTGATTTGCGATTGGGGTATTGAATGGCCATCGTGTTCAGTCTCTAGTCTACTTTCAGCATGCATCTCCCTTCCACGCGGGATCTCTAACCACATTTTACTAGGTGTCCCCTTCTCTATCCGGGCTGCCTTTTCCCCCAGCATGTGAGGCCAGCTTCCAAGCCATGGAGCCAACCTCCTTGTATTATATACTACTATTCTTGGGTGTTAGTCTCCTACTCTGTTATTTTATATTCCACAGATGAGTGCAATCTTTCTATGTCTGTCCCTCTCTTTCTGACTCATTTCACTTAGCATGATACTTTCCATGTTGATCCACTTATATGCAAAGTTCATGACTTTGTCTTTTCTAACAGCTTCATAGTATTCCATTGTATAGATGTACCAAAGTTTCTTTAAACAGTCATCTGTTCTCGGGCACTCGGGTTTTTTCCAGATTCTGGCTGTTATAAACAGAAACCAGATTATTTTTGCACCAATATAAAGTTCAAAAATTCTATTGAGGTCCAAAGAGATAGTACAATGAGTCAGATGCTTGCCTTACATGCTGCTAATCGTTCTTCTACCCCCGCACAACCGCATGTGGCCTCCTGAACACCACCGGGAGTAAGCCCTGAGTACAGAACCAGTAGTCAGCCCTGAGAGCTACTGGGTCACCATAAGCAAAACAAAACCAAAAGTTCAGCCATTTCAAGTCAACTACTATTTGTAATACAAAATCACTTCAAATTTTTATAAATTACTAAGGACTACAAAGGGAAAGGAAAAAGATCCAAAATCCCATCACCCAGAGGGAGCCTCTGTGAACTTTCAGGAACACGTTCTTCCAGGTAATCACTTCTACATATTGTAATCACTAGGTGTATACATGTTTAAACAAAGTGGAATTATTTCTACATGCTGTGACTTTATCCAAAGCAAAACTGTGCAGGAAAGACATTCTGTAGACTGTCAACAAGTATGATTTATTGAGAAACATTTACATGGCTAGGAAAGTGAACATGAATTCCCCCCATCAGAGACACAGGAAAATAATTGGAAAGACCAGCTAAGAACTTCGCCAAATTAGCAAGAAAAAATCCTTAAAGGGATGTGTTTCTTTTAACCTTTGTCACTAATGTCTACATCTTAAGAGTTCCCCTTTGTTGTTTAAGCTGCCTCTGCCCTGATTTAGGAAATGTGAAGCAAGAGCTGTATCAAGAATAGAAACTCTTCCGAGCCAGAGAGACAATGGGAATTCTCCACCACCCCTTCCCAGCACTGGGACTTTACACGTTTCTGCACCACTTCCCTTATAAATTCAGGATAATAGTGCCTACATGGTGAGATTTAGAGATGAAATATGTTCATAGCATTATGCCCTTCAGGGACATTTCACAGACCCTCAGTGAAAGTAGAATATTGTCATCACTGATAGAAAGTGCTTGTTAGTAAGATTTTTTTCCTCTGGAAATAGAACAGAACATTTGCTCTGTTACCAGCCCCAGATGTCTGCAGTCACCAGAGGGAACAGTAGAGTATGTGATCATGTCTTTTTACAGTGTATGTCTTAGGACTGTTGTATGATTTCCTCTGGCAGCAGCAGTATTGCCACCAGATTGTCAGGCTGCTCAGGGTGAGCGGATGGGTTAGGTAAGGGCAAGGACTGGTCAGGAGGTTGAAGATAGGATATTGGTTAGGATCAATCCCGTGGCTCAACTTGGATCCAAAAGTTAGGTAAAGAGCATGTCAATCATATGAGAATGACACCCAAAGACAGTAGACATAAGGGCCAGAAATACTGCCCCATAGTTGGAAGCCTGTCTCATGAACTGGGGGAAAAGGCAGCTGGAATAGAGAAGGGATAACTAGACAGTGATGGTTGGAGGAATCGTTTGAGGTGGGAGATGTGTGCTAAAAGATAAAGGACCAAATGTGATAACCTCTCAGCATCTGTATTGCAAACCATAATGTCCAAAAGTAGAGAGAGTATAGGGAAAATTGCAGGGAGGCAGGGGGAGGGTAAGGAAGAGGGCGTATACTGGGACACTGGTGGTAGAGAATGTGCACTGGTGGACGAATGGGTGCTTGATCATTGTGTAATTGAAACACCAACATGAAAGCTTGTAACTGTATCTCACAGTGATTCAATTTTTTTAATTTAAAATTAAATAAAAGAACATGTTGACAGGTTGGGAGATACAAAGGGGGTACAGGAGAGGTTACAGGAGCTAAGGCACCTGCTTGCATGTGGCCGGTCTCAGTAGGATGCTCAGCAAGACGTATAATCCCCTTAGTACTATGAAAGTGATTTATGAAAACAGTGTCAAGAGTTACCCCTGAGTAGCACCAGCTGTGGCCCCAGACCCCATCCCACCTTCTTTCAATAAAAGAGCAGGGGAAGTGGGACATGGCTGAATGACCAGAGAAGGAAATTCCAGCCTAAGATGGTGAACTCAGTCTGCTCCGGGTGATGAGAAGCCTGAGGTGTACAGATGCCCCAGGAAAGGGGATTCTACCTCTAGAGAAAAGGCTATGAAGGCTTTCAAAATGTGGCTCCAGGTAAGGCTTCCGCGGGCTTTGCAATCACCCATGAATTGGGATTAGGCCATGTAAAGAACTCTGGAAAGGAGGGGGTGACAAGAATGTCCGCAAAGGCAGCCGTGAGTCAAGTGGCATGAGTCCCACATCTGAGCGATGGGAAGGAAGCCCAGGAGAAAAGCATGTGGGTAGGAGCACAGGCTTGGGAGCCAAACAAGCTGCTTCAGATCCCATTCTGCCACTTAAAACTGTGGGACTTGGACAAGTTCTATAGCCTTGTGGTCCTTCGTCTCCCTGCCCCCAATGATGTGTTTTGTGGGTAGCTCTCACATGCCAAAAATGGTCTCTGCTTAAACCTGAAAGCTTTGTAACTTTCCACAAGGTGATTGAATAAAAGAATAAGTTAAAAAAAAAACTTTAAAAAATAAATAAAATAAAATAAAATAAAATAAAAAAATAAAAAATAAATTTTAAAAAATGGTCTCTGATGTGTGGCAAAAGGCCATCTCCCTTAAATGTCTCCATTTTCTCATCTGAGCCTTAATCTTCTGTTAGGACTTAGGTCAAATATCAACTCTCCTCCAAAAGGTTTTCTCTATTCTCTGAGTTCAAAGTGCTCTTTATGGAATTCAAGTTCTCGGGCCCCCAGAGACCCTGTCTCAGAGATGGGTGCCTGTCCCGGAATTAAGGATGGCAGCAACATTGGCCAGGGACATGCCAACCTGCTCAATCCGAGTGCCTGTTGGGTTCTGTGAAGGGGGAAACCTGCATTAAACTTATTTTTCCCTATGAATAAAAAAGTTCTTTCTCTTCACTGAACTCCATGGCAATATCTTTGATTCCCACCTCGCATCCCAGTTGGAATTCTTAGAGCTCTCTGCATTTTTGTTTTTCCTGGACACGTCTTTTATCACTATTAGTTTGCATATGTATGGAGAGAAAGAATATCAGCTTAGTAGTTTGTTTCGTTGAAATGATCAGCAAATATGTGTTGAATCGTTGAAATGATCAGCAAATATGTGTTGAATTTTCTCTATCTCCTATCAACATGAGTCTTCTAACTAAAATTAAGGTAACATTATATAGCCTTTATAACTGATCAGGTAAACAAAACAAAACAAAACAAAGAAACACACAAAACAACAGCAACAGCAAAACCTTTTCAATTTCCTGGCAAAAACCTCTGCACAGATACTCTAGACACAGTCTAAGAATGTTGAGAGAAAGACTGTGAGATCACACCCATGAATTACAGGTAATTCTGGGATCAAAAGATTTCTTGTGAAAAGCCAAGTAATTCATAAACCTTAACTGACAGTAAACAAATGGTCTAACTCAGCACATTCAACGCTTGGGTCTTAGTTTAAGCCAAAGCTTTTATTTGTTTTTCCTTAAGTCATTGAGAAATCTCCTGTTGGTGCAGAAAAAGGAGGTGTTGTAGAATTTAATTCTGTCAGACAAGAATATGTAAGAGTAGTCTGGGAGACAAAACGCAAACCTCCGCTGAAACCTCTCTAGCAGTGAGTTCTTGGTGGCCCAGGGAGGCTGGTCTCTCTCCACGCACAGTGAGTCACAAAGAGAAACATGGTGCACACAACGCAAAAGAACCTTAGGAGCCAAGAGGACGTATGCAGAGGACTAAGTATTACACAACCACTTTTGCATGAAATTCTAGAAAAGGCAAGACCACTCTCCAAGGACAGAGAGCACGAGTGATCTGGGGACTGGGCAAGAACAGCCAAGGGGCAGATGGAACTTTTGGGAATAGAGGTGTGACCTTTAACTCAAGTGGAAGGTGGATGACCTGAGTAGGTGTGTGTGTCAAAATTCATATAGCTGTACATTTAAAATGGGCGCATTTTATTTCAAGTTATACCTCATTAAGATGACTCAAAAATAGCCAGTCCCATAAATAATGGAAATGCCTGAGAGGTAGAAAATAGTAAAATATAAAAGGACACTGTGGCTGGGCAATTCCTCGCTGACCCCGCAGTCACACCCCAATGGGGTGTGTCTGTTTGACCCCTCACCTGTGAACCTGTGAACTACATGCAAGCAGCAGTTCTCACCCACATCGCTTGAGATCAAAGAAAGGATGAGAAACAGGAGCTGCTGGGCTACAGGCTGTGAGAAGGCACCCACAGAGCCCAGCCAGAGACGGAAGAGAAGCGAGCACTGAAAAAGGGGCACAGGCTCGAGGGTTTCAGCCACAGGACCAGACTCCCTACAAGCCGTGTAGGAATCAAGTAATGAGTGGACAGGACCCCGGCTTCATACAGTGAAGGGAAGGACACTGAAAGTCTTCCTGAAGACCGGACTGTGAAGAGAATGAGTGACATGGTACATGGTGAGAGAAAGACAGAGAGAGACAGACAGAGATAAGAGAGAGACAGAGAGACAGACAGAGACAGAGAGACAGAGACAGGTACAGAGACAGAGACAGAGAGACAGAGTTAAAGACAGAGAGACAATTGAATATCAGGGAAGAACCTAGAACCCCTACTGAAAAACATTTGATGTGGCAGTTGGGCCACATCTGTAGGTGCTCAGAGGACCTTCTGTAGTGTCAAGGGTTCAAACTAGGGGTTAGCAGAATGCAAAGCAAGTGCCTTAATTACCTTCTTAAACTGCACAATAAACTGAAACTTCATAAACAAAGACCAAAAAAAGAAGACTTAAATAGGGGCCAGAGCTGACCCGGCTGTGTTCCCTGGCACCCTGTAGGGTCCCCCGAGCACTACCAGGAGTGATCTTTGAGTACAGAACTAAGAATAAGCCCTGAGCACAGCTGGGTGCAACCCAAAACAAAAGTGACTTTTAAAATTAATATAAATCAGGTTAATCTGATGAATCCCCTATGTATCACGAACATTTGATAAGTTGATGTTATGGGGAGGGATAATACAAGGGGGTAAAGTACTTGCGTATTTTGGTTTGATCCTTGTCACCGCATATGGTCTTCTGAGCACTGCCAAGAGTGATCCCTGAACACAGTGTCAGGAATAAGTCCTGAGCACATCTAGGTCGAAATCCCTCTCCTCCCCACAAAAACAACTGATGTTATCAGCAGTGTTTTTAGACAGTTGATGGGATGGAGGAGGATGAGAATGAATTAATTAAAAAGTCAAGGTTGTAAGATATTTATTTTAAGTGAAAATAGCAACGCAACAGAAAGTTTCTCCCCAAGGCAGGAACTCTGCTCTCTCTTCCTCTTAGTGTAAGAGACGGAGGAAGCCAACACCCCCAGTTAATGAGGTAACGTCAGCTTCCCTCTGACAAGGCCATACAATTGGCCTTCCTGATGAATGTCAAATTCAGGAGAAGTCAAGGCTGCTGCTACAAAGTTGCACAGATGAGCCACAAATTTCGGAGCGAGAAGTAAATCCCATTGAACACTCTTGGGGGTGGGTATACTGAGTGGTCATTAACAACAGCTGAAAATTCCAACGTTGCCTCTCACCTTCACTGGTGGTTCTTAAAACTCATGTACTTAAATATAATCTTCAGAAACTTTAGTCCATTTTATACTTGGTTGTCTTAACAAAGTTTTTTTTTTTCGCTTTAAACCATTGAAGTTACTTCATACCTCTTTTTTCTATTTTTTTTTATTTTATAAGGTGGTTCACAATATTTGATAATATTCAAACACTAATCCCACCACCATTACCCCTTCCCACCACCAAATTTGGGATGTTTCCATCCCAAGCCCCAATCCCTGTTCTAAAGCACAACCAAAATAATATATTATGTATTGTCTGTTATGGAAAACTGCTGAAAATGCTACAAAAAAAAGTATCCATAGAGGAAAGAGTGTGAAGATTGTCCTATTTTGGCAGGGGCCATTAAGACATTCTTTAGAATATCTCTAACATGTTGTTAAAGGTTGAGTGATGTGAGCTTTCAGATATATCTGAAACTATGTATATATGTATATATACATATATCCCTCTATGATTTGTTGCCTACTATTTGAACCCCATCACATGTGGTGTGGTACTTATGTAGAATGGGTAGGGAGTGTCTGTCTTATGATGTGTCCAGGAATAGGTTCACTCGTGTGTGAGGCTTGCCTTGGGCGCACGGGGAGCGGCCTTGAGCATGGTGGCAGTTGGGCTCTGGAGGTTTTTGGCTGCCGGGGCTGGGGAGGGCAGGGCTCTCACCCACCCCCTCTGGGGCGCCCCAAGTGAAACAGCCTGGCGAAGAGTCCAGTGGCATGGCTATGGCGGGCGTCATGTTGCTCCCTCCCAGGAGACAAAGCCGTGTGATCTGGATGGTGGCCGATGAGATTATCTGGCCTTCATACCTCTTTTGTGGGAAAAATGCTCAAGTTCCTTGTCTATCAGTTTGGACCCAGAGACCGAGGCACTCCAGTTGCTACCCAACTGCTGTAGACCAGGGTTGAGAGACTCTTGAAGGGTAAGCTGGCAAGAGTTGAGTTCAAAGAGCAGAATCATCAAGTATATAGCCTGATATTTTATAGGTTCTGTGTCCCACACTTCTCACTGTGTGTTGTGTTTTATTTGTTTTGCTTTCCAAACTAAGGCGTGGGAATTTTAGTCTATATTACCCAGAGTACTTTGCACATTCAAATTTTGCCCCAAGACCTGAAGTTCTTTCAATTTGGGGAGGAAGAGAAGACTCTGGGATTAAATTCAAGGTTCATACATTTGAGCCGGACATTCTACCCTGGCCCCATGTATGCTTTCCTTTTAGTGATTATTCTATTTATGATCTCAAGTGATTATTCTATTCATGATCTCATTATTCTATTTTATTATCTCAAGCCCTCTGCTGGAAACTCGAAGCCTATCTCTACTTAGCTGGCTCCAATCTTTGCTATGTTGATTTCTACCATCTTGAGTCCACACTTCTCCTTGACGAATCCAGTCTTAGGATTTCCAATTTCTTTGCAGCGCACGCGCGCGCGCACACACACACACACACACACACACACACACACACACACACACGCGCGCGCGCGCGCAGATGGGGGGGGAGAGAGAGAGAGAGAGAGAGAGAGAGAGAGAGAGAGAGAGAGAGAGAGAGGATACTCATTTCTCTTCCTCTTCCTCATCCCCAGCCAATGATAAGAAGTTCTTCCTGGATGCTACTAATATATCCTGAAAGCATCTTCATTCTCTAAAGAGATTTTGCTTTAAAAATAAAACCAAACAGACTAGATTACTTGTGGCCCAATGCATATACAAATAATTATAGACATGAGAAAAAGCCCCAGCATGCAAGCAGGTATATTAATTTTTTAAGTAATATTTCCTGAGCATTGGACTGGAGCCATAGCACAGCAGGTAGGGCATTTGCCTAGCATATGGCTGACCCAGGTTTGATTCCTCCGTCCCTCCCAGAGAACCCGGCAAGCTACCGAGAGTATCCCACCCACATGGCAGGTCCTGGCAAGCTCCCCGTGGCGTATTCAATATGCCAAAAACAGTAACAACAAGTCTCACAATGGAAACGTTACTGGTGCCCGCTCGAGCAAATCAATGGACAACAGAAAGACAGTGCTACAGTGCATTTTCTGAGTATAACAAGTGCTTGTAATTTCACCTCTATCTGGAATTCATACCCAGTGGAAAAACACTCTGATATATTCTATACTCACAAAGTTCCCATTGTGAAGTAAATCTCACCAGGCAGATGCATTCCTTCTCCCAGGGTCCACTTGAAACAGTACTCTAGTCCCCACACCTGGAAAATTTTCTTTTTCTAAAAATACAGAATTTTATTTTTCTTCGTGGATATTATTCAGAAAATTATTCTTGATTTTCAAGTCCATGCTGGTGTTTTACCTTATAGACCATGCATTGTCATTTTCTCTCCTCCAAACTCTCATTGCCACTAATTCTCAAGTTTTAGGGACAAGATACGCACTCCGAGAGAAGTCACAGTTCCCATTGGGAAGCATATGATTACATATCAAGATGTGTTTTAGAGATGATTAAATATTCTTTCAATCTTTGGAGGATGTCTCATAAAGTTAAGTAACCCAGAAGAAAGACCAGCACAGGCTGATCTCACTTATCTGTGAAATATAGAATCCTGGATGAGGAAATATAGTGGAGTAAAAGGGGGATGTTTATCATTAACCGCCATGATCCAGAGACACACAAAAGAATCTCAGAACCAAAGGAGAGAGAGCAAGAAGGAAAGTGCCTCCCATAGAGGGAGGCCGGGAGTGGGGGCGTGGGATGTTGGGGGATGGTGGGAGGGAAAAAGGGGACATTGGTGGTGGGAAACGTACACTGGTGGATGGATGGGTGCTGGATCATTGTGTGACTGAAAACCAATTATGAACAACTTTGTCATGGTCTATCTCATGGATATTCAATTTAAAAAAATTTTTGGGGCTGGAGCAATAGCACAGCGGGTAGGGCGTTTGCCTTGCACTCGGCCAACACAGGTTCGATTTCCAGCACCCCAGATGGTCCCCTAAGCACTGCCAGGAGTAATTCCTGAGTGAAAAGTCAGGAGTAACCCCTGTGCATCACCAGGTGTGACCCAAAAAGCAAAAAAAAAAAAATTCTTTTTTTAAAAAAGCAATGTGGAGTTCATGCCCAATTCAATCAGCTTAATCAGTGGCTGAATAAATATCTGTACTCCTACATTTAAATATATATATACTGAGCAGCTCGCTACAGAGATGCCTCCGGACCTTGTGCCAGGCTGATTTCACTGGGGTGCTCAGACTGGAGCAGGCGTTGTCCTTCTACCTGTCCCCTAGGAGTCCTGGTGGCCGCCAACTTCCACAACTCAATGAGAAGTGCAGGTACTCGGGTCCAGTGACGCCAAACTCCAGGCCTCAAGGAACAGGGGGTGGGCCGGTCCTTCTCATCTCCAGCCCCTATGGGACCCTGGAGGTCAGGCCCACAAACTGCCTCCAGCTGCTATTTAAGCTCATTAATGCCCATGATCCATAAAATCATAGAGGGAAATATATATATTGTTTATTGTTTCTGTTTTTGGCATATCCAATACGCACGGGTAGCTTGCCAGGCTCTGCTCTATGTATATATATGCCCATATATAGATATATATGTATATACATATACATACATATGAGCCATATATATACATATATATGCCTCATATATATGCCTCATATATATATGGCTTATATATATATATATGCCTCTCGGAGAGCCTGGCAAGCTACCGAGAGTATCCCGCCCACAAGGCAGAGCCTGGCAAGCTCCCATGGCATATTCGATATGCCAAAAACAGTAACAATAACAGGTTTCATTCCCCTGACCCCGAAAGAGCCTCCAATCATTGGGAAAGATGAGTAAGGAGAGGCTGCTAAAATCTCAGGGCTGGGACGGATAGAGACGTTACTGGTGCCCACTTGAGTAAATCGATGAACACTGGGATGACAGTGACAGTGACAGTGAATGCCCATGATCCAGACACACACAAAAGAATCTCGGAATAAAGAAGATCACTTCAGAGATTTCCCCAGACCTTAACTATCTAAAATTTTAGAATTCTAGGGACCTGAGGCCCTGAGACATCTCGTGCTATATTCATAACAACCAATACAAAATAAATTATCTAGCATCTGCCTATTTGTCAGGTTTGAGTGGTGATGGAAAAATTCAAAATAATGGTGGTGGGAAAGTGTAGTGGTGATGGGACTGGTGTCGAAATATTGAATGTAGGCCATTATTGTGAACAACCTTATGAAAATAAAAATTTTTACAAAAGGGGATGCTTAGATCATCCTCAACCCCAGTGTTTTGAGTGGAGATAGAGAAGGAAAGCAATCAAAGGGGGAAGAAGAGAAAAAGAAAAATAGGCGTCAGGGCTTGAGTGATACCAGTGATATGAGTGAGGGGTGTCGCCCTGTACTCAAAACACAGATTCCAGAGCACTGAAAACATGAGAGCTAAGCAGCAACCACTGGAACTTTGTAATGTGCCTGTCAAGTTGACAGGTGGTGGTAGAGTGAAGGGTTGCGGGGGTGGGAAGGGAATCTGGAAACACTGGTGGAGAGAAGTTGACACTGGTGTGGAGGGATTGGTGTTAAATTATTGCATGCCTAAAATGGAACTATGCGTAATTTTTTAAATCGTGGATCTTAAATAAAAAGTAGTAAAGCAGTATAGCGATGTAGCAGGCTGCAAAATCAATAAAACAAATATTTGGGGGAAATGATTCATGAAAATGTAATTCTGAAATTGCTGCTATTCCACAAAAGAACAGACAAGGTAGCACTTTCTGACTCCCAAATACAATTGAGAGAATGTAACAAAAAGAAAACCCATTAAAATAAAGAAAAGCAAAGAAAACCCAGTCTCTTTCTTTACAGTTGGGATTATAAATGAGCATGCCCAGGTTCTTTGTCTTTTAATCCACCAGTGACTTAATAGCATTTACCAGAAGTGAGCATTAAAGGGCAGAATCAGTGGCCATCGGGAGAATATCTGTGTGAGACCAGTTAGGTCAAGACTAGAAATCTGAGTCATCGCTTTAGGCTTACAGGGAGCCCTGATGCTTGCCTCAGGAGATAAATAGTACGCACAGTCCAGCAATGCTCCCTGAAGCACGGAGTTCCTATAAAATGAAAATTGCATCAGTTAGGTAACCTGTCCACCCTTTCAACTAACTCACCTCTCAGTTAGCTTCACCTCTTCTGTCAATCAGCCAGCCCTATCCTGTTTATCCGCTTACTCATTTCCTAAGAAGTTTGGGAGTTGGAATTTCCCTCCAGTCTTTTCTCTAGGAGTCATTCTGGAGAAGAGCGCATTCTTTTCCTCCTTTAAAAGAAAAAAAAAAAATTCGCAAATGAACAGTTAGCCACAGTAAGGGCCAACACTGCCTGGCTTCTGCTCTATGAACAGTCTCTTGGTGTTGTATTTGAAACCCTTATCCAAGGAGCTCTTCCTTCGCTTGGGAAACTACACTGAGTTCTGCTTGTTCCCGATCTGGAATGTTTTCAGATGCTCTTCTCACTTAAGGAAGAAAAAGAAGAGGAGGAGGATAAGAAGGAGGAGGAAGAAGAAGACTGGTTTATTGCCTCCTGAGAGCCACCAGCAGAGCCTGGAAAGCCCACTGTATGTCCAGTCTATCCTTCTAAAGATTGAGAACAGGGGCTGGAGCAATAGCACAGCGGGTAGGGCATTCGCCTTGCATGTGGCCGACCTGGGTTGGATTCTCAGCAGCCTATATGGTCCCCTGAGCACTGCTAGGAGTAATTCCTGAATATCCAGGAATTCCAGAGCCAGGAGTAACCCTGAGCATAACTGGGTTTGACCCAGAAAGAAAAAAAAAAAGATTGAGGACAAATTTGAGCTAGTTCAGTCCCTGAGCTGCCAAACCAGCCCAACTAGCAGCACATTGGCTTTCCTGGGCTCTGGCAGAAACTAATTCACATCGTTTTTATGTGTCCCTTTAAGACAGAAATAGAAATACAGTTGCCTTTTCTAGGGCTGTTCAGAGGAGAAGGTCTTAAATTCCACTACCTTTCTTGATAATTTCTCATCAGCATTAAACACACTCAGAACTTTCTCGCTTAAAAAAATAATGATCTTCTCTCAGCTCCTACATACTTCAGTGGTTGTTTCATCACTCACCACCTCTGCAAAGAAATGCGTGCAAGACTAATCTCTCTCAAGTCTCCGTCACCTCATGCCTCAGTCGTGTAGTCTGGTTCACTGCTCCCCTGTTCTCTGCTAAAACTGCTCTTACCTCTGTCATTTTTTTCCCACTAAACCCAGCAAACACTGGGCAGTCCTTAGATTACTTGCGCTCGAGGTCAGAGAAGATAGTACAACAGGTAGGGTGCTTGCCTTGCATGGGCCTTAACAGGGTTCAATTCCCATATAGTCCCCAGGACCCCTCCAGGAGTGTTCCCTGAGCCCAGAGAGGGAGTAAGCCCTGATCACTGCTGGGTGTAACCCCAAAACAAACCGAAAAAAGATTATTTGAACTCCTGGCAGCATTTAAATGTTGAGCTTTTTCTTTTCACAGTCATCTTGCCCTCTTTCCTCTCTCAGATCCCATGCCTCAATTTCCTTACATTCTCTCTGGTTCTTTTCTCCTTTCAAACAGCTGGACTAATTCTGGTTTTAACTATCTTTAACTGGCATGCACTGAGATCCTGTCCTGAAATCTCTTTCTTTGCTTTCAGTGTTTCTTGCAGTGCATTGGCTGTTCTGTTTAAGGAATTCTTTGCCCCGAGGTTCCAGTCTCACTGTGATGTTAAAAAAGTAAGCAAGGAGCCAGTGTTTCCCTTCACATTGTAAACGTTTGTCTCTATAAGATAGGTATCTCACTGATGTCCCACCATGTACTGAAAGTCCATCTCATAGCCACATTTGCTTTATTATACCTCCTTTGTCATAAGAAAGCAAACGTGCATAAATGTGTCTGCTCCAGGACTCTGATTTCTGTTGCACAGACAAGCTGGGCATGTTTTCGCCAATATCAAATTTTGTACTAGACTTTGGTAACAAAAAGAGCATTATTTTTTCATAAAATTTGTGGAGACATTGAAATTGAAATTTAGACTGTTGAACATGTACATTAACTTTAGTGAAAATGAATAACTTTACAATATTGACAACTTATGAACACAGTATATCCCTATACTTTTAGGTTTCTTTAATTCTTTAATTTATATTAAGAATTTCATATTTTGAAATGTAATTCCAGTAGAATATTTTTAATGACATTTAAAAACATTTTTAATTGAATCACTGTGAGATGGACCATTACAAAACTCTTCATGACTGGATTTCAGTCATACAGTATTCCAACACCCATCCCTCCACTAGTGTACATTTCCCAGCACCAGTGTCCCCAGGTTCCCTCCTGTCACCCCCCACCCCCCACTCCCTGCCTACCTCTATGGCAGGCTAAATAAAATTTTGTAGCTTTTCTGGCATATAGAAATAAAATAATATTTGTTGTTTGCAAGTTTATAGTTCTTTGATTTCTATATAACTCTACATGTTGCTATGTTGTCCATTTTATCTATATTTTTCTGTACTTACTGTACAAATTTTTAAATCTTCCTTAAAGACACTGATTTGAATCTACAATATAATATGAACTAGAGCGGTGGAAAAATAGTGCAGAGATAAATGAACTTAACTTTGCATGAGGCCAATACGGGTTCACTGGCCAGCACTGCATGAAGTCCATCAGGCAACATCAAGAGTGGTCCCTGAGCACAGAGCCAGGTCTAAGTCCCAGATACCACTGAGTATGCTCCAAAAGCCAAGGAGTGAGAAAAATAATAACTATGACTATTATTTTGACTGGAATAATGATAGTGGGGATCCTATTACTTTCCTCAATATTATTTTCTCTAGAATTATTTCCTTTGTTAATCCTAAAGAATAAAATAGAATTATAGAATTTAAGGACAGGAAAAATCTTTGAAGATAAACAGCTGAAATACCAAGAAGTGAATTAAATTTTTACATCACGTATTGAAAGCAAAAGCGAAGATCCGAATCCAGATATTCTGATAACTAATTGCATTTTCTTTTCCCTATAGCAAAAAAAAATGTTAATGGAGAGAGTAAAAGAGACAGGAAGTGAGTGAGAGAGAGAAAGAGAGAGAGCAGAGAGCAGAGAGAGAGAGAGAGAGAGAGAGAAAGAGCAACCAAAGCCATTTTTCCCTAAGGATAGAGAAAGTGCTTGAACTTCAAAGTTTCTGGAGCTGAATAAATCACAGGCTCTGCCATTAACAAGGCTGCTCACCGGGAACAAAACAGGACGTCCTCATTGGCAGGCTCAGCTCATTCCACTGAGAGCTCCACGTCCAGTTCACTTCCAGCAAGTTCCCAGAATGGGCCCTGATTTTTACTCAGCTTTGGAATCAGTAGTAATTTCACTGATCATCTGGCACTGTAAGAATAGTTGGTGAAAAACAAGGCTATTTATAGACACCATTCTCCCTTCAATCTGCTTTCCACAAGATCAAAAATAAAATGAAGAGCCAAGACGCTTGTACAGGACTTAGGACGTAGGCCTAGCAGGAGGCCCAATCCGGTTTGATCTTAGTGAGCATATGGCTTCTGATCACCACAGAATGAAAACTTGAAGGCTCCAGAGCACTTGTAGGAGTGAATTTGGTGGACCAGGGCAATATATGACCTGAGCTGCATCCCACTCTCAAGCTCTAGCATTCGCCAAATGGCCCACATGGCCAAGAATCTCCAAAAGAAGCCACCAGTCCTCTGAAAATCCCATAGGAGGGCAAATAATAAAACTCTAGGGACCGGGGAGATAGTACAGTGGGTCTTCACATGACTTGCACACACCCAACTGGAATTCAACCCCTAGCATCCCATATGGTCACCCAAGCACTGACAGGAGTAACTCCTGAGTGCAGAGCCAAGAGTAACACTGAGTGAGATGCAAATCAAAACAACAATGAGATATCATCCCACACCACAGAGACTGGCACACATCAAAAAGAACAAGAACAACCAGTGCTGGCGTGGATATGGGGAGAAAGGAACTCTCTTCCATTGTTGGTGGGAATGCCGACTGGTCCAGCCTTTTTTGAAAACAATATGGGCATTCCTTCAAAAACTAGAAATTGAGCTTCCATATGATCCTGCAATACCACTTATGGAAATATATCCCGAGGGTGCAAAAATGCACAGTAGAAATGACATCTGTACCTGTATGTTCATTGCAACACTGTTCACAATAGCCAGAGTTTGGAAACAATTGAGTGCCCTAGAACAGATGACTGGTTAAAGAAACTTTGGTACATCTACACTATACAGCTGTTAGAAAAGATGAGGTCATAAAATTTGCTATAAGTGGATGTCCTGGAGAGTATCATGCTAGGTGAAATGAGTCAGAAAGAGAGGGACAGACATAGAATGACTGCACTCATTTGTGGAATATAAAAGAACAAAATAACATGAGATTGACACCCAAGGACAGTAGACATAAGGCCAGGAATATTGCTCCAAGCCTGCTTCATGAGCTGGGGAAGAAGGCAGCTGGGACAGGGAAGGGATCACTAAATCAGCGATGGTTGGAGGGATCATTCGGGATGGGACATGTGTGCTGAGAGTAGATACAGGACCAAATGTGATAGACTCTCAGTATCTATATTGCAAACCATAATGCCCCAAAGTAGAGAGAGAGTATGGGAGAAATTGTCTGCCATAGAGGCAGGGGGAGGGTTGGGATGGGGGGGAATACTAGGGACAATGGTGGTAGAAATGTGCATTGGTGAAGGGATGGGTGTTTGATTGTTTCATGACTGCAATTCAAACATGAAAGCTTTGTAATGGTATCTCTCGGTGATTCAATTAAATAAAAAAAAAAGAGTAACCCTGAGTATAGCCAGGTATGGCTCAAAAACCAAAAGTAAATAAATAAATATAAGTAAATAAAACTCAAAGCAAAACAAAATTAAATTATGCTACCCAGTGTTTTCATTTGTCTTAAGAGCTAAAATAAATGACAAAGCATGACCCAGTGTCTTCATGTCATTGCCATTACCTTCAAGGTCTTTATCTCTTTCTCCTCTCATTAGCTTCTGTCTGGTACTTGCGAAAGTCATCCTTAAAAAAATGTTTTTATTGAACATCTGTGAGATAGAGCATTCCAAAGCTGTTCATGATTGGGTATCAGTCATACAACAATCCAATCCCATCTCTCCACCAGTGTACATTTCCCACCACCAAGGTCCCTCATTTCCCTCCCACTGTGTTCCGACACCTCAACCCCACCCCAGCTTGCCTCTATGGCAGGGACTTTTCTTCTTTCTCTCTCTCATTTTGTGCATTATGGTTTCCCATACAGATACTAAGGGCATTCAGTATTTTTATCGGGAAGGTAAGGCTGGAGTAGCTTTTTTAGCTAGATGGAAGCTTTGGGGTGTGGAGACTTGACTGCTGAAGCTTCTGGATGTACAGGGAGGTGGGGGTAGGTAGCTCATCCCAACCCTGAGAAAGCCTGGAGATTTCAGTCTCAAAACCTGCATACCCAAATTTCCAATATATTAAAACTTGGTGAAGTCCATCCCAAGACAACGGAGTCCGGCCAGGGGTATGGCGGCGATTTTGGATTGTGGAAGCAAGCGGCTGCCTGGGGCTCAACTTGGGCAGGCACCAGGCTAAGACACCCCACTCTGATTTACCGTAGTCTGTTCAGCCTTGCACAGGTCCAAGATTAAATGTCACTTTTGATCTCTTTCAAGATTTATTTATGGGTCTCTGAAGCAAGGCCAGTGAATGAGTTTGTATAGTTGAACCAGAGATGGTTTGTGGGTGTGGCTCCCACACACCTAACTTTTGGTAATTTAATTTCTCAGGAAATTTGGCCTATGTTGGGGTCTGGCCAGAGGCACAGCGACAATTTTGGGGTATCAGGAAACCTGAAGTCACCATCAGGCTGCTGATGCACTTGGCCCGTGGGTACAGGTTGACCTGTTGGCAGCACTGCATCCCCAATAATGTCATCTTTTAATATGATTTCACAGCATTACTTGCATTGCTAACTGCTGCTGGAACCAAGAAGACACTGAAGTCATTCATTTATTTCAAGATCCTACCTCAAAAGGTAATACAGACATCATACACATGCCAGACCTTTCAGAATGTATAATCTGGCTGAGGAGGCAAGATTAACACAACATTAAATGGGAAGCAGTCAATAATCATGTACCTGCAGAAATAATTCCAACAACTAAGCAAGCTAAGCAAGTGAGCAAACCTTAAAGAGGTGTGAGGCCTGATGCCCGTAGTCCTGACTTAGGCCTACAGTCACCCTGCTTCCTAAAAAGATATTATGCCCTTGTCATTTGAGCTCTTCTTCCTGGTTCTTTCTGCCTACCCCCACGTCCCACCTAAGTCTCAGAGAGAAACGTTTGCTTGGTTGCAACTTAGATGGATTTTGTGCCAAGTAGCAGTGGTTAGAAATCATGCAAATACAGGTTATGTGGACTTTTGTGAAATATTTATGACTATTTCTTTGGAAAAGCCACTTTTAATACAAACTAACCTGCTTCAAGTGAAGTTTCAGAATCACAGATTTGTTTTTATCTCCAAATACTCTAAATTCAGCACTCGGGAAATAGGACATTCTCCTTCATCAATGATGCTGATTATCTTCTTTTTTTTGTATGATTTTTTCCTACTTTTTTATTGAATCGCCTTGAATTACAAAGCTACAAAAATATTTATGATTGAATTTCATGTGTACAATGTTCCAACACTAATCCCTTCACCAGTGCAATTATCCTCCACCAATGTCCCCAGTTCCCCTCCCATTCCCAGTCTGCCTTTTCCCCGCCTACATTGTCCTATCATTCCCTTTTCTAACTTATATCCACACCCCTGCCCCAATGCCAAGCTTCCTACTGGAGAGCAGTTCTCATGCTCTTCATTTCCGTTGCTACTGGGCCTTTGATACTCCCTTTTGACATTTCCTTGTATCCCACATCTGAGCGACATCATTCAGAGTCTGTCCCTCTGCCTCTGGCTGATTTCATTCTACCTGATACTCTCCAGATTTGTCCACATTGCCATAAATTGCATGACTTTATATTTTCTTAAGGTCAAGTAGTATTTCATTGTATAATGTACCGTAGTTTCTTTATCCAGTTATCCGCTCATGGGCATTTGTATTGTTTCCCTATGTTGGCTATTGTATATAGTGCTGCAATGAATAGAGGTGTGTAGATGTCTTTTCTGATTTATCCTTTTAGATCCTTGGGCACATTCCCAGGTGATTATCTTCCTATCGTGTACAAAAGAATAAAAATGGATGCATTGAGCAGTAAAGTATGATGGGCCCACTTGTTCTATGTCATGGATTATAGCACCTTTCTATTTGTCATAGCTTTTTTTCTGTCAAGGGCCACTAAAAACATTCCAGGAAACGTGGTCATGAAAGCATGACCACGGACTGCACACACTTCATGTACAACCATAGTACAAAATCAGCAACGCCATCTTGGTTTTCATTCTTGACTTAATCTGAGCAAGACAACTTTGAGGCTCCAAACGGCACCTAACCTGGAGGCTGCCTCAATAATGCAAGCGAGGCCATATCTGAAGAGGCCAGACCTCAGGTTTCCCATTGTTATGCTACTCCAAATATGGTCCCTGGACAAAACCATCAGCCTGATTGCGAGAAAAGCAGATTCTCACTCAGGGGTCCCTAGAATCAGAATCTCTTGGGTAAGACCCAACTATTTGAGCATTAATGAATTTTTTAAGTGAGTGTTATGGTTGGGCTTGTATTCTCCCAAACTGTGAGTTAGCCTTGGTGGTGGTCTGTTTGAAATGATAAAGGTCCCAGAGACTGAAGAGGACCTCTACTTGGCAGGCATAGATTAGAGAAGAAGCTGAGCATGGCGTCTGGCTCCGAATTTGTGGAATGAATGCAGGTGGTTCTCCCTACTTCCATATACTCTTTGTTATCTTTTAGGAACTGAATTTGTTACTCCTAATTAATATGTGGAAGTACTAATCCTGTTAGCTTATAAAATACTTCATTTGAAGATAAAGTTTTTAAGAGATATTTAACTGGGGGCTAGAGCCATAGCACAGCGGGTTTATTGCATTTGCCAGGTTCAATTCCCAGTCTCCCATATGGTCCCCTGGGCACTGCCAGAAGTAATTCCTGAGGGCAGAGTGCATGAGCCAGGAGTAACCCCTGTGCATCGCTGGGTGTGACCCAAAAACCAAATATTTTATATATATATATATATATATATATATATAGAGAGAGAGAGAGAGAGAGAGAGATTTAACTTTTAAATGAGCTTAGTAGGGTCAACCTGCATTTGATAAGACTGGTGTCCTTATAAGAACCCCAGATGAGGACACAGAGATACACAGAGAAAAAGCCTTGTAAAAGATGCAGGGACAACGAATCTCCAACAAATTGATGAGAGAGAAGGGCTACTCGAAAGAAGTCAGTCCTGTTGGCATATTGATCTTGGACCACTAGCCTCTAGAACAGAGAGAAAATAAATGTCTGTGGTTTAGTCCACCCATTCCATAGTACTTAGTGATGACAGCTGAGCAAATTAACTTACTGCCCACCTCTGCCTTCATACAAGTAGAGTAGTTGATACAGTAGTTGATACTCAGTGCCCAGAGTAACTGCTCGTTCTTATAATAACACATCACTGACCTATGCAGTGAGGACTGCCTATAAGATTATCTGTGATGGGACATTTGTAAGGTGTACCTGTGCACAGCCCTGACTTGGGAGAGCCACAACCTCTGTGCTCTGGTTTTCAAGTAGAGAAAGAAGGCACCTGAGCTTATGTCAGGAGCCCAGGGTCCCAGTGTACACCTCTACCAACATGAGTTCCTCCTCACAGGTAATGGGAAAGCATTGATGACCACTATATTGACAACAGCTCTTTCTCACTCAGAAGGCTGTGGAAAAGGTCAAGTGGGGTAACTTATGTAAGAGCATTAAAATGCATTGCAAATGGGAGCTGGGCATGTGGGCTATTGTTTCCGCAGTATCATCAGGACTATTATTAGTGAACCTGAGCTATTTAGACAGCCTGGGCTAAGCACAGCTGGATGCACATAAGGGAGCATCTGCTTCCCTCCACTCAGTCACCTGCTAGAATTTAAGGGACATCAGGGTCAACCCCACAGTCAGGACTCTGGAAATGTGCCAAGGGGTCATATCAGCATGTGTATATTTTTGTCATTTCCTTGTGGCTCCACATTTTCATCTCAACCTTGGTGTCTCTGTGTTGTGTGTGTGCTTCAACTCTAAGCAGACCAAGTTAATGCATCTGTGGTTTGTATTCCATCTATTCCCTCTTCTCAGTTGAAACCATCACACTCCTTCCTCCTCTCAATGAAGCATGTCTGTATCTTGGATCAATATGGATACAACTGGCCTGAAGAGAAAGGCCCCCTTATTACTCAGTTTAAGTCATCAGAAGAAAGACATATCAAGGACTCTGCTCTGTGTCAGCCAGGAAATGCAGTAGATGGGGTGCTAAATGACACTAGACAAAACAAGAGAATGTTTTGAGAGATCATTGGTGGAATTTAGACTCAAAGACTTCTATTTAATTCAAACCACATAACAACTGATGGTGATATCATTAAAATAAATATCCCACATGGGCCATCTCTTTCCCTCCCATATCATAGCACTGACATCATTTTTGCATATTATATCAATGGCATTTTCCATTTTCTGCGAAAGGTCACAATTCTGTCAGTAATGAGATTCAGCCCCCAGTCCAGCGGTTCCAAGACACCACCACCCATTTCCAAAACAATGTTCAGGGCGGCTTCCCAGCAGCATGAATTCCAGAGAGCAGATGTCTCCTTGGGTGTGAGCCACAAGTGAACTGGGGGAGTCCACTCCAGATGACTGTGATCTGAGATCCAGGCCACCAAGGAGGACACATAGTAGCATGCAATGTCCAGAAGGGCAGGGTTCTACAGAACAAGTGGATAGAAGCCCAAGGGCCCAGTGACACCATCTCTCTGAGTCAACCCTAGAGTCCTTATGCAGACAAACACTGTGATCAAACAAGGAATCCTTGAAATGCTGGTAAGCGTACTTTGTCAGAACAATTAAGAGCTCTTTACAGTGAGGTAGACCTCAGAGACCTGGACCTATTCCTTGCAGATCTGTGGGTGTTTAAGAAAAATATGTAGCTTCTCTGAGCCTTAGTTTCCCCAATTGTAAGACAGAGATAAAATTTATAGGTTGCTGTTAAAATCAAGAGATAATGCACGTATGCAAGTCCTCCACAAATACCTGTTATTTTGCAACACTAGTGAGGATTTTAAAGTTGGAGTGAAGGTCAATAGCTATTGTATTGCTTCCCTCCATCCCTTCAGTCCCAAATGGGGCCATAGATAGGGAATATGAGGTGCATTTGACTGCACTTGGTTCATTTCGTGGTTCTTAGAATAGAGAAATAAAAGTAAAGTGTGCATTGGATTGGATTCTTCAGGGGCAGTATAATTAGTTATAAGTCTATCTCTCTCTATATTCATCTGTGCAAGGATCTATTCTTGAGCTTGTTTGCAAAGTCACTAAAATCTGTTCCCAGTTCCCATTCTCTGCAACTACACACCTTTTACATTTATAATTACAACCCTCCCTCCCTCTCCCCACCATGCACTGTGACTTCCCTAATCCCACCTGGGGCCGATAGAAAGAGGTGTGTGATTCTGCTACCATGTGAGTGAATGAATGCAACATTTTCTGTTTCAAAATGAATGCACAGGAGAGAAAAGGTCTCGTGTCAAGGAAATGATACAGACATAGACTATCTGGATTTTGGCAAAAGCCCTCACGATATCCATGTGGGAGAAATAGAAAGAGTGAGCCATGGAGAAATGTAAACCAGAAAAGAACACAGTTCTATTTATAACTAGTTCAATGTTCATAGCAGAAAACAATGTTCATTGAGGAAAGAAGGTAGAAGAAGCTAGTGTACTTGCAGAGGGTCAGAGAACTCTCCAATAGGAAAAGGCAGATGGCAAGCTAAACAAAGCTCACAGCTAGCCGATTCTGTCGCTGATACAGTTTGGTGACCTCCCATGCTCTTGTTGACCTCATAGCATGGCAGAAGAGACCACCCTCAGTTCTCATGGACTGTGCTCCTGATCGTCTCAAGCAACGTGCCAAGTAATCTGCCCACACGGTTTCTAGTCTTACAAAATATTGCCTCTCATCTCCATATTTGAAATAAGGAAATATATTCATCATAGTTGAAGAAACTGGTGGAGGAGTCAGGAGGTAATACAGAGGTTAGGGTGCCTGCTTGGAATACACCAGAGAAAGATTTGCTTCCCAGCACCACATGGTTGCCAAGCATTGCCAGGTCCAGCCCTGGAGGCCACCAGTCAAGGTGACCCAGGTATCCCTAGCTTGGACATGGCCTGAGCAGCACTCCATCCTTGGGCCATGGCACTGGGCGGCCTGTCTGGTTGGAGGAGAATCACCAGTGGTATCCCTGAGACTCCTAAGCCCCACTTGGGAGCCCCCCACCAAAAAGAAAACAGAAAACATGAAGTCATGAAATTTTCATATAAATGGATCAACATGGAAAGTATCATGTTGAGTGAAATGAGTCAGAAAGAAAGAGACAGACATAGAAAGATTGCACTCATATGTGGAATATAATGTAACTGAGAAGTACAAGTTGGCAACGATGCAACTTCTGGCAGATATCTCTCTGGACTTAGTTACTAAAATACTAAAATACAGAAACCCAAAACCGAGAGGCTGCGAAGTGTGGTCACTCGACCTCATGCCTCTTCATCCTCAGCAATGGAAAACACATTATCTAATGCTTCCTTTTCAGCAGGTCCGCCTTTAGGGGAGAGACTCTCCAAACAATAATAGTGAGTTTTGTTGAAATATTGAATGCAATCAAAGTGAAAGTAAAGTGAAATTTATTAGTTACACAGGCGGGGGGGCTAAGGGTGGAGGGGCTAGGGGCGTAGCGGGGGGCTAGGGTGTGGGGGTGCGGGGTAGAGCTATACTGGGATTCTTGGTGGTGGAATATGTGCACTAGTGAAGGGATGGGTGTTCGAGCATTGTATAACTGAGACTTAAACCTGAAAACTTTGTAACTTTCCACATGGTGACTCAAAAAAAATTTAAAAAAAAAAAACGAAAAGAAAAGAAAATGAAAACAGAAAACATGAATGGAATCCTATTGCTGAATTAGAAGGAAAGAGCTGAAGTTCAACTTCAGATTCATTTAAATTCAAAATCTGTATACTTTTTGGATCTAATTTAGTGTAAGATATGTTCTGCATTTCCTTTAAAATACAGGAGGGCCTGGTAGACAGCAGAGGGAAGGATACCCAGCAGTGTCTGGCACATATAGGTGCAAAACCATTCATGGGAGAAAGAAAAATGGCAGCAGGTGGGAGAAAGGAAGGGAGGGATAACAGTTCATTCGGTCTGTGCAAGTAATTGTGATCAATGGAAAATAGCCAATGGTATTTAGCTGAGGGAATAGAGACCAACTATGTTTCTTTGAATATTGAAAGCATTGTGATATAAAGAAATATTAAATGTAACTCAGAGAGGTAGATTTTAATTCTGTGTGAGTCTGAACTTCCTCACTTAATGAGCAGCAGCCTTCCTCCTGACCTGGTGTCCTGCCCCCTGGATCAGATCTGTCACTGGAACAGTGGGGCAGCCATCTGTGCATTGCGAAATCAGTGTAGCAGTTCAGATCCCTCAGTACTGAGATGCAGAGTCATTTTGGAGCAGCGGGGTTCTCTCTCCTTCAGTGTATTACACAGGCCTCCACCTTCTCCTCTGAATATGCGAAAATGAGGAACTTAGCAATGGTTCCAGACTATACGAAACGCCAGCAAAATGGTGGCTTGATTTCATTCTTTGTTTTGGAGAAAGAGCTAAACACTCTCTTGCAGACTTCTGGGGAAAAGAGAAACCCTCGAAAGTACAGCAGGGGGTGTACTGAGAAGCACAAAATCAGCTTTGTTCTGCTCTGCAAGTCTGTGCCAGAGGAACAGTGAGCAAATGGAAAAGTGCCCTGATCCACCATGTGGATCTCTCATGCCATCCTGCATTCTTCCGAGATTCGTCCCCCAGCGACACCTCCTTGCTGGGACACTCCTGCAGATGAGTCGGAGCTATCTGGAATTCTGTTTTGTTTTGCTGGATTTTGATTTCCAAGGCAGTCAACCAGGAAGATCTTTAGCCATTCTCCCAGAAACTAGAATACTAACAATGAAATACCCCAGGACCGGGGCCCTGCTTGATTCCTTCCTCGTTTTCTCTTTAAGCCGGTTCCAGCCCTGGAGACTGCCAGATGCTCAGAGCTTCCTTTGTGGCCGCACAGTTTCCACTTCCCGGTTGGGAGCCAGCCTCCAAGAGGATCTTCTGATTTGAAACGAAATGAAACAAAAGATGGCCCAGAATTTGACTGCAGCCAGGAATCACAGGCTCACAGACGAGAAAAAAGTGTGTCCCAGAAATCCCAAGGGTGGAGGTGGTGCTACTCTACAGAAACAAATCTACTTGCTGTACAGTCTTTCTACCCAATTTCTTTGGACTTTTGGCAAAATTTTGTTAAAAAAATAATTTCATGTTAAATTCTCACCAATGTTTCTTTTGCCTCATTCCCTTCTCACTCATCTCTACAGTACTTTCTTTATGTGCTATTTCACCAGCTGAGGTTTCAATTAAACTCAGTCAACCACTACAGGATAAAATATTCTATAAAATTCTTTGAGAGAACACATTCACACATTTTGTCTTACAGTATACTGTTATAATTATTCTGCTGTATTATTACTGTTCACTTTTTATTATGCCAAATTTATACATTAAACTTTATTGTATGTGTGGGGGTAAAAACAGAACAGAAGATAAAACTTTTAGTTTGTGCTGTTGGGAGTGTTAGAATATGCTCCTCATGGAAAGATAAGTAGATATGCACGTACTTCATGTACAGAACTTCCATAATTTCATCATTTGGTCATTTATCTTCTCACTTGATAATTAAGTCAACAAATGCATATTGAGCATCTTATCATTTATTTGCTTCTGCAGTACCCATCACAAATAAGAATGGGGTTGCATTGATGAGATTAAAAGAAGACAGTTTCTCCCGGTACCATTGCCCTCACATGTTGAATGTTTACTCAATGCCCTGCCTTTTCAAAGAACTTTCACCTACATGCAAAATGTTCCATCTGTACTCCTCCAGACCTTTCTGTTTTTTCCATGCCCACAGCCATATTTCAACCTGCTTGCATGGTTCACTCCCGTCCTGATTGTTCCCCCACCCCTTGAACTTCAACATGATCAGAACCGAACCGTTCGAACCCACTAACACGGCACCTCATGACCTCCTGTTTCTCTGACATGATCATCTCAATGCACAGGCGCAAGCTCAAAGATGACATTCATGTTGCTTTTCCCTTTACCCAAAAAAATAGGTCAAGTGTCCTTGTCCAAGATGTCTCTCAAATGTTTGTTTTATTCCATTTTTTAACAATACCATTTAAAGACAGGAGATCAGTGCTGATTGCACTAATTGCAGTAGCCTCTCCACTGATCTTCGACATCTTCATATTGCCACACTCTGAGCTGTCACCAGAATAATCCCCCTTATTCACATTCTTGCAGTGTCACATTCCTGCCATTTACATACAAGACAAACACGCCCTTACAATATGTCCTTAACCCACTACTTCTCTCCTGTTTTTCTGTTCTCAAATTTTGCCAGATACTTTTTAGACTTTACAACACCGTGCCCTTTTTCCTCCAATATTGAATCACCGCAGTAGTTACAAAGCTTTTCTGTTTGAGTTTCAGTCATACAATGATCAAACACCCATCCCTCCACCAGTGCACATTTTCCACCACCAATCTCCCCAGTATCTCCCCATCCCTCCCCTCTCACTACCTCTACCCTGTGCCTTTTCTTATGCTCAGGTCTCGGCCTGGTACCTCCATTCCAATTTCTGCCTGCAGAACGTCTCCCAAACTTAAGTCTTCAAGCCCAGGTCCTCTACAAAACCTCCCTCCCTCCTCTCCCTTTCTTTTCTTTCTCCTTCCTTCCTTCCTTTTTTTCTTTCATTCATTCTTTCTCTTTCTTTCTCTCCTTCCTCTCCCTCCCTTTCCTTTCTTTCTTTCTTTCTTTCTTTCTTTCTTTCTTTCTTTCTTTCTTTCTTTCTTTCTTTTTTCTTTCTTTCTCTTTCTTTCTTTCTTTCTTTCTTTCTCCTTTTTCTCTCTTTCTTGCTTTCTTTCTTTCCTTCTTGCTTTCTTTGTTTTTTTTTATGTGTGTTGGCAGGAGGGATCGCACCCAACTCACCTGTGCTTACCGCTCATTCCTGGCTTTGAGTTCAGGGATCACTCCTGGCAATGTTCTGGAAAACCATAGATGGTGCCACGACCAGACCTGGGGCAATTATGTGCAAGGCAAGTGCCTTAACCCTCTGTACTAACACTCCAACCTCACCTGCTTCTTCATTTGTGAAGTTGGGGACAAGAGTATTCCTGAACTTATTATTTGGTTGTGAGAGGTATATGAAATAATGCCAGTCAGTGCCTGGTCCAGACTCAGTAACTTATGGCAGTTCTTATCATATTGTAGTCCAAAAAGGGTGGAGTGGAAGATGTTGCAGTGTAAAAGTGCCCGGGTGTATAACGAAGATGTAAGTGACTGGCTGTGGAGAGCAGATATTAAAATGAAGATGCAAGATCACCAGCGGGGGTGGATGTGATGAGACAGCAAAGCAAGTGATTGTTGAAGACCACCCTGCCTTGATCCAGGACAGCAAAGACGGAGACTGGTTATAAACTACCACTTCCCTAGGATGATAGGGTAGTTCTGGTGGGCATGTGTAAGCAACAGGCTATAAAAAGAAGCTGTGATGAAGAATGATCCAAACAAAAGTGAAAAGTTACTTCCCTTCCCAATGCAAATCTCAGCATTGCATCATCAGTAAATCATCTTTCTTCATTCCTTTCCTTCCTCGAACTTCTCTTTCTCCCCTTTGGACTCAGGTACTGACATAAAACCATCACAATATGGTGGGGGCGGGGGGCAAGTTCTGGGTGCCAAAGCAACCTACACTTTTGTACCTTTAGCAAATCACCTGGCGGGTAGGGAGGGGGAGGGTGTGATTTCACGTTTCTGTATTCCAAGAAGATTTGGACTGGGAAGAGGAATCAAAGGCACCTATTCCGAGGCCCAGGGGAGGACTTTCAACTACTAACCCATGAGAAATAAAATTCTATAAAGATGCTTCCTTAAAGCTTATTCCATTGCCGATTTCAAAAAGTATAGGTACCAGGGAAGCAGCCTATATCTAAGTAATAAAATCGAGATAGGACTATATATTTAGATCTAATCTGGCTGCTTTGATAACAAAATGAAACCTATGACCACATCATTTCTTTAGAAGATAAGTTTTCTGGACAAGATCTGATCTGAAGGTTAAAAGTAGGTAAAGGATATTCTTGATAACCTTTTAATATCAATGCTGCAAACCACAGTGCCCAAAAGAAGAGAGACAGAGAGAGAAGAAAAGCACCTGCCACAGATACAGGCAGGGAGTGGGAGGTGTGTGTGTGGGGGGGGGTGGGGGGGTTGATTGGAGAGAACCTAGGGACACTGGTGCTGATGCACTGGTGGTGGGATGGGTGTTGGGATACTGTATGACTAAAATCCAATCATGAACAGCTTTGAACTTGTCTGTCACAGTGATTCAATTTAAAAGTTAATAAATAAATTAATTAATAAGAAGATAAAATTTTGGAGGGAAACTATTGGATTCTGACAATATAACTGAGGTTATCAAGGTAGGCATGGAGTGATGGGGGTCGGGGGTGATCCAGAAAGGACCTAGGGACAGAGATATAGAGGGACTGGGGCACTGTAATGCAATGGTGTTGGTACAGTGCCTTCGAGCACTGAATGCATGAACATTAATTCTATTGTAAAACATGTTGCAACAATAATAAAAAATAAATAAAACAAGAAATAAGTTTCCAGGATTTCTATGGAGATGCTTCAGTAGCCCCTGCAAGGAAGCCATCTGTTGTTTTCCATGCTTCGGCCCCCCCTGTTAGATTTTCAGCATCCTCAGCCTGTGTTCATACAACTGTGGTTGAATGAACTGTGGTTCCTGCTTTGAACCAGGAACTGTCCCAGAGACCCAATTAACCCTCCAGCCCTCATTTATTTGTAACAGCTTCAGGATGATCTACTTTCTCTGCCTTGCGAGGTGATTCAGTACAGGATTCGTGCTCTAGGACTGACTCCCTGATCAGGATCTAGAGCAGAAAATTAACTCTAGGCATTCACCTCTGCCAAGGCGTTCTAGGTAGCTGGCATCTCGGGGTAAAGAGATACCAAGTATCTCTTGGAAAGACCGAAAGCAACACCTTTTCAACAGAGTCAGGAAGCAGAATTAGGTGGGCAGATTGCTCATCAGGAAGCATAGGCTCATAATTTTGACTTTGTATCTCCTGGGCATGAGAGAAAGTAAATTTCCAACCCCACCAGGTCCTAGAAGTTGTGAAAACAGCAGTTATTCTTCTCTTGAGGTTTTAATTCAATTTGGTATTTTTATATTTATTTGTTTATTTATTTGAGCCATACCTGGTGGTACTCAGGGCTTACTCCTGGCTCTGTACTCAGGGATTCCTCATGGTGATACTGGAGGAACCACTTGCAAGACAAGTACCTAAACCCCTGTACTGTCTGTTCAGCTTCCAATTTTTTTTATTGGAAAGAAAACACAAAGTTCAGTAATAATCAACTGATATTAATTTTTCTCATATTTTCCTGTTAATTTTTTGTTTTGGAGCCACACTTGCGATGCTCAGGGCTTACTTCTGGCTCTGCACTCAGAAATCACTCTTGGCGGTGCTCAGGGGATCATATGGGATGCTGGGGATTGAACTCAGGTCTGCTGCATACAAGTCAGGTAGGTGCCTTACCTGCTGTACTATTGCTCTAGTCCCAGCCTGTTTGTCCATAGACGGGATAGTTTAACAGCATAAATTAGTTTCTTCTCAATTGAAGAGAAAAATGGAGCCAGTTCTGTTAGGTCTGAGAAAGAAATTTCTTTCTGGCTTGCAGAGGGCCACCTTCACCTGACTTCTTCCGCGGCAGGAAGGAGGGGCTTTTATGAGTTTCTTCTTTATAAGGACACTCGCCCTATCAGACCTGGGGCCCATCCTTATGGACTCATTTAATTTAATCCATTAAGGGTCCATCTCCAAGTTCAATTATGGAGTTACATCTTCAACAGAAAACTTTTAGAGGGACACACATACGTAGCACATGATACTACAGAAGTTGATCATGAAGATACTCATGGGGAAGTCCATTCATTACATGGCTTTAGTACAGGATCTCGTTCTTCTCCAGTCCCTGATGAAGACAACAACAAATACATTGGATGAATGAAAATTCCAATCTCACAAACTTTCTTCCTGAGTATTTTTGGTAGTGAATTGACCTTATTTTATTGAATACAGTTAAAACACAAATATATATATAACACATAAATATATATAAAATGTAAATATAAAAACTAAATGATAATTGGGGGCCATTTTTTATTACATATTTTAAATAGTGGTTTTACAGAAATGCAATTAGGACAACAATTTTTTTGTTTTTTAATGAAACAGTATAAAGGAAAACCTTGGAAAAAGATGCTTCAGCTAAAAAAGATTAAAATTCAAAGTTTTTCCCATAAATCTCTGGATAATTGACCAAAATAGACTAAATTTTAGGTTGACCTTCCTAATAGAAAAAAAATCATAAAGATATTCTGAATTGTTTTTTTAACAGCTAGTCCCATAATCTTTAAAGTTTACAGGGTGGAATGAAATGGAAAGAGAGATATTATGTTCTTAAGGAAATTAAGAAATGAATTAGAATACAAACTTATGTTAGATGTGCTGAGAAGTATGTACCATCAATTCTGCTGTACAGAGAAAGGGGTTATGAGAATGTGTCTATTAGCTAAGGCAAGATTTCCAAAGAAAGTTGTCTCTTTGGACAGAAAGCATAAGTTCTTAAGTTTAGTCATGCAAAAGAACCAGCTGGAATCATTTGTTAGAATTCATCACATATGAGGGCCACCCCTGGAAATCTTAGTTAAGGATGTGAAGGCTGGTATCTAACAATCTATGTGGTTTGTAACAATGCTAATTCTGGTGGCCCACCAACCACACTTTAAGATACACTCTCAAAGAGAACTCGTCTGCTACAACTTCACCAAGAAAATATTTTAAGAGACTGGGAATGTGCCTCAGAGGAAGACCACATGCATGGCACCTATGAGGCCCAAGGTTCAATGCCCAGCACTGATAAAAAGGAAAGCTTTCCAAACAAAATGTACAACTCTGTATATAGAAATATGTATGTACACATACATATACACACTTACACAAAGAATCCATAGAAAGCACATTTTAAGTAGTGCCACTTCCCAGTTAACCTTCCAACATAAACTAGTTCTAAAATGTATCCCAAGGAAGCTTAAAAAAAAAAGTTGACTTGCTGTACATGGTTTTGGATAGAAGCCAATTAAAACTCACAGGTCTTTTTCACATGAGCTGCCCTTGAGTTATTGATTTTTTTTGAAGCTCAAACACAGAACTTTACATTTATTCTTGTTATTTTCCACCCATGACTCCAGTTGATTGGCTGGCCTGAGTCCACGGAATTGGTCTCATGGGTCCAGTACTCTAAGAGCTGAATTCATAAAGGACACCCTTACATTTAAGCTTTGGGAACATTTATCAAAGTCAGTCGATTTTCTTGAATTGACAATGAACAACATATTCTATTTAAAGTTTCTTATAGTCTTCCAAATTTAATTTCTTATTTGGGGAGTTAACTGAAAACTGACTTAATGCTTCTGGAAGTCTCTCTGGATCACACAAACCCATCACTGTCTTCATCTTTAGATGTCTTGGGTCTTGAGTGAATGAGGATAAGAAACGACTGCTGGATGGGAGAATAAAGAAAGAATGGATTAATACAAAATTCTCCTGGACTTTGAACTAAAATTTTCAATAAAATTTTACCTAATGGATAAATGACCACTAGAGCATTAAAAAAATCAATTAGCCAGGGGTCAAATGCAGGCAGGGCACTTGCCTTCTACTTAGCAGCAAACTCAAGTCCAAGATCCTCGGCACCCTATCGTCACCAGAACCCACCAGAAGTGATCCCTGAGTGTAGAGCCAAGAGTAAGCTCCGAGCACAGCCGAATGTGGCCAAAAAAACAAACCAAAACAAAACAAAAAGCAATTTAGCCAGTAATTACTAAACTCTGTCACTTAAATCAGCTTCAGTAAGGGGGGGGGGGGCGGGAAATGAACAGAAACTTTTCAGAGAAGAAATACAAATAGCCAAAGTCACATGAAAAATGTTCTAAATCACTAATCTTCAGGGAAATTCAAATCAAAATAATGATGAGATATCATCTCACACCACAGAGTTAGCACCCATCAAAAAGAACAATCAATGCTGGCGTGGATGTGGGAAGAAAGGGACCCTCGTTCACTGTTGGTCGGATTGCCGACTAGTCTGGTATTTTTGGAAAACAATGGTATTTTTCCTCAAAAAATGTAAATTGAATTTTCATATATAGAAATTGAGCTTTCATATAACCCAGGAAGACCACTTATGGGAATATACCCCAGGTACCCAAAAACACATTGCAGAAAAATTATCTACACTTCTATGTTTATTGCAGCACTATTCACAGTAGCCAGAATCTGGAAATAGCCTGAGTGCCCAAGAACAGATTACTGGATAAAGAAACTGTGATACATCTACACAATGGTATACTATGGAGTCACCAGGAAAAAAATTACATCATGAAATTTGCTTCTAAATGGATGGAGATGGAGAATATCACTGTCACTGCGTCACTGTCATCTCGTTGTTCGCCAATTTACTTGAGCGGGTTCCAGTAATGTCTCCATTTTCCCCAGCCCTGAGATTTTAGCAGCCTCTTCTTACTTGTTTTTCCCAACAATTGGAGGCTCTTTTCAGGGTCAGGGGAATGAGACCTGTTATTGTTACTGTATTTGGCATAACAAATATGCCACGGACAGCTTGCCATGCTCTTCTGTGTGGGCAGGACATTCTCGGTAGCTTACCATGCTCTCCAAGAGGTATACATATATATTTCCCTTTATGATGATATGTCCAGGATATGTTCACTAACGCGTGATGCTCAGCCCGATCATGTGGAAAGCTGCCTGAAGCGTGGTGGCGGTTGGGTAGTAGGTCGGCTGCCGGGGTTGGGTCCCTTGGGGCGGGGAGGGCTCTCACCCGACCCCTCTGCGGCGCCCCTGGCACGGAGCCCAGTGGCATGGTTATAGGGACCTCGTTTTATAGTCCCTTCCAGGAGAGAAGCAGCCGTGAGTTCTGGAGGGTGGCCGATGAGATTATCTGGCACCGGCAGGAGAATATCATACTGAGTGAAATGAGTCAGAAAGAGAGGGACATACATAAAATAATTACAAAGACAATAGAAATAAGGGCCAGGAGGACTGGTTCATGGTTAGAAGCTTGCCACAAGTGATAGTGGGGTGGGGGTAGGATGGCAGTTTAGGATAGAGAAGGGACCACTATGACAATGATCACTCTGGACAAGAACTGAGTGATGAAAGTAGATAAAAGGACAAACATGATAAACTTTCTGTGCCAGTATTGCAAGCCATAATGCCCATGAAAGGCAGGGGGAGGGGGGAGAGAGAGAGAGAGAGAGAGAGAGAGAGAGAGAGAGAGAGAGAGAGAGAGAGAGGGAGAGAGAGGGAGAGGGAGGTAGGGAAGGAGGGAGGGAGGGAGGGAGGGAAGGGAGCAGGGAGGAAGGGAGAAGAAAAGTGCCTGCCCTAGAGGCAAGTTGAGGGGGTAGGGACCGTGGTGGAAAAGAAACTGGGGACTTTTATGGTAGGTAATGTACATTGGTGATGGGACAGCTGTTGGAGCATTGTAGGACAGAAAACCAAATATGAACAACTTTGCAGGTACCTTATGGTTATTTAATTTTAAAAAAACACTTAACTAAATCTTTTATTCAAATTAACTGTTTTCAATGCCGTTTCCTCCCTTGGCTACCATTACCACCAATATTGATGGCTAGGGCTACAGGGGAAAAGCTTAGAAATGCAAATTAGCCAGTCCCCAACCCAGATCTACTGAGGCGGTCTGTCTTTTATTCTGCCCCCTACTCATTCTGATGTAACCAAGCTCGAGAACCCTTAAAATAGCACCAGTCTTTCAGAAGTTACAGATTATCTGTGTTTCATAAAGTGCTCTAACACAAGTATATTGGTTGTTCAAAAATAAAAATCATCCTGTCAACATCATTGTAAACACATTATCTTAACTATAATAAATTAATTCTTAATAATAAAAATGCAATTTATTAGGCACTTACTATGAGTTAGGAACTATGCTTGACACCTAGAATAAAGATAATAAACACGAACTTATACATACCACATTCTATTTTTTTCTGCTCATCAGTATAATTAATCACTGTATCACTGTCATCCTGTTGCTCATCGATTTGTTCGAGCAGGCACCAGTAATGTCTCCATTGTGAGACTTGTTACTGTTTTTGGCATATCGAATATGCCACAGGTAGCTTGCCAGGCTCTGCCCTGTGGGTGAGATACTCTCGGTAGCTTGCCAGGCTCTCCAAGAGGGGCAGAGGAATCAAACTCGGGTCAGCTACATGCAAGGCAAATGCCCTACCCACTGCTATCACTCCAGTCCCAGTATAATGAATACTTAAGGAAAAAAAAATTTTAAGCACAAAAAAGTACTTATAAGCAGCAAGAGAAGGAAGACTAAAATTCCATTGCCTAGAGGTAAGCTTTGTTACTCCATTTTCATTTAACAGCAATATCAACAATTAAGGCTTTCAAGATCATACAGGGGTTAAGCACCTGCCTTGCAGGTGGTGGATCCTAGCCGCACTTCTTATGACCCCCTGAACACTGACAGGAGTAATCTTGAGCACAGAGCCAGGAGTAAATCGTGAGCACAGCAAGGTGTGGCCCCCAAACAAAGCAGAACAGGAAAATCCACAATGTTAAGTGCTGGACCTGGGGTTCGTTTGAGGCTGTTTCACAACTTGGACAGACTCTAAGCAATAGCACAGAAGGGTCTGGAGAAGCCAGGATGGAATCAGCGAATTGGTGCCACCCCCCTTTCAGCCAGCCCATTGGGTGACCGGCTGCTCTGGTTTGCCCATGTCTGTTTCAGTTTTAGTACTTGAAAGTTCTACATGCTAGGACCCACTCAGTCCCCAGTAAACCAAAATTGTTGTGACCTGAACTGACATCAGGTCTTCTCTTGATCTTCTCCTCTTCTAAAGATAACTGTGACATGATGAAAGACGAGGTAAGTTAAGAGCTCTCATTTCACACCAGGCCCTACCTCCGTGGGATCCAGGCAGTTTGTGGAATGTCCCTAAGTCTACGAAGATGGAATTAATTCTGCTGTTTTCCCTACATAGCTCGGAGGAAAAAGTCCAAGCATTTACACTGGTCTCCCGGATTCCACACACCCAAGCCAAGCTTATACCTCTGGGCCCTCTCTTCTTGCTCTACGACACGCTGGACACTCCATGGCAACCACATTCACCTGTCTTGCAGATTGTAAAGACCCCACCATAAACAAGCTCTGCAGATGAGCAGCTGGCTGTAAGAAGTCATTTGCAGCATATGTAATAGGCCAACCAATGTCACCGATGGTTTATTTTTTTTTTGAAACCCTAATTATCAAGGGACTGGAGCGATAGCACAGTGGGTAGGGTGTTTGCCGTGCATGTGGCCGACCCGGGGTTCGATCCCTCCATCCCTCTGGGAAAGCCCAGCAAGCTATTGAAGAGTATCCTGCCCACACAGCAGAGCCTGGCAAGCTACCCGTGGTGTATTCGATATGCCAAAACCAGTAACAACAAGTCTCACAATGGAGACTGGTGCCCACTCGAGCAAATCAGTGAACAATGGGATGGCAGTGCTACAGTGCTATAATCATCAAGAAGAAAGAAATTGGGGCAGAGTGATAGTACAGTGGGGAGGTCATTTATCTTACATGCTGCTGGCCAGGGTTTGATCCCCAGCACCACATATTGTTCCTTGAGCCCCATCAAGAGTGATCTCTGAGTGCAGAGCCAGAAGTGAGCCCTGAACAATGCTGAGTGTGGCCAAAAAAACAACAACAATGCGGGGGGAGGGGGGAATCTAGCAACACAACAGAAAAAAAAGAAAGATATTAACAGGAAATCTACAACAGGAGAAATATGGTGCTTAATGGCTTTGGGCAGGTGACTAGGTTCTGTGTCTAATTTTCCTAATCTATATAATAGCTCCCTGGCTCCAAAGATTAAAAGCATGCGGTGAAGTAATACAGACTTATAAAGTGGTTAATGTAATGATTAGTAACGTGAGCAATACAGCTAGGAAAATAGATGCCACATCCTGCTATACAAACTCCAGTGGGTATCACTGTGAGTGGTAATTAGCAAATGTGTCTGAAAGTGTAATACCACCCTTTGCTCATTAGATTGAATTTTAAAATGTGATTCTAACAGTAAACGACATCAGAGATATAGATAAATATACCTATTACATGAAGCTGGTGTGGCGATCCAATGGAACAATCCTTTCACTGGGTAACACCTGGTAGAACTAAAACTGTTTCCAGCCTCTAATTACAACTTAAAGTGATACTGTCCAGACCTCTTTGCTAAGAACACATGGGTGACGGTGAAGATGCATATCCCTGGAACACAGTCCAGACCCACTGACTCAGATTCACCAGGGAGGGGGTCTGGGAATCTAGATAATTCCCATGTATCCTGGGGAACCTCATTAGCAGGCAGCTCTAGGAAACAGTGAGCTTGTCCTTTTATTTCAGACTTCTGGCAGGAGGCTAAATGTGGCCATCTTAACAAAAACAAAAAGATGGAAACAGCCCAGTGTGTATCAATAAGGCATTACCAAAGAAACTATGACAGATGTACATGATGGAATGGTCAGCAGTTTAGAGTTAGAACTCTATGTGTCGGTATGAGTAAGTCATTAAAAACTGGATGAAAATAAAATGTAGAACTCTATTTGGCAGTATTTTACAGTCTAACAAGCACGGAGTCTAATAGTATGGCACTATTTCAATAAACTTTTAAATGCACTAATTGGTGGCATTAGCACTTTGTAACATGGTTCACTGAGGTCAGCTAAGTCTAATAATAGTATCATAAATTCAGCAATTCCACTACTTATTATATAATTCATTGGAGCACCAAAAGCCACGTGTGGGGCTAGAGACAGTGTAGGAGTTAAGTGCTTGCCTTTCATGTGGCCAGACTTATTTCAATGCCCTCCAACACATGGTCTCTCAAGCTTTTCCAAGAGTGACCCCAGAGCATAGAGCCAGGAGTAGTCCCTGAGCACTGCCCACCCCCCAAAAAAGCCATACATGAGAATATTCATGGCAGCAATTATTTATTATGACCTCAAAATGGAAAGAACTCAAATGTATATGACAGAATGTAAAACTAAGTTGTAGAATATAAAAGTGATTACATAGTATGAAGCAATGGAAGTAAATGAATTACAGCGACATGCAAAATCATGAATGAATTCCACATAATTCATTTGTTGAGCAAATGAAGCCAGCTGCAAGAAACCCCATTTACACAGAATTGAAAAACAAAATTAACTCACATGAGACAATATAGGAGCAAGAGGAGGTAGAAGATAATACAAGGAGTGTTTGTGCAGGAGAGCGGGAACCTAGAAAGAGTCTGCTCTTAAGGGGGATGTCATGGGTCACACCTGGTGTACTCGGGGCTTACTCCTGTTTCCGTACTCAAGGATAACAGCTGGCAATGCTTAGAGGACCATATGTGGTACCCGGGAGCAAGTTAGGGTCGACCACATGTAAGGCAAAATGCCTTAAGCCTTGAACTATCTCTCCAGCCCCCCAAAATAGTTCCTTCTTTTATCTAGATGCAGTGTGTGTTTGTGGTAGAGAAATGTACTGAGATATAATTTTTAACATACTTCACACACACACCATTTGCTTGAGGACAAAGCAAAATACACATTAAGTATATCCTGCATTTTATTAAAATGGGCTTTAATTATACATGCCAAAGTCATCATCAAAATTTGGGTGTCATTGCATAGTTGGGTGACATTTATGATAAAGGTTAGAGGGGTCATGGGTGCTGATAAAAGTTAATTTTAGCCAAATTTGTGATTTTTTTTATTCAGAACTGAAAACCAGGGGTCGGAGAGTTAGTACAGCTAGTAGGGTGCATGCCTGGCACATGATCAACCCAGGTTCCATCCCTGGCATCCCATATAGTCCCCCTAGTACTACCAGGAGTAATCCTCAGTGCAGAGCCAGGAGTAACCCCTAAGCATCGCTGGGTATAGCCCAAACCATGATCATAATAAAAATAGATAAAAAATTAAAAACAGCTTGTTCTTCAAGCCCATATTCTCCCTTGAACATGTATCTCACTTGTCTCTATGTTTCTTTGCTGCCTTTGTTCTCTCTTTAACATATATCCTCTTTCTCTCTCTCACCTCACATCTTTCTAAATAAGTTTCAATAAAAACTATGTTGCTTCACTGAAAAAAAAGAAGAGAAGAAAAAGAATGAAACGAAAGAAAAGCAATGATAAAAAATTGTAGAAGATGATAAAATAAATGTTAATTCGATAGTTCTGGGTTAAAGAAATACATACACAATGTCAAAAAAGAAACCCTCCTTTACTGCTGCTTTGTCCTCTACAGAAAACATTTATGACAATTTCTAAAAAAAAATAGTAAGAATAAAGTTTTCATAGGATATATATGCATACACATCTATGCTCATTGCAGCCCATAATACAACAGTCAGAATATGGAAACAACCCAATTGCCAATGAAAGATGAGTGGGTAAAAGTTGAATAAAATACTATAGAATACAATAGAATACTATAGAAGAAAAGAGATCATACAATTCACTGCAAATTGGGTAGAACTGAAGTCCGTGATAACACTGTAGCACTGTCATCCTGTTGTTCATCGATTTGCTTGAGTGGGCACCAGTAATGTCTCCATTGTGAGACTTGTTACTGTTTTTGGCATACTGAATACACCACGGGTAGCTTGCCAGGCTCTGCCGTGTGGGCAGGATACTCTCAGTAGCTTGCCGGGCTCTCCAAGAAGGACGGAGGAATCAAACCCAGGTCGGCCATGTACAAGGCAAACACCCTACCTACCCACTGTGTTATTACTCCACTGGGGGCTGGATCAAAGGCCATGATATTAACTAAAATAATATCATTTAAAATAATATCATATTAACTAAAATAAGTCAGAAAGTTAAGGATAAATACTGGATGATTTCATCCATCTGTAGAATATACAGAAACAAACTTAAAAAAACTCTGGATTAGAGAACTGAGAATATCAAGTAAGGGGATTGGAGAGTGGAGTGAGGGAATGATGAGATAGATTGGAAGAATAGGGGAACATTGGTGTATAATCCTGAGTGCCTTAGTTGTGGTGAAGTATGACTATCATATACATCAAAACTATAAAACTTAGTCCATCGTGAACATGTGACATAAACTATTATTAAATTTTAAAATACATAAAAATAGAATATGTATGTGGACTGGAGCGATAACACAGAGGGTAGGGCATTTACCTTGCACGTATCCAACCCAGATTCGATCTCCATCCCTCTCAGAGAGCCTGGCAAGCCACCAAGAGTATCCCATTGCAGAGCCTGGCAAGCTACCCGTGGCGTATTCGATATGCCAAAAACAGTAACAACAAGTCTCACAATGGAGACGTTACTGGTGCGCACTCAAGCAAATCAATGAACAATGGGGCGACAGTGCTACAGAATATGCATGTATTATTAGTTATATTATTCTTTGTTCTTTCTTTAGAACTCAATATTTTTAATATAAGAAAGCAAAACATTTTAAAGCACGGCACTGTAAAATCTGAGAGGAAATAATTGTTTTTATTTTCATCAAACAAATTTATGAAATGTTTTTGCTGTGTCATCTATAGCCTTTTCTTTAAATTCTTTTTAAGAGTGAAATTTGAAGAACATAATAAAATCATTTACCTGTTGCCCCATCTACCCACTGCTATAACCTGATGCAAAAATCCCTTGAACATTCACAATTCTGGTCGTTCTAGTGTTACTAACAAAACAAGGGGAAAACATGTTGCTCTTTGGACAGAGGAGGGAATTTTACCCCTCTGGCTAGCAGACAGAAAGATAGATGGAAGGAAGGGAGATGAAGCCAGAGGAAGTTTGTCCTTCTCATCTGAAGAACATGATGAAGACCTAATAAGACCTCTAGGACTTGTAGAGGGGGACTTTGGTGCAAGTCTGTGTTGGGGCTGGGCAGACAGGCCACGTGCATCAAAGGCTGGCAGCTGCTGCAGCTGGAGCTGAAACATAGCACGGAGGATGCTCCAACCAACACAATTGACTTCCTGTCTCTGCAAGAGATAAAGTCGTCCTCAAGGGAAGAATGCCAAAAATAGGAAGTCCCAAAATACAAAAGAGTCAAGCATTGTTTTTTCCTGACCTTGGTCCTCTTGACGTGGCCATCAGGAGATAAAGTGTCCCCTTTAAAAGGAGCACATCTTCCAGAAAAGAGAAAAAAATGTAGCTGCACCTGTGAGCCATCTGATTTCCAGTTGAGCATCATTAAGGTTCAGGGGTGACTTTTGAACCCTGGTCAAAAGTTATGGAAACATTGGCTTCCAAATGTCAGCACTTTCCCCAATGTCTCCAAACACCTCCACGGCAGCTGTTGATGTCTGCAATGTTCGACCAATCATGAAGCTTGTAATTGTCCTCCTTTTCCTGAGTGTCTGCTTGGAAGTGAAAACGGCACTGTTCCTTGTTTACTTAGCCTGCCGAGCCCGGGTGGACGCGAGCCAAAAGTGAACAGTCTGACTCAACCGGTGGAAGAGGCACCTTTGTGATCAAAATGTTCATTCTGAACAAAAAGCCGCCTGTCCAAGCAATGAGACAGAGGTTTAATACAGGCTCATTGTAGGTTTACTGGTGTGTATTTTGTCTAGGATTTTCTCCATTCCTTTTGATGGGAAGTGGCTTTTTGCACACCACCTAAGGAGCAGAACAAAACTCTTTCCCAGGGGCTGCTTCCTAGTCTCCAAGCTTTTGGTTTCTTGCGCTCAGATGGGTGTTTTCATGCACATGGTGGAAAATATAAAAATAGAAGTTCCAGTTGGCTTTCAGAAGGATTGCTTCTGGTATGGTTCTCCTGATCCACTCCAACCAGGTGAGTGTGGTGGTCCTATCCTCCAGAGACACCCCAGTTCCACTCCATTACGTGCACATTTTTCAGATCTGCTTTTTTCCTGTGTTCCGGCTGCTGCCAAGGAGGATGTGAGCAGGGGTGGCAGGAGAGAGAGGGAGAAATCAAGGAGTGTGGGATTCCTCGAAGCAAAGAAGGGTTCAAGACTAAGAATGTGTGGTGGTAAAGGAAGAAGCAAGTACCAATCCTACTTGGAAACTAACTCTGAAGGTAATCCTGAAGAAAAGTTGGAAAAACTTAAGTGGATTTCAAATTGGCCTTTTGGTCAGAAGAGAAATTCATGATCAATAAGGAATACTTACTTGGGGCTGGAGCAATAGCATAGCAGGCAGGGTGTTTGCCTTGCATGCGGCCGACCCGGGTTCGATTCCCAGCATCCCATATGGTCCCCTGAGCACCTCCAGGAGTAATTCCTGAGTGCATGAGCCAGGAATAACCCCTGTGCATCACCAGTGTGACCCAAAAAGCAATAAATAAATAAATAAATAAATAAGGAACCCTTACAGTCACTCCTTTTTTGGCAAAGGAACAGGAAGAGACTTGGCAAAAGCTAGGAGGATGGAGAGTGGGATAGGGGATTCTGTACAAGAGTTGTAGCTTAGATTCAATTCTAAGTTTGAATCTTCATTCAAGTTCCAACTTTATACCACATGCCTTTGATTTTAGCTCTAGCTAAGTCCAATTTGAAGCTTCCTGACAACAGGAAGTGATGATTTGGCCAAGGAGCAAAACTCAAACGACACAATGTTTAACAGAAGAGAAAAAAAGATGGCCATAGCTAGTGCTGTAAGACAGAGACCCGCAGACAGACAAAGTTCCTTTTCTGTTGCCAGGGAGGTATTTGCGATGAGGAGAGTGGTCAGAGCTGAACAGACAGGCCCAACAGAATTCTTCCAAGGTGGCTGTCAACGCCAGTTTCCGGTCAGCCTCACTGAATACCTTGTTGCAGAGATCACATAATACATTACATCCCTTAGAGTACATGTGACTGTTGGCCAGCCAGTATTTTAACTTATATTCTGTCGACATTTCCTTACATGTGGAGAAAGTGGATCTGGAAGGGAAATGGGAAGCATTAGGTCTATGCACAGTTTCTCCCTTCTGAGTATCTACGTATCCTATTGGCCAAGTCCTGGGGGTATCAGTGAACTAGGACAGTCTATAAGAGCCACTCCTATGGCTCCCGGCAAGATGGCTGAGAGCGGAGGACACATCTCGAAGATCAAAGACACGGGATCCAACATACTGCCTACCTTTGCGGCCTAAGAGTTTGAAATGATTGCCAAGATGGGGCAGAGAGAGATATCATCTAGGCTCCTCTCACAGCCTACATCGTAAAATAAGCTCAACCCACCTCATGGCAACACCCAAACCTGCACTCTTTGTCAGCTTCAGTTACGTCATCATCAGTAAGAGGATCCTCCTTGGGCATCTGAGGCGGGTGACGGCTTTGCCAGGTCCATCCTACCTTGCAGCAGTCCTGGCGAGAACCGGATCAGCCATCAGCAAAGACGCATCCGTAGACTATTCTAGGGCTTCAAACTTAGAACTCATATTTCCACCAAAAATTCCACCAGAAGCTAATCAAAATCTTTCTTTCCAGTGACTCCAAAATTACTCAGACCAAGTCTCCACCTTCCACTTCATTCCTGAAACGCTCTCCACCCTTCAACCTCCGGCCTCCCAGGCCACTCTTGCTCAGGTAACTTGTTGACCCCTGTTCTTGCCTAGGTATCCTCCAGTCTTGGTCAGACGACGCTTGTTGGTTCCGGTTCTCTGGGCCCCTTCAAAGCACATGGCTATGGGATAAAATTCTGAAGGAGCCTCCTTATTGGGGCCTTCCCTTTCCACCAGGTTCTCTCCACCCCTCACTATGAAATATTAGAAATCAAAGCTGAAAGGACCTCAGGGTCCCCTCCTTCAACCTCCTCCTCTATGCACAGAGTCACAAGAGCCGATCAAGCTCCTTGGTCTGCACTCTCGGGCTCCCAGCCCTCTGCCAGAGGGATTTCTACTGGTTACAATCTCTGCAGGGCTTCTAAGAAAAAGTGCCTTTGAGAAAAGCTATAGCTAAGGCCTTCTTTTCCTACATGTTGCAATGAAGGATGTTTCTTTTTCAAAACTTTTATTTTTTAAATTGAACTACAGTGAGATACATCGTTACAAAATTCTTCATGATTGAATTTCAGTCATATCATGTTTCAACAACTGTCCCTTCACCAGTGTACATTTCCCACAACAAATGTCCTCAGTTTCCCTCCCATGGCCCCTGGCTCTATGGCGACACTTCCCTCTCTCTTTCTCTCTCTCTCTCTCTCTCTGCATTATGGTTTGCAATACAGATACTGAGAGGCTATCATGTATAGCCCATTACCTACTTTCAACACTCAGTTCTTGTCCAGAGTGATCACTTCCAACTATTATTGTCATACTGGATATTCTTAGGACTAACCCCTTCTCATGCTCACCAACTCCTGGCTCTTGGGTCTTGTCCTCCTACTGCCTCTTCCTTTCCCTTTACTTCTCCCACTCTGGATCTTCACTGTCTCGTCTCATCTTATACATCAGCCTTCCCCCTTCCAGCTGCTGGAAAAAGGTTTTGAGAACTGAGAAAATTCATAGAATGAGGCGGGCTGGGAGTGGGGAGAGGGAGGAAGTATCTGGAGCTCCTGCTAAGCTGTCTTTGTATTATTGTACTTTGAATAGCTGACCTCATTTCCCAGGGAGTTTGTTTATGTGGATTTTTCTTCACGCTCTGTAATGAAGTTCTCCACATTCCAACCATGAGCGGGCCCATCTGGGCACTCTCTCTTTAATTAAGGGCACCACTCCTGATATACTTAATTTAGAAAATTCTTCTGGAGTGATTAGATCTTCTCTTTGTTGAACCAGTCTAGGCTTGTGACCAGCGAATGAGCATTTTGGGGAGAAGGGGAGGCAGGGCCTGCAGATCCCTCCTTGCCTTGCCTTGGTCCTGCTTGGAGCATCCCCAAGGAGCACACACCCCACCATTACAGATCTCCAGAACAGCGTTCTGCTGACCTGCCCCGTTGGGCATGTTCCGTTCCCCCAGGCCCTTCCCTTCACTAAGTATGGCCTGGCCCCTAAAACAACGTCCTGGCAGGCAGTATCTTGATTTGTCATCCCTAAGGTTTTCCTAGTAATAATAGTCTATGAATCAAATCAAGTTAATTAGTGATGCATACACACACACACACACACACACACACACACACCAGTGCCCCATCAAATATGCATCTACCACTATACTTCTCATACATACATTTTGGGTTTAGCACAAACTTATTCAAGCCAGATGGGAAGATCTCTGCTACTTGGACAGTGGTGCCTGTCTAACAGGATTGTGTATACTCCTGCGGGGCACCGTCTGTGATCCACAGAGGGCTCTATACCCTGTCTGGAACCCAGCTGATGTGGATGCTGACTTATGATCGCTGTGACTGTGTAATTCCACTCAAGGCCACTCCAATCCTCAAAGCCAGAAATGCCTTCCTTCACTGTCCTAGGGTAGCCTTGTGTCTTCTGAAGAAGACAGCTCTTCAGACTCAGCCAAATCTTGAACAGAATTGGGACCTGAGAAATCACAAGCATTTTCTGCTTTGAATGTAAACGCTTGATTTTTGTGTCTCTCTCTTTTATGGGGAAAAGCTGCCTGATAGGGTCACTTTGGTTCACTGACTTAGCTATTCAATAATGACTTAGTGCTAAGACTACAGTTTCTAGGCTGGTAATCATGAGCAGAGCTCCTGCAGGGTATCAAATGAAAAAATAAATACAATCAAGTAGAGAGGCAATATTTAATAGCTCTAAGGGTAAGAACAAATCCAGGATCAGGAATGGATAATGATAGAAGAAGATCTATTTACTCATTTTGCAAACTCTTCTGATTGAATGATTTGTTTGTCACATAGAACTTCAGAAATATAAGTTCACACCTCTGTATGTGTCTAAGATTCACCACACTCAGGCGGCCAGAGTGGTAGTACAGCAGGTAGGAAACTGCCTTGCAGGTGGTCAACCCAAGTTTCCAAATTTGATCTCTGGCACTCCATATGGTGTGCTCACCTGCCAAAAAAATATCCACTACATCTACCACCAAGGTTCCAATATTGTCCCATTACCAGAAAAAACCCTTTACCCACTCATTTTTCTCTCTTCCCATTCATTTTTCCCCTCTAGGAATCACCACAGTTTTTTAATTAAGTCTTGGGGCAAATTTCTTTTTTTTTTTTTTTGACAGTTGCTTTGCTTTGTAAAACTATCTGGTAACTGTCCTTTACGTCTTTGTTTGTTTCATTTATCTAGTATAATCATTTCACCTATCATCCAATTTTGTCCCCAAGAGCATTTTTGGCATGTTTTAATGGCACAATCATTATTATGACATTGAGCCTGTATGCCATACTTCTTTATCCAGTCATCCATCAATGTGACATTGGGTAGATTTCTTGTTCTAGCTATTGTGAATATTACTGTTACAAACATAGGGGTGCAAATATCATTTTAATTGTGTTTTAATATTCTTCAGATAAATGCCTGTGAATGGTATTTCTGGATCACATATATAATAAGAAAGTAACCCAAGTGTTCACTGATAAATAAAATATGATATATAAATACATTGGAATATTTATCAGTACTAAGGGCATAGAGATTTTTACACATGTTACAATTGGGATAAAACTGGAGGACATCCTTCAAATTAGTCAGTCACAAAAAGGTAAATACTATGTGATTCTATACATAGGAACTTCCTAGAACAAACTCATGGAGGGAAAAAAAAGTAGAACAGTGGTTTCCAGGAACTGAGATAAGGGAGAAAATAGTAGGGGTGATGGTATTTAATGGGTGTAGAATTTCAGCTTTTTAAAAAATTTTTCTTTATTTATTTTTTGCATTTGGAGTCACACCCAACAATGCTCAGGGGTTATTCCTGGCTCTGCCTCAGGAATTGCTCCTGGAAGTTTTTGGGAGACCATATGGGATGCCGGGGATCAAACCTGGGTTGACCACGTGCAAGATAAATGCCCTGCCTACTGTCCTATCCATCCAGCCCTAGAATTACAGCTATGCATTATGAGGACCTCTGGGGATTAGTACACAATTAAATATACACAATTAGCACAACAAATGTACAATTAAATAGTACACAATTAGCACAGCAATGTAAATATGTTTAACATTCTCTGTGTCATGTAAACATGTAAACATTAAGCTAGAATAATAAGTTTACGGCTGGAAAGATAGTATGGGAAGTACGGAGCTTGCCTGGCATGTGATCAACCCGAGTTCAAATCCCTGGCACCATGTATTATCCCCCAAGTACCACAGGAATGATCCCTGAGCACAGAGCAAAGAGTAAGCCCTCAGCACTGCCAAATGTGTTCTCTAACCCTCCCCAAAATGGTAAGTTTAATGTTAAGGAAGTTTATCATTGTTAAAAACAAAAGCTTTGGAGTAAGTAAAGTAATTTAATTGTGAACTGGAGTGATAGCACAGCGGTAGGGCGCTTGCCTTTCATGCAGCCAACCAGTGTTAGATTCCTCCGCCCCTACCGGAGAGCCCAGCAAGCTACCGAGAATATTACGCCCGCACGGCAGAGTCTTGCAAGCTACCCGTCGAATATTCCATATACCAAAAGCAGTAACAATAAGTCTCACAATGAAAGACATTACTGGTACCCACTCTAACAAATCGATGAGCAATGGAATGATAGTGACAGTGACAGTGATACTAATTTAATTGCAGTTTACACAACAGAGTTTCAGCATCGATAACTTGTGTGGTTTTGATGAGCAGATAATCCACATCACTGCCTCAGAAGTGCCCACATCTCTCCACCGCTGCTCTTCTCTCAATTATAGTCTTCCCAACATCCTCACCACTGCTTGGTAATCTCAGTTCTGCTCTCAAAAGCCAAGGGCTTACAATCCTTTATCTAGGTTGTGATCAAGACTTGTCTAGATGAGTGAGATGATCTAGTATTTGTCCTTCTCTTTCAGGCTTATTTCATTTCACATGATGCCCCCTCCCAAGTTACATCCAAGTTGCAGCAAACTGCAAGTTTTCTTCTTTTCTTATAACTGTGTAATATTCCTTTATTAATATATATCACATTTTCTTTATCCCATTTATCTGTTATTGGACATTGTTTCCATAGGTTATTGTTCTTAGTGCTGCAATGAACATAGGTACACATATTTCTTTTCTAAATAATTTAATACACATTTTTAAATGAACAATAGCATATTTTCAGGAAATAGGAACTGAGATTTTATTTATAGAATTATTTCATTATAAAATTACTAATTAATGTTGTTCTAGTGACAGCAGAACACCAACAGATGTTTGATCAAAATAAAGGAAATCGATTTCTTTTTTCTTGAAGGATAAACTAAATTTTTTGTAAAGAAATAATTTTATTGAAGGATTAACTAGCTTTTTTTCATTATTTCTTGAAGCAATAACTAAAGCACTTAAGGCAAAAATAATAATATAGTGTAGGTTTTCAAAAGTAATTAAGTGAATGACAACTATCAAGGAAGAGGTATATTAAAATTATACTGTTTTATGGTTCTTGTGCTTATAGTCATATGAAAATAACTCAGAGAAGCCTATATTCCCGTAAGTATAGTAAAACCATCAGAGTAACAGTTAAAAATAAAACAATGAGATATTTTATTATTCCTACCTCAATAGCTGATCAAACAAGTGCAATCAACTTATTTGACATATTGACTTTCATAGAACTTTCCAAGCGAAGAATATTCATAATCTTACAAATAAATGTGAAAAAAACCAAGGTAGATTATATGCTGGAACATTAGAACATCTGTAACTTAAAAATATTCAATTATACAAGGTGTGTTGCCTAACTTTTATGAAATAATTTTGAAAGGGACTCTTCTTCACTGCTGATAGGAATGCCGACTGGTTCAGCCGTTTTGGAAAGCAATATGGATGATTCTCAAAAAATTAGAAATTGAGCTTTCATTTGACCCAGCAGTACCACTCCTGGGAATATATCCCGGAGAGGCAAAAAGGTATAGTAGAAATGACATCTGCATTTTTATGTTCATTGCAGCACTGTTTACAATAGCCACAATCTGGAAAAAACCAGAGTGCCCCCAAAATAGATGACTGGTTAAAGAAACTGTGGTATACCTACACAATGGAATACTATGCAGCTGTCAGAAAACATGAAGTCATGAAATTTGCATATAAGGATCAACATGGAAAGTATCATGTTGAGTGAAATGAGTCAGAAAGAAAGAGACAGACATAGAAATATTGCACTCATATGTGTAATATAAAGTAGCAGAGAGGTACAAGCTTGCAATGATACAATTTCTGGCAGAAATTTCTCTGGACTTAGTTACTAAAATACTAAAATACAGAAATCCAAAACCATGCAGCCGCTAGTGTGGCCACTTGACCTCATATCTCTTCATCCTCAGCAATGGAAAACAAATTATCAAATGCTTCCTTTTCAGCAGGTCCGACTTTGGGGAAGAAACTCCAAACAATAATAGTGAGTTTTTTGTTGAAATATTGAATGTAATCAAAGTAAAGTGAAAGTAAAGTGAAATTTATCAGTTACACAGGCGGGGTGGGGGGCAGGGTAGGTGGGGGGTGGGGGAGGTATACTGTGATTCTTGGTGGTGGAATATGTGCACTGGTGAAGGGATGGGTGTTTGAGCACTGTATAACTGAGACTTAAACCTGAAAGCTTTGTAACTTTCCACATGGTGATTCAATAAAAGAGTAAATTTTAAAAAAAAATTTAAAAAAAACCTAAAAATTTACAAATATTTGGAAATTAAATCATGGTATATAGTTAAGCAAGTGAAATAGAAAATAATAAATTAAATGTTTAGTAAAAAAGAAACTAGTTCTCTAAAAATACCAATACAACTCAAATATTCAAGCTAAATTAATCAAGATAAAAACATCAAAGGAAAGCACAAATTACCAAGAGAAGAGAATCACTACAGATAACATAGTTCCTAAAAGGAAATAAGATAATATCATAATCAGTTTCAGTTCTACAACCCATATTAAATAATATACACTGAAGTATACAACCTGTCAAGACACCTCAGGAAGATAAAATTAAAAATGAAACTTGCTTAAACCTCTATCAACAAAAGAAGTTATTTTAATTTTTTTCCAGAACATGAAAATCTTTTTAGATTCTATCAAATATATATCACTTGTATCACTTATGATCCTGTTGATCTTCAATTTGCTCGAGCGGGCGCCAGTAATGTCGCCATTTGTCCCTGTCATGTGCTAGTGCAGCCCAATGATATCTGCTTGCTCCAGGAACAGGAAGAGCCTCAAACAATTCATTCAGGGATTTGACGAAGAAATCTGACCATCTAGTTGGTGGGCGGCCACGCAGTCTTCTGATGTCCTGTGGAATCCAGTCGGTAACAGCTCTAGTTCAGTGGTCGTCTCTGAATCGCATTTCATGACCAGCCCATCTGATTTTTGATGCCTTGACAAACAAGACATCGTCCCTGATTCTTGACCGCCGACGGAGGTCAGAACTCAGGATTCCTTCTCTCACTTGAGTGAGATGTGATACTCCTAGCATAGCTCTTTTGATTCCTCTTTGGGACACCCGAATAGCGTTCTTATCCTGTTTGCATAGGGTCCAGGTCTCTGAGGCATATGTTAGTGCCGGAAGAGTGGTGGAATCGAAAAAGATGTGCTAGGAGTCAGAGGTTCTTCATCCTCTTATCCACCTCTTCGATGTTCTTGAAGGCATTCCATGCTGCTCTCTTTCTCCTGCACAGTTCTGGCACCAAGTTGTTCCTCATGTTGATTTCTTGACCCAGGTACACATAGCTGCTGCATTCGGAGATGTTCGTTCCATTGAGAGCAAATGGAGCTTCAGGGACTAGTTTGTTTTTCATGAGCATTGTCTTGTTGAGATTCAGCTGCAATCCAACCTTTCCACACTCGAGGTCGAAGTCGACTAGCATTTGTGCCACTTGGCTAATGTTTGGCGTTATGAGAACGATGTCCTCAGCGAAGCAGAGGTGGTGTAATTGCCAACCATCTATTTTCACTCCCATTCCTTCCCATTCCATTCATCGCATGATGTTCTCGAGGGTGGTACTGAAGATACCATTTCATTTCAGTGAAATGGTATCACCCTACCACACCCCTCTCTTTACATCAATGATCACTTCCTTGTAGAATGGTGAGATCCTGGTGGTGAATCCATAATACAGCTCTCGGAGGATTTTGATATACTGAGTTTGAATGCCCTGTTTGGCGTTAAAGAAAGATTATCTATTTTGCAACTCTTTCCAAGAAATATAAAATTATTAGACAACCCCATAATCCTTTTATGAGGGCAAATGTACTAGACAAAAAGATAACAATGAAAACAAGCCTCAGGTCTGTATCTTTCATCATATTAGATAGAAAAGTCTTAAATCTATTATCAGTTCATATAACACAGAAATATGTGAGGGGGAAAAACAATTGTTCAGGACAAACTGAGCTCTATTCAGGAGTTTAAGATGTTTAATATTTAAACATCAGTCCATGTAAGTCATTAAGGCAGCAGAATAAGAGCAAAATCATACAACCATAGGAGTAGATATAACAAAGTCACTTGACAAAAATATATATAAAACTTACAATTATTATCCAATTTAATGGCATAGGCCTGAATACCTTTCCTCCTCTGATGGAAATCAAACCAATATACCTGCCCCCATGATCTCTATTCAGCCAAGTAGTCACTGTCCTCGCCAGGACAGTAAGATGAGAGAAAAGTTAATTCCTCCAAAAAGAAAACCACTGAAACTCTATTTTTCACAGGAGCCATGGGTGTGTACAGACAATCCTATAGAACCTCTGAAGAAATACTGGAACCAATAAGATAAATTCGGCAGAGCCTTGCAAGCTACCCGTGGCATATTCAATATGCCAAAAACAGCAACAAGAAGTCTCACAATGAGATGCTACTGGTGCCCGCTCAAGCAAATCTATGAACAACGGGACCACAGTGCCACAGTGCAATAAGATAAATTAGATAGGCCGTAGGATATTTACTTAATGCAAAATACAATTTTATTTCTATATTCTCGTACCTGATCTCCCATTTTCCAGTAGGTAGGCAGTCACATCCACAAACTGCCCCCCAGCACCGTGTAATTCCATCAACGGCCAAGATCCAGAGACTATAAAACAAAGCTCCCAGAAGCGCACAGCCGCACGACCTCTTATTGTGTAGTTCTCCCTCTCAAAGAACCAGGAAGCTACCGACAGTATCCTGCTCTAACGCCAGAGCCTGGCAAGCTCCCTGTGGCGTATTCGATGTGCCAAAAACAGTAACAATGATGGGTCTCATTCCCCTGACCCTGAAAGAATCTCCAATGTGGCACAATGGGAACGACAAGTAAAAAGAAGTTGCTAAAATCTCAGATCTCAGGGCTAGGACGAATGGAAACGTTACTGGCGCCCGCTCAAGCAAATCGATGAACAATGGGATGACAGTGATACAGTGACAGTGATTCTCATACCAAACAGAAAACAGTTTAAAAAACAGTACCATCTATTTGGGAATTCAAAGATACTTTAGTGAGGCTGGGATAATAGCACTGGAGGCAGGGCTCTGCCTTGTATAAAGTTGACTCAGGTTAGACTGTCCTGCATCCCATATGGACCCTTGAGCACCACCAGGAGTGATTCCTGAATGCAGAACCAGGAGTGACCCCTCAGCATCACTGGGTGTGGCCTCAAAAACATTAAAAAAAGATACTTTTTGGTAAGTTTAACAAAAATATACAAAATATCTTCACAATGAAAGTTATAGTGCATATCAGGTTGAAAAATTTAAAGCCCCAGTAAGTGGAGAAAAAGATCATGCTTACCAAATATATAATATTAAAATAACAATTCTCAGATTAATTTACAAATTCAGCATTATTTCTATCAAAATTCCTTCAGAGTATTTTTTTATTAAATTTGATGAGCTAATCTAATATTTACATGCAAATAAAAGATCCTAAAGAGTCAAAATAATTTTTAAAATAAAAACAAAAGTAGAAGCTTTGAGAGGCTGAAGAGATAGTACAGTGGGTAGGGCACTTGCCCTGCACGCAGCCAATCCGAATTCAAACTCCAGCATTCCATATGGCCCCTCGAGCACTGAGTGCAGAGCCATGAGTAAGCCCTGAGCACTGCCTGGTGTGGCTCAAAAACAAACAAACAAAAGTAGAAGCTTTTTGATGATTTCCAAACCTTACTATAAAGTCATAATAGTCAAAACTAAATGTCAGTTCTGACATAAGGACAGACAAATCAGTGGGATAATATAGTGTCTAAAAATATTATACACAGCTGTGTGTCATCAACTGGATTTTGACAATAATATTAAAGGAACTGGAGGAAAAGACAATCTTTTCAACAAATAGTGCTGAAAAATCTGGCTATTCATGTGTATATGTGGGTGGGAAAGAGCCGTGACTCATGTTATACCAAACACAAAAATTTATTTGAAATAGATTATAAGCCAAAATCTAAGAACAAGAACATATTAATTTCCAGAAGAAAATATGAAAAAATTACTGGCATTAAGCGAAGATTTCTTAATACACAAAAACACGAACCATAAGGAAAAAATAAATAAATCAGAACTAACCAAATTTAAACTTTAGCCCTTCCAAATTCTTGGTTAAAAATATAAAAATGCGAGGACTAGCGTGATAGTACAGCAGGTAGGGGCCTCGCCATGCAAACAGCCAACCAGAGTCCACTCCTTGGCACCTCATATGGTCGCCTGAACCCTGCCATGAGTGATCCCTGAGCACAGAGCCAGGGGTCAGCTCTGAGCACCACTGGGTGTGGTCCACAACCAAAAACAGGACAATAATATCAAAATGCAATACACAAGGTCAGGGAGACAGTGCAAAGGATTGGAGTATGTGGTTTGCATGGTCTCCAGAGCACTGTCTGGAGCAACCCCTGAGCACTGAGCCAGGATTATGCCCGGAGCACCACTAGTTCTGGCTTAAAAACAAAATTTAAGAATACAAGATGCAAACGGGGGAATACAGTATGCAAAATGTGTATCTAAAGAAGGACTTGTTCTCAGAACATGTAACTAACTCATACAACTCAACTGTAAGAATGTAATCAAATTTTTATTTGGTAGGAGGGCTTTCAAGTAGTGCTCAGGAGCCCTGGGAACCCAGAATCAAATCTCAGCCAACCAGAAGGGAACCTAAATGCAAGGGATCGAGTATGAGATGCTGCTAGGCACCCCCAGTGCCACACCCAATTGTGCTGGGGTCACTGTTTACAATAGCCAGAATCTGGAAACAACCTGAGTGCCCAAGAATAGACGACTGGTTAAAGAAAATTTGATACATCGACATAATGGAATACTAGGCAGTAGTTAGGAAAGTCATGAAGTTATGAAAGCTATGAAGTCATGAAATTTGCTTATAAGTGGATGGAGAGTATCATGCTAAGTGAAATGAGTCAGAAAGAGAGGGACGGACATAGAAGGACTGCACTTATTTGGGGAACATAAAATAACATAACATGAGACACCAAGCACTGTAGAGACAAGGGCCAGGAATATTGCTCCATGGTTGGAAGCCTTCCTCGTGAGCTGGGAGAGAAGGCAACTGGAATAGAGACGGGATCACTAAATCAATGCTGGTTGGAGAGATGGTTGGGGATGGGAGATGTGTGCTGAAAGTAGATAAAGGACCAAATGTGATAGCCTCTCAGTACGTGTATTGCAAACCATAATGCCCAAAAGTAGAGAGAGAGTATGGGGGAAGTTGTCTGCCATAGAAGCAGAAAGAGGGGTAAAATGGGAGGGGGGATACTAGGGACATTGGTGGTGGAGAGTGTGCACTGATGGAGGGATGGGTGTTCGATCATTGTATGACTGAAGCTCGAACATGAAAGCTTTGTAACTGTATCGCACAGTGATTCAATTAAAAAAATTGTTCTGGGATCCTCTGGGGCTGCACTCAGAAATGATTGGGGAAACATGTGTTGCCAGGATTCGAACACAGATCAGTCACAAGTTAGGCATCTGCCATAGCTGCTGTACTTATCTCCATGTAACCTGATTTTTTTAAATAGAAGATTTGACTCACACGTAACAAAGAAGAAAGACAATGAATATAAACACACTCAACATAATATTGAAATATTGAAACATAAATATTTATTATTTCAACATTTATGTTTCAATATTGAAACATAAATATTGAAATAATAAAATTTAAAACTACAGTGAGTTACTAATCTATGCTTATTAGAATTACTAAACTCAAAAACCTGACAATATTAAGTATATGAAAGAATTTAAACTCTCATACGTAGCGGGCAAAATGGAAGATGAAAGAATCACTTTTTTAAATGATTTCCTGGTTTCATATAAAATTAAGCATACCATACATAATTTCCACAAGTAAGCTTTTACCCACAAAAAAAATGAAAACCTGGAAATAAGTATTAGTAGTCTTCAAAGAATATGCCTACCTCCTCCAAGAATTATAAAATTAAGCATACTCTTACCTAATCTCCACAACTAAGCATTTACCCAAGAAAAATGAAAACCTGGAAATAGGTATTAGTCAAATGGTTTACCTTCTCCAAAATTTTTGTTTCCTATCCAAGACTAAAAGGCTACCCCATTTTCCCCCTCCAGAACATTTTTTCCAGGACTTTATTTTTCTAGCAAGTTAAGAGTTTATAACCAGAGATACTCAGAGATACTCCTAAGATTCCACGGTTGTTAGAATCCTCATCCATTTGAATTCTACCACAGTTCACAATTCTTACACAGAGTGTAAGTCCTGATACTGACCAAACTACCCCACCTTTGAAAGTTAAGGTTTCTCCAGGCACCTAATGTACTTCTTTCTTCCCTCAAGACAAAGCAAAAAGGATTGTCACCAACAGCTCCAAACCTCCCCCTTCCCACGCTGCAGTAAGAAAAACCTATAGTCCAAACATGGTACATTATCCTTAAAACACATTTGATTCTGACTTCAGTGACACCGAAATGCTCTGGAAACAATGGCCTTGGCAGGCTTTCAATGTTTCTGGACACTGCTTCTTAACATAAAGTGAGTTCACAAAGGCTGGGGTTTCACTTCTGAGGATAACAGATACTTTAAACACTGCTCACTTTCGTGTCTGCACATACAGAGTCAATCAGTGAACTGAAGCAATTATCCCTGTAATCCAAGAGTACCCATTCCTCCCTACTTACATATTTGGGGTTTAATTATTTGAACATTTCAAATGGGAAAAAAAAATCTCCCCCTCTGCCCCCTCCCAACCCTCCCGGGGAATTGCTTTGCCTTTGCCTTTCTACTTTGTTTCGTGTGTGTGTGTGTGTGTGTGTGTGTGTGTGTGTGTGTGTGTGTGAGAGAGAGAGAGAGAGAGAGAATGCAATGTAATCCCTTGGCCATATGTAGAGATGAGAGAAACGTTTGAAAATAAATCATTTCAGAAGCAACACTTTTCCTGATGGAGAGCCTAGAGCAGTTCAAATGGGGGTAAACAGGCAAAAGATGGTTCGCTGGTGTGGCTGCAATCCCACCCATGCAGAGACATTGTGTCTCCTCTGTCTCCCACCCCGAGGAGCAGGGAGGGTGGGAAAGACCCTCCCCTCTGGGGTCAGACAGAAGTTGTCATCCAGGAGGCAGGAATGCAATTCACCTGTGGCCTGTGTCTTATCATCAGATGTGTTGACAGGAGTTGGGGCCTGCAGGGGGAGACGAGGTCTCCTCTGCCAGCTGCTGAAAGCATGGAAGCTTCTCTCTCAGACAGCAGCGGAGAGATGCTAGTGTCAGCATCAGGGGTGGGCATGAGCCCTCTAAGCTCTGGACACTGAAAGCTCTGGACACTCTAGGGATCTTTTGTTTGTTTTTTAGTCAGGGAACCATGGTTTTTTTTTTTTAATCGGGGCCCATAGAGTAGGGAGGAGAGAGGCGCTGGACAACCAGGATTGGAAATGGTCAACTGGTCTTCGGTGCTGGTGCACACACTCTATGTGATTGACCTGAGAATCCGAATGAATCACCTGCCCTAATGCAGTCCCATCAGTGTAAGTCCCATCAGAGTGCTGTGGTTTGGCAGGTGCACCAAGTACTCCCTTTGGGTGGTTGTTTGTCCTTTGCACTCAACTATGAAAGGAATGTGTTGCTTTCTTTCAAAACCAGATAGACACGCTTTGTTTCAGGAACCCTTCGCGGTCCGTCATGGGGTGAAAGAGGAACACACTTTTAAGAAATCTGTATGACAAACTCAGTCCATATACATTCAATTCATCTGCAAAATGCTTTCGCTACGCCAGTATCTCTGAAAGTGATATATATGTGTCATGCGGGAAACCAAGGTCAAAAGAGTGTAACCCCGAAGGACCTTTCACAACGAAAGTGAGGGGCGGGTGCTTGGTGGTTTTTATTGTACTGTGACTGTGATTCCAAGATTTTAGACAACAGTAAAACATTCTTTGTTCCCTGGGTAGTGAGCAGGAGAGTTTGTTGGTTCCAAAGAAATTCCGAGTGAGTGGGTGTGGGTGGATTCTGCTTAGAAGCCAGTTTCTTCATAAACCAGCTGATAATGAGAACAAGATGCCTCGTTTCTGGAAGGAGCCGTAGAACCAAGCCACGGCAAGAGGCCCGAGGCATTGAAGCAGTGAGTTCCTTGGGACTGGCTGGAGCCGTGGAAGACGGATGGTCAGGATGAAAGGTCTGCTCCTAAATCCTGGGAATGGTCAACACACAATGTGACCGTGAGGATGAAAGATTATTTCCCAGTCCTTAGCTTTTTGTTTTCTGTTCATCAATCAACCTCGGTCAATGTCAATGTACTTTCAAAGGAACACTTTGTCAGATGAGATAAATTTAACATCATTTCCTGCTGTTTCAGGCCCAAAGCACAGGGTGTCAGAGAAGAAGGCCTGGTAGGTAATGGACCCTTGCATGGAGTCCAGCTGGTCCCATTCAATGGCCAATGCCTTCAGCAGTTACAGATCTCTTCCTCCAGGGATATACTATGAGATCCTAAAACACTATTCCTTGTTTCAGTTTCATCCTATCTACCTTCCCGCTACCCCCTCCATTGTCATGTTCTGGTAGAATCTTCAAGACCCTGTCCACCCTTTGAGTTTTTTATCCTACACCTTAAATTTTCACCTTTGCCCTTAGTGGAGCCTCCCCTTTCAGAATATTCCATAACACCCCCTGTCTGCTTCTCATCCTTCCTCCATCCTTCTCCCTTCTCCCTATTTCCCTCTCCCTCTATCCTCTTTGTCTCTCTTCCAAATTCAAATTCAGTAGACAACTTTCTTCTCGGCTACTCTTTGACCTTGGACACTTTCAGAATCTCTCATTTTAAACTAATTTCTTTGCTTCCTTGTAATTGACCTAGCTCCATCTCTGCTATGTCCCTTTTCCCTTTCCCTCTTTCATCTCAAGCCTCACCTGTGAGCACTTTAAGTCTCTCTCTTTAGCACTCACCTCTCTCCCCAGCCATCATCTTTATTCATATTCACTGCTCTTGGGAAGGTCCAGCCTTTTGGGAGAAAAATGTGGACACTTCTCAAAAGAAACCTAGAAACTGACCCAATAAATTGACCCATTGAATTCCACTTCTTACTATCTCCCCCAAGGACTCAAAACCTGATTCAAAAAGTCATTTGCACTCCTATGTTCATTTTAGTACTATGGGTAATAGCTCAAAGCTGAGAATAACCCACATGTCCAAAAACAGATGACTGGATAAAGGAAGTATGGTACATATACATAATGGAATACTGCTTAGCTGTGAGTGAAAAAAATGAAATCATGCAATTTGCTGCTCTGTGGATGGGCCTAGAAAAATATCATGCAGAAGTGCTGTTAGTCAGGAGGGGGACAGACACAGAATGAACCCACTCATATGTGGGATATAAAGAAATATAGTAAGGCGGGGCTGGAGCGATAGCACAGCGGGTAGGGCATTTGCCTTGCACGCGGCTGACCCAGGTTCTAATCCCAGCATCCCATATGGTCCCCTGAGCACCAGCCAGGGGTAATTCCTGAGTGAAGAGCCAGGAGTAACCCCTGTGCATCGCCGGGTGTGACCCAAAAACCAAAAAAAAAAAAAAAAGAAATATAGTAAGGCAATAGCAAATGCCCAAAACTGAGACACTGAGAACTGGTGTTCAGTATAAAGCTTACACAGTGGGAATGGAGGGGCGTGGGGTGGGCCCTGGGACAGTACAGTGAGGGAGGGAAGAGGACACTCTGGAGGAGGGTGTGGTGCAAGAATGTTTTATGCATGAAACCCTGCATTAACAGTTTTGTAAACCACAGAACCTAAAATAAAAAAGAATTTAATATTTTTTACACAGTTACAAAGCTGTTTGTTTCATGATCAGGTTTCAGTTATACAATGATCCAACACCCATCCCTCCACCAATGTCCATTTCCCACCACAAATGACCCCAGTTTCCTTCCCATTACCCTCCACGCCCCCCCCCCACCAGCCTGTCTCTATGGCTCTATGGCATGCACTTTTCTTCTCTCTCTCTTTTTCTCTCTTTCTCTCTCTCAAATTTAAAAATTTTAAAAAGAATTCCCTTTCTCAAGGGTCCCATCTCCTAAACTTAGGCTGTTTTTTAATGTAAAATCCCTGACACTTGATTTTCCTCCCTATTCCTCAACCCTCATCTCCAAGTTGGCACATTTCAACAAGACCCTTCTGTAGAGCCTTTCCTTACCTCTCTCCCCAAATATACTCTTCCTCCCTCCCCTTTGACGTTTATTTCTTACTCCTAACCCAGTGCTCCCTCTACTTCTCTTGCATGAGATCAGTCCTTGATCCTCCATGCCTGTCTTTCTGAGCAGCGTGACCTCTGTGTGAAATTCAGTCTCTCTTAAGGTCACAGGAGGCAGTGGATCTCAGGGTCAGTCTTTGGATCCTAATTGGGCTACTTACAAATAATTTACTGCCCGTCCCTAAGAGTTATAGTTTCTCTCCTTACAATGTCTCTGATATTTGTCTCTTTTTTCACATTCCCACACTCAGCATCTCAGTTTCAATTCTTTCCACAGCTCATCTGGACATAGACAGTAAGTCCTCCCCCAAATTCCCCTTTCCGTCCATCCTCACCCTCATCATTGTCACCATGATCATCTTCATGACCATTCCCATCACCATGCTCACGATTTTTACTATGTTCTCTGAGTCTCCATTTACTGAAGACCTTTTACATGTTCCCATCATATCATCCTCCGCATATCAGTGCAGAGTCAATGAGCAGATTTAAAAACTACAAACAATCAAGACCAGGATGACTCAAGGGCTATCCAAGAGACAGGGACTGTGGGAGTCACCTTCCTGAAGTCACAGGTCTGAATTTTCTTGTAACTGTTACAAGTTAAACCATGCTCTACCACTCACCTGCGTTATTTTCCAATGTGAAGATTATTGTCCACAAAAGAGAGCCTGATTTCATGTACCTGGCTCTGGAGGTAGAGCCCTTGGTCAGATTCCTAGCTCCTTCTCCTACTCTAGCTCATGAACCAATGCACTAATTCTTCAAGTACAACATCTGCCCACCTTGCTACTGGAACTGGCTCCATGTACAGAGCTTAGTTTGTCTCTCGGCTCTAGCCTCCTGTGTCATCTTAGCAGTGCGAGTGGTCTTTTAGAAATTTCAGCACAGTCGTGCCAGCTCTCTGCTCAGAATAAAGCACCAGGTGGTTACTATGGTATCCAAAGAACCTCATAATCTGATCCTAAGACCTCTTTAGAGCTCTTATCACTTGCCTCCTATACACTTGCCACGTTGATTTGTGCTGAAGGATTTCCCCTTCACTGGGCTGTTACATTTATCTGGGGATTGCAAACTCCAGGTGATAACCTCCTTCCATGAGACTTGTGTTTCTCAGAAAGGATTTCCAACCACCTTCTTTATAGTAACTCTTCCCTTGTCCCTCTCAGGCCCCCTTTTCCTGCCTTAATTTCTTTTCAGTTTCCAGCTCTGCTATTGATATGCTATAGTTTTATGTAATATAGTCTTTCTCCTGATGCTGGAAAGTAAGGTCCATGAGACCAAGGCATTGTGCTTAGCTTATTCCAGCACCCACCCCCCGACACACACACCTGGAACCTGGGGAACAGAAGGAGTTCATAGATACTGCCAGATGAATCATTCAGGGAAAGAAAACGGAGCGGCTTGTTCTTTACAGTCAACACATTCCTACTTGTGTTGTTCTTTCGGCTGACATACATGGGGTGTTTGTTCACTCTGCCTGAGACTTTGCAAAAGAAGTAGTGCCCTGATTCATGCTAGTTCATTAATCCTCAACTCCAGGAACAAATACCCTACTTCTGAGCACTCAAGATCACTCCATCTGCAAGTGGATTTGCTTACCTCCACACTCCAACAACAATGCCCTTTCAGGGAGGTGCAGGCATTGCATCTGTTATCAGCACATGTGCCAATTGCATCCGCCTGTCAGACCACACTTGCAGGAGCAGAGATGTTGTATCTGTAACAACTGTAGCACTGTAGCATTGTCATCCCGTTGTCCATTGATTTGCTCGAGTGGGCACCAGTAACGTCTCCATTGTGAGACTTGTTACTGTTTTTGGCATATCGAATATGCCACGGGGAGCTTGCCAGGCTCTGCCGTGCGGGTGGGATATTCTCGGTAGCTTGCCAGGCTCTCCGAGAGGGGCAGAGAAATCGAACCCTAGTCGGCCGCATGCAAGGCAAACGCCCTACCCATGTGCTATCGCTCCAGTCCTCTGTAAAACCTATGACATATCTATTAACAACTAGCTATACTAGATATAGAAAAATCTTTACAAGCATATTAAGAGAATATGGTCTCATATTTAGTTAAATATGAACATAGAGAAATAAGGAAAAGTGAAAGGTGACTGGGTAATTGTAGGTCTGCATGCATAAAAAGAGGGAGGAGATGAAGGGATAAATTAAAAGAAGCAGATATAAATCTATTATCCAGACTACATAGCTTGGTGCTGGAAAGATAGCACAGGGGTAGGGTGTTTGCCTTGCACTCGGCCAACCCGGACTTGATTCCCAGCATCCCATCTGGTCCCCTGAGTACCGCCAGGAATAATTCCTGAGTGCAGAGCCAGGAGTAAACCCTGTGCATCACCGGTGTGACCCAAAAAGCAAAAACAAAAATAAAAACCAGAGTACATACCTTGTTTTGTTTTTTCTCTCACTTTATTTAAACTCTGCGGTGTACAAAGTTGTTCATGATGATTTGTTAAAGGCATCCAATATCCAACACCAATGCCACCACCACTGTCACCTTCCCTCCACCATTGTCCTTATGTTCCCATCCACCCCTCCAGCCTGCCCCTGTAGCAGGCCCAAAGTAATTAATTTTATATTGTGTGTTGTTACTAAATGGGCAATGGGATAATAAAAAAAAAATAATTCCGTAAAATAAAATTTGTGAAAATGTTGTATCTCATCAAGAGGCTATGAAGTCCTTATCTTTACTCAGCTAGTTGAGCCTTCAGTATTAATGTTTCTGTTAGTCCATCTTAGTTGGCTTCTACACTACATCCCCATCCAATCTGGTGTGCTCCTGAGGGATGTTAGCAGTGTAAAGTTTGGAGATGTCCAGAAAATCCAGAATATTTAACTGGGTAGTGAGCTTACATGGTGGTGACAGTGGAAAGGTGGGCGTGGCTCTGCGGCTTCCGGAAGTACAGGGGTGGGGGAGAGGTCACCCACACTGGCTCCAAGAAGGCCTAGAGTTTTTTGTTTTGTTTTGTTTTTCTTTTTGGGTCACACCTGGCGATGCACAGGGGTTACTCCTGGCTCTGCACTCAGCAATCACCCCTGGCGGTGCTCAGGGGACCATATGGGATGCTGGGAATCGAACCCGGGTCAGCTACATGCAAGGCAAACACCCTACCGGCTATGCTATCGCTCCAGCCCAAGGCCTAGAGTTTTCAGCCACAAAACCCGGTGTACCTGAAATGTTCGGCAGTTTGGCATCTCTTTGGAGTTCAGACATGAGGCGATGGGGTCCGGCCACAGGCATGGCAGCAGCTGTTGGGGTGTGATCCTGGCTGCCAGGTCTTTGGCAGGGGGAGTGCACATCCTGCTTTGGGCTACACCCTTTCTTGAGACAATAACCTGGTTCGTGTCAGATGACCTCAACTTTCATTGCTCTTTCAAAGCCAATGGGTGGCTGGAGTGTGGAAGCAGGGGAAACAGAGATAAGGACAGAGCAGAGAGCTCGCTCTCAATCTCCCTAGCTCTGCTAATACCCACCAGTGTCAGCACTTTCCCCCGTGGCCCTGCTGCTATTGTTCTGACCAGCCTGCACACCACCAGAAAGTTCCCTGACCCTCTGCAAGCAGAGATCAGAGGTTGCTTCCCGACGTCACTCCTGGGCACGGACCCAGATCAAGGACTAGCGGTCAGCAGTAGAGCAGAGTGGGGGACACTGAGTACACAATCTGTAGCCAAGAATGCACGCTCCTTCCTGGCTGCCTCAGAGAAGGAAAGTGGGAGGAAGAGGCCTCTGGGTCATGATCACTAAGGTGTAGCAACAGGGTATTTCCAGGACTTTGGGAGATCAGCACGTGGAGTGGGATGAGTGCCCGGAGCACAAACTGTCGCCTGGGTCAACGAAGGCAGACCAGAAGGGCACAGGCTGTCCCTGCTCAGCCTTTTAGGGAGGGAGGTGAGTGGTTGTAACAGCAAGTCAGCAGCTGTTCTAGCTTTGTGCCCTGCTGACCCAAGGTTCTGAATCCCTCCAATCTCTGCCTTTACCACTCACACATCCCAGAAACTGGAGCACACAATAGACACAAAGTATATGTGTATTTCCTGCACCATAATTCTACAATCTGCAAAATGGGTCAGATATCACTTATGCATCCCATGCCTCAAATAAAATCACTGTCACTGTCACTGTCATCCCATTGCTCATCGATTTGCTCGAGCGGGCACCAGTAACATCTCCATTGTGAGACTTGTTGTTACTGTTTTTGGCATATTGAATATGCCACAGGTAGCTTTCCAGGCTCTTCCGTGTGGGCAAGATACTCTCGGTAGCTTGCCGGGCTCTCCGAGAGGAGCGGAGGAATCGAACTCGGGTCGGCCGTGTATAAGGCAAACACCCTACAGCTGTGCTATCACTCCACCCATCAAATGAAATATAAGTGAGAATTTTCTTGTAAGACATTATGCTTTCAAGGCTGATGCAGACCTTCTTCCACCTCCAATTGTACCCTTTCCTCGCTTTCTTCATCTTTCCTTATCTGTCAACTTACAAATTGTCAACCTGTAAGTTGACAGGTAAATGCAGATCAGGACACCGCACCGGGGAGGTTGATGGTAATGATGAGGCAGGCGAAGGAAGGAACGGAGCCAGGCTGGTTGGTCTCAGTTGCAGTTTATTCCATTTCTATCTCCATTCTCCTCTGATTCTCCTCCTGCTTCTTCCTCCCCCATCCTACTTCATTCTCCTTCTCCTCTGGATCTGGATCTTGGTCTAGCTTCTCCAGATCTCGCTCTGGGACTCGCACTGGGACTGGCCCTGAAACCAAACATAAAGATTCTAAAACCACCAGAATAGATCATATATATATATATATACTTTGATTTAAAAAATACAAAAAATATTCATTATTTCAAACTGATTATGCAGAGTTACATTCGTTTTGCTCCAAATCACCTTTAAGTGGATGCTGGCAACGAAGCTTATTCAGGGTAACTGGGTTCCTGTTTGTTTTGTGTTAAATCCAAGTGCCAACAGCAATGTTCTGCACCCACTTTAGGCCTCATACCCCTGACCTTCTCTCTTTCTCATAATTTTTGATGACTCGAATGTCACCATTCTTTAGAAAAGTTGAGAATTGTGGCCTAAAATGAGAAACTCTATTTGACAGCCATCATGATGACCAAAATGCACCTTTCCAACTGAGAACAGATTCCTAGAAAGCAACCAGGTGTGGCATGGTGCATCTGACATGGGAAAAGGGGGTCTTCAAAAGCATGTATGAGGTAGGGGAAGAAATATAAAGGAAGCAATTAAACACCTCTTCGGACTTCAATAAATATTCTAAGTGTTAAGAAGAGATATGCTGGTATTTTTATTCCAGAATCAGAGTTCTGTCAAGCACAGGAGTCCCTGGATCTATATCCAATGATAAAACACTCTATTTTGGAAGGGTTGGGGTGCTCTATTGCTGACACACAGTAACTTACTTCTAGCTCTGCATTCAGGGGACTATGTGGGATGCCACCGATCGAACCTGGATCAGTCATATGCAAGGTGAGCACCCTACACACTATTTCTCCAGCCCCATCCGATGGAAAAAGCCTGATATAACCGGCCAAACAGATGACAGAGGGGCCTGGAACCAGCGGGGAGTAAGAGGACACGCAGGATGAAACACTGTCCGAGTCAAGTGTTATTATTGTTAGTGATGGGGGTAGAAAGGTAGAATAGGTTTAAGGCACTTGCCTTGCACACTGACAACCCTATTTCATCCCTGACCCTATATGATTCCCTGAGCACTTGCCAGGAGTGATCCCTGAGCACTGCTGGGTATAACCCAAATGCCTCCCCTCAAATACCATTGTTAATGGCTGAACTTAGTCAGGACATGCCATGCACATTGAAAAGAAAGAAAAAAATGCAATTTCATGTTTGTTGGATCCTGCTCTAATTCCAAAAGCTACCAGGATTTGGATACCTACTCTATGCCAAGTGTTATTCTAAGCGCTCCACACATAACCCTTTCCAGCACCTCTATATGACATGTACCCATCTCAATGATGAAGAAAATCAAGACTAAAGTTGAGCTATTTGTCACTGATCAGCTGTCAGATTAGCTCTCCACCAGCAGGCAACAGAAATGGGATTTGAACCCTGGCACCAGGACTCTTATGTCCACTTTATGCCACAGGCCTAACTGTCCTGTACAAGATGGGTTTTATAAAGCCAGTAAAAGGACTTCCTCTTTTCTGAATACGAGCCTGGCTAGAATTCTATTCTTTATTATTATTACTATTATTATTATTATTATTATTAGAGAATCACTGTGATGTACAGTTACAAACTTATGAACTTTTGTGTTTGCATTTCACTCATACAGTGATCGTTTACCCATCCCTCCACCAGTGCCCATTCTCCTCCACCAAATTCTATTCTTCCCATATTTTCCTCACTTGCCAGCTTTCTGAGACACATAATGACTCAAACCCTTTCCCTTTCATTCTTCTAATGACCAAATATGTTTTCAGGACTGTGGTGGAGGTCTTAGACACTTAATTCAATCGTAGCGGGGGTGCAGAAACTGCATCAAAACCATAAACATGAATGTGATTGTCACCTAAACTATAATATGAAATAAAATTAAAATGTCCACAGTGAGAATTACTGATTGAACAGCCCGGTTCTCCATCCCTCCCTACCTACAGTAGAGGCCAATCTTTACAGCCACTGGTATGGCAGGGCCCAAGGGACCCCGTCAGCCTTGTGGCCAAAGTAAGATCTCTCCAACCCCTCTAGGCTGGAACTCAGAGCCCTTAGGCTTCATACAATTGTTTTTCTTCAAACATAGACATGCACGTGCATGCGCGCGCGCACACACACACACACACACACACACACACACACACGCATGCACCTATAAACATAAGCACATTAGGGAGCAGAGACCTTGTCTAACCCCTCTCCCGGTGTCCTATGACTAAGCTACTGATCTCTACCCCTGTGACTCAATGCTCATCTCTGTATTACTTTATGCCCTCTCTTCTCTCCTCCCTCCAGAGCCCTTCCCGGGTCCACGAGTCCCATGCAGAATTAGTCTGCTTCTCTTGAGACATTTTGCAAAGATGTTAGGCGCCTATGTTCGTGGAGTGGACGGAGCAGTACCTTGTGGGGTAGTTGGGAGTCCATGGCCCTTATCTGATAACATCAGTCTACAGCCAGGTTTCTCCAAATCCCAGAATAAAGGCTGGTGTGGGAGAAGGAGGGAGGGAAGGAGTGTGACAACCAAACACAATGCTTCCTTGAAGGGCATGCACTGTCTCGGGAAGAATGAGACACATACTTTTCTCACCAGACCGAGAGGAAGGGCAAGGTGTTTAGGCAGATCTCGGGGGAAAGATACAAGACGTGTGTCAGGTGCAGATGCAGAAAAACGAGGGTAGATGCAGAAAAACGAGAAGCCACTGGCTTTAGAGCTGGGCTTTGCCAGGCAGGTCACAGCAAGCTGCAGAATGGGCGTAAACAAGGCTTGCTCCGGGAAAGCATGGGACTATGCAGGAAACACGAGGTGGTTTCCTTTGACGGGAGCAGGAGAAGCATAAAATGAAAAGAGCTGCAGGGCCAGAGGCGGGTGGGGTGGGGCTTAGGGTGGAATGGTGGGGGTGGGGGTGGTGAGGGAAGCAGACGGGAGGATCAAGGTGCCCCCGGAAGTGCCAGGCTGTCTGAGGAAGCAACAAGGAGGCCTGGCTGCCTTTTATGCTTTCTCCTCCCTTCTCATCTGGTTCCGAGAATCGGTTCTGTTTTCAGTGGACCAAGGGACTTTCCTTGACTCCTTTCTGGGCCTGTGACTAGACTCTGCGGAGCCTGCAATAATGACTTTCTGTTTAGAACCAGAAATCCAGCTTTGGGAGGGCATTCTTCCTAGAGAAGGGAAAGAATGGACTGTTATCTGTTTGGGGAAAGCTCTCATCCTAGGCAACTCCAGGAGGCTGCGTGCCGGGGTCACAGAATCCTCTGGTCAAGAGGCACATACTCGGTTCTTCCCATCGGCAGTATTACTCGACTGGATTCCAGGAGTGGAAGCTGCTCCAGTGCTCGGATAATTGGCAAACCTGCAGGGGTTTCTAGGAATAAGGCAAATGAGTAACAAGTGAGATACAAGTGAAGATAAAAACCCCTTTGAGTCCCCTGTTCATGTCTCCTTCCTGCATCTGGCTCCCATCATCCCTCCCCATGAATTATCACTGTTATCCTGCTGCTGTATATAGTTCCAGGACTTTTTCCTTTGTATCAACTTTTGAGACTCTCTGCCCTGCACTTTGTGTCCATATACCTAAATATATAACTTCTATGACATTGGAATTTGTTTCTCTCTCTGTTTTTTTGGTTTTTTTTTTTTTGCTTTTTGGGTCACACCCAGTGATGCACAGGAGTTACTCTTGGCTCTGCAATCAGGAATAACTCCTGGTGGTGCTCAGGGGAGCATATGGGATGCTGGGAATCGAACCCAGGTCAGCCGCATGCAAGGCAAACACCCTACCCGCTGTGCTATTGCTCCAGCCCAGAATTTGCTTCTGAAAAGCCTGAAGGAAGAATATGAGTGGAACATTGAATGCATGCTGCAGCATAAATATAAAGTTTTTCACGTTCTATGAATAAAAGAATTTTTCCCAACTAAACCTTGGGATTTTTCTAACATGTTTAGGAAGATATGGAAGGACAAACTGACCCTGCTTGGATTGTTATGGATTTTGTGGAAATCCCTGGAGACCTCCCATACTTTACAGTTGTGAAGAGTCTATTTTCCAGGGATGAGTCGAGGGAGAAATCCATGATTGCCCAGAAATAACCATTCTGTTCACACAGAGAAAGAAGGACCCTCTGGCCACACCCGCTGGAAGGGCACTGGCAGCTATTTTGCAAGTTCTCTTGCCTTCTTTTCATTCCAAATGCTTTTCAAAGAAGTCCAAAAGTCTAGCAGATAGAGGCTTTCTGTTGAGAAAGAATGTGCAGCCTGGTGAGATAACTCATAGACTGGCAGTGTTTAGGTGAATTATTAATAAATTCAACAATAAAGATGATTTCTTCACCTGGAAAATGAAACCCATCTTGTAGGCACCTTTGAGTTCTTTGGTACTTCTTGAGACTTAAACCTTTTACTACGTTTCCCCCAGCACAAAGCAGAGAAGGTCGATTGCATGCCCCTGCAAGCAGCTCCAAGGCTTAACTAGAACCCTGGATGAATTAGCTCCCGGCACTAGTCTGATTTCCTAAAGTACCAGTGAGAATTTCATCAGGTGGCGGATAAAGAGCAGGTCAACCTTCCCTCCCAATTCATCATTCTGTTGATTTCCTTATGGCACTGACAATCCTTGTTGTCTATTGTCAACTATGACAACAACTTGTCCTGCTTTCATTGTAAGGACAAATGACAAATTGCTTTAGAGTCATGTTTTATGAGGATGATAAAATCCTCTAGTGGGCCGCAGGCACTGCTGAGGTCACAGGACGGCTGTTAACAGAGCTCAGTTATATTGATAGGACAGGTGGACCTGACATTTTTCTTTCACCTTTTCTTATAAAGGATTTCCTTTGGAATTTGGAGGTCTTGAAAGGTTGAGATGTGCACTCTGAAGGGAAATAAATATTATTGTCCAAGCTTCTGCACATATTCTGTTTCTCTGGTTTTCTAATTTGTCTTGATGGCTGGTTAGTTTATTGCATTTCAGGTCACACTTGGTGGTGCTCAGAGGTTATTCCCAGAATACATTGCTTGGGTGTCACTGCAGGAGGTGCTCAGAGGATCATGACACGCCAGATATCAAACATGGGTCTCCTCTCTGCATTCCTGCCTTTTTAGCCTTCTCCTCAGCCTGTCACTGTCACTGTCATCCCATTGTTCATAGATTTATTCGAGCGGGCACCAGTAACATCTCTATTACACTCAGCCCTGAGATATTAGAAGCTTCTCCTTACTTCTCTTTCCCAACGGTTGGAGGCTCCTTCAGGGTCAGGGAAATGAGACCTATTGTTACTGTTTTTGGCATACTGAATACGCCACGGGTAGCTTGCCATGCTCTGCTGTGAGGGAAGGATATTCTCAGTAGTTTGCCGGGCTCTCTGAGAGGTATGCATATATCTTTTACTGTATTTTGGGATATGAGTACACCATGGTAAGCTTGCAAGGCTCTCCCATGAAGGCAATAAACTCTTGGTAGCTTGTCAGGTTCTCCAAGAGGGAGAACAAGGCTATTAGATGTCGCGCGGCCGCTTTGTGGCCACGCGCTTCCGGGAGCTTGGTCTTATAGCCTCTGGATGTTGGCCATTGGTGGGATTACACTGCACCGGGGGCAGTTTGTGGGTATGGCTGCCAAGCTACTGGAAAATGGGGGGTCTGGCTGGAGAAAGCCCAGTCCCAATCCGAACAGGCTTGGAGATCTCAGCCCCGGGTCCCGCACACTTGGGTTCCTTTGCCAGTCCCTTCATGCTTGAGGCTCATCCAAGTGTGTGGAGAGTGGCCTTGAGCATGGCTTTGACTGGGTTCTGGAGGTCTTCAACTGTCAAGGCTCTGCTTGGGGTAGGGAGAGAAAGGCAACCCGTCCCCTCCAAGGGGCCTAGGTGAAGACAGCCAGGCACGGGGGACAAAAGACTCGCCTCTCTCTCCTTAGCCTACAAATTCTGTGTCTAATTTATCTTAATAGTCCTGGTAATTAATTTTCTCACTCCATCTTGCGTTTCCCCTGAGTACCAGCAAGGTACCTCATAATACAAGTTCTGCCTGGTGACATCCTGATGGTCTCTCTATGGCCATATCAAGTCTCATGTCACCTATTCCTTGGCCTTCTACAGCTGTTTTCTTGCATATAAGTGAGTGAGTGGTGGAGAGTGAGTGGCAAAACCTAGAAATTGATGTCCAATCTGATAAAGCAGCATCAGAAAAAAAAATTTTTTCCCAAAAATGAGCTTCATGCCCTCCTGAGACAGCACATTCTGTTGCTGTCACTCTTGTAAGTGATGATGCTACCCTTACAAGCAACACATTTTGCTACATTTTGACAACTTTACACTCTCATATTCAGGGTTCGAGTTAAACTAGTCCTGTTTAGGGGGGACTCCAATTGGAGGTCCGATGTGTTAAGGGAAAGACTTAACACATTGGAGATTAGCACAGTGAATGGGCTACTGTAAATCTACCAGGAGATGGACAGTAGTCCCCCGTCTCTTTGCTCTGCGCACCCACGGGAGAGTCTGGAGCCTCTCAGAGGACAGTACCGATCTGCCATCACCCTCAGAAGCCCAGAGCGGGGCGCAGGGATGGCATTGCCTTGTGCTGGGACTCTGTAGCTTCCTCCCAGGCGACTGTTCTTGCCCTCTGCCCAGGCTGCACAGCTATTCTTGCCCACCATCCCACGCCTGGCTGCAGGGAAGAATGGGCTCCCTGTTCTCAGCAGCTTGCCCGGCGTGGCCCTCTGACAGCCCCTCTCTGGCGTCTACAGTCAGCAGCGACAGGGATTGTGGTGTCACCGCACACACCCGGCAGTGACTGGCAGGCCTCCGGCGATACCCACCAGGAGCTGGGCCTCCACCAAGCCCAACCAAGGGTCTCCATCTAACGTCTCTTGTCTGTCTGGTGTGGTTTCCTCTTCTGAAGAAAAGACCTTTCAGTCCGCTCTGCCTACTTTCAAAACATAGTTTCCCTTCTGCCAGGAGCTGCCTAGCACAGAAGTTGTGAAGCTCAGAGCATGGAAATGGGAGTGGGGTGGGGACAGGGGATGACTGCAGTGGGCGTAGGGATGGTGGCTGGGTGGCCTGGGCTAGATTCCCAATCTCTTTGTCCTCTATTTCATTATCAGCAAAATAGAGGTAACGGTGGTGATGGCTTATGGTCTCGGTGGGGTTCTTTGTTGGATTAAGTTATAGCATACTAGGAAGCACTTAGTGATAGAGAAATCTGCCAATAAACAAAACGGTTTTTCCATGTTCTTTTTCAATTCCCACATGCCTTAATATATTCTGTAGTACACGGTATAATTATTGGCAAATTATTCCCAAATCCTAGACCATAGTATGTGTGTGTGTATGTGTGTGTGTGTGTGTGTGTGTGTGTGTGTGTGATCCAGATGTTGCTAGATGCTCAATAGATCGTATGTGTGCCATGAAAGAGGAAAGGAGTAAACTGAAGTTAAAGAACCAATTAGGGATATGAGATGTTTTGTAAAATAAATGCTATGATGGGACTCCTTAGCATAGACTCCCTCATCTCGGGACACTAAGACTTTATTTGCAGAGCTAGTACAAGACTTGTACCAAGGAGCAAAAGACAAATGTTCTCAGTGACATTTTCAGGTACCAGTGTGTCTAAAGATTTCCTACCAAATGTACTGCAAAGAAAAAGGAGCTCTCATTACTCCAGTCCCCTCGATACAGTAAGCCATAATAGTTCACTTCCCAAGATTTTATTTAATCCAGACTTTTCTCAATTGAGTGAGTGAAGAACACTTGTGGATTGGGGGACCCTGGCTGTGTGTGGTTGAACTAGTATACATTGCATTTCTTTTTTTTTTTTCCTGTCCTCATGCAATGCCATGTCATTAGTCATTATCTATGGTTTAGGTCTTGGATTAGAGTGCATAAAATACATAATCACCAGATAATATGCTTCTCTGAAAGCAGTTTTTAATGCTATTAGTCTAACCCTGAAAATTCTCTTAGGAGGCAAATAAAAGTCAGTCATTACTCCTTTCTATTGCCAGAGAAATGAAGGGAAGAAACTGGCTGGAAGGTTGTTTGCAGTTCCCAGTAAAGGATACTCTTCCCCAACTCACACTGGTTCTGAGCCGTATGGATTCTCTTCCTTCCTCTCCCCTACCATCCTGTCTTTGAAGATTTGCTTACAACTGTATTCCTGACTTTCCCTAACCTGAGTATTCCTGATTTAGGGAAGAATGACCAGTCCGGGGACTACTGTCCATCTCTTGGTGAAGTTACAGTAGCCCATTCATGATGCTAATCTCCAAGTGACTCATACAACAGCTGCTTAGATTTATGGTCAGTTGATGTAGTTAAGGGCTGTTGGATCTTTGGCTGAAGTGCACATTAATAAAGAAGGGGGGATTCTATAAAAACTAACTGTTTCAGGGAAGGAAGCCAGAAAGCATAACAATGCAAGGATTGTGATGGTCTTACAACTAACAGAAGGTAAAAACCATGCTTTCTTCTGTCAGGTTCTGTGGCCTTAAAAGAAAGTAGGCTTTGAGGGAATTTACTCAGGAAATTTTCAGGGCAGCCTAAAATCCAGCAATTACATATAAACTCCTTGTTCTCCTCTTCCCCACCACCACCACCACCAAGAAGTTACTTTTCCCGCCAAGGCATAATGATTATTATTTTTAAAAGATTATATGTAAACACTCCAAGGTTAAGTTCTGTCTCTGACCCAAGTTTTTAATTTATACCCTCATCTAGCCCATATCAGTTTCATCTACTCAGGAGAAATTAAAACCTAGTGATGCAATACAGACCCAAAAAATTCTGAAGGAGCATCCAGATTTGTAAGGGAGAAGAACCATTCCTCTTTGTAATAGAAAATCTCTGACATAAGAGCTAACCTGAGAAACCAGAAAAGGATATTTGCTTTTGTTGCATATTTGCTATGTTTTAGATCCCATATATATTTCTCCTTCTCTTGATATGGAGTATTCTATCGATTGTGTATGTTGAACCCTCCTTGCATCCCTAGAATAAACTCCATTGGTCATAGTTTATGTTACTATGTGTTACTATCAACAGAATAATGTGTCAGTGAATGTTCTCCCTCCATTGTACAGAAGAGTAAACTGAGACCACAGTACTTGCATAACAATCTCATTGGGGTAATCACAATAAGCAGTGTCTGAATGGCACCCAAGATTCTACGCCCTAATTCCCAGAAACTGCGGCAATAATGAGATGTAACTAATGGTTATGCCATAAAATATGGCAGAGTTGGCTTGATAATATCCGTGAACCTTATTTATTCCCATAAATCCTGAGAAACAAAAATCTTTCTCTGCCTACTACTGGAAGTAATCAAAGCGATTCAACGTATGAGGGAGCTTCCACCCACTGATGGCTTAAAGTCAGAGCATGGCAGAGCCATAAGCAAGTACTAGAAAAATGTCTCTAGTTTCAAGGATGACCTCTACTAACAGCCAGCGGGAACCCTGAACCTCAGTCTCTCACACAAAAAACTTAATTCTGTCAACAATCTGAGTCAGCTTAAAGTGGATTCTTCCCCAGAACCTCAGATGATATAATTGCCAGTTAACATTTTACATGTGAGACCCTCAGCAGAGAATCCAGATGAACTAAGTATGCAATATTTCTGACTTATGGAAACTATGAAATAATATTAAGCATGTGACTATTCATTATCCAACAAAAGGATACTCATAAGGTAATTACATGAGATTGAAACTCAATATCCATTTGATTTCAACCAACTGAATTTAAAACAAACTAACAAAATAACAAACAAAAAAATCTTATGCCCTTATCAAAGTTAACTCATCACCAAAATAGATTTTTGCAGGATTGGGGACCACATTCAGTAGTTCTCAGGGACTACTCCTAATGTGGTTTTCAGGGTCACTCCCAGTGGTACCAGGTGTCAAACCCAAACCTCCTTCATATATGATCTAGCCCATTGAGTTATCTCTCTTCTCCCTAGATTTCTTAAATGAGCTCTTAGCTTAATATTTGTCTCCCCCTCATCCCTGATCTAATCTTTTGAATCATCACATTTCTGCTAAGCCTTCTTTACTCATTGCTATTGTAATCCATATTATATTATTGGGCTGTTGCGATAGCATAGTGGGTAGGGCGTTTGCCTTGCATGCAGCCAACCTGGGTTCGATTCCTCTGTCCTTCTCAGAGAGCTCAGCAAGTTACCAAGAGTATCCTGCCTGCACGGCAGAGCCTGGCAAGCTACCTATGGTATATTCGATATGCCAAAAACAGTAACAAGTCTCACAATGGAGACATTACTGGTGCCCACTTGAGCAAATCACTAAGCAATGGGATGACAGTGATACAGTGACAGGATTATACTATATTTTTATATTTAAAAATCTTTTGTTTTGCTTTTTGGTTCACACCCAGCAATACTCAGGGGTCACTCTTGGCTCTGAACTCAGGAATTACCCCTGGCCGTGCTCAGGGGACCATATGGGATGCTGGGAATCAAACCCGGGTTGGCCGAGTGCAAGGCAAACGCCCTACCCGCTGTGCTATCACTCCAGCCCCTAAAAATCTTTTTATATCTCCTTTTTATTATACTTCCTGAATTTTTATAAATGTGTTACTTCCCAATTATGCCTCTTCCTCTATGCACTTACTCAGCAAAATATAAAGGGATATCCCCACTCTATAGGCAAAATGTATCCAAAGATCAGAGTAGCTAATTTTTCAAATAGTCCCCCAAATTGTTAGTAGAAGAACCAAGGACCAATCCTAATTTTTGGTCAACACAATCTCTTTCTGGACATTAAGAAAGCAAATCTCTGCTGGAGATGTAGCTTAATAATAGATTTAGTGCTTCACATGTCTCAGACCCTGAGTTTATCTCTCGCCTCACCCTTCCCCTTTATCCTATTAAATCTAACTCTTTTTTTCTCTTCCCAACTCAATGGATAACTTCCTTAGAGACAATGTCTCAGAAACTCTGAGTTAATTGTCTGTGTATGAATTCAAAATGACAGTGTCGTTAAGGTCATTGTACTCACTTTTTGACAAGTCCATGATACTGGACCATGACCTCTTTTTTTTTTTAATTTTTTAATTGAGTCACCATGTGGAAAGTTACAAAGTTTTCAGGTTTAAATCTCAGTTATACAATGCTCGAATACCCATCCCTTCCCCAGTGCTCATATTCCACCACCAAGAATCCCAGTATAGCTCCACCCCGCCCCCCCACACCCCTAACCCCCCCACGCCCCTAGCCCCCCCACCCTTAGCCCCCCCCCCCGCCTGTGTAACTAATAAATTTCACTTTACTTTCATTTTGATTGCATACAGTATTTCAACCAAACTCACTATTATTGTTTGGAGAGTCTCTCCCCTAAAGTCAGACCTGCTGAAAAGGAAGCATTAGATAATTTGTTTTCCATTGCTGAGGATGAAGAGGTAGGAGGCCATGACCTCTTTTACATGTTTGTGTGTAGCATGGTGTTAGCATATACATGGAACACAGCTCCTATTAGATGCATTAATAAATGCATTTCGTGCACTTAGGCATGAATCATATATTTTGCCAACTCCTTATACATCGAAGACTTGCCCTTCAAAATGTTTGTCAGTGAAAGTAATTTGGCAATTTTCACGACCAAATCTTTCAACCTCCACCTTGTATATTAAGGCCCAATAAAATTGTTACAATCTATCTCCTCAAAACAATACCAAAACAACCACCAGCACCAATACCTCTTTTGCGATCCTGAAAGAAAAGCCATTGGTACCATCATTTCACTTCTTCCATGCCATAGGCTGAGTTGGAAGCTATTTCTCACATCACCCAGACAGCAAAAATACTGGCAGATTTTCTGAGGAAGAGCTTCTCCCACCTCCAGGTGACCCAAGTACACACTGGAAGCCACTGTGTAAATAAAGACCCCTGTCCCGAGACTGTTCTACATAATCAATGATTCACCCAATGACTGTTGGCATTTTGTTTTCTTGAAAAATGGTATCTGAAAATTATTTCAGAAGTTGCACCATACAGTCTCTCAGTTCCTTTCTGAGACTGAGCAATATTATCAGGCTGTATTCACCTTGGCATGTTAGAATCAAGATTTACTTCAGTGTCTCACTCACTGAGAAAAATCAAGCAGCATCAGATTCCAGAAAGTTCTCTGTCAACATAGAGAATGCTCTCTTCTCTGAAGAGGGACATGACTAATGCATCTAATGCATTAATGTTACTTTTAATCTAGTTTGAGCTTTTTTATTGCTTCTGCCAACTCGTTAGCTATCTATTAAAAATACTTTTAAAAATCCACTCATGAATCATTTCTTTATACAAATAGCTACCTCTAATTATACCAATTTTGTTTGCTTTTGTTTAGGAAAAAACAACAAAGATCATGTACATGCAAGCCTAGCTATTATACAATTGCCATAAAATTGTCTCACCTGCCTTAGTCTATCAAAGTCAAACTTTCTGCTCTGAGTGTAACCCACAACTCATTCCTATCCTTGTTGCAGTTTGGGACAAGAAAATATGGTCAGTGCTTGGTTTGTATGATTTGTATCTACGTTTTTATATGATTTGATCCCATCCCTGAGATTTGTAGGAAACATACAGGAATCAGAGCTAGAACTTTTCCTTGACAGAAGAGAGACAGACAGACAGAGAGAGAGAGGAAGAGAGAGAGAGTGCATATTTCGTCCACACAAAAATTCATATCATAAGGTACAGTATGGGACAGAACATAGGACTGCAACTTACTTTTCATTGTATGTGTTAACGGAATATTTTGAATGGAATTACGATAATGATAGTGGTGGTGATGATGATAATGATGATGATAGGCAAGGTGATCACTTAGGAACTAGATTAATAGGCTCTGTATGTCAAACTAAGAAGTTTGAATTGGATTCTAGGAAGACAGTAAAATTTCCTCCAAGGGGAAGCTAATATTCACCTCCATGAAGCACATGTGGCCCACACCTATACAACTTTGTTTACTTTTCCACACTGAGAGTGGGTTCCCCACCCCACAAAATCTTTCCTTAACAATGCAGGGGGCAGGGGAATGTTCTGAATATATAATATTATAAAGTTATCAAGGAATAAATTAATTCAAGCTAAAATACCCATATTATGAAATGATCCAGAGTTTTTTAAAGCGATGAATGCAAGTAAATGTGTAAACAACAATGCAAATAATATATAAGCGTTTATGTATTTGAGTCCTTCTTAAGAAATTTGCCTTCAGAAATCAAGAAATTTGTGAAACTCACATGAACAAGGCCTTCGGTTTAACCCCTGGAAGAGGAAGAAAAAAAGGAATTTATGAAACTGCCTGCGAAGCAGAGCCTGGCAAGCTACCCGTGCATATTGGATATTGGATATGCCAAAAACAGTAACAATAAGTCTCTCAATGAGAGACGTTACTGGTGCCTGCTCGAACAAATCAATGAGCAACGGGATGACGGTGACAGTGACAGTGACTGATATAGTGAGGATTTGACTCAGTGAACTTCTTTTATTTTTATTTTTATTGAATCACCATGAGATGCAGTTACAAAGCTTTCATGTTTGAGTTTCAGTAATACAATGATTGAAGACCCATCTCTCCATCAGTGCACATTTTCCACCACCAATGTCCCCAGTATTTCCCCCAACCCCCATCTCACCCCATCCTCTGCCTCTATAGCAGACAACTTCCCCCATACTCTCTCTCTCTATTTGGAGTCATTATGGTTTACAATACAGATACTGAGAGGTTATCATGTTTGGTCCTTTATCTACTTTCAGCACACAACTCCCATCCCAAATGATCTCTCCAACCATCATTGACTTAGTGATCTCTTCTCTATTTCAGCTGCCTTCTCCCCCAGCTCATGAGGTAGGATTCCAACTTTGGAACAATATTCCTGGCCCTTGTCTCTACTGTCCTTGGGTGCAGTGAACTTATTTTAAGAGAAATATCTTTGTACCGGAGCTATCAAGCATTTCTTTTATGTTCCTGATTTGGGATGATTTGGTGATCCTTTTAGAGATCTAGTCCACATTCCAAGAAAATCCATAAGCATTTGTTTTCTTGCAATTTCTAGCTTGCAATTTCTCAAAATTAAGTGTTACAAAAAAGACTTCCTAAGTCACAGTCTTAACTAGTTACATTTTTTTCCACTTAACCCCGGGTTATTTCCGAAGGGGATTCAGCACTGATGGACCATATCCACACAGTACCCAAACTCATTGAAGTTTCACGTGAGTTCAAGATGCTGCTCTGTCTATTGTTCATCGACTTAAAGAAGGCCTTCGATTCTGTTGAGACTGAAGCAGTCATCGAAGCCCTAGCCAAAGAGGGAGTTAAAGCTTGGTATATCAAAATCCTCTGAGAGCTGTATTATGGATTCACCACCAGGATCTCACCATTCTACAAGGAAGTGATCATTGATGTAAAGAGAGGGATTCAGCAGAGTGATACCATTTCACCAAAACTCTTCAGTGCCACCCTCGAGAACATCATGCGACGACTGGAATGGGAAGGAATGGGAGTGAAGATAGACAGTCAGCAACTACACCACCTTCACTTCTCTGATGACATCGTTCTCATAACGCCAAACATTAGCCAAGCAGCACAAATGCTGGCCACTTCGACCACGAGTGTGGAAAGGGCGGATTGCAGCTGAATCTCAACAAGACAATGCTCATGAAAAACAAACTAGTCCCTGAAGCTCTATTTGCTCTCAATGGAACAAACATCTCTGAATGCAGCAGCTATGTGTACCTGGGCTGAGAAATCAACATGAGGAATGACTTGGTGCCAGAACTGTGCAGGAGGAAGAGAGCAGCGTGGAAGTGCTTCCTTCCTTCAAGAGCATCAAAGAAGTGGTTAAGAGGGTGAAGAACCTCCTACTCCGAGCACAGCTTTTCGATTTCACCGTTCTTCCTTCACTAACATATGCCTCAGAGACCTGGGCCCTAAGCAAACAGGATGAGAACGCTATTCAGATATCCCAAAGAGGAATCGAAAGAGCTATACTAGGAGTATCACGTCTTACTCAAGTGAGAGAAGGAATCCTGAGTTCTGACCTCTGTCGACAGTCAAGAATCAGGGATGCTGTCTTGTTTGCCAAGGCATCAAAAATCAGATGGTCCGGTCATGAAATGCCATTCAGAGACGACCGATGGACCAGAGCTGTTACCGACTGGATTCCATGGGACGTCAGAAGACCTCATGGCCGCCCACCAACTAGATGGTCGGATTTCTTCATCCAATCCCTGAATGAACAATGTGAGGCTCTTCCTGTTCCTGGAGCAAGCAGATATCATTGGTCTGCACTAGCTCTCAACAGGGACAAATGGAGATGTTACTGGCACCCGCTCGAGCAAATCGAAGATCAACGGGACGACAAGTGATACAAGTGAAGTGATAACCCCTGTGCAAGACTCTATCAAGGCTGAGACTTCCTGAATTTGGAAGAGTGGTGCCTAAGGTTGGCATGGAAAGAGGAGAGACAGGCAGCAACCCACTAGCAAGTATCCACACTCCACACCAATTTTTCAGCCTTACTTTTATTCTGGGATACACCCCCTAAGTCCTTCTGGGTCATGCAGCTTGGTTTTATTTTTAACCATTTTGGAGCCTTTGTATGTTGTTGACTATGCTAACAGAATCCGCCTGGCGTCAGCAGGCAGAGGCTCTCTCTTCTTTCCTTAGGAACTGGGAGGGCTCCCAGCCCAGTCTCAGAATCGTGTCAAGCATTGAACTAAAACCAGAATGAAAAGAAGTCATGGATGGCCAAGCTTCTAGAATATTAATTTATGCTTATTTCATTTTTATGAAAGCCATCATCTTTTTAATTGCAAGATTACAAGGCTGTTTGTTACTTAGGCTACATCGAAACTGGCGTCATCTTTTTTCCCCCTTGTTGGATAATCTTAAAAGAACTCTCTGTCCTTTTGAAGGGTAAAAGGATACATTTCCCAAGAGAAATAGGAGCTCCTCCAAATCCCTTGCTACTAGGAATGTGGGAGTCAACTCTTAGAAAGTATTTGGTGGCAGAGAGCGATCATGAAATTGGGTTATTCATAAAGTCGTTCTGTAATCACAAAAAAAGGAACTTTGGAAGCTGTATGCTGAGCACATGTCATTACAAAGGGTTCCAATGCACCCAGCCAGAGATGTGCAGTTGAATCCCCTCCCCCAAGTCATGTGTGAAATTTCCACCTATAATATTTGTCTACACCTAAGTCAATTACTCCCCTATGATAGATGAGTCACAGGAAACTTCTTAAGGGGAGAAATGAATTTTTAATAGAAAGTTTAATTAAAAGTTTTGACACAAAATTTAAATAACTATTAAATGTGTTCATTTAACTTTACTTTTGTTACTAAACATACTTTAAAAATAAATTTATAAAAGGCATGGCAATTGAGGGGGTACTTCTAATTTTATTTGTTCTCTTCTAAAATTGCAAAGGAAAAGGGGGCATCCCAGAAGGCACAGGCAAAACATTGATATCACATAATCCTCTTTTGCTGAAATAAGCTGGTAAGAAAATATTCATGGGAATAAGAGTCTTGATCATGTGAGCTAAGTTGGGCTTTGGGAGAGATGGGAGTGGGGAGACTGTGGAGCTCAGAAATTAAAAGGGGAAGAAGAGGAAGGCCGGGGAGCTGGAACAATAGTACAGAGGGCAGGCCACTTGCTTTGCACATGGCCGACCTGGGTTTGATCTCTGGCATCCCATATGGTCTCCTGAGCACAGGAGTAATTCCTGAGTGCAGGGCAAGAGTAACCCTTGAGCATTGCTGGGTGTGACCCAAAAAGCAAAAAAAACAAAAAGGAGTGGGGGAAGGCTGGAAGAAGAGGTCTGTACAAAGAAGCAGAAACTTGCAAATAAGGTTGCAAAGGGGAGGTGGATTTTCCTTCCGTTCTGAAGAGAGACTTAGAGGTGAAAGAGTATGATCACTACTGATGCATACAGAACTGTCCATCAGTCTTTAATTGATGCAGCATACAATTCTAAATATTTAGGATATGATCCCTGAGCCAGCATAAAGGAACTAATAATTATGTTTAATATTTAATTAATTCTTTATAATGCTTTCATTCATTCAGAATACTATTTTAATATACTCTAATTACTACTGAGGATAAATAAAACTGTTCCTGAGTTTAATAACAAAGGAATTTGGAGACAAAAAATTGGAGATATTTTGGTATTAGTGGTGTGTATGATCCTCCAAAAAAGGAAGTTCGCTCAGTTTAGTACATTAGAAAGGTTGATCAGGTTTAGCTTGCAGAGTATCATGGGGTTAGAATGATGTCATCCTCAATTCTCACCTCTCCAGGAACTCCCAGCGATAAGACAGAAATTTAATCTTTCCCTATTCACTGCCTTGTTCACCTTTGATACCCATATTGTCTCTGTTTTTCCAAGACCGGGTTTTATGAGCCTGTTGATAATTGCTTCCTTCATTATTAAATTCTATTTAAAAGTCAAGTCACCATATCTTAAATTTATATATTATCCAGTAAAAGAAATCACCAATTCTCAGAAAGTATGTGATTGTAGAAATAGACCATGAAACTAATTTCATAGAACTTAATTATTTTATTTCATATTCATTCATCTTATGAATTTTAACTACGTCAAGCTATTTAAGTTTTGACTTATAAAATGTGTAATATTAAGGAAAAACAGTTCTAGGACTAGGAGATAGTTCAAGTCTTAGAACACATGCTCAGCCCAGGACATGCTAGTCCTTCTGTTTCACCCCCAGTCTGGCATGGCCCTGTAGAATCAGAATGCCAGGTCCTCAAGACAAGCTGAGAACCACCAGGCATGGTTTTTATTAAAGAACGACTAATTTAGACAAGTAGTACCGGGGTAGGGTGTTTACCTTGCACAGAGTTGACTCAGGTTCGATCCCCAGCATTTTATATGGTCTCCTGAGCACTGCCAGGAGTAATTCCTGAGTGCAGAGTCAGCAATAAACCCCTAGATATCACTGGGTGTGACTCTAAAATCACAAACCAACCAAGCAACCAAAACACTAGAAAGCTTAATGTCACTAAAACTCCCTTTTGGAGCTTTTTGCTAAACAGAAGGCTAACACAGTCATTTTTAATTCTTCAATAAATCTAGCCTTCTACCACTTAAAAGGAAGAATTTTTTAAAGGAATGCCATTCTGTTGAATATCCCATCTCCAAATTTGCCAGCAACTTCTAAAGAATTGTTACAGAATCCCCAGCAATGGCCCTAGATAATTATTCCTAAGATTATGTTGTGTCTGAAAAAGCACTGCCAATTTCAAATCTCAGTGACCTTTCCTAGGATGTAATGAATAAGAGTAATTATGGAGTTATTTCTCTTCCCGCTGATCCCTTTGCTTCCTATAATTATTCAGTTCCTTTTTATTCCTTTCTTTCTACAGTGTGTGCATTCAGATCTTGACTACAGATTCCTTTCCTTGCAGGTACCAGAGTTAATTCTGAAGATTTATGAAAGAAATAAGTAGCTAATCATTAAGCTCCATCTGAAGGTGGCAATATATGAGTCAAGGCTTCAAGGGACTAAACACTTTGTTTCCTTCCAAAATTTGTGTTAGACCTTGTACTAACTGTTCAGCCATGTGCTCTTCCTTCAACCCATACACTCATGCTATTAAGTAATTTCCCAGTAACTTGTCTGGGCTGAGAGAAGATGAAACTCAGGTCTGCAGAGAAACATCACAGTTCTGGGTTAGCACCATTCACTGCTCTGACTCAATCCATCACTTTTCTTCCAGTGGTCTTTGTGCAGTAGAACCTTAATCTTACTATTTTTTATGTCTTCCTTTTTGAAAGGGAAGAAATGTGCTGGAGAACTAGTATAGGAGTTGTGAGGGCTTTCTTGCATGCATGTGACCATAATTTGATCCCCAGTACTATATGACCATCCCCCCACACACACACACACACTCTCACACAAACACCACTGGGAATAACAGAGTCTGGAGTAAACCCCAGCTAAAAGCTAAATGAAATGAAAAAGGAAAGTGAAAGAAAACTAAAATGAAAATAAAGAGGAAAGACACCAGAAAGACACATCTTACTCTTGTCCCATCAAGGTACTGATTTTTTTTTTTTGCAATTTCACAAATTCCCTAGCACTTGACTGAACATGCTAAGGCAATGCCACAGAATCCACCTTTATTATGCAGCAATAAAATACACCTCAAATGTGTATCTCCTTATGCTCTTGCACTTTCAAAATCCCAAGGCTGCTTCTTACTAATTATAATACATTGGCTGCATTATCTAAATTTTCTAAATTCTAATTTCCTGACATGCCTGCGTGCTCTAGGAATCCATGAAAAGTGCTTGTCAGTGAAATCAGTCACCATTTTCTCCTTCTCTGTCCTAGACCCTCCCTTAACACTGTGTAATCTGCAGGTAGATTAGGAAGAGTTTGCAGTGTGACGTTTCCCACCCCCCTTTTCTCTAATGCCTATTAAGTGGTATGCTGGTTACTGTTTAACTGCCATCTGGAGTATGGGGAAGAGGAACGCCCTCCTGGCTACAGTTTGCCAATTTCTGTGTTGTAAATATTTCCACCGAGGCTGATATCAAGTGGCTCACAGAATTCCTGAAACTTTGACAATCACCTCTTGCAAAGTGGTACAAACGAATTCCAACACATCACTGCTTCTTACCATTCATAAAACAATTTTAATATTGCCTATTCAATGTTTACATGGACATGTGTAACATCAGGTGCATAATCCCTAATTCAGGATTTTAGACAGGTTCTGACAGGAGACTTAAAAGGGCAGTGCAATGCATGTATCATATATTATGCAAAACCCCAGAGCATCACTCAAAAGGCAACACTTTAATATTTCTACAGGTAAGGGAATAAAAATCCACACTAATTTTATTTTCTTTTTGGGTCACACCCAATGATGCACAGGGGTTACTCCTGGCTCATGCACTCAGGTATTACTCCTGGGGAATAATGGCTCAGGGGACCATATGGGATGCTGGGAATTGAACCTGGGTCAGCCGCGTGCAAGGCAAACGCCCTACCTGCTGTACTATTGCTCCGGCCCCAATCCACACTAACTTTTAAAAAGACTACGATAGTCTCTAACCATTGAGTTGCTCCATTGCTTTCTTGAGGGCTGAGGCAGCCATGCCTTGTAATGCTTGAGGACTATTCCAAGCTCTGGACCTGGGGATCACTCCCAAAGGATCTTGGGGGACCTTGCAGTGACAGGAATTGAACCCAGGTCTCTTACCCTTTGCACTCAAACCCTTTGTACTCTCTCTCCAGCCCTGAAGGTAAGTTATGTTTTATTTAACCATTTTTATTGAGGTAGCAGGATTTTCAATACTGTTAATTATGCTCTTCCTGTATACAGAGGCAAGAATTTTGTGTTGGTTTTTTGTTTTGTTTTGGACTGGAGTGATAGCACAGTGGGTAGAGCATTTGCCTTGCACATGGCCCACCAGGGTTCAATTCCTCCGTCCCTCTTGGAGAAACTGGCAAGCTACCGAGAGTATCCCACTCGCATGGCAGAGCCTGGCAAGCTACCCGTGGCATATTGGATATGCCCAAAACAGTAAGTCTCACAATGGAGACGTTACTGGTGCCTGCTCAAGCAAATCGATGAACGGGATGACAGTGCTACAGTGCTACCCTACTAGTAACAGTGGTTTACAAAGTTGTTCATGATGCATTTGTTACAGGCATTAAATATTTCAACACCAATCACACCACCGGTATGACTATCCCCTCACCATTGTACCCATTTTCCCAACTACCTTAAAGTCTGCCCTCTTAACAGGCCCCACATTATTTTATGTTGCTTGTCACAACTAAATGGCTAATTAAATTATCAAAACTATTTCAGTAAAACAAAATTTGTGAAAATTGTTACATCTCACCGTGGGGTTGTCAAGTCCTTGTCTGGGGGGTCTGCTATGCAAATTGAGCCTTCTGTGTTACTGGTTTTGATTATTGAGCTTAGTTAGCTTCTATGTTCCCACCTAATTTGATATGTGCCCGCCGGGATGTCAGTATTGTAGAATTTGCGGTTGCATGCTACATACAGAAACTCCAGGATATTAAACTTGGCCGTGAGTTTACATGGAAGTGGTTGCATCGCACTGAATTCTCAGCAGGGGAGAAAATATTTTCTTTCAATCTTTCTTCATGCTCTTGAGTGCATGTCTCTGAGAGAGAGAGAGAGAGAGAGAGAGAGAGAGAAGGCAGAAAAGGAAGAGAAGAAAAGAAGGAGGAGTAGGAGGAAGAGAAGGAGGAGGAGGAAGAGGAGGGGGAAGAGAAAAATGAAGAGGCCAAAGGTTTCCTTTCTTCTTACTTCTCCTTTGTCTATCTGAAAGGCTGCCCCAAAGTAATTGGGGGTAAAAGAGAAGGAGCCAATTAGAGGTCTGAAAGAAGACCATGACTTATAGGAAGGTTGGTTTGGCCAAAACAACTAAAGTGTTAAAGGAACTTGAGTTCAGGGTACTGGAGCAATGGTAGAGTGCATTTCACATGGCAGACCCAGGTTCTATGCCCAGCACAACTATATACTCCATCAAGTTCCCCCAGGTGTGATCCTGAGCACAGAGCCAGGAGTAAACCCTTAGCACTGCTGTGTGTGGCCCCCAAACAAAAAGTTAATGAAACTTGAGTTCACGCCAGAAAGATAGGGTGGGAGGTAAGTTACTTGCCTTGCAAACAGCTTTGGCTGCCACAACGTTGGTTTGATTCCCTGTCACTATATATGATGCCCTAAGCATTGCCAAAGATTTCTTTTGAGCACAGAGGCAGGAGTAGATCCTGAGAACTACTGGATGGAGATACACAGCAGTGAATCCCAGAAGGCAGCAGCTCACCTGAGATCTCTCCGGACCCCGTACCAAGCCAATTACACCAGGGCACCTCAGACGGAGAAAGTGTGCCTTCTCTGCCCACTCCAGATGAAACCCCGGTGACCACAAGCTTCCAGAAGCAAAAACCAAGTATGCGGGTTCAAGGACTAAGACCCCAGGTCACATGATGGCAGTGGAAATGGACCGTCTCTCTCCATTTCCCTGCCCGCTTGGGGTCCTGGCTATCATGCCCATGATCTGCCTCGAGGCACCATCTCAGCGCATCAACAGCCTTGATCCAGAGTCTCCCAAATGAATCTCAAAATGGATTAGCTCCATACAGAGATGTCTCTGGACCCCAACCATTTACAATTTTAGAATTCCAGAAGCACGCGACCTCTCATGATATTCATAATGAGCAATAGAAAATAAATTATCTAGCATCTGCCCCTGGCAGGCAGGCTTGAATGGTGGTGGGAAAATTCAAGTAAACCATAATGCCCAAAACCAGAGATAGAAAATGAAGGAAGTTGTCTGCCTTAGAGGCAGGGGGAGGGCTGGGGTTGGCAGGAGGAATACTGGGGACATTGGTGGTGGAAAATGTACACTGGTGGAGGGATGGGTGTTCGATCATTGTATGACTGAAAGTCAAAGGTGAAAGCTTTGTAATTATCTCACAATGATTCAGTTTGTTTTTTTTTTAAAGGAAATAAAAAGAGAACCACTGGATGAGGTCCCAAACCCCCAAACAAACAAACATTCTACTGGGATTTTCCCCCCACATATCAATAATTGAGAACCCTAAACACATACACCTTACTATACACAGAGTTGATCAGATCCAAAGAAATTAAGGCAATTACAGGACTAGATAAAATCGTGGAGCTGATGATGAGCTATTAACTCTTCTTATTTTCATTCTGTCTAGGACACAAATTTCTGTCTCTTTTGCATCTGTTGGTGTTCCTTGATTGCTTTAAGTCCTGACTGATATCTGGGGAATCCTTCTACATGGGACCTTTCTCAACCAACAGATACGTCACCTTCCAGGAAGAACCACTGCACTTAGTGTGCTAGTTCAGAGATGGGTGGGATAACCTTTCACCTTTGTCCTTGCTACATCATGAAATTTGCTCTTACTCCCAGCCAAGAAAGGTGACGTCATCTGAAGGGAACTGGGAAGGAGATGTTGCAGACCAGCAATGGAGAGGTGCAGAAGTCTCAGAATTTCTTGGTAAACTCGAATTCTGCTCCCTGCTTTTAAGTTCAACTCAGCAAGACACAAATAATTACATTCCTTTCTTTTTCTTCCCTTTTGGGTCATGTCTGGTGATGTTCGGGACTTGCTCCTGGCAGTGCTCAGGGGACCACCTGGGATGCTGGGGATCAAACCCCATGCAAGGCAAACACCCTACCTGCTGTGCTATAGCTCCAGCCCCTATAACTATTTCTTACATTGCCTTTCATTATTGAGTTTAGCACAGCTTCTGAATTTTTAATCTTCTAATCATAGGCTTGAGGGAAGGTAGCATCAGCACCAGTAAAAACACTGAGGGTCATCCTACTCTGGAGGGCATTTGAAAGCCCCTGCCATCCTAATCACATGCTTCGTTTTCTGTCTTCCCCATATGCAAGTCGGTCCTAAGTTCCTACTCTTAACCAAATCTCAAGATGGCCAGAATATTAAAAAAAAAAAATTTTTTTTTGGTCTCATGAAATTTGTAGTTGAAATAGCTCTCTTTGGCTGGGGCTCAGGGTGGATAAATTCTACCTATGCATCTCCTCAAAACCAATGGACATGATCTTCCTGATTTTGTGTAACCATAAATTCAGCAGAGCTATCATCTGTATCATAAAAGTTATCACTTTTCAGTCATAAAAGGAAAGCAACCTGCGAGCGAGCCTTTTAACTCTGTAAGCTCTGCAAACACTAACTCCCATAGGTGTGGAGCTTGGTGACCCTGAAATGTGATTCAGCACCAGATTGTGTTCGGCTATAACTATTGTGATCATAGGCCACGCAGGAGAACTGGAACGCAGAGTTCGGCCATGGGCCGCTGAGTAGCCTGGAGCAAGTCACTGAAAGTTCTTGAATGTCTGCGACCTTGTACATAATTTGGGGATTACAGTACCTTACTTTTCTAGAACTGGATGGTTGGAGAAATAAATTAGATGCTGTAAGAGACACTTGGTGATTTCTTTATTTTTAACAGAAATGTAATTGGCAAATTTTATTTGATATTTTGAGAAAGAAAAGGGCATGACTTCAGGGCTATGAATGTCTGACTGCCTCAGGTCCGTTTTCCTCCTTCTCCTGTTGAGGACGCCAGGATTGCAAGCATAGCTGTGAGAATACACCCCTGCAGGCAACCCTACTAAGTATTCTGTCACCCAACAAAATGGGTTTGGGGGGAAGGAAGGGACCCTAGGTTATTTGGCCCCTGTGCCAGTATATAAGGCAGTGGCAGTCCCTCGGGCCCCATAGCCCCTTCTATCTGGACCACCCTTTGCCTGCCCACCTCTCCAGTTTAAGCAGATAGTGGTTTTCTGCTGGGTTAATTTCTGGATTGCCACACTCCCTCCTTCTAGGCTTTTGGTTTTTCTGCCCTGTAACAGAAGAACCAAATGAACCCAAAGAATTATGAACCCCTGTTGTTCATCGATTTGCTCAAGCGGGCACCAGTAACATCTCCATTGTGAGACTTGTTGTTACTGTTTTTGGCATATCGAACATGCCACGGGTAGCTTGCCAGGCTCTGCTGTGTGGGCAGGATACTCTCAGTGGCTTGCTGGGCTCTCCGAGAAGGATGGAGGAATCGAACCTGGGTCGGCCTCGTGTAAGGCTAATGCCCTACCCACTGAGCTATTGCTCCAGTCACATCTTCCAGTCTTCTGCCCTATGTGGAGACAATATCCTCCATAAAGAGCCTCTCATGTGTGTACTCTAAGTAGTTTCTGTTTCCCTTTGTTGGTCTCAGCTCTTCCTATTAATATTCAGAAGGCCTCTCACCAAAAGAACTTTCCTGAGTCTGGTCTAGCAAGGGGAAACCATCCCACCAGATTCTTTTCCGAAGTGGGTAAGTAGTTTCTGGCTACCATGAAAGGGAACCAAAGAGCGTTTTGACAAAGAGCACGTGTTCCTTGCACCCATCCATTCTTCCCTCCCTCCACCCCTCACTCTTCTGCCTTCCTTTCCCCCTCCCTCCATCCGCCCCACTACCCACCCTCCTATTTTATATCTGTTCTGAGTTAGGAGGCGAGCTCAGGGCTGGGGGTGTAGCTCATGAGTAAAGCACTTGTCTGACATGTAGAGAACCTGGGTTCTATGCCCAGCATGGAAAGGAAAAAAGCAGGTGCAGTGAAGCTAAGGGCTGGACCGCGCACAGAAACTAGAGACACGGTGTGTTCCTGCGAGATTTCAAGTCCCCTCTGGGATGCCCTGAAGGACAGGGCTTTCATCTGACGGGGCATCAGCGTGAATATTTCCACGTGCCCTGTCTGGCTCTTGGTATTACCCAAAGAGGTTTCAGGTTTCCGTTTCTACCTCCCACCTCACTGCCAAACTGAGATAAAGAGAAGTGGGCCAGTGGGGCAATAGAATAACCCTGGCTATAGAAGAAGAACCAAAGTTCAGAACTGTTATCTGCCAAGGGGGTGCAATTAGCAAGTGGCAGAGTCTACAGCTGGTGTTCAGCTCACACTGCGTCCCTCCCTGTGCTCGGTGCTAAGGGGTGTGGGACCAGCTGGAGCCAGGCAGGAGAGCACCAGAGCGTTCCAAGGAGTCAGGAAACCCTAGCTCCCCTCCTATCCTCTCCCAGCTCTGCCCAACCCTCACCCAACACAAACACACCCAGCCCTTGGCATTAGGATCCAGGGAGAGAGTCCAGTGACGACCAGCCCCCAGGTCGTGGGATGGCAGGAGATCACCAAGTCAAATGCCACCGCCAACAGTTGGGGTGTGGTGGGCGCTCGGGTAATGGAAAAGTCTGGTTCAGACTCCAGGACCTCAGTTTCCTGTCTGTGAAAGGAAGGCATTCCCCCACCTCTTTTTCTCCCAAGGCTGTGGAAGTGCCCCGGGATGAGTGCTCTGAAGGCCAGTTCCTGGTCTAGTCCCACTGCAAATCTCCCTTGGGAAATATACCCCGTGCATCACCCAGTCTCTTCCCTCGAGAAAACAAAGCCAGAAGAGGAAGAAATAAATAAATAAATAGATAGATAAATAAATAAATAAATAAATAAATGGGAACCAACTAAAACTGTACAACGTAGCAGAATTGCAACTCGGTGCGTCTGGTTTGCTGGTGTGCAGATGCCTAGAGCTTGTCGGGATGGGGAATAATCACTAACTTGTACCCCAGATTCTTGCCTGTAGATCTCCAAGTTTCCCCCTCATTGATGTCACACGGATGCACGCGCGCGCGCGCGCGCGCACACACACACACACGGAGCGGTGTTCTCCTTATATACCGAGGAGGAAGTGAACTAATTCCTCAGGTCTTGAGGAAGTGAACTAATTCCTCAGGTCTCAAGGGGACACGGCCATGGGCAGGGTGAGCAAGTATCACCCTACAGTGACAGAACTCAGGGGGGCTCTGAGCCGGACTGATCTGCCAGAATAGGCAGCGGAGTAAGGGCTCCCAACCCCTTTGCCTCACCTTGGATGTTCCTCGCCAGGCACCTTAGTTCGAAGCCATCATTTTACAATGGGGTTGGTGTCTTTAAACACCCAGGCGCTATCACCAAGTGACCCTGCCTTGACACTCTTACTTTCCCTAAGCAAAGGTCACTGAACGCATTCACTGCAGTGGTGGAGGTAATAAGGTCTACAAGTAGCGAGCCTCACCCCTCTTTACCAATGATCGCCAAATAAGAACCAAAAAACTGCCTTAAAATAATGATTGCGGGGGGGGGGGAGGGGGGCTGAGCGATAGGGTGTTTGCCTTACACGCTGGGCCGACCGGGGTTCCACCCCCCCACCCCCCCACACCCCCCCCCCCGGCATCTCATATGGTCCCCCAAGCACCGCCAGGAGTAATTCCTAATTCCTGAGTGCAAAGCCAGGAGTAACCCCTGAGCATCGCTGGGTGTGACCCAAAAAGCAAAAATAAAATAAAATAAAATAAAATAAAATAAAATAAAATAAAATAATAATGATTGCGGGGTGGGCGTGGGACGGGGGTGACGAATGTTAAAGAACCCAGATGGGCACGATATCGCTCAGGCGAACCGCCCCCCTTCCGTTCCCCCCTCCAAAGATCGCCAATAAACGAAGAAGAGTGAGGGATGCACGGTGCCTGCGCGAGCCCAGTAGTAGCGGGGACTGTGCTGAATAAATCAGTACCGCGCCTTCTCCCCGCAGGGGCTGCAGTTTGACTGCTCCGCCTGGCACGGCTCCAGAGCCACGTCCCGGCGCTTCATCCCTTTCTCCCCGGGCCCCGCCGCCGCCTCCCCGCCCCTGCGGCCCGGGGGCCCGGGGGGAGGCGGCCGGCCGAGCCCGCATCTGGGCGCTGCGAGGGGCGGGCCGGGGCGCGGCCGGCGGCGGGGCCGGCGCGAGCAGGAGGAAGTGGGTCGGCGCGGCCGCGGGAGCCGGCGGGCAGCGCGCAGAGTCCCCGGGCCAGGAGCCGCGCGTCTCCGGTAAGCGCCCGCTTTCTGCCGGCACCCCGGGGTCCTTCTGCGGGGGTGGCCCCCGCGGGGCGTCCCGGCCGGGCGGGGTGTGGGGGGGAGGAGCACCCTGCAGAGGGATCTTTGTTGGGGGCGCCCCGCTCCGCAGGTGGAGGTGGGCGGGGCGGCGGGTGGGCTGCAGGTTCGGACCTTTCTTTCTCCGCCGGGCGCTGCTGGCCGCGGGGTTGGGGGGGTGGGGGGGCACCCCGGGAGGGTCTTCCAGGAGCGCCCCGCTGCCGAGATCCGGCCGGGCCGCTGCCCTCGGCCGCCTGGAGGGGGCGACCCGCGGAGTCCCGGTTCCAGTCGGGGTTGCTGCCTGGCTGGACCCGGCGGACCCGCGGCGGCTGCAACGGTGGCGGCTGAGAATTGGAGGCCGGGGGCGGGGGGGGGGCGGGGGAGGTGGGCGAGGTGTTTCCGTGCATCCGGGAGCGTGACTAGACCCCCCCACCCGCCCCCGCACGCAGAGGCAGACCCCCAAACGATACCCGTTGTTGGGGGACCAACCGCGCCTGGTGGACTCCCTAGCACGGTGGCGGGTCCCAGTGCATCGTCCCCCACCAGGACCCAAAACGGGGGGATCTGCGGGGGCGGGGGGCGCGCGCTAAAGCTGCAGGGTCCCCGCTTTAGGAGCAAAGTCGCGGCTGGTCGATGGCCCCTTGGGGCCGGTGCGGGGGGAGTCGAAAGCCGGTGGCTCCTCCGTCCCCAAGGGTCAGCGGTCCACCTTTCTGGTCTCGGAGGCGCGCGCGGGTCTGCGGGGGACGCCGGGTGGACCCTCTTTGTGTTCTGGGATGGAGGGGTCTGAGCCTCAAGCTGGAAGCTGCAGGGCGGGAGGCGGAGCGGTGCCTGGGACACGGAGAGAGACTCCCCCTGGCTGGGAAACTTTCTTCGGTGCGTCCCGGGAAACGCCGGCGGCGCGGGGCGTGGGAGCCGGAGCTGCGTGACGTGTGAGCGCGCGGCTTCCCGGTGTCCCCCCACCCTGCAGGTGCTCGCGGTTCCCGCACGCATTTCCGCGGTCGCGGAGCAGCCCAGGGCCGGTGCGGGGCTGTTTCCCGGCGGCTGCGGTGTAGCCGAGGACAATGCCCCCGGGCTCCGAGGCCCAGCTGCTCTGGGGGGTTTCCGACCCACGACTGGCTATGGGAGTACCGAGTGTTTGTGTGAAAGCCAGGAAGCCCCGAGGTTGAGTCTAGGTCAGATTTGTCATCCGCCAGAATTCCAGGCTCCACGCTCCGTCGTATAATGCCTCTGAAAATAGTTTATCAAGGGTTCGACTCCTCGGCATCTTCTGGCGTCTCGATCTCTGTGCTTGGAGTGCTGGGGAAGAACTTGGCTCTTCCTTAGACACCGTTGAGCCCGCTCTGAAGCCCAGAGATGGGGAATTAGGAAACTTCTTCCTCGCTTGGACCCGGCCAGGTGCGGTCTGCTGACCTTGGCTTCCTCTGAACAGCCTGACTTTCATGCATCTGATGGTTTTCTAAAACCTCATCCGCCTTCCTTACCTTTCACTCCGGGAAAGGTAAGGAGTGTGGATACTGAGATACAGAAGGGACATTTGACCATTTGTCCTCTTGGAGCCGAACTTCACTTTTTGTTCTGTTTGCAGCCACAGGTGCCCACCACCAAACTACCTTAAGAACTGTTTTCCCAGGGGTCACCCTCCTCTCCCCACCCCCCTTCTCAGGATGTCTTAGAGTGCCTGGCCACTTCCTTACCTGGTGCCAAGTTCCCCCAAAGCTCTCTGCTGCAGGCAGAGCAGAGAGAAGAGTAGGTTCTCTGGCCATGCTCTCAGTCTGGGTACTTCCTAACTCTGCTTTTCCTTTTTTCCTTGACTGGATATCCCTGCTCCATCTCCGTCTTCCCCAAGGTCATCAGCTTCCTTCATTGCCTATCATGGTCGTTGCCAAAATAGTCCAAGCTTCCAATTTTCCACAGTATGTTTAACAGGTATTTCAAAGAGGTTAAATGATTTTCTTTTCATAAATCAATAGAAAGTGACATTCTGATTTTTCCAAACCAAGAATAATTATTGAGGCGATGATTCCTCCTCAGGCCAATAATTTAAATAAGATATAAAGGTATAGAGACTGACACAGAAATAGAAGACAGATTTGAATCATATTAAATCTTTGGGCCCGACTGGTGGAGGGAGGGATGTTTGATCATTGTGAGATTGTAACGCAAACATGAAAGTTTGTAATTATCTCACGGTGATTCGGTAAAATTTTAAAAATTAAAAAAAAATCTTTGGGCCCTATAGAAACTAAGATCCACTCCTGGATCTCTTCCTGGATTCTTTTTCTTTTCTAAGGGGGTGGGGGTTGGGTGGGGTCACACCTGGTGATGCTCAGGGGTTACTCCTGGCTCAGCACTCAGCGATCACTTCTGGTGGGCTCGGGGGAACTTATAAGACGCTGGGGATCGAACCTGAGTTGGCCGCGTGCAGAACAAGCGCCTACCTGCTGTACTATGTCTCTTGCCCCTCTGCTTGGATTTTTAATGGCTGAAGTCTACATAATAACGGTTTCTGATCACTGCTGAAGGTTATCTTCCCGACAGTTGTCACCAAGGAGCTAGTATAGCCCCTGACTCCTGCTGAGTTCGGACAAAAATAAGTACACTGGGCCCAGCCAAGCTCTGAGTGAAGGTGGCCTGTGCAGCTTCTTAGCACCAAGCCTGTTAGGCCCCGAAAGGAAATCACTTGGACATCGGCTCTTTTACAGTTGGGAACGTGGTGAGGTCAGAGTTGCTCAGTCTTTCTGGATTACCTCACCTTTGCTCATTTCTTCCTCTATAAATGTAAGAAGCAATGGCCTTTTCTTCTGGAGTTGGGCCGGGCTGTGATGATTATCAAGGAAATAATGCACCGTCTGTGCTGGGCACATATTGTGTGCTTTAGAGATGATGGTGGTCTAAACCCAGTCCTGGGAGTGAATGGTTTTGCTGGTGGCTATTCAGCTCTGGATTGTTTTGGCATGGCTGGGATTTCACCCATGTGTGTTGCTTTCTCCCCTGAACCTCGATACCTGGAAGTGATGGTGCCAGGGAGATATATTTCTAGTTAAAGGTTACGGCTCACTCTTTAAGAGACACCAGCAAATCGCTTGTTGTTTTTGACTCAGCAAAAACATGGTTTCTAAGGCAAAATAGTCATGCATTTCAGCAGGGATGGCATTGGGAACATTTTCTAAACAAAAACCTTGAGCAGGGGCTGGGGCGATAGCACAGTGGGTAGGGCGTTTGCCTTGCACTCGGCCAACCCGGGTTCGATTCCCAGCATCCCATAAGGTCCCCTGAGCACTGCCAGGAGTGATTCCTGAGTGCAGAGCCAGGAGGAACCCCTGCACATCGATGGGTGTGACCCCAAAAGCCCCCCCCAGAAAAAAAACCCAAGAAGCCTTGAGTAGCTTAGTCCTTGTGTGTCTAATGTATCTCAAATAATAGTGTTTCGTTGCATGCAGACCTGCCTTAGTCTTGCATAATCTTGCATTATGAAATGAAAGACTGACACCCAGCTATTCAGGCATTCGGAGCCATGGGCATCTGTGCTAAATAGAACTGACTGGCTGAAGAGATAGTTTTCAGGTAATTAGCTGCTGATGGTGTGCTTGGTTTTGAATTATTCAAGCTGAAGGAAGCTTTCACAAAGATGATAGAAATAGAGGCTATATTCATCTTAGCAAATATAGACTACTCTTGGAAGCAGAATAACTGGACCATGGATTATACAAAGTCCCATTTCAAAGACTCATCCAACTTGACCGTTGATCAAAACGGTTTTCACATTTGAGTCATGTGGGAGTATCTTTTCCATCTGAAGACTCTAGGTTACTGGAAACAGTTTCCCTGATAAGGTAGTAGCCAAGTAAAAAATTCTAACATTGTGGGGGTCTGGGGATAGGGATTCACACCCGGTGATGCTCAGGGGTTACTTCTGGCTCTGCACTCAGGGATCACTTGTGGTGGACTCAGGGGAACAAGTGGGGTGCTGGGGATCGAACCTAAGCTGGCCGCATGCAGGGCAAGTGCCTACCCGCTGTGCTGTCTCCCTGGGCCCTCTACTTGGAGAGGCATAAACTTCATTTTTGGGTAAATATTGAATTACTGAACCTCATATTTGGGTAAATATTGAATTACTGCTTGACAGAAAGATTCAGGGACTGAAAACCCATCCCCCCAACCCAAGCTTCCCCCCACCCCCATATAATCCCAGAGGAAAGACAGCCTGAAGGTTGTTAATGTTAGGCTAAGTTTTGAAAAGCTTCCAGCTCCACCCACTTGATACAGTAGCCTGACTCTAGGAGGGAGAGTCGGGCTGTTTGCAGGTCTTTAATTAAGAAAGTTGTTTTGGTAAATTTTAATAACCGGGGTGCTGCCAGTCCTTCAGAAAACCACTTATCAGCAACATTAGGAAGGTCAGATGGTTAGAACATTTGGTCAAAAAGTAGCAAGCCTCTAAATGTGAACAACTTCTCTTTAAAATATCGAAGGACTAAATTAGTAGATCAGGATATCATCAGGTGAGCCCTAAATTTTGCTGCAGTGAAAGACAGCCTGTTCTCTGCATCTGGTCCCACTGAATACAGAGCTCAGTGACCTACATCTGACTAGAGATGGAAGAGCAAGACAGGACGAGAAGTTCCAAATTGCAGAAGAGAGGCAGGGGCAAACCTTTGTTCTATAAAGTGACAAATAACATTTTAGACTTAGTGTGTGTGGAGGCGTTGGGGGTGAGGGGAGAGATTATTTACTGTCCTTCAAAAATGTAAAATCAAGTGTTTGCTCATAAGCTGGATTTCTCCTGCAATCATAGCTCACCAACTCTCTTCTGATGAGACATTCTGATGAGACGTAATATCCACCCCTATTTTCATGGAGACCAGAAACACTCAGGTCATCGCCTCTGTTGAGTCTGAATCCACTTGACTTATAGACTTATGATCTCTTTCGCCCTCCTTTCTCCAGCCCTTCTTCCTTGTTTTCTCCTTACAGTGGGTTGGAAGTCTTGATCAGTGTTTGACAATCAGTTGATACAGGAATGGCAATGAAGAATTTGTCAGTGTTGCCCCCTTGAGTTAAGTGCTGCATGGGGAGAGAAGCCCAGCTAGGGTGGAATAAAACTCATGTGGAAACCGGTATTTGGTGAAGATTATTGGCCCTGTGAAATGAAATCCAACCCACTTTCCGCCCTGCAGAGCCCCTAGGCTGTCTGATCTGTACCCCTTTTCTAACATCTTCCCCTGTATCCCCTTCATACCTGTAATTCAGGAGAACTCACCGAACCATAGACGGGCTGTGCCCTCGGCAGTTACAGAAATCCCTGGATACAAAATTTAAATCAATTTCTCTTCCTGGGAGTATCTCTCCATCCCATTGGGCAGAGATGTGAGATGTGTTGTCAGCAAGCGACCTTATACATGAAGGGCTTAGGAAGACGGAGGAATCTAGTCTAGATCTAGGTCCAGGATATGGCCTTTTGAGACTAGGGGACAGTTTTGTTCCTCCTTGTATCTTAATGGGTTTGAGCTTACCTCTTGAACCCATCACAGAGTCGGGCACGGAGTTGTTACCTGATTTGTATATGAAACACTATCAAGCATCGCATCTACAGATCAGGCTTTGAAGTCGGGTTATGCTGAGGTCTCGCCTGAGCTTCCCCATTTATCTGATGCAAGTCCCACCATCTTTAAAAGAAATGATAAGAATGATCTCCTAATTGGTTTTTTTTTTTTTTTTTTGCTTTTTGGGTCACACCCAGTAATGCTCAGGGGTTACTCCTGGCTTTGCACTCAGGAATTACTCCTGGCGGTGCTTGGGGGACCATATGGGATGCTGGGGATCGAACCCGGATTGGCCACGTGCAAGGCAAACGCCCTACCCACTGTGCTATCGCTCCGGCCCCTGATCTCCTAATTGTTAGGAATGAATGAGAGTTCCCTCTCTAAAGCATTTAGTTCAGGATCCAACATGTAGTAATTGCTTAATAAATGGTAGCTTCATTATTCTAGAGCCATTTATTGAGAACCCATTGTGGCTAAAATTAGACCTGATGCTGTTCTAGGTCAAGTGGCCAACACTGAGACATGGTCTTTAAAAAGCTGTCACCATAGGGGGATGATGGGTGGGCCACCGTGGACCGGTGCCTCCAGGAAGCTTCCCAGGGAAGGCAACCTTTGATCTGTGATTTTAATGATAGCAAGAAGTTCCTGTTCATCAGCTCTAAAATACTTTTTAAATACGTCATTTTTAATGTACCTCTAAGAAAAGAAAATGTTATCAGTAAAATTGACATCATCTCTGAGAAAATGCATCCGTAAATTGTACAAACATGATTCTTGGAATCAGTAAAATGTGTTGGTTATTTGTGCACCTTAAATATCTGTTGCCCAAATTATGTTAAGTCTGGTTGCATTTTGCTTCATTGATTTACATTGTAACTCATTTTCTCTTTTCTGCTTCTTAGCTCTGGGAAGTTGTCTTAGATATGGCAAAAATAAAAAAGGTTAACAATAATAAATTCACGAACAACGTTGTGAAATATTTGTTGTCTGGTTCACTTCAAACGTATGACTGAAAATATTAAGTTCAGCTATTTTAATGAATAAAGTATATAAGTGGTTCTGTTTAAGTGAAATTGATCTACACACGACTTGGGTAAGCTAGACTTGGCCTACTTTCGCAGCTGGAGAATTCCCTTTGGCAGCTGTCTGAAAGATGTGTGAAAATTTAATGTACATAAATGCCTTCCTAAGAGCAACAAAGACATTAATTAGCTGTGTTTATGTCCTTCTGTTTTCTACATTTGATTTAACTTCAATACTCCTCTCCTCTGTATCCCAAGGGACTGATCATCTGTCTTGGTCCGTGATGAAAATGAAATGGAAGGAGCCCCCTTCCTTGAGAGCGGGCCCTCTTCCTGCTTGGGCCGACCTTGCCTGCTTCTCTTACAGGAAGCTCTGTCCTCTGTCCTTCCTTCCCCACCCTTCCCTGTGCCCATGAGAGGGCAAAACGCTTCTGAGTCTTTGCTTCCCGATGTCCTCAGAACCCTGAATCCTCCCCCAAGATCTTTTCAGGGCCCCGCTCAGAGCCCTGGTCTGCGCTCTGTCCAAGCTTCATTTAAGCTCCCAGTTTTTGATGACTCCCAGGACTTCTGATGGCCCTTGGCTGTCTCTAGCTGTGACAGTATGTGCCTTCCTGTGGCCATGATTTGCGTTTCAGCATATCCCCCAAGTCCAGTACCCAGTGGCATGCTGGCTCTGCACCACGCCCTTCCCATATCTCCCTGAAATCTGTTCCTCTGGGGACACTTTAAACATTTGATTTATCACTGTGGAATCCCAAGGTCATAAGTTCACATCTCTCTATGTGTTCTAATACTTCTTCCACCGCCACCGCCAGAGCTCTGGCTCACCCTGAAAAGACACCTTATTCTTCCCTGGGCCCCGTTCCCTCTGATAACCACCTGAGTCTGGAAGTTCATTGTGTTGGCTTTTGCCAGTTGATTTGCTTTAGCTTTTCCTATCTGACATATGACTAAGACATATCTGACATTCCTATCTGACTTATGAGTAAGAAAATATCTTTCACTTCCTATCTTATTTCACTTTGTTTCATCATCTGCTTTGACCTCAGAGGTACAACTTCAATCACTGTTAACGGCAGAGTAGTGTTCTATAGCTATATATGCCGCCACCACCAGTTTTATCTTTGGGGGACACTTTTCAGCTCTTCCCAACCCCCACTCCATCCTCTGACAAAAACCCAAGCAGAGATTCCTTCCTGAGAGAGAGCGTTTGGCCAGGAAGGATGCTAAAAACAGACTTTCTCTTCTTCCTGAGCCACCTTCTTTCTCCCTTCGACTTTCTCACACGCTAGAATAGTGACCCTCTTAAAAACCAAAACAAACTTGAGGAGCCTGCAGACCCAACCCCATCGCAAGCTAAAAGGGAGTCTTTGGAAGCAGAGAAAAAGCCACTGGTAGGCGCTCCAGGGGTGCCTGTCACCCAGGTTCAGTGTTAGCGTGGCATAGGCCTATTTCTGATCAGTGACACTCAGGTGATGGGGGTTGCTGACAGAGGGACATGGGAGGCTGTCGGGAGGGGCCTGAGGTAGACATGGGGCTGCAGGAAGAGGGAGTGGGGGCATGAAAGCACTGTGATTATAGACGGCTCAGACACTGACACTGTGCTTCTCTGCTGTGCTGCAGTCCGGGGCCTGAGTCTGCAGTCCTGGGTTTGCGCCCCTGCACTGGCTAAACCTGTTATTAGTTTAAGCCTCTGTGTGGTGCTAAAATATCATAGCTGCCTTCAAGAAGGACATAGCAACCTGTCTGAAACTGCTTACAGTTTAAACTCTCAGGTGTCTCCGTACTGTACAAAAAAAAAATGTGAAGGAAATAAACACAAGAATTTTAAGATCCAGTGGGGCTGGAGCGATAGCATAGTAGGTAGGGCGTTTGCCTTGCACACAGCCAACCCAGGCTCGATTCCCAGCATCCCATATGGTCCCCCAAGCACCGCCAGGGGTAATTCCTGAGTGCAGAGCCCGGAGAAACCCCTGTGCATCGCCGGATGTGACCCAAAAAGAAAAAAAAAGAATTATAAGACCCAAGAGTCCAATTAAGAATTGAGGCTTATAGAGTGGGGGCCTGGGGAGCCCAGTGGGGCCTGCGAGGCCTTTAAACATTCGTGTCTGTGGGGAGAGGCCTCTCTGGTTTGTGCCTTTCCCATCTTCTCGAGGTTTGGAGGTGGAGCTCCCAGGGTGAAGAGAGGCAAAAGCAGATGGGAAATGGGGGTGGAGGTGGGCACCTCAGGGTCCTCGATTCTCTAGGGTAGGGCTCTGGGAGACACTGGCAAGCTTCGAGGTAGCGTCAGAAAATCCTGATGGTCTTGTCTTTTATCACCTCCCCTCTGTCTCCAGAAGACAAATGCTTATAGTTCCCACCTCTACTCTCATTTTTTTAGGTTAAACTCCAGGACATGCTCTCTGCTCCGTGTCGCCTGGTATCTGGTATTGGATCTAAAAACAGCCGAGGCAGTAAAGCAAAAAGAATGTCTTGGTCTGGATGCCCACGGGTGGGGGGGTGCCCCAGCACAGACAAGGCATCTCCTCAGGCGATGCAGAATCCCGATGACACCCCCAAGGTTTCCTTCTTACACACCTCTCACACCTCTTGCTCTGAAGAACATATTTTTTGTGTGCTTTTTGGGTCACGCCTGGCAATGCACAGGGGTTACTCCTGGCTTTGCACTCAGGAATTACCCCTGGGGGTACTCAGGGGACCATATGGGATGCTGGGAATCGAACCCGGGTCGGCCGCGTGCAAGGCAAACGCCCTACCCACTGTGCTATTGCTCCAGCCCCTGAAGAACTTATTTTGATAGGAAACTCAGATGGAGTTGTGACGGTGGAAAGCACAGAAGTTTGTTACACTCTTCCCCACCCCCCTTCTCCCCCCGCCCCACCCCTACCCACCGCCCAATGTCAGGAGGAGATCCCATCCAATCTAGTACAGCAGCTCGCAACATTTCAAATAAGAAGATCTCACATATTGGTTTCTGGTTTTTTATATAAAGAAGGCACCAAAGATGTAATCACTCACAGTCACTATTCTAAACATCCCCTGGGGTTTTGTTTTAATGATATGCAATGGTGTACTAGGCTGGCCAGTGGTCAAACCTGGTAAACTTCACTTTTTGACTGAGAAAATTCATCCCTATTGGAGGTTTCAATAGGCAGGATGGAGATGGTAATGGAATCGGATATTTTCTTACTCTCTTTGCTGACTTATTTTAGTCGTAGTTCAGATGCTCTGGATATGGGGAGGGCGGGGATGAAGTACATGAAGAGAGAAGTTTGTTTCTCTCTTGCTTTTGCTTATCTCTGCTGAATAGCCTGGATTTCTCTCTAGGCAAGGTCTGAGACTCAGATTCTGACAAGGTCTCTGACTCAGAGTTGACACATGGGACTGATCTGGGACAAGATGGTCTATAGGACTCATTTGGATGTTATTTGAAAACAGTTTCTAAAATGGGGCTTTGGACCAGAGAAGTGATACAGAGATAATGGTACTTACCTTGCAGTTTGGTCCCCACCCTCATATATGACCTCATATATCACTCCAAATAGGAGTGACCCCTAAGTACCACTCGGCATAACTCAATCCCTCCAAAGATAAATAAATTAATTAAATAGGGCTAAAACTATTAGATACACGGTTTTTATAGATATTTTGTGGGTTGAGTACATACTGTATATAGAGCTCCTTGTTCATAATCAACCCTGAGTGAATAGTGTTTCTCTGATTACATTTATTGAACATCACAGTAAGTTATGTTCTGGATATCGCAGGAAGGGATGTCATGATCCCTGCCACTAGGCATCTGGAAGAGTAAACCACATGAAAATTGGCATGAAGTTCACCCAGCCTGGAAGGGTAGCCTTCTGTCCCCTGAGACAAAAGTCAGTGGTGAGCGAAAAGGAAGAGGAACTAAGTTTTAGCTTGCTCCTTCATACGAGAAATGCACGATCCACTGCCCTGGGATATCTGATTAGAAGCGGTTTGTTCCACAAACAAATTTTTCTAAGTTTCAGGAACACTGTGATGAACAAAACAGACCACAAGTAGCAGGAAGAGAAAGCCCTATGTAAAGACTTCCTTAAAGAAAAGCAAGAGGGGGTGGTGTTAGGGGTATTTTGAAGGGCACCCGAGGGGTGTGTGTGTCTGTCTGTGTGTGTCTGTGTGTGTGTGTGTCTGTGTGTGTGTGTCTGTGTGTAGAAAAGTCTCAAGTTGCTGGGTGCTCTGAGGCAAGGTTTCAATTGTCAGTGCCCTGGAGAAGATCCAGATAGAGGGAACCAATCAGTATGGAGGCAGTAGCCGCAGGAGCAGAAGGTGAAGCCATGCCTGGATGGTATAGCTTGGAGTGTTCAGGGTCTTTATCTTAGTTTCAGAAGTTCAGTGCAGAGCCACACTTTGCAGGTGTGCTGAGCTCCCGGGGCAGCTCCAGAATCTACTTCATGCCCAGGTGGCAGTCTAGAGCAGCCACTGCAGGTGGGGAGAAGACAGTGTGGTTCAAGAGGCGGGGTCTGGGGGAGGTGGGAATGTGTGGCCGCCTTCTCTCACTCTGCCCAGACCGGGCTCACGAACTTCTTTCTTCATGTACATCATCCCCCTCCCCGCCCCACCATCACCATTTATTCCACAACATTTGAACTAGTACTAAAATAAATAAGTAAGGGGCTGGAGTGATAGCACAGCGGGTAGGGCATTTGCCTTGCACGCGGCCGACCCGGGTTTGAATACCAGCATCCCATATGGTCCCCTGAGCACTGCCAGGGGTAATTCCTGAGTGAAGAGCCAGGAGTAACCCCTGTGCATCGCCGGGTGTGACCCCCCCCAAAAAAATAATAAAATAAAATAAATAAGCAAAGAGTGCAAGAAAGTATTCAATTTGATCCTTCACTTCCGTGGTGCTCCCTCTTCTAACCTCAAGGGGGCGCTGTGTGTGAGGCCGTATGGAAAAGCTGTCCTCTCCCCTCAGAGCTCAGGGGCTGGTCCTTCTGACTCCATCGCATTCTCCACATTTCTTGTCTGCAGCTAAGATGTCATTTTGAGAAGATATGCATTGAGTATCTGCCTTCTCTTCCTAGACTTGGAGTTTCTAGAGAGCAAGCATTTAGACTATCATTTTTTTTTTCCCCTTCAACAGCTTGAAATGAGTTTGGAGGTCATACCCAAATCTCAGTTTTTGCAAACTAACTAGGAATGAAAAGTCTGTGGCAGAGGAAGGAGAAAAAGGAAGTGGAAAGGAATCCCACAGGAAGAAAATAGAGGAGCTCCCCATTAGCTCTTCATAAAGGAGTCTTTAGATAAGTGTTTTTGTTGAGATAAGTTCCTATAAAGAAAGTTGGTAGCCACGGTGTATGAGTCGAGCGGGCCTGCAATAAATGCAGTGCTCTATAAATATGTATGCCGATGCCTGCCTTTCACTAGTTTATAGCCCTTGGAAGCTCAACTGTGTTTATTCTGGAATAGAAACAACTATTAGAGAAGCTATATTGGTAGGAAGTTGTTTCATGTTCCAAGCCAGTTGAGTAGCTGTTATGCATTTCCACACAGGATATCTGCCCCACTCCAACTCATAAACAGACCTTCTTCTGGAGAGAGAGGGCAGCCTAGGTCTTCAACAGGTTGAGAAACTACTGAGGAGGAGAAAAAGGGCTGTCTCCATCCTGGTATTCCCCCCTTGAGAGTATGGCCTTGGGCTCACCATTGACCCAGAGTCAGTTGTTTGCCTGGAAGTTTGGTCCAGGTCTCGATTTCCCCTGCAAAGGAGAACGGGGAGGTGTGGTGCTCCATGTTAGTGTGTGGGTTTGGGATGGAAACCTTAATTTTAGTTCACCAATTTAGAGTTTAGAAATGTAAGCGTATTTTGAGAAGTCTATGTTTGTGATTTTCATTCAGAATTTAACAATCTTACTGGAAGAATACAAATATAGCTAAGCCAGATTATAGTAGGCTATTCTAAGTGGGGCCATCACTTGCTCTACTATTTGTGAATTTGATTGATGAAGACAAGTCTTCAAATCTTTTTTTAAATTATTTTATTTTATTTTATTGAATCAACATGGGCTGGAGCAATAGCACAGCGGTTAGGCATTTGCCTTTCATGCGGCTGACCCGTGTTCGTTTCCTCTGCCCCTCTCGGAGAGCCCAGTAAGCTACCGAAAGTATGGAGCCCGCATGGCAGAGCCTGGCAAGCTACCCGTGCATATTGGATATGCCAAAAACAGTAATAATAAGTCTCTCAATGACAGACATTACTGGTGCCCGCTTGAACAAATTGATGAGCAACGGGATGACAGTGACAGTGACAGTGAATCACTGTGAGGTAGTTACAAGCTTTCATGTTTGGGTTACAGTCTCACAATGATCAAACACCCATCTCTCCACCAGTGCACATTCCCCACCACCAAGTCTTCAAATCTTTACTAATGTGAATCTTTCACATTAGTTTTAGTTACTGAGCCTATCAGAAAATAATAGAATGCAGTTTCTCTTAGAATATTGTGATTTAGACTATTCTGGCTGCAAAAGTTAGGCCCTATTGTGTTTCCAAGTCAAGAGAGAAACTGCAGAAGGCCTTTCTGGGCCTCCCACTCTTATTCATGCATTCTGAGATTTATCTCTTTGGCTTTTGCACAATTGATTTAAAGTCACCCACCCAGATCTGGACTCATAATCTTTATGTCCAGACCTACCTCTAACTTCCCGAGGTTGTTTTCTTTTTCTCTTTTTCTCCTCTTCTTAGTTAATAGCCATCACAATTTGCTGGTCAGTGCAAAAGCTACTTTCCTTCCTTTCCTGCCTCATCTAATCAGCAGTAACTTCCTACAGAGTTCATTCATTTTCACTTCTTCATGCTCCGTTGCCAACCTTTTAGATGCCTATCTCTCACCTAGATCACTAGAACGATTCTTAGCCAGCACTGATTATTCTGTCTAGAATACAAATGTGACAATTGGATAAACTTTCACAGAGGTCTTTTGAACCCAATGGAAAGGACAATGGTAGAACTTAAGAATAGATGAAAATTTCAGTTAGAGAGACTTTAAGACTCTTTTAGTCCCAGCCCTCACCCCCACTCCACACTCTCATGCCACAGTTCTATTCTCTGGACAAAGCCTATGGCCTTACCTCCCAGCCTGCAGAATCTTGCCACCTTCACAATCCTCACTGGCCCCATATGCCCAATTTATTGTCTCATTCCCAGGATTAGTGCAGAAGGGTCTAACTCATCTCCTTGCCAAGATCCTTTGCCTCTTTACTACATAGTTTGCATGTACATGTCAGCTCATTGAGTCTTCTGAATGGTTTCCCATCTTTCCCAGAGTCAAAAGCAGGTCCACCCAACAACCTCTGAGACTCTATACGAAGGGGGAAATTCTTCTCGCTAAGGAAACTTCCAAATTAGTGTAAGGAGAGGAAAGGGTGAAATGATTCCCCTTTGCCCACTTTGGACCCTTAAGAACCTATCCCAGAGATGATGTTATTTTACCCAGTATTGTACTAGTCATCTCCAACTGAGAATAACACGCTTTCCCATGTGGTTGCCACACAATTAATACAGCTGATAAAAATAACCACTCTTGGGGCCAGAGAGATAGGACAGCAGGTAGGGTGCTTGCCTTGCACACAGCTGACCCAGATTTGTTCTCCCCGGCACCTCGTATGGTCTCCCAAGTCCTGTGATGAGTGATCCCTACATGCCGAGCCCAGAAACAAGCCCAGAGCACAGCTGGGTGTGGCCCCTAACCCAAAATAAATAAAAATCAATTTTTTAAATACAATTAAAATAGCCACTCTCTCTTAGCCTATCAAATGCTGTCAGAGTGAAATTGTCCTCTGAGAGTCAGGGTTTTTCTTGCCTAGTTGTTACTGCTGCATCCCAAATACGGACTACATACTACAGCATTTAATTAGATGAGTGATTGGGTTGTATTCTAAAGTTTTATTTTTGGAAGACAGCTCTATAAAAACGTTCTAAGTGGTGATTGTGATCTTGTATTATTAAATGAAGACCTGCTTGACTCGTGACGTAACTGAGCATTAGTGCTGTTGATGTTCACATGCCATTAATCTTACACCAGTGTTTTTATTTATTTTTTGAGTTTTGTGTCATATCCAGCAATGCTCAGGGGTTACTCTTAGGTCTGCACTCAGGAACTGCTCCTAGTCATGTCAGGGGACCATATTATATAGTCGGGTATCGAACCCGGGCCAGCTGCATGCAAGGCAGGCACTTTACCCACTGTGCTATTCCTCAATGTCTTTAATGCACAACACCAGTGTCTTTAAATGTACAAAGTCTTCAGGATTCCCCTGTGAAATAGGGGGTTCTCAAAAGGAAAGAGAGAAAAAGGGAATGCCCTGCCACAGAGGTGGGGTGGGATGGAGGGAACAGGATGGGGGTGGTGGGAGAGATGCTGGGACCTTTGGTGGTGGAGAATGGGCACTGATGGAGGGATGGGTACTCGATCATTGTCTGACTGAAACACAGGCACAAAAGTTTGTAAGTCTGTGACTGTACTTCACGGTGATTCACTAATAAAAAAAATAGAAATATTTTTTCTCATATAAAAAAAGAAATAGGGGGTTCTTTGAGCTCTCTTGCCTCACAGGAGTCTAAAATTTTACCTCTTCTCCCCTTCTTCAGCAGGGAGTGAAGACTACGTGGGTCATGGTTTTAGAGTCGGGTCAACCTTCTTTTGTAGATGGTTTATACTAGTAACTAGCCAATTCTTCATCCATACAATGGGGATCCTTATAACTTTTTAAAAGAGTTATTATGAATAAGTAATAATTGTGAATAAACTGTTAGACAGTGCTTGGCTTTTAGCTGCTATTAATGGGCAATTGTGATCTTTCCCACGTCACGAAATAAGTTGCTGTGATGCTTCCAAGGCAAGAAGGGAAGGACCCCCAAGGGTTGGTTGGGACCCTTAGTTGTATTGCCTCCTCAAGTTTCCCTGCCCCTCTACCCAGTGTGTGTATGTGTGTATGTGTGTGTGTGTGTGTGTGTGTGAGAGGGAGAGAGAGAGAGAGAGAGAGAGAGAGAGAGAGAGAGAGAGATCTGTCTGCCTGGAGAGAGATCTGTCTGTCTCTGTTTCACTTTTTGTGTCTGTCTCTGTGTGTGTCTGTTTCTGTCTGTGCCTCTGTGTGTCTGTCTCTGAATGTGTATATACATGTCTGTCTGTCGTCTCTGTCTCTGTCTCTCCTTCCTCTCTTTTGGTTTCTCTTCCTACTTTAGACATTCAGAATTCTCACTTTTGTTGTGCTCTACTGTGGAATGGAAATCAGTGTTGTATTTGATTTTGGGACAGTACATTGCCCTTTGAAAGGTTAATTTGTCAAATTTTTATTGCTTATAATGAGACTTAAGAAAAGCCTCATGGTTTTGTTTTCTCTTTGAACAAACACTTAAGAAAAAATTATGGGTATCAGAAAACAAATATGTCTTCTCTTGCCAGGTGAGAGGGTTGCCTCCCTTCCACTCTGGAGAAATCCGAATTGTCCTCCATCCACCCCAAGTGTAGGCATAGATGATTGGGCTCACCTCTGGATTCGTCCCTCAGGAAGAGTATTGTCAAGTGTGCCAACTTCCTAGTCCATTTTGAGGTCCAAACTAAGCATGTCAGCAACAAGCTGGCAAGCCCTTTTTTAGAACAGACTTCGATACAAGTTTAGTTTTCTTCCTTCATTGCTCGTCTGGTACATGGAACTGGTCTCCCCATTTTAGGGTGGGAAGTAGCTGCCTTCTGCTTCCAAGACCACACCCTGCACTAAGGGAAATGAACCTGGTGTTGAAGTAATGCAGCTTCCGATAACCTTTCACCTCTGCAAACTTTGTTCCTTGTCTGCAGCCCAGAGGGTTTCAAAACTTTAGATCCAACTCTGATAACTTTGTGCTGGCATCTAATCGAATCGATCCCCTTTACAGTTATGACTCGAGAGCCCCACTCTTCAGACTAAACCCAAAGTACAATTCGGAATTCTCTGTTCTCAGTTGGCTTGGGTCTCCCTTCTAAAGTTGGCAGTGGATTATTTTTTTCTTTCTCCTCCAAGAAGCCCTTCCTCTTTCTAAATCTCCCCAATGAGACATTCTCAGCACAAGAAAAATATACACGTGTAAATCTGTGTCCACTGCAACATTTTGCAAGGAATTACACTGAGGAGGGAATGTGGTGGATGCAATTGGTGTTTGGAGAAATAGGGTGAAAATTCTAGGTTAGGAGGAAAGTAGTTCAGAGGGGGCATGGTATCTTGGGAGCAGCTATGGGGGCGGGGGTGAAGGGAAGTGCAGAGGGCAAAGGTAGCAATTAGGAACTTTCCTTCTGGTTCCCATTTGCTGCTGTCTGCCATCCAGTTCTGTGCTGTAGCAAGAGTACCAGCCCCAGCAGTGTCTGATATGGAGCTGACGACAGTGGAAATGATTCTCATTTCTGTTAGGTCCAGGCGATGTTCCAGAGACTTTGAACTTACTAATTTCATGATCACAATCATTTGAATAGGTTCACTCATACCCTTTTCATAAAGAAGAAACTGACGCATTGAACAGGTTAACAGACTTGTCCATTGGCACCCAACTAACCAGTGACAATGTCCGGATCAGTGTCATCCAGGGAGGGCGCAGTCCTGTGCTCACGGTCATGCTCAGTCCTTATGGTTTATGGGTTAGGATTAAATCTAGTCACAGGTGTGTGTGTGTGTGTGTGTGTTCGTGTGTGAGAGAGAGAGAATTGTGTGAGAATGAATGTGTGTGAGAGAGAGAAAATGTGGTTGAGAATGTGTGTGAGAGAGAGAAAATGTGTGTGTGAGAATGTATGTGTGAGAGAGAAAAAAATTTGTGAGAATGTGTGTGAGAGAGAGAAAATGTGTGTGAGAATGTGTATGTGAGAGAGAAAATGTGTGTGTGAGAGAGAACTTGTGTGTGAGAGAAAATGTGTGTGAGAATGTATGTGTGTGTGAGAATGTGTGTGAGAGGGAGAGAAAATGTGTGTGAGAATGTGAGTGTGTGGAAGAGAGAAAGAGAGATGTGTGTGTGTGAGAATGTGTGTGTGAGGGAGAGAAAATGTGTGTGTGAGAATGTGTGTGTGTGAGAGAGAGAATGTGTGTGTGTGTGTAGGGTGGGGCTGAGGGGTAGGGAAAGAGAATCACATGCTGAGTAGGTACAAGTGTAGACGTAGGTCTCTGCTCATGAGGTCCCAAGCTTCCTCTGTCCTGTTCTTGTGAAAGATGTCGTCTTAAATACGGGCAGTCAGATGCTAGTAAAAATTGACAGAGCTTTATGCAGAAGACAAGACTGGGGAGCTGGGGGAGAAATCCCCCTGAACAAAGGGGACATTGCAAGATCTGGCAGACAAGAGGTTGAGGGCTCCCAGACCCACAGTCTGTAAACTCCTCTGTACCTTGCGAAGTTGGGACACAGTAACTATAAAAGCAAGGTTTCTAATATCTTTTTCCACTGTCACACAAGAAATTTTCATACAAATTATAAGCATCTGAGATAGATTACTACAAAACATTACCAATAGCAAATCATAAAGAAATTTATTCTGAAGCAATTTTTTAAAATATCCGCAACCCCCACTTTCAAATTATGTATTGGGGGTGGAAGATGGGGGCGGTCACAATCCACAGTTTACGAAGCTACTTTCTACAGAACTTGAGTGGCTCCTGGGATCTTCTCTAAAGGGAAAAGTCTGCATCTGAAATGTTTTATCAGGGGGCTGGAGCGATAGCACAGTGGGTGCGGGTAGGGCGTTGGCCTTGCACACGGCTTACCCAGATTCGATTCCCAGCAACCCATATGGTCCCCCAAGCACCACCAGAAGTCATTTCTATTGTATGAGCCAGGAGTAACCCCTGTGCATTGCCAGGTGTGACCCAAAAAGAACAAATAAAGTTTTATCAGCTGCATGCAAATAAACAGTAGATGCCAGCGTTTGGTTAACAACTGGGCATTGCTAACAAAGTTGAGCTTTGGCAGGGGCTGTCAGCTGACAGTTTGAAGCAGTCTCTTTTGCCCAGAAATTTTGAAAGGTACTATCAGGAGAGAATGTCACTGGTTGCTGGTGACTTTCGGGAGCACTTGAAAGCTGATGAATGTGCTCTGCTTGCCTCCGGCCTCATGTTTTCTAAAATATTGCTTTTCTGTCAAAGGATCATACTCACAGACACTTGCAGAATCCCCAATTTGGATTCACTGCACTGTGGATCGACATTGCAATAGTCTTCACACACGATGGTTTTCTTGCATCGTAAAGGTTGATGTTCTAGAATTAAGGAATACCTTGAGCAAGGGATAGTTGAAATATTATTGAGTGGAGGATGGTTTAAATATTATCAAGAGCTTGGGAGACAGAAGTGTCTGCCAAGATTAAGGATTTGAAGATGTGTCATTGAATTAGATTATATATTTTCAGAAATTTAAATTCAGTGTTCTCTTCTATTGCATGTTCCCAGAGAATTACAGGAAATCCTTTGTAACTGGGTATCCTGAGTTGGAGGGGTTGTTAAGTTTAAAAAAAAAAGCAACCTCTTTTGGTTGTATGCTCCTGGTGAAGATTATAGAATCCTTTATGCTTCACTGAGTCTGAAGAACAACAATCACTTTTATCACACTTGTTTTCATGGTGACCAGGGAAGAATTAAGAGGTTTCCTTTTAAAAACTTTTGGCTTACATAGCATTTTTATTCTCCACTTGAGTCAACTGAATTGTCTTCTGTTGGGATTCCAGAATTAAAAGACGCCCCATAGAGTTTTGAAAATGAATGAATAAGAAGCAGCTAGCCAGTTTGTCACTAGTTGGCAAGGTAAACTTGTACTTAGATTTTTTTTTTCAACTACTTAAATGGCCGGGACAATTTGTCCATGTTCTGAAGCCTGCCGAGTAAGGAACTTCCTTGGCCGTGTTTTTCCATGAGAGTCCATAAGATTCGGATCTCATAGAAAGGTATTTATTTCTTTGTGAGCTCCCTAAAATACTTAAGCCCAGTAGTGATGATGGGATGGGGGAAGAAAATTGCCAGCTAATGAGCCTGGGCTTGGGAGCCGAGCAGCAACACCCACCCAGGTTTATAAATGCAGAGGATTTCCTCCCATTCTCTGAGGCTGTTTGACGGACAGATGCCTGCAGTGGATTGATGGCCCATATCAGCAGACATTGTTATGTGCCAGACCTGGGGTGTGGGAACAGGTCTGGGGGGGGAATACAGCAAACACAAGAGCTGTGGCAGTCAAATATGGTGTGTGTTGGTAAATGTTTAACTTGCACAAGGAAAGTGGGATGTGTGCAAGCAGGACTATATTTGCAGACACACACACACACACACACACCCCAGATAGACATATCCCCATGCACCATTTTATTATAAAGTGTACTGATGATGTAAAAGAGAAGTGCATAGTCCACAATTTTCAAATACTAAAACTTCACCTTGGTCTTCAGAGAATGCTCTTGTGGATGTCTGTGGAACTGCGTAGATTCGTAACCGACCTATCAGCAAATGTAGTTTCAGTGTGGCTAGTGTTTGGGCTAAGAAAGGTGAAGTAAGGAAGATGTACCTCAGTAGAGTCTGCTCGGTGGGATAGCCCGAGGCGGTGCCAGGATCAAACCTGAGCCAGCCACAGACAAGGCCAGTGCCCCCCCACCCCACCCCCCCACACTTTTGCTCCAGCCTGAATGCTGGATGCGTTTATTCCGGTAACAGCAGCGAGACAGACAGCACACTTGGACTTAGTCTGTCTTGCTAACATTTTCTCCAGTTCTTTCATACACATGAAATGAACAAGCCAAGCCCAGATCTTTAGTATTTGCCAACTTGCCTGGTCTAAATAGCGCCACTGTGGCCACTTTCAAGCTGCCAGAGAGGCGGGATTGAATTCAGAATTGGATGAAATGTGCAGTCCCACAGCACTGATGAGTATTTGTACCCTGTTGATGCAAATAATCTCGAGCACAGAGAGCAGTAAAATACAGTGATTAAGAAATAAGAAGTTGGGGCTGGAGTGATAGCACAGTGGGTAGGGTGTTTGCCTTGCACACGGCCAACCCGGGTTTGAATCCCAGCATCCCATATGGTCCCCTGAGCACTGCCAGGAGTAATTCCTGAGTGCAGAGCCAGGAGTAACCCCTGTGCATTGCCGGGTGTGACCCAAAAAGCAAAAACATACAAACAAAAAAACCACCAAGAAATAAGAAGTTGAAATCATGAAATTTGCATACAAATGGATCGACATGGAGAGTATCATGCTAAGTGAAATGAGTCAGAAAGAGAGGGACAGATATAGTATGACTGCATTCATTTGTGGAATATAAAGTAACATAATGGGAGATTAACACTTAAGGATAGTAGAGATAAGGGCTGGAGCGAAAGCACAGCCGTTGGGTATTCACCTTTCACGAGGCCGACCCGGGTTCGATTCCTCCGCCCCTCTCGGAGAGCCCGGCAAGCTACTGAGAGTATGGAGCCCGCACGGCAGAGCCCGGTAAGCTACCCGTGTGTATTGGATATGCCAAAAACAGTAACAATAAGTCTTTCAATGAGAGAAGTTACTGGTGCCCGCTCGAACAAATCGATGAGCAACGGAGGACAGTGACAGTGACAGAGATAAGGGCCAGGAGGATCACTGCATAGCTTAGAAGCCAATCTCATGTGCTGGGGGAAAAGGCAGCTAGGATAGAGAAGGGACCACTAAGTAAATGATGGTTGGAGGGCTTGCTCCGGATGGGAGATGTGTGCTGAAAGTAGACTATGGACATCCCGGTCCCTCCACAGGGGAGAGTCTTATGAGAAGGTGCACTCAGGATAGAAGAGTCTAGAAGAGCATCACTGGTCCTCGGAGGAGTGAGTGAGCTGATGGAATGGTTCTGAGAAAAGGTGCTGGGAACCAATCCCCTCCCCAAGAGGGAAGCAGATGCACTTAGGGAACTAAGTTACTAAGGACAATTGAAATTCCAAGGCCCGGGGGTTGGAGCGATAGCACAGTGGGTAGGGCATTTGCCTTGCATGCAGCTGACCTGGGTTCGATTCCCAGCATCCCATATGGTCCCCTGAGCACCACCAGGAGTAATTCCTGAGTGCATGAGCCAGGAGTAACCTCTGTGCATCACTGGGTGTGACCCAAAAAGAAAAAAAAATTCCAAGGCCCTGGTGAGCCCCTGGCTAGCCATTGCTAGAGACCACCTTCTGGTCACCCCAGTGACCTATGACCCACTGGAGGTGAGGGGGATTGTGGTGAAGGACTGAAGGAAGGACAAGCTTCTGCGAAGAGCTTAGAAGCCCAAGAATTCAAGAATTAAGCAAAACACACACCCATGCATGTTGTGGGGACAGATCTTAGACTCGAGACCTTTCTCCAGATTGCACCAGATGAGAGACACGCGGACTAAAGCCGTGGTTCCAAAATCTTCCACTCAGTGCTCACGGTTGCTCTTTTCAGCAACTCTGCACAGCTCAGCACTCCTGCTGGCTTTACCGTGTCCCCTTGTCCTGTACCCTCTCCCCTGTCGCCTGCTCTGAGAAATGCTTTCCCGGTCTTCCACATTCTCCCGGCTTCTGCTCTTGCAGGAAGTTTTTGTATGTTTATTTGGTTCGTTCATTTGGGGGTGGCAGAGAGACACGGCCAGTCATGCTCAAGGATGACCCCCAGTTCTGTGCTTCCGGGATCCCTTCCTACAGTTGCCGGGAGAGCCACGAGATGCCACAGATTGAACCTGGGACTCCTGCATGCAAAGCATGCACTCAGGCCTGCCGGGCTCACTGAGCCCCCGGTTTAGGTTTCTACAGTCTCTCCATCCGTTGCATGATCACACTCGGCATGCGAACACCCCTCCACAATCTGTCTTCCTCAGGGGCAACAGATGATAAAAGCAGACATCCATTTCTCTGGCACATTTTTGAAAAGTGAATTCAGTATGAGCTGGTTTTGTCATAATGCTCAGAGTTCGCCCTTGGGGTGCAGGTGGGAAGGAAGTTCGGTTTGGAAGTAACAGTGGTGAAACCAGCTCTGCGTTCTACCGGGGACAGAGCAGCAGAGCCTTTGGGGGCTATCCAGACCACCGCTGCTTGCACTGATGATAATTTGGGAACCTACAGTGATTCCCTCTCCTGAAAAGATGCGCGTTGAGTTAGGAGAGGGATTTGCCACCTTCTCCACGTCCTGCTGTGCTGTTAGATTCACAGACAGACCGTCACCCTTCCAGGTCCACACTGCTTCCTCTCATCATGCTCACACGGCCCTGGTCATGTTCGATTTTCCGCGTGATTATTTATATGTTTACCCGTAGTATTGATTTCATTGGGATGGAGCGATAGCACAGTGGTTGGGCATTCGCCTTTCACGTGGCCGACCCGAGTTTGATTCCTCCGCCCCTCTCGGAGAGCCCGGCAAGCTACCGAGAGTATGAAGCCCGCGCAGCAGAGCCTGGTAAGCTACCCGTGCGTATTGGATATGCAAAAACCAGTAACAATACGTCTCTCAATGAGAGACATTACTGGTGTCCGCTCGAACAAGTCGATGAGCAACGGGATGACAGTGACAGTGATTGATTTCATTGTGTATATTGGTATAAGTGTGTGTTTTCTTTTATTTACCTGTTGGACCTCCCAAGCAGTGCTCAGGAGGCCCCAGGAGCCCCAGTGATGGTTCTCAGCCTACACAGCCACGTTTCAATACAAGGGTCCAAGGTGGCAAAGTTGTACCTGGTGATGCCCAAGGGGTGAAGTGGTTCTGGGGGTCATTCTGGGCATGCATGTGCCCTAACCTCAGCTCTCTGGCAGGCCTTATAACTGTTTCTAGTAGAGAAAAGGTTTCTCTGTGTGTGAAGAGTGAGAAAATCACCTTCCAAGCCACGGCTCAGCCCTGTAGGGACGGAAGCCCCCGGGTCCCTGCTGCAGGAAGGCGCCTGGACTTGATGCCCACCCCCCCCCCAGCCTCACCTGTTCCCAGACACACCCAGGCCCTACCTGAGATTGCAGCAGCCTCCCGGCCCGGCCTTTGTCCCCCAGGCCCCTGTAGTATTTGTGCAAGTGAGGAAGGGCTCTTTGTCAACACTGTCCCTCCCCTCTGTGACTCTCAGGCCCTCCACCCCCACCAAGCAAGGGTTGCACTTGGCTTGGCTTGAAATCCCAGCCTCTGTGGCAGTGGGGAGTGTGTGTGTCCGGGTGTGCGGTGGGTTCTGTGGGAGCGTGCAGGCTCTCGAGACACGTGGGTGAGTCAAGCCATCACCCTCTGCAGAATGCACAACCCCTTCAGGGGCAGGGGTAGAAACCATCCAACAGTCGATGCTTCCGGGAGTGATCATGCAATGAGGGAAGGGAAGCAAGGCCGGGGAGGAGGGAGAAAGGGCGTGGAATCCGGGCCAGAGAGAGAGGACGAGGTTTCAGACTTGCACACAGATGACTCAGGTCCAGTCCCCAGAACCACAGAACACACCCCCCTGCTGGGCTGGTGTGGTTGCAGCGAGTGATGGAGTTCATCTGCGTGATGCCTTTAGAGCCTGGGCGTTAGCTCTGATTTGGGTGATGATGACATTTGCTGCGTAGCACTTGTGCCAGGAGACCATGTTCCAGTTATGTCAGGAGAGGGGCCTGACCGAGAGTCACCACAGTCTCTCTGAGCCTCATCCTCCCGGTGCTCCCTACCTCAGGGCATTTTTGTGGTGCACGTCCCTATGGCCCCGGGAGAGCACTGGGAAACTCCGGATGGGCAGAGTGGGTGGGACTGAGTATGGTGTAGAAAGGATTTAATTGGGGATGCTATGAAAATCCTCCCACGGAGCTTGGCGGAGTGCTCAGAGAGCTGGGGTGAGGGCCTGGCTGTCACAAGACTGTCACTTTGATACTCAGTACCCGAGACACCACCAAAGCATCACTGCAGTGGCCCTGGTGGCCCCAAAAGCCTGCATCACTAGGCCTGAGCATTCCCACCCCCTTACCAGGCCAAGTATCCCTGAGTGTGGCCCCCAAGCACCCTGGGCAGTGCTTGGGTCCCCCACTTTGCGGAAGAATTCTGCACGTGCCATAATGTATGCCTTCTACCTCCTTGTCCTTCTCACTTGTGAAAATTTTCCTCCTGTCACCCAATGCCTTCTAGTTCACCCCAGGGGGTGCGGTTCCCCCCCCCCCCCGTCTTCCCTGTGTCCCGCCCTGCTCACCGCCAATTATGTTGCATTCATGTAGTTAACTGTGAGCTGTAGGTTGTAGCTGTGAGAGGCACGCTCAACTCCATCCCACCTGTGAATCCGGTTCCCCTCCCCTGACAACTGTCACCCTCAGGGGTGGATTTGGTGCTGTCAGCCAGCAATTCTCATGGCCCCGCACGGAAGGAAGCCAGGAGGCAATTGAGAATGTCAAGCCAGGGCAGTAAGGAGTGGGGGTGTCAGAATCATCCCTGAGTTGAATGAATGAATGAATGAATGAATGAATGAATGAATGCTAGCAGAAGCAAAATTGTTCACTCAGAGCATTTCTTCACTGTAGGGAGTTTTCTAAATGCCATATTGATGATTTGGGTCACTTTAGTCCAAAGGCAAAGAGCAAGAGTTTGTCCTGCTAGGTACAGGAGCACTGTAGCACTGTCATCCCATTGTTTATTGATTTGCTCGAGTGGGCACCAGTAACGTCTCCATTGTGAGACTTGTTACTGTTTTTTGGCATATCGAGTATGCCACGGGTAGCTTGCCAGGCTCTGCCGTGAGGGCGGAATACTCTCTGTAGCTTGCCGGGCTCTCTGAGAGGGACGGGGAAATCGAACCCGGGTCGGCTGTGTGCAAGGCAAACGCCCTACCCACTGTGCTATGGCTCCGGTCCGCTAGGTACAGTAACAAGAAGGAAATCTTTTTCCGGTACAGACTTGTTTTGGGGGAAATTCACTGGAGACCCCAGCGGTGTTCTAACCAGGTGGGGCACACACCTATTCTGAGCTGTGTCCCCAGCTAAGCTCATACTCCCAGGGACAGTGCTCAGTGCCAGAGGGTCTCAAGCAGCTTCGAACTACGCCAGGAGCCTCCCCGAAGTCTCCCCCATGCCCTGGTTCTTGAGCCAGGTGGCCGGATGGTCCCACCCTTCAGGCTGGTGGACAAGATGTGCGTGCCCAGCCCCTCGCCGGCTCAACACTTCCCGCGGCAGAGTCCGTGTTCCTGGATGTTCACTATGAAACCTGCTCGTTTGTTTCCGTGAGATCGCCACGATAACCAGCCCTTGTTTGCTTCAGTACCTGCCAAGTGCGTGAAAGTGCATCCAGCCCTACCAGGGGAAACGAAGAGGGAAAAAAAGCAAACAAACAAAGAGGAGGTGGTGGTTATAGCCTCCCCCACCCGACTATAAGCGGGAAGGATCTCATCAACACTGAGCTTCAGCCTGGTGTCAGGAGGAGATGGCTCTTCCTTCTGTGGCACTAGATACGGGGTCGTAATTAGCATCTTTTTTTGTTGTCGCTCTGGAGGAAATGAGTGTGCGGGCTGGGGAAGCCATTTCTGTCATTTGTAGAGGACCCTGCGTGTCCGGGAGGCATTCTTGAGGTTTCACTTCTCTTCCCTGAAATCGCCCCCTCTCATACAATCCATCAAGTGGCCCTGAAATCCCAGTTGATTGTTATCATGCCTTCAACCACGCAGGTGCAGCCTCAAGGAGGAAAACAGATGGGATGAAGTTTGGTGTGTTTTTTTTTTTCCCCTCTCACTTTGCAAGTTAAATAACCTGATGAGGGGATAATGTTCACATATTTTGTGAGGGCTGGGACTCTTGAGGCCCTGGAGAAAATGTCATCTTAGAAAGGACTTTAAGAGGAGGGAAGTTCTATTCTAAAGATTCCTTAGTAAGGGGCTGGAGCTATAGCACAGCGGGTAGGGCGTTTGCCTTGTACGTGGCTGACCCGGGTTCGAATCCCAGCATCCCATATGGTCCCCTGAGCACTGCCAGGAGTGGTTCCTGAGTGCAGAGCCAGGAGTAACCCCAGTGCATTGCCAGGTATGACCCAAAAAGAAAAAAAAAGAAGAAGAAGGAAAAAAAGATTCCTTGGTAAGAACTCTGAGAAGAGGGGCTGGAGCGATAGCACAGCAGGTAGGGTGTTTGCTTTGCACTCTGCCAACCCGGGTTCGATTCCCAGCATTTCATATGGACCCCTGAGCACCACCAGGAGTAATTCCTGAGTGCAGAGCCAGGAGTAACCCCTGTGGATCACCAGGTGTGACCCAAAAAGAAAAAAAAAAGAACTTTGAGAAGAGCATTAGGGGTGTGTGTGTGTGTGTGTGTGTGTGTGTGTGTGTGTGTGTGTGTGTGTGTTGGGGTTCTAGATCAGCAGTCACCACAGTAGGGTTGAGGATGCCTTGTGGCTTCCTGGCGCCCTGACAGGGTCCCAACTATTTTTGCAATAATGCAAAGCTGCTATTTGCCTAGACTCTCGTCTCCCATGCAGACACAGTGAAGCCTTCCAGAACGATGTGACATGTGATGTCATGACAGATTGAATGCAGGAGTGGGTACAAGAATTGACCTGTTTCCTTACAAACTTAGAAAAAAATAAAGTGCCATTCTTCTCACTAAATATTTTTGATTTGAACTTTAAAAAAAATTTCTGTAATGTTATTCATATGGACATGTTGTAGGTTTCAAGGCGTGCTGTTCCAAAATACCTATGTGGGAAAAATTCAGCTTCTAATAGGATAGACATCACTATTCATAATTCACATAATCCAAAACCCTTTGGGGTCCTCCATAATGAAGGCAGTAAAAAAAATGCCCTGAAGATTTTAAGAATGCTGATTTAATGCAAGAACTCTGAATAGAACAGTAGAAACAATCTATTGCCACCTTTCTAGAGAGAAAAAAAAATTCTATATTTTCCCTAAGTATATGGAAGGACACAATGCTTACATAAACTCCCACACTGATATCTGTTTCTGTAGGATTTTTCCCTCTGACGCTCATGCCCAGACACTTCCAGCTTCCTCCCTTTATTACCCTGTTGGTGACCCGGTGCTTTAGGGAGTCACTTCGCACTTGGGCTTTGGGCGGACTCCAGTATGCCCAGAGCATCCCTATCTGTGCTCCTTGCCCTCAGGATTTCCACTCTTAGGTAACCCCGTCTCCTTCCCCATGCCCTCAACTCCCAAGCCTTAGGTTTCCCAAGCCTTGGATTTCCTCTTTGCTGTGTGGAGAAAATGGTACCTACCTCCTAGGGTTGGCGGCAGGAACAGTTCAGTTCATTTCCAGAGCCTCTGGATGAGGGCCAGCACAGACGGATTGCTGAGACACTGCCTTTCATTAGCCTCTACTGCTTTTCACTTACCCTTTAAAAATCATGTCCCTTGTACCCTTGTTCTGATAATCACCTCTTGTGGTTTAGTAAAGGATGTTTTCTACACTTCGTATGTAGCATCCAGGAATGCAATTGCCCTAGGATTATTTCTTTTAAAGAAATTCAGCATAAAATTGGAAGACCCTTCTTGTGTGCATAAGAGAAGTAGGAGAGTATTAGCAGCGTCATGATTCCTACAGGTATAACGATTACTTCTTCATTCGAACTCACCAAGCAGACCTTGAGGCTTCTGTTTGGACAAAGAATGAGCGGGATGACTGCTTCATGAGTGGAGGGGAGAAGGCAGATGAAATAGAGAAGGGATCACTAGGAAAATGATGGCTGGAGGAACCAGTTGGGATGGGAAATGCATGCCAAAAGTAGATAATGGACCAAACATGATGACCTCTCAGTGTCTGTATTGCACATAATGCCCGAAAGTAGAGAGAGAATATGGGGAATACTGTCTACCGTAGAGGCAGGGGGAGGGTGGGAATGGGGGGTATACCTGGGATATTGGTGGTGGGGAATGTGCACTGGTGGAGAGATGGGTGTTTGATTGTTGTGAGATTATAACCCAAACGTGAAAGCCTGTAACTATCTCACAGTGATTCAATAAAATTTAAAATAATAATAATAATAATAATAATAATAAGAAGAAGAAGAAGAAGAAGAAGAAGAAGAAGAAGAAGAAGAAGAAGTAAAAAATGAGAGGAGAAAGAAAGAATGAGTGAAACTCGATTGAGTCGCAGACCAGAAAACAGCAAAATAGCCTTAGGATGGTATATTTGCTTGCTGGGGCTGTCATAGAAAACTGAGTGGCTTTAAACAACAGAACTTCCTTTTTGTATAGTTTCAAAGACAGGAGATCCAAGATGAAGGTATTGGCAGGGTGGGGTTCATTCTGAGTCGTCTCTCCTTAATCATCTTCTCCCTATATCTTCACTTCATTCTCCCTTGTGTCTGTCCAGAGTTCCTGTCTTTGCAAAGATCAGAGTCAAATTGGATTTGGATGCACCCTCACCACATTTAATTTGGTTATTTCTTTTAAAAATTTCCGAATAACTCTCAGAGTCACGTTTCTGTGGTCCTTACTTAGGACTAGCATTGGGTTTGCGAGCAACACGGCTCATCCTGCAACAGAGTTCTGGTTCACTCTGAACGTAGACTAGATATTAAGTGTCATTATGAATTCTTGAAAATTTTCTGTGGCACAGAAATGACTTGTGGGTCTCTAGGAAAGTGTTACTTCATGTGGGGGCAGAGGCGGAGATACTGGGTGAATATGTGCAGGTGTGAGAAATGATTTCTGTGCATGCAAATCATTCAGCAACCACCAAAAAGTCGTGAATAGAAGGAGAGATGCAAGAGATGCCAAAATGGGGAGACAGAAAAAAGTATCCCCCATATAAACAACAGACAAGGAGTTATTCTAGAGAGTACGTAAGAATGCCTGCAGGTTATTAAGAAAGACCAGGGTTCCTGTAAGAAAGAGTGAGTAGCAACACTGTGATTTGCCCAGAGCAAGGCTGCTGGCTCTCTCTCCAGGGGTTCTCCGCAAAGGTGCATTATTCCTTAGTCTGGCTGAGTACCTGCCTGGCCTTGTCTGTTGGCTCAAGATTGGACACCCTGGCCCTGGGCAATCAGGAATCAGGCATCAGGATTGATCTTCCTCATGTTTCTGTCTGGTGGGGAAACATGAGGACATGGGCAACGTTTTCACCCCTCCTGGCCTCTTGAGAGAAACTTCCATGGCCTCTGCATCTATACTGCAGACCCACTTTTCTCACATTGTGGGGCTCCATTGTACCTCATTAGCAAACTTTTGTTTTAAAATATTTTCAAGATATTTGGCAATGATAGCAACCAAGTATTATGGGATGTGACTGGAATTAGCTCAGCTTTTTTTTTTTTTCCTTTTTGGGTCATACCTGGCGATGCACAGGGGTTACTCCAGCTTTGCACTCAGGAGTGACCCCTGGTGGTGCTCAGGGGACCATATGGGATGCTGGGAATTGAACCCGGGTTGGCCGCGTGCAAGGCAAATGCCCTACCCGCTGTGCTATCGCTCCAGCCTCTGGCTCAGCTTTTTAAATGGCTGCTTATCAATTCTGGTTCAAAGGTTCACAAGATCCAGGCATTTGGTCCCTCAGTGTGCTGGAGGAACAATATCCTTTCAAGGACAGGTTTTCTTTGACTTCCAGTGCAGTTACATCCTGGTAATATTCCAAACTGCATCTAATGTTCCTGGCTGATGAGGCTCCTCCTTTCGCCTGGCCTGTCTTACGTGTGCTCAGAAAATTGACACAGACCTGCCATTGGCAGAATTATCTAACACACAGTCTACTTCATGATGAAGGGTGCCATATCGTGTCTAAAGTTATTGAAAAGTTGTCTGTAGAGTACCGGTTGTTTATTCCTTTGGTCTCTGAATCCCAGCATCACCAGAGATTATCTGGATTGCAGATTGCCAGACAGGATGAGTCCAAAATTCAGCATTTGTGGTACCTTTTTACTGAATGTATGTAGCTGTTATACATCATAGAACTAAAAAATTAAGAAGCTGCACCATCAAGACTTGGGTTAAGTCTCTATAAAAAGTCGCTTTATTTTCTTTCTGGAATTTTGTGGTGGGTGAGGTAGATTTTTACCTCCTGTTTAGTTCAAACTTAGAGAAAACTAAAGTTAGAGAGCCTTGTTAGAATGCTATGCCTGGGAAACCACCAATAACAGTATTGTAAATCGCAGAACTTCGATCCATTAAAAATAAATTTCAGAGAAGTAAAAATTAAATGAGAGAGTCCTGGGCTCAACTGCTAGGAAAGCTGGGGAAGCTTATGAGAGAAAAGTCGTGAATAAACCATGCATGAGTGTGGAGGGTCCCTTTGACAAGGCGCATGGAAACCTCGCTGTCTAGACACCGTGGTGCGGTCTGTTCTCTTGTAACAGATCAAGGGAAGGGTTTCTTCCTAGGAACCGTTTCTGGAGGCATGCTATAACAAGGGAGCAAGGCCATGAACAGACATGCTTATTTATACCATGTCAAATTCTGGACAAAATATTTACTTGAAAAATGAAAAATATTTATGTCTTGAAAGGCGTTTGTGTGGCAGAGATGGAAAGTCTTTTCATCATTTTTCTTCCTAAACTCTTACTTAGGAGCTACAAAATCTATTCTGAAAAAAAAAATGGGGGAGTGGGGACAGCTGGCACTGTGAGAGAATTCAAAGCATCATTATCTCCACTTCTGAATTTTGCCAACGTTGCAACAATCTGTTCCAAAGTGAAATTTTTCCTTTGTTCAGAAAGCAGCTTATCAAGCTTTTTTTCCACCAAGAAGAGTGAACATTTCCATGAACTATTGTAGTGCAAATTTCGGCGTGAAAGAGAAATGAAACTTGAGCTTAAATATAGTGGTGGCCTTTAAATAAGAAATCAACACCAACATTATTGTTTGAGAAGAAAACTTTAAACATCTGGTTTCCTTCTGGAAAATGGCATATTTTTTTTCTACCTTAATTTTTAAACATTCTTTACAAGCCTGGCCCGAAATTGTGAATTAAAAAAGAATTAAGACACACCTGATAAAAAAGCTGGCATTGACACACAAATTTTTTTTAGAAGGATTATAGGAAGACTGAGGAAATTGGCTATCCATGTTGCCCTGCCTGGAATAATTGAATATAAATATCTGTGTCAGCATATGGCTGCCACAATTTGAAAAGGTTTTCATCACCCTCTTGCCTTGAGCACTATTGGAGGAATTTATTGCCATCTGCCTTCATTAGAAACCTAAATCCCAGATTACATAGATAATAATAAAAATCGCTGCTTTGTTGCTTTCTACACATGTTGCTGTGTAATATGCTGGGAGTTTGTGGAATGCAGGCTTATTCTGTCTTAAGTAGAGAGACAGAACTCCATTAATTTTATTTTTAATGATATCCTTGTAACTGCATGATAATGGGACTTTTAAATAGAACTTGTTCTGGTTCTGAATCAATATTGCAAATTTAACTATTCTTGCAGCGGACATATGGGAAACAGATGAAGCCAAAGTAAATGTTTCAAAGGTTTGGTAATAGTGAAGTGATGGGCTGAGGAAAATACTGTTTCTGTTATAAAACTGAACAATGAAGCCATGATTTAGGCATTTGAAGGTCCCCTATTAGAGGTTTGCAATGGAATATATATCTTTCCTGAGTGGAGTGTTCTGTTGTCCTGTGTTTGAAATGTGCATATTTTTCTTAGTATAAGCTTCATAAATGATGTTGACTGAGTAGAAACTCCCACATCCAGGAGAATAGTATAAAGTAGCAGCTATTGACACATAAAATTTTCATCTGATTTCTCTCAGCTTTTCTTTGAGATTTGTTTTCGAAGTGTCCTCAGCAAATGGACATTTGTTTGGGGGCAAAGGGTAAAAATACACCCTTATGTACCCCCCGCAATGCACACATGTGCCCGCCATGCTGCCTTTTGTCCTTCCAACTAGCTTGTATATTAACTGGACTCAGTGTGGGGGACTTAGGGTTGAATTCTTTTTGATCAATGGAGTTGGTTAACATTCTGCTCTTACTTATGGCTGGCTTTGTATCCAGTAGAGAGGACACCGTGATTGCACCATCACTGTATCATCTTGGAAGTAGGGATTCAGTGTGGGGAGCTCGTGTTTTGCCAGCTGGAGTCCCAGGCTCCAGGCCCTGAACGTTCAAGCGCTAAGCCAAGAACAGCCCCTGAGCACTGCCAGTTGAGGCCAAAATTAAAATTTGTAGAGTACCTCCACATGGAATTCACAGGTACATTGCAATAAAGAAGTTCTGCCCAGGTGATCGTGGCGAGTGCTGAGTGGTGCCCACGTGCAGGTGGTGAGCTCAGTGACAGTTTCGGTGGAGCAGAGGGCTTGACATTTCTCTCACCCAGAAAACAAAGCAGAAACTCCTGATTTCACTAAAGGTCATGGAAGACTAAGAGGCAGGGAAGGTGCCGGAGATCCAGACAAACCCTAGCTCAGACAGGCGGTACCAGTTTCAGTGATTCTGAGGCTGTGTGACCCTGAGGCTTATCAGTGTCAGGTCACTGCCCAGCCTGTTTTGAAAGGAATCTACAGTCTAGCTTCGACTTCAGTCACTGCCGATGATCTTACACTAGAGCGAGTCCCTGTAGCTTCTCTCTCTCTTTTCTAATTAAAATAAGAAACCACTGGGGGCCAGAGAGATAGTGCAGTGGGCAGTGCTCACCGCTGATTTAGGTCTCCCAAGCCCTTCCAGGAGTAGTCCCTGAGTACAGAACTGGGAGTAAGCGCTGAGTGCAGCTGAGTGTGGCCCAAAAATTAAAAAGAAAGAGAAAAAACTTATTTCACCCACCTTCCATCTAGCATGCTTCAAGATCTGCTTAATGGGGCTGGAGTGATAGCACAGCAGGTAGGGAGGGCATTTGGCCTTGCACGCGGCCAACCCGGGTTCGATACCCAGCATCCCCTATGGTCCTCTGAGCACCACCAGGAGCAATTCCTGAGTGCCGAGCCAGGGGTAAACCCCTGTGCATCGCCGGGTGAGACCCAAAAAGAAAAAAAAGGAAAAAAAAAAAGATCTGCTTAGCAGTGATGAGCAGGCAGGAGTGTGGGGCAGGTTGTAAGGAATGAAAGTGTCCTTAGGCTACCCATCTCCTACACACAGCGCCCCCTAGAGGCTTAGCAGGAATGCCTCACTGCACACCTCGCATCTCCTGATCTTCAGACCCCTGGTGGACCCCACTGCCTGAAGGGAGCGTCTTTAGCTCAGCTCACAAGAGACTCCAAGTCCCTGAGAGCTCTCAGCAAGTAGAAGTTCCAAGCTGGCATCCCAGAACCTTCTTCCCTTGCTACCACATATGGATCAGGACCTCCTGTATCTCTTGCCAACAACCTCTCCCTACTTGTCTAGCAAGAAATTTCCAGAGGCTTCTAAGCATAGAGGCAGGGGTCCTGAAAGGGAGGGTGAAGGCTTTCTGGTCTGGTGAGAAGGTGACGGGGCGGATGGTGAAGGCAGCCTCTAAAGAGGTTGCGGGGAACTCGGGACGTAGAGGACCACCTTCCTGCCAGGGCTCTCAGCTCCCGGCGTCTGACCAGGCCCCCAAGCTCCCCGCCAGATCGTCCCCCAGCCCTCCTGCTCACTGGTCTTCTGAAAAATCATCACTGCCCTCATCTTCAGGACTGTTTGGCTCCCCAGACAAGCATGCGGCACTCCTGGTTATTTTCTGAACATGTTTGCGGCGAGTAATGAAAGGGCAAAGGACTGAATCATTCTCTGCTCCCTGCAGGAGGCGAGGAGGTCAGAGTACGCGGAATTGTTTAATGTCCGTTCTTGCACACAAACAAACAGGAGGGCTCTGGAAGGGAACGAGCACGTTCCCAGGGCTGTCTCTGGGCAAGGAGCTGTTTTCTCCATGTTTTTCCTCTCCCTCTAGACTGTGTACAGCAGGTCTCTTATTTTTCTCACCGAAGGAACAACTTAGAGATTTCTTCCCAAATCCAGTTCTCTTCTTGTCCACAGTCCCATTCTGCCTTGGCAAATGGGACACCCGGGCAGTTTGGGGGACACCAAGACTCTGCTGATGGCCATTGTCAGAGTCTTGGGAGCTGAGCTGTATCCTGTGAGGGGTGACCTGGAGTGAGGCTACTAAGGGAGCAGTTGGAGTCCAGGGATGGCCGCCCACCCGGCCTCGCTTCTCTGCCCTCTTCCTTCATGCCTTGTTCCTGATGGCCCAGCCTGGAATAGAATGAATAGAATCCATAGCACTCATAAGATAGGACATCTGCCTGGACTAAAGTGCCTTTTCCCCCATAGCCAGCCAGTTGGGGTGTTTGGGGAGGGAGGGGGCACACAGTTCGGGTCACACCTGGTGAAGCTTGGGGAACATAAGCTGTTGGGGGTCAAACAAACCTCGGGTCAGGAGCATACAAGGCAAACTCTGCCCCATCTTTCCAGCTCCTGGGAGGGTACTCTGGAGTCTTGACAAGGTATGAGAAAACTGATGTCTGAGACTTCCCAGACTTGCACATTCCAAATGGGGAGATGGAAATTCAGAATCCTTGTTTCCTTTCACATGCCATAGGGTTTTTTTGTTTTTTTTTTTCTTTTTTGGGTCACACCTGGCACTGCACAGGGGTTACTCCTGGCTCATGCACTCAGGAATTACTCCTGGCGGTGCGCAGGGGACCATATGGGATGCTGGGAATCGAACCCGGGTCAGCCGCATGCAAAGCAAACGCCCTACCTGCTGTGCTATCGCTCCAGTCCCCACATGCCATAGGTTTGTAGATCATTGTAAGCCATAAAATCTGTGGCAAACCATTAGGGTACAGCGGGGAGGGCGTTTGCCAGGTTCGATCCCCGGCATCCCACATGGTCCCCCAAGCACTACCAGAAGGAATTCCTGAGTTCAGAGCCAGGAGTGAATCCTGAGCACTGCCGGGTATGGCCCAAAAATAAAATACCAAAACCAAAACAATCTATGCCCCCAAAACATTGCTATGAAAAGAATGGATATGAGAAACATAAATTTGAGCTGCCTAGAATGAGTGAGAAGGGCCCAGCCTTAGGAAGTGTGTGGAGGAGGGGATGTGTTTTTAATCATCAGGACACCCAAGGGCAGAGCTGAAGAACCCACCGGCTCAGGCCATGCTGAGCTGGGAGGGAGGGAAAGAAGTAATCAAAGCCAGCAAAACGCGTGGAGGAAGAAAATAGAACTCTCCGATATGCAGCAAGCACACTCCATCACGGACAGCTCGGAGGAAGCTTGCAGGGGGGTTCGAGCTAAATGGTGCAGAGATAAGAGATGAGTGACACCAAGTCAGAGCCCAGCTCGCTGCAGGAGGGGCTGACATCCTCTGACGGGAGTTTCCACATGGAAAACACATAAATCTGCATGAGGACGCATGCATAAGAAACAAGTGATTGAGGCCCCCCTGCCTGAAGTGATAGCACAGCAGGGAGGGCATTTGCCTTGCATGCGGCTCACCCAGGTTTGATCCTTGGCATCCCATATAGGATTCCTGAGTGCTGAGCCAGGAGTAACCTCTGAGCACTGCTGGGTGTAACCAAAAAAGTAAAAAAAAGAAAAAAGAAAAATAAGTGATTGAAAATTTATTAATATTTTTTATTGAATCACCATAAGATAAACCATTACAAAGCTGTTCATGATTAGGTTTCAGTCATATAGTATTCCAACACCCATACATTTACCAGTGTACATTTCCTAGCACCAGGGTCCCAGGTTCCCTCCCACCACCACCCCACTCCTGCCCCCACCTCCTTTCTTCACTCTCTCTTTTGCTCTCTTCTCTCCCCACCCGCCTCTTGCTTTCTCTCTATATATAGCCTTTTGGGCTTTATGGTTTGCAATACAGCCACTGAAAGGTTATCATATATATCCCTTTACCTACTTTCAACACTCAATTCTTGTCCAGAGTGATCATTTCCAACTATTATTGTCATACTGGTCCCTTCTCAATCTTAACTACCCTCTGTGCCCTACACACTTGTGGTAGATGCCAACCATTGACAAGTCCTCTGGCTTCTATTCTCCATGGCCTTGCATATTAGTCTCATGCTTATTATATATATATATATATCACAAATGAATGCAGTTATTCTATATCTGTCCCTTTCCTTCTGACTCATTTGACCACTTCTGCGAATATACCCTGAGAACCCAAAAAAACACACAGCAAAAACACCATCTGCACTTCGACGTTCATTGCAGCACCATTCACAATAGCCAGAATCTGGAAATAACCCAAGTGCCGGAGAACAGATGAGTGAATAAAGAAACTATGAGAAATCTACACAATGAACTACCAGGCAGCTATTAGGAAAAATTAAGCCATGAAAGTTGTCTATAAATAGATGGATCTGATGATTGAAAATCTCTGACCTATTCTTTTTTTCCATGCACACCACACTCATCCTTCTTTCTGAGCTTTTTTTTTTAATTTTTAAATTTTTATTGAATCACCATGAGATAGTTACAAGCTTTCATGTTTGGGTTACAATCTCACAATGATCAAACACCCCTCCCTCCACCAGTGCACATTCCCCACCACCAATATCCCGGGTATACCCCACTTTCCCACCCTCCCCCTGCCTCTAAGGCAGACAATATTCCCCATACTCTCTCTCTACTTTTGGACATTATAGCTTGCAACAGCTTTGAGACACACGATGGGGCATGTGTGTGTGTGTGTGTGTGTGTGAGAGAGAGAGAGAGAGAGAGAGAGAGAGAGTGTCTGTGTGTATGTGTGTGTCTTTGTGTATGTGTGTGTCTGTGTGTGTGTCCATATACCCAAGCAAAGCTCTTCCAGAGTTTTGCCAATGGGGATCCAGTGTCGCATGTAGTCCAGTCCATTTTCCTTGAGTTCCAGATGTGTGCAGGGCCCTCTCTGCATTTTGACTTCTGAAGTATATCATGAAGGTAAAGTCAGTGGTGGTGATAGGGGCCAAACCCAGAAATGCTTCAGGGGCGAGGGCCTATACACCGTGGTGCTCAGGCATGGACCCTTGGGCCTCCCACATGCAAGGCTTGTGCTCTGTCCCTCGAGCCACACTCCTGGTGTACACCAATTTTTTCGATCTTTTATTTTATTAAAGCACTGGGAATTACAAAGTTATTCACAATAGGGTTTTTGCCATATGGTGTTTCATCACTGATCACTGGCACCACCAGTGCCAGTCTTCCCCACCAGTGTCCCCAACTTCCCTCTCCTACCTCCCAGCAGGGGCAGACGTGGGCAGTGGGGTAAGACACGGGTCCCAGCCCCAGCCTGCCATCTCGACAGGCACCTTTTAAATTTGATTATTATTGTAGTTTGAGTCTCATGATTTCAGTGCTGATAACTCTGTAGTTTGGATATTTAGCTCTGTCTGTTTTTAACATCACCCATGTACCTGAATCCCCTTGACCCCTGTCCCCATTGCTTCTCATCTCTCTCTTCTCTCCTTCCCCTTCACTCTTTTTCTTTCCTTCTCCTCCCTGTACTCTGTATATAGGAGTCATCTAGGTGTCCCCCCCCCCTTTAAACTACTGGATTTCCTCATCCAGTTACTCTAAATACCACATATAAGTGATATCATCCTGTGTTTGTCCTTCTCCTGACTTACCTCACTTAACATGATTTATTCCAGTTCCATCCACCCTGCAGCGAATTGCGGGATTCCATCATTCCTTACAGCTGCCTAGTGTTCCACTGTGAATATATACACTGCATCTTTTTTCGTGATCTCCTGATCTTTGTTTGGACATCCAAGCTGATGGTAAATCTTAGCTATTTTGCTAAGTGCTACAATGAATAAAGGTGCACATATCTCCTTTTGAATGAATGTTCTTTAAACTCTCAGTTGTTTGGTACCTAACTTAACCTTTCCCCTTCTCAGCTCTTAAGTCCCTTTAGACATCTTGTGTTGGCAGCACCTGGCTTGGTCATCAGTGCCAGTTTGATCGAAGTCTGTTGGAACCAGAATGTCTTTGATCGTAACCTGGGCTCTGTCTATAGGGTTCTGTGGCTGTCTGGGTCCCAGCAAGAGGGGAAACCCCAGACCTGCTGAAGCTTTTCCCAGGGATCGACACAGGCTGTGGTTGGTGCTGAAGGTTCAGTACTAGCTGAGGAGAAAGAAAAACCACCCAGTCCCACCCAGGCAGCTTCTAAGACTGTAGAGGAAGGGGGGTCCTTGGCATGCAGTGTGAAGGGAAACAGCGCTGGCATTCTGGAGAGGACAGGAAGTCGATGTCTGGGGTTGCATGTGGCAGGGTGGGGTGTCTATGAAGAAGCTGTGGTTGAAGACTCCACAGCTCAACTTGGGATGTTGAGGCCACACATGTGGCTCTTTCTTGTGGTAGAATCTAGGCCAGGCCTCCTTTTGCCCTTCTTCAGTGGATGCAGCCCCCTGGGGATCTACTTGAAGCCCTGATTCAGGAGGTCTACGGGAGGCCTGAGTGGTCTCATGTCCATTAATGCACCAGATGGTGCAGACGCAACCCGTTGATGGTGGATCTGCAGGTCATTCCTGGAGGTCTGTGTGGAGAGAGGCTCAGTGCACAGCACGGCCAGCACCCCCACGGTGCTGGTGAGGAGAGCCAGAGTGTGGAGATGGAAGACTGGAACTGGAGGGAGGAGTGTGGAACCTGGGTGGATGGTGCCTTTGAGGGCCCTTGGATCAGAAGCTGATGGTACAATGGGTCTGTTTGTGGGTTACACCCAGCAGTGCTCAGGGGTTACTCCTAACTCTGTGCTCAAGGATCACTCCTGGTGAGACTCAGGGGATGATATTGGGTGCCAGGAATCAAACCTGGGTCAGCTGTATACAAGGCAAGTGTCTTACCCGCTGTACCATCACTCTGGCCCCGGAAGCTGACATTCTGATCTGACTGGAGGCTGCTGGAACATTCGGAATGTGGTTGGTCTTTGACTCACTCTTCTTTGGTGACCAAAAGTTATGTCTTGTGACTGGTTGGCTTCAGCATGGCCCTCCAGTATTTGAGAAACAGCAATACTTTTGTCACCAGAGAGCAGGGTTATGAGTTTAGAGGCTTGGGCACCTGAGCAGACTGCTAGCCAAACAGGCTGACTCTGAGGCCACAGGGAGGTTTTGTCTATACCAAAGGGCCTTTCCGAAGAAGTCATCAATTCTGTAGGTGATCTTGAACACTGCCAGGCTCAGCGACATGGACCCAGCAGTCGAAGCTCCCTGAATGCCACTTTTCTCCCTTCCCTCTGCCGTGGAGGTGGTTGTGATGCCCCGACCACATTCTTTGGCAGCAGTGCGCGTCCTTCTTTGGTGGACCGTGCAGGAGATCATGTCCTTGGTTGTGGTCCCAGAGATCCCCAACAGCTACCTCCAGGACTGCTGGGTGCACACTTCACACATAGAGCAGTGCTGGCTGTTGAGCTTATGGCCCGTGTCCTGCAAAGCGGTGCTCTGCCACCAAGCTGCCCCAGGGGCCCCCACATAGAATCCTTTTTTATTTTCTTTTTGGGTCATACTCAGGGATGCTCAAGGGTTACTCCTGGCTCTGCACTTAGGAATTACTCCTGGCAGTGCTCGGGGGACCATATGGGATGCCGGGGATTGAAACCAGGTTAGCCGTGTGCAAGGCAAATGCCCTACCCGCTGTACTATTGCTCTGGCCTCCACATAGAATTCTTGACACTTCCCAAACCAACTGATTATAGCCTGCTGTGACTGCAGACACTAAAAGTGTTACTGATAATGCACAGTCAAATATACTGTCCGCCTTGGTGGTAGAAAATGTGCACCGGTGGAGGGATGGGTGTTTGATCATTGAATGACTGAAACTCAAACATGAAAGCTTTGTAATTATCTCACAGTGATACAATAAAAGAAAAAAAATAGGGGCTGGAGTTATAGCACAGCAGGTAGGGCATTTGCCTTGCACGCAGCTGACCCAGGTTTGATTTCCGTCATCCCATATGGTCCCCCGAGCACCACCAGGAATAATTACTGAGTGCAAAGCCAGGAGTAACTCCTGTGCATCGCCAGGTGTGACCCAAAGAGAAAAAAAAAATAAAGAAATATATGGTCCAGTAATACAGTACACTGTTTGTACATGATTTGTGTGTTCTATGTATTGTATATTATATTCTTATTATAAAGTAAGCTAGAGGAAAGAAAACAATATTAAGAAAACCATAAGGAAAATAAAATACATTTGAAATACAGTACTGTGGGGTCAGACATTAGTACAAAAGTTAGAGCATTTTTTTATTTGCATGCTACTGATTCCGGTTGAGTCCCCAGCACCTTCTGTGGTCCCCTAAATACCTACAGAAGTGACCCCTGAATACAGAACCAGGAGTAAGCCCTGAGCACCACCAACTATGGCCCCCCAAAACAAAACACAATCCTGTACTATGTTGACTCCATAAATTTACATCATCCATGACAAGAAGTCTGTAAATGGCCCCTCATGATTCAATCCCTGTTGTTCAAGAGTCAACTGTGTATATGTGTGCTCTGTGCATTCTCATCTGTCTACATATTTATTAGTAATAGTACTTATACTTAGTCACAGAAGCAGAAGAATCCTGGTGCCAAAGGCAATTTATGAAGTAGTCCAGTCCTCTTAGTATGATGTGAATGGGGCAGAGAGAAGCAACTGGGCATGCTCACGTTCAGAAACCTTTATAGCTTTCTGTGGCTCATCAGTGAAGCATGTGCCTTGTATGAAAGAGACTAGAAAAAAAAAGAAAGAGACTAGAGTTCCCTCCGGAGTGCTGCAAAATAGAAGAATGAAGTGCAAGTCCAGCCAATACTGCCGGGTTCTACCATGAGTGAAGTGAAGAGGGAACAGTCATTTGAGAAAAGAGAAGACCACTTCAGAATTAAGAGTAAATTTGAGTTTCATGTATCCATGGCCACCCTCTGCTGGTGGAGTAGGCACTCACTCCCTGGAAAGGGGCCTCTTTTACATAAATACACACATGCACACACACACACACACACACACACACAATGGTGCTATCGTTTTCTTTCTTTCTTCTTTCTTTCTTTCTTTCTTTCTTTCTTTCTTTCTTTCTTTCTTTCTTTCTTTTTCTCTCTCTCTCTTTCTCTCTCTTCCTTTCTTTCTTTGTTTCTTTCTTTCTTTCTTTTTCTCTCTCTCTCTTTCTCTCTCTCCCTTTCTTTCTTTCTTTCTTTCTTTCTTTCTTTCTTTCTTTCTTTCTTTCTTTCTTTCTTTCTTTCTTTCTTTCCTTCTTATTGAATTACCATGAAATGCAGTTATGAAGCTTTCAGTGTTTGAGTTTCAGTGAAACCATGATGATGCTGATGATGGAACACCTATCCCTTCACTAGTGTACATTTTCCACAACCAATGTCCTTAGTATACAGCCCCCATTCCCATCTCTCCCCCTGCCTCTATGGCAGACAATTTTCCTCTTACTTTCTCTACTTTTGAGCATTATGGTTTGCAATACAGATACTGAGAGGCCATCATGTTTCAATATTTGCAAACAACTGTACTAGTGATTGTTTTAATCAGTTGTTCATGAAACCCCTGTAGTAATTACAAACAAATGAGCCCTTTTCTGGTATGTGGCGTGGACACTTGAAGCCTGGAGGTTATTGATCACTGGTTGAGTGTCAGCTGCCTTGGGCTCCATGGCCCTGAAAACAAGGTCTGTCTTTTGCTTCTGTTGACTTGCCTTTCAGTGATGGCAACAAAGCTTTTCAGGGTTGTGGACAATGTAATCTTGTTCTAATAAATAGATCCCCTTCATCCAAGGATGAAATGAGGACTCCTGACAGCGTCGCTGGTGGGAGATGGGGGAAAGGTGAAGACAATGGATCTATGCACCCCAGGAGGAGAAGGGACCGCCACGTCCAAGGCAGTGCAGGGAAGTTCAGCAAACACAGCGTGGAGGCATCACGGGGCGGATCCCGGGAGAGTGGAGATGACGGTGCTGCTAGGGCAGACTGCTCCAGTACCAGGCACGTCTTGAGTCTGAAGACGCCTTCTTTTCTGTTGCAGTTTTGGTTTTTAAGTCACCGTAAGAGTATAAAGTCACTTGTGATTGGTCTCAGGCATCCCGTGTTTCAACACCAACCCCTTCACCAGTGTCCACTTTCCTCTACCAGTTGCTTTCCCTGTCCCGGCCATTTGCCCCCCACTCACCAGTCTGCTTCTCTGAGAGGCCCTTTTTTCTATCTTTCTTCATTTTTTTGTTCTTGCATGGTGTTTCACAGCACTGTTGCTCATAGGGTTTCATACGTAACACTTCAGCTTCTTTCTGGGACAGCAGAGCAGCCCTGACTGGTGAGAGGCAGATATGGTGGCAACAGAGTTCTATGATAAGCATTTGATTTTTTTTTTATTGAGCCACCATGAGATACACAGTTACAAAGCTCTTCATGTGGGTTTCAGTCATACAATGAATACCAGTCATATAATCCTTCCATCAATGCACATTTCCCACCACCAATCACTAATGACCCCAGTTTCCCTCCCCTGACCCATCCTGCCTATATGTTAGACACTTTTCTTCTCTCTCTCTTTCTCTCTCTCTCTCGCTCTCTCTCTCTCTTCTCTCTCCTCTCTCTCTCTTCTCTCTCTCCCCCTACCTTTTTTAGGCATGGTTTGCCATATACATACTGAGAGGTTATCATGTTTTTTCCGTTGTCTTCTTATAGCACTAAGTTCTTATCCAGAGTGATTATTTCCAACTGTCATTGTCAATAAAACCCGGGTTGGCTGAGTGCAAGGCAAATGCTCTTGAGCGATAGCACAGCGGATAGGGTGTTTGCCTTGCACGTGACCAACCTGGGTTTGATTCCTCCATCCCTCTTGGAGAGCCTGGCAAGCTACTGAGAGTATCCCGCCCCCACGGCAGAGCCTGGCAAGCTAACCGTGGTATATTCAATATGTCAAAAACAATAACTGGTTACTGGTGCCTGCTCGAGCAAATCGATGAACAACGGGATGACAGTGATTGTTGTCAAAGTGGTTCCTTTTCTATCCCAACTCTCTTCTCCCCCAGCACCTGAGGCAGGCTCAAACCATGGACCAATCCTCCTGGCCCCAATCCTACCCCAATCCTTGGGTATTAGTTTCATACTATGATTTTTTTTTATGTCCCACAAATGACTGTAATCATTCTATGTCTGTCCCTCTCCTTCAGACTCATTTCACTGAGTATGATGCTCTCTATGTCCATCCATTTATAAACTAATTTCATGACCTCATTTTTTTTCTTAACAGCTGAGTAGTATTCCCATTGTGTAGATGTGCCATAATTTCTTTTTACAGCCTCTGTTCTCAGGAACTTGGGTTGTTTCCAGATTCTGGCTATTGTGACTAGTGTTGCAATGAACATAGAAGAGTAGATGGCATTTTTGCTGTGTGGTTTTTAACCCCCCCCCCCGCTCCAGGGTATATTCCCAGAAGTGGTGTTGCTGGGTCATGTGGGAGCTCAATTTCTAGTTTTTTGAGAAATACCCATATTTCCAAAAACACTGTACCAGTTAGCATTGCCACCAACAATAAATGAGAGTTCCTTTCTTCCCGCGTCCACACCAGCACTGTTTGTTCTTCGTTGGGATGTGTGCCAGTATCAGTGTGTGAGAAGTGTTAAGCATGTGAGTCTTGTATGTTTGGTGAGATTCTCATGTGAATTGGTGAGTGGTACTTTGGGAATAGCAATGAAATCTCTTGTTTGCCATATTCACACATCATTTATCTACTTGGTTGGAATTTTATGACACATAAAAATAATTTGTATCTCTTGGATGAATGCAGTCTCTCTATGTCTCTCCCTCTCCCTTCACTCATTTCACTCAGCATGATGCTTTGCATGTACACCATTTATAAGCAAATTTCATGGCTTTATTTTTCCTAAAAGTTTCATTGTATTCCATTGTGTAGATGTACCATAATTTCTTTATCCAGTCATCTGTTGTTGAGCACTCAGGTTGTTTAGATTCTGGCTTTTGTGAATAGTGCTGCAATAAACATAGAAGTGTAGGTGGTGTTTCTGCTGTGTGTTAATATGAGACTAATATCCAAGGACATACAAAAACAGGGGCCAGGTGGACTAGTCCACAGTTGGAAGCTTGCCACAAGTGGGGGCTAGGGGAGGGCAGTTTGAATAGAGAAGGAACCATTATGGCAATGGTAGTTGGAATGACCACTCTAGACAAGAACTGAGTGCTGAAAGTAGATAAAGCGGTGTGCATGATAACCTTTCAGTAGCTGTACTGAAAACCACAATTCCCAAAAAGAGTGGCGGGGGGAGGGGGGAGGGGAGAGAAAAGTGCCTGCCATAGGGACAAGCGGGGTGTGGTGGCAGGAGGGAAACTGGGGACATTAGTGGTGGGAAATGCACACTTGTAAAACAATAGTGTTGGCACATTGTATGTCTGAAACTCAATCATGAACAACTTTGCAACTGTGTATCTCACGATGATTCCATTTTTCTAATTAATTTTTTTAAAGAAGACTTTTGTAGTCGCTTGAGTGTAATTGCTCTCAGCATTGGTCATACTAACTCCAGTGAGTTGTATGTGGGGCTTCTAGGCCCCAGACTTCTCAGCTGTTGCTGTTGACTTATTTGCTTTCAGAATCTGGGTGGGTACTCTCTTATAACACCTTTTTGTTGGTGCTGTTTGTTTGTTCCTTCTCTAGTCATTCTTCCCAGATTTTTAGCTTTCCACAGTTATCCCTACAATGAACTCAGCATCTAAAGTCATCAAGAGAAACCCACCCACCCCAAAGCCTCCCACTCATCCCTCTTCCACTAGTTCTCACAGAAGTACAAGACCAATTACAGCAGAGCCTAATGAAAGCACGGAACTGAGGGGTTCTGCACACCGGACACTCTAAGGAGTGTAAGGGGCTTCCCCTTTCCAAATTCACTGTGTTCCCATCTGTGGCCACAGGGGACGAGTATCCCCTGAGTTACACTTATGACACTCTGGGATAAAGGACATAACCACGTACCAGTCCTTAAGGCCACACTACAATATGGAGGGAGCTATATCGTCTGCTCTGAAAGTGTATGCATCAAGGGCCAGAAAGTATGGGGGTTAAGGCACATGTCTTGCATGTGACTGACCCCCATTGAATCCCCAACATCACAGGGTCCCCTGAGTATTGCCAAGGGGCAGCCATACCGGCCCCTAAGCACCACTGGGCTGACGTAGGGTCATCAGCACTGCAGGATGCTTGCAGCACCACAGCCTCAAGCCCTCGAACTAAAGTTCCAGGAATATCCAGGAGTGGCCCCTGGACCCTCATGACCCCACCCCCTACCCTCAAAAGAAAGTGTATTGATTGAACATGATTTAAATGAGCAGGTGAAAATGCTCTTTATCTGAAGAGGAAAGACACACTCCCTGCTTGTTAGGGGCCCTGCGCAAGAGGGAGAAAGACCTAGAGAATACTGATGGTAAAGACGGGGAAGCGATGAAGCCAAATGGGAAGGAGGGGGCGGTGGTTTGCAGGAAGATATCACGTGCTGGTTTAGGCTGTGTCTCTTAACACACCCCTTCTTTCCTACCCCTGCCACTTGCTGCCAGCATTTCTCACGGAGATGTTCTTTTCCTCCTCCTAGAAATTCCCCAGGAGACTTTGGGGGCAGGTCCTGTGGGCATTCCTGGGCTCTCTTACTTAATTAAGGGATCTCCGGGCTGCTTTTCAGGCCAGCATGTTGGGTGTTCCATACCCATTGCTTCCCTGTAAGCAGAGAGTTGTGTTGCTGTCTCAGCAGGACAGACCCCCATCCCTGGTGGCCCCCAAGATGAAGCAGTGTCCTCTGTCCTGCTCCACTCCTGCTGTGCTTTCGTTACTCAGCCTTGAACACTCTCCCCCTGCTAGCAGTGAGCCAGCGAGGACGGAGTTATTCTCCTGGAGCACCGCGTCTAGCTTGATTCCTGGCAAGTAAGAGTGATGCCTGGTGGTCGATGGGCACTCAGCATGGGGACCAGACTGAGGGGTCCCTAGAGGAACCCAGACCGATGAGAAAGGATCCCCAGAGGAGGGTGTAGAGGAACTGAGTATGGATCATTAGCCATTGAGTCTAGATGAAGAAATGCTCATTGAATATGCCAAAAGCATTCTAAAAAAAGTCCCATCAGGACAAAGATGCAAATTCCCTGGGTTTCAGTTCCTTTCCTCTGTTATTGTACTGGCCTTGTCAGCCCTCAGAAACATCCCCTCTCTCGGGGACCAGACACAGAGTGTGGGAAGGAAGACACTGGTCTTGCATGCAGCCCAGATTTGGATCCCTGGCACCACACACAGTCCCCAGGGCAACTGCTCAGGGTCACTCCTGAGCACAGTCAGGACTAGCCCCTGACCACTGCCAGGTATAGCCCCCAAACCAAGAATAGAAATGTCACCACTGTCGGGGCTGGAGCAATAGCACAGTGAGTAGGGCGTTTGCCTTGCACGCGGCCGACCCGGGTTCGATTCCCAGCATCCCATATAGTCTACTGAGCACCGCCAGGATTAACTCCTGAGTGCTAAGCCAGGAGGTAACCCCTGTGCATTGCCGGGTGTGACCCAAAAAGCAAAAAAAAAAAAAAAAAAAAACAGAAATGTCACCACTGTCTTCTCAGGGATCTGACCGTCTCCACACTCATGACACCCCGCCTAGAATGGTGTGGGGAGACCCACAGGGGCTCAGAGTTGCTGAGATCGATGGAATGATCTCAGTTGCCCATGATGAAAAGGACTTTTAAAAAAATTATAGGACCTGGGGCCAGAGCAATAGTACAGCGGGCATGGCACTTGCCTTGCATGCAATCGACCTGGGTTCAATCCCCGGCATCCCATGTGGTCCCCCCAAGCACTTCCAAGAGTTTTTCCTGAGTGCAAAGTAAGAAGCAATCCCTAAGCATGCTGGGTGTGACCCAAAGAGAAAAAAATTATAGGACCAGAGAGGTAGCACAGCAGATAGGAGACACTTGCCTTGCGCTGCAGCTGACTCAGGCTTCCTCCTGGCACCATGTATGATCCCCTGAGCACTGCCAGGAGTGATCCCTGAGTACAGAGCCAGGAGTAACCCCCAAGCACTGCTGGAGAGCAAACCTGGATCTGCTCAAAAGCCAACATATACATATGTAAAGGATGCATCATGATGGTGATTGGGAAGGAAAAATAATCATAGCATCTAAATCTCAGCTGTATCGCTACCCATCGGAGTAAGGCATTTTGCTTGCTGGTGTTTTCCTCACATTTGCCTTTTCCTGCTCTCAGAAGTGGGATCTGACTCTCCAAGACTCTTGGGTCCAGGCCTGCCTTTGTCACCACCAGATTGCAGTCATTTTGGCTATTTCTTTGCATCGAAGCTTCACAGTCCACCAATTCCTGCACTCTGCTTTGCAATTCTGACTGCAGGAAGTGGCCCACTGAAGCCCAGAGAACCGTTCCTTAAGCTCCTCATTGTAACACAAACACTGTTATCTATTGGGGTGCGGATGGTTGGTTCCAGAGGCAATATGGGAAATGGCATGAAAAGGAGAAACTCTCTCCCAAAGCAGCGTTTTCAAGGTGACGCTTGCAGACTTTATTTTGCTATAAAATGAGATGGATCACTAATCGTGGGTTTCACGTACCAAAATGGCTCTGAGGAAGCCAGCTGGTTTCTAGCTAGAAGGTGTCAACAACTGAAGTCGCCTGTGCTGCTAATGATTTCACTTGAATTTCCCTTTTCTAACACAGTTGATGTTTTGTTAATGACTTAATTCTTTAGTTAGGCTCTTGAACCATTCTCTCAAAATACCTTATGCAATGCTTTTTTTTTTTTTGTCTTCCAACTTCCATTATTTATTTTCACTAGGCCAAAAAAGCAGACTTCACATCTGGGAACAACTAAAGAATGGATTTGCTCTGCTTTGAAGACTTACTAATTCAGTTTCACATTCTTGAATAGTGACTCCGGGCACGAGAGCCCAGAGAGGAGACCAGGTTTGTCTGCCCCTGAGGTCACAGTTCTCAGGAGGAAAAAGCAAAAGGAGGGGTCCCCATGGCCTTCGTATTTGGAGGTGCCTTTCTGAAGGAGGAACCTGGTGGACGAGCTGAGTCTCGAGGGGAGGGGAGAGAGTCTGTGAATGTCCTGCCGTGTCACCCAGCAGAGCAGACAGTAGGTCGGGCCTAGGAAAAACGCATCTGGGCAGAAGCAGCCACACATGCCAGGGGTTGTCCCACCTGCAGTGCTGGGCTTGAGGGAATTGACTGAGGATGGTGATGGACAGAAGCCACTGGAGCGTTTCATGCTGGCTGGTGGCCAAGACAGAGGCGTGAGGCCATTCCCCAGGCCGTTGGAGGGGCGAGCCTGCAGGTCATCAGGCTTGGGGGCATGCTGGCCTGTGTCTCCATCATCTCAGTGGCCAAAGAGAAGCAGCAGGAGTGAGATGATGAGGATAAAGAAGATCCAGAATGACCGTCAGCCATGTCCTTGAGTGAGGCAGATGGTGCTAGCAGAAAGAGGGGGCTCGGTGGGGTGCAGAGAGATGGGTTTTAGTCTGAGTAGGTTCCATTCATCAGTGAGTGGGGGCAGAAGCATTCACCTGGGGGAGAAATGTCTAGAAGGAGAGTCCTGGTGACAAAGTGCTGCTTATCATGGCTGGCCATTCTCTCCTGGAACCTACACGGTAAGCCAGAGTTGGATCTATACATGGCTAAGAGAGAGTTCCCGATGCCCTCCTTCAGCCGTGAAGAGGGGGCTCTTTTCCAAGAGAGCATGGATGGGTGCGTTAGAAGGCTGCAGGGGTGAATAAGTGTGAAGCTTGCAGCAGCGAGCAACACCAAGGGGTTGGAATACAGCAGGCCTGGCCAGCACAGTCCCTGCCCCTGCCTGCCCTCCCCGCAGTATTCAGAAGCCATTTGATTCAAAAAGGAAAGGTAGGGCCTTGGAAGCAGCACAGAAGGTAATGTTCTTGCCTTGCATGAGGCCTACCCAGGTTCAATCCCTGATACCCCTTATGATAGCCTGAGCCCTGCAGGCCAGGATACCCCATATGATCCCCTGATCCCTGAGCACAGAGCCAAGAGTAACCTCTGAGCACTCCTAGATGTGACCCACAAACCAAAAACATACACACACACACACAAAAAACAGTTTCTTAGTGTTGGAAAAATGTGTCACCTGAGATTGTCTAGGGAACCTTGGATGGATTCAGTGAAATGTTAAGTCATAGTTGGAAAAAACAAAACAGGAAGCTCAGAAGGAAGAGTGAGTCCTCCACCAGCCAGCCACTGACTTAGGTAACAGAGCCGCGTTCAATGCTATATTGGAAAATGCAGAGCTCCTAGGAGGCCTCCTTTAAAAATAATAAAGGGCTAGAAATAAACCTTAAAAAATATTTTTCTGAAACAATAAATCAATTTCTCCCTCACTAGATTTAGTAGTTTGAGTTCAAACATATGGAAAAAATTAATATTCAGTTCCAGACTCTGATACTAATTCTGGAAGAGAAATAATTAAAGAAATGAAACTATTGAACAGTAAATCTTTATTTTGTAGAGACTACAGTGAATGCCTTGAGTTATGTCATCATTGCTGTGTTTGGGGTTTATCACAAACACTAACATCTTGGTTTGTAACTGACTTCAGGATAGGGCTGGGTAAGAACTTATGGGATATTATCCTTCCAGAGACTTCGGAGAATTTTTCTTAGGCCAAAACTTAAAACAACTGGGTTTTTAAGGAGTTGAGTGATTCTTTTCCTGGAAAAAAAATAATTAGTTCTCAATCCTGTTTTATCTGAATGTTTAGTAGAGACTTTAGTGGGAAGCAAAGGAAAATGTAGGCAGGTATTGTTGCTACCCATAAAAGATTTATTATAGAATATTTTGAATTTCACACAGATGTTTTACATTATTCCATTAGATTTACTCTAGTGCATTTTAATTTCACTGCCTTTTGGAAACTTCTGAAGAGTTGTGACAACTTATATACGGCAAATTTCACTTTCAATCTATGACATTGAAATAGTTGAATAAGAATTTGAGGAGTCTTGTAATTGCAGTAAAAGACACACAAACTATGGGTAGACATTCCCATGGAATTATAACTCTGTTGGTTTTTGTTTTGGACTTCATGAATCAACTCTCTGTGATTTGTAGTTCAAAAGAATTGAGAAACATGTCTGTTTGGGTCTAATTTTGTCCTTAATGTTTCTAATTTCAGCTGTCTTCACTTATAGAAGCAAGAGCTCAGCAGCTTAGCATCTCTGGAACTACATTTTGTTAAAGTTTCTTTCTTGAATTCAAATATGTTAGTCATCTTCAGACCCATGTTCAATGACTTATGACTGTGATATTTTTGGATTTTGTCAGCTTCTAGACTCTGGCTGTTTAAGATACACAGTTAATTTAGCAACTTTACAAGGAGCCTATGTACTCGTTGAGTTGCTAAATGTGTGAAGGACAGTGTCTACATTTTGTATACTCAACGGATTTAATTATGGACTTCGTAGCTCATAACTTGCCATGGGGAGAACTAGGTGGTTTCTTTCTTTTCTTATCTTTTTTTAAATTTTAAGTAAATATTGTAGCTTCTTGGTGTTAAAAGAGGGCATTCTTTAGTTGATGGGAATGAAACAATTATCATCTTTCATGGTTGTGTTATCATTTGTAGATAAGTTAATGGTTTCCTGTGCAAATAGCTGTGAACCAGCATACTTAAACTTTGTATTCTCCTTAAAGATACACACACAAAACCAGCTCACACACTTACCTGCAGATACGAATCCCCCTTCCGGGTTATTAGACATCAAAGTATTCTGTGAGAAGAAGCCCTGTTTAGAATTTTTTGCTTGTTTGCTTAATGCAATCCATGGTTTGAGCATGAAACATCTCAATATTCAGAGGTCACTGCTGGCTTTTTGGGAAATTCAGGGTAGTAAGACTCACAGACAGGGCGTCTTCTAAGCAGGTTCTCCCTGGAGGGGCTGGGGTATTGGCCCACCAGAAACATCAGTATACAAAGCATCTGCCAGACTATTTACATGATTCACTTGGCTTATTTGGTCCACCCTCCCCCCCACCTTTTTTTTTTTGGTCTGTTGAAGGCTTCCTCTGTTCTTTCCTATACCCATCAGTCTTCACGAGAGCACAGACACTGCCACCAGACAAAGGAACAGATCTTCCTGTCCTTGGTTTTGTTTATACTCTGGCTCTCAAATCAAAGTTAAGATAAAATTCCCTGGTTTCATCAGTTTTTCAGTTAGCTTCCCTGTTTGGAGCCCTGGGTTTTTCTCATTTTGAAATATTCTCATTGTTAGCTGCTAGTCGCCGCAAATAAGACTCGGCTCCTTTCACTCAAAATGGGTATAGTGTTTTGAAAATCTAACCTGTCTAATTAAAAATGAAATTGTCTGAGAGGAGAGGAAATCAAGCAGAGGAATTGGATTGTGTAAAGGTGGTTACTACTAACAGTTGTTCTCTCCATGCTGGTTGTCACCACTGTATTTCTTTCCCCAAGCATCTCCTAAGGCCAGGGAGAAGCTCGACAGCAGAGCACTAATCTTTGTGTCTGAAGTCCTGGGTTCCAATTCTGACACTATAATAAATAAACAAAGCATCTGTTGAACTTTTGCTCTGCAAAAATGAAGATATTAGTGGCCTTTCTTTGTTCCCCTACAAAAAAGATGAAAAACTATTCTGGTTTTCCCAGGACTTGCCTAGTAAAGGGGATGACAGTGATGCAGTGACAGTGCCTAGTTTTAACACAAAAAGTCCCATATCTGGAAACCCCCTAGGTCTCCTGAGGGTCAGTGTCTACCTGTGACACCCTCCTGTGGGATGTCAACTGCAGTAGGGTGGTTTCACACTGTTCCATTTGCTCTTATAGTAAAATTTAGAATGTTTGTTTCCTCTGAGGATTGTTTTTAATGAAAGCCAGTATGCAAAATTGTTCACCAAGAAGCCAAATCATGTACTAAGTAATATATCCCTAGGGGGAAAAAATATCCCATCCCTGGTCATTGGGTTTTGCTACATGAAGGAGGTTTTTCTGATGGCTTCATTTCTTAGTTCACACTCCACTTGCATTAGATTTGGATTTTATTTGCATAATATTATATTTATACTCTCATTTAATATTTCACCCTAATCCTTATTCATTTTGGTTATATCATCTAAGGTCTTGTCTAATTAAAGATATTTTCTCCCTATGAAAATATATGGATTCTTCATTTGCAACTTTAGGAAATGGATTTTTATACTTTTTTTTTCTTTTTGGGTCACACCCAGTGATGCACCGGGGTTACTCCTGGCTCATGCACTCAGGAATTACTCCTGGCGATGCTCAGGGAACCATATGGGATGCTGGGAATCAAACCAAGGTCAGCCGCATGCAAGGCAAATGCCCTACTCTCTGTGCTATCTCACCAGCCCCATGGATTTTTAGACCTTTTGGACCAGTTTTCTATGTCTTTCATATTTTCCTCCCTTTTGAGGGTTTTATTCTGAGGTTTTTCATGGTTTTACATTTTGCAGCCTACCAGATAGTGCGTTAGCCCTTTACAGTATGAATGCTATTATTTAGACTATGGGATTTTCTAGTTTGGCAACTTTTGTTTAATAATGAGAGAATGTTCCCCTTCTTCTCCCGTAGAAGAAATGTGAGCCCCTTTCTTTCCAGCTGTTAAGAAAGCATCACTGTTGACCATGATGACCTTTTGAGTTTTCAGAATTTCTTTTCCTCCCCATCCCCAAATAAATTAAGGAATCCCTTGATAAATTAAGGGACACTGACCCTTAACTTATTAATTAATAAATTAATGTATTAATCTTTTAAGCTTAATATAATATTGTTTTGACCCAAATTCCGGTAAGTTAACTTGGTTACCTTCAGACAACCAAGGTTTTATACCTTCTCACACTGGTTTTGAATGTCATTCTTCCCAATCCCAGCTCTTCCCACCCTACTATTCTAATTGCCCCCAACACACACACACACACACACACACACACACACACACACACACACACACACACCCCTCCCCTTGATCTTACACTCACTGACTCTTACTTAAGCCTTTCTTCTCATCACCCTTCCCTCTCTCTTGCTGGGATTCCACAGCAAAGATTCCTGAAATGAAACCTAGTAAGAGTATCAAGGGAACAGGACAATTATCAGGTTTGAGAGGAAGCCAATGGGAGTTGTAATGTGAAGTGAATACTGGCCTACAAGAGCCTCTCTGTTACATAAACCCTAGGGGTTTGGCATTTCCGATGTTACAGCTTACCTAGAAACTTAAGTGGACTGAAACAAAATTTTTCAAATTATTTTATGTGTCAAAATTCTTCTAAGTAAATGTCAAAAGCTGACCAAAAAAAAAAAAAAGTAAGTCATTATAAGTCTTATTACATAGAAGGAAATAGAATTATATAATCTACATGCATTCTTGAAATTTCTTTGTGGTTTGACTTCAGTAAATTGTTGCTTTACATACAGCTTTTAAAATATATTTAGACTTGTGTTTAAAGAGTGAGAACCACTTGTGTAAACATCATTGAATACCATTCTTTTAATGAATGGGGAAATGTTATTTATGTTCTTTCTTCACTTCCTCTGGAAAGCCCATTTCTTTGGGGAAGGTTCTCACTTACATTATACACACCTCAAAAAGTGAAAGGAATTCACTTTAGTGTATTCTAACTCAGCCACAAGATTCTCATTATTGCTACTGAGAAGTGCTTGGACAAAGTCCCTGTGTACAGACAGTATTTTTGAATTGGGTGCCCTTTTGAAAACTAGGACATGACGAATACATGTATCACCAGAGTAGAGAGTAGTTATATCTAAAGGATTGACTTGACCCTTGTTTATGCTTTGATAGAAAATAGTTTCTCTTTCTTGATTTTTTCCTTTCTTTTGAGAAGTAATTTTGCAGTTAGAATTTCAGCGAAGCAGTAATTGAGGCAGAAACTGTTGACAACGGACTTCCCGAGCTGGACTGAGTAGTCGTTCACCCAGACAGCAAGACAACAGAAGGGAGAGTGTGTAGTGGTGGTGGGGGAGGGATCGGGGAAGGGATTCTTTGAGGGATTAAAGCAAAGACATCACCGGATCCCATCTGCCATCTAGATAGCAGGATGGAAGTAGGACTGGAGGCAACCAGAGAGTAATTCATGTTAGAAATCCAACCCAGACCATGAACCCAGGCAATAAAATGGCATCTATCCAGTTCTAAATTTTTATTCTGTATTAATTGGCTACCATCAGACAGAGTGGCTGGTTATTTTATGAAGAATGAGCTCCTTAACTTATTTGTTATAGTTTAGGTTACATGGTTATAAGCGTGTTAATGAATTAGCCCCTTTAGAGATGGGTCCTTGGCGAGTTTGTACAACCTGCTCATTTTACACATTTATACTACGGCTTAAAGAAGGAAAGTGATTCCTGCTGTGTAGACAGTGCAGGAACTGGGGCTTGTTCCATAGTTTCCTGAGGCTGAAGCCAAAGCTTTCCTGTGATGCTACATAGCCGGGTGTCCTACACTTTGCACCTCGTTGGCTGATGGTGCTGTGAGATATTGACCAACTTCACTGTCTCTCGCTGGGCTCTTAAGGCCCTCCTCCACAAAATGACTTAGTTCTAGGGGGATGGAGCTATAGTCCAGCAGATAGAGCACTTGCTTGCATGCCGCCAACCTGGATTTCATCTCCAGCATCCAATATGGTACCCTGAGCACTACCAGGAGTAATTTCTGAGTGCAGATCCAGGAATAACCCTTGAGAATCACCGGGTGTGTCTCAGCACCCCAAGACTGTCTTAATTCTGTCCTTCCCTATTCTTCTCAGATACTCACTGTTGGCCCATTACATCCAGAAGAGGATTGAGCCTCTTATAACCCCCCAAATAGATGTTCCTCAAAATCCCCCCAAATTCCCCTGCCATCAACTCTATTAGCTGCCATCTGTGGGTCCCCGTGTTTGAATAGCCAGTCCAAACCTAACTCAGTCCAAACCTAAGTCAGAGCCTGCCTCTGGCTTCTCCTGCAATTAAGAAGGGTACTTACTATGGGTCGTGTTTTTCTGTTCCAGTATTTTTTCTTTTCTTTTCTTTTTTTCCTTTTTGGGTCACACCCGATAGGGCTCAGGGGTTACTCCTGGCTCTGCACTTAGGAATTACTCCCGGTGGTGCTCAGGGGATCATATGGGATGCCGGGGATCAAACCCGGTTCAGCCACTTGCAAGTCCCCCCACTATGCTGCCTTTGGACCTTTGTGGCACTCCTACCCATGGGGAGATCATCCGGTATCTATCCTTTCCTTCTGACTCAGGCCGCTCCACATGATATCCTCTAGTTTCACCCATGTTATGCAAATGGCATGATTTTGTTTTCTTAGAGATGCATAGTACTCCATTGTGTATATGTACCACTTCTTGATCCATTCATCTATAATTCAGCACACAACCTAGACCCCCAACTGTAGGTTAATCATTATTTTTGTTTCAGCCGTAGCAGTCTGTGAAGTATTTTCCTATTTTCATGTGTTGGCAGCTGTAAAAATGTTGAATCATTACTGATCTGGATTCTCAGGGAGGACCCTGCTTCTCGAGCTGCGGTGTGGCACAGTGGTAGAACATTTGTTTTTCTAGTGTGGGTTTGATCCCCAGCACCATATATAATGATAGTGATACTAATTAAAACACAGATAAAACACTGTTAGACCGCTACTGATCTGAGGTCACACCACTCAGTTATTCAGGGGCAAATTGTATGTTAGGGTCAGAGAAAGCATCCGGGTAATGAGGCGCTTGCCTTGCATATGGTCAGCTCCAGTTCCAGTGCGAGAACAACCATGAAAGGTCCCTGGAACAATGCCAGGAATGATAGCTTGAGCACAGAACCAAGAGTAAAGCCATGAGCACCACTGGGCATGGCACCCAGACAAAAGAATAAAATACAAAAAATAAATATATGTGAATAATCACCAAGTATGATTCATCAAGAATGCTGTTCTCTCCTAAAGAAATGCAGTCTCGGGGCTGGAGCGATAGCACAGCAGGTAGGGCGTTTGCCTTGCACGTGGCCAACCCGGGTTCAATTTCCAGCATCCCGTATGGTCCCCTGAGCACCACCAGGGGCAATTCCTGAGTGCAGAGCCAGGAGTGACCCCTGTGCATCGCTGGGTGGGACCCAAAAAGAAAAAAAGAAGAAACGCAGTCTCCCCTGGCCTCCTGTGGCAAACAGATGCTACAGAAATATTTCTTGCTGAATTTTTATTTCTTTATTTTGGTTTTGGGGCCACACCCAGCAGTGCTCTGGGTTTACTCCTGATTCTTTGCTCAAGGATCACTCCTGGAGGGGTTCAAGAGACCACATGGAATACCAGGGATGGAACCCGGGTTGGCCACATGCAAGGCAGATACCCTGCCCACTGTCCTATTGCCCTGACCCAATTCTTGCTAACTTTTAGATTGTAAAGTTTTGTTTCCACTAATGTTGTGACAGTAGGTATCCTATTTCAGTCATTTCATTGATGCTGTCTTGGTTTCATAGTGAAATTAGTGGCAATAGAGTGTATTTGTAGCATATTTGGAATTCCAGTCCTGCCCTTTGCTCTGGGTTTGTTAAATATCACATGATTCAGTGTCCATCCTCTTGTAACTTGTTTAGATCCAAGGGTCTGGTGTAAGAGTACACAATCACAGAATCTGAAGAAATATTAATCTGGGGGCTGGGGAATTGGTTCGGTGGTCTGAGCACATGCTTTCCCTGGGAGATTTTGTCAGTCCCTCCCACTTCATAGCCCTCTGAGCAAAGCCAAAAGTGACCAGCTTCTGAGCACAAATCTGAGAGTAGTCCCAGAGTACTGCTGGTTGTGACCTCAAACAAAAATAAAAAACAAAAACTATCAGTCTGATTATAAAATTTGGATCGAGAAATCATATCTATTATTTACTTGAATTGAAATTCATTTTCCAATTAAAATACATGATTGACCTAATCTAATGTAATCTAAACTTACAAGATAGAATAAAGAAAATAATAATTATTTTCTGCAACAGGAACCAACAATATGACAAAAAATTATCTGTTAAGTTTCATAGTCCCTGAAATAGTTTTGAAAACAATGTTTTCTTTACATAGTCAATTATCACCTTCCTGTTTCCTCCTGGCTGCATAATTTGATTTTACCATTTCTCCTCATTAAAAATATTTTTTTACTTTATTATTTTTTTTATCGAATCACTGTGAGATACACTTATAAAACTTACTCTATCGGGTTTCAGTTATACAATGTTCCAAGACCCATCTCTCCACCAGTGTACATTTCCCACCGCCAATATTCTCCATGTCCCTCCTGACACCACCCCACCCCACCCCGCAAAGTTTTCTTCTTCTCCCTCCCTCTCTCTCTCTCTCTCTTTCTCTCTCTCTCTTCTCTCTCTTTCTCCTCCCTCTCTACTTTTGGGGCATTATGGTTTGCAATGAGTATCCATCATGTTTGGTCCTTTACCCACTTTCAGCACACATCTCCCATCCAGAGTGATCCCTTCCAGCCATCATTGTCATAATGGTCCCTTCTCTATCCCAACTGCTCTTTCCCCCAGCCCTTGAGGCAGGCTTCCAACCGTGGACCAATCCTCCTGGCTCTTGTCCCATTTCTCCTCTTCTTAAAAGTAGAAGCGGGTCACATTAGCAAAACCAAAGGTTTCCAGGATTCCCTAGGTGAGGAAGGTGTAGCTGGATCAGTCTGGGCAGTGAATGTATGTGATTCATAGAAGGCACACTCCCAATTGTCCGAAATTTGAAAATTCCCTGGAATCACCTCAAGATGGATATTAAATTAAACTCTGTACTACATTTGGTAGTTCACTTCTAAGACACTTGTATGTCCAAGATTTGTTTTATATAGAAAGGTTGGAGAAAAAAGGTCTACAGTGAAAGGAAATTACCATTCTAAATATAACTTTCTAAAGTGATGTAACAACTATTTCCATATGTTGCCTGAATAAATGTAAAGTTTTTACATAAATCTGGTTTACATAGACTTGTGTGTGTATATATATGTGTGTATATATGTGTGTGTCTATTTTGCTATAGACAGCACAAATTTAGTTTTATGTCACCTCTCCCAAAATATTAGCTAAGCAAATAACTGGAATAAAAGAACTGGTATTGGGGCTGGAATGATAGTACAGAGGGCATGGTGTTTGCCTTGCATGCTGCCAACCTGGGTTTGATCCCTGGCACCACATACGGTCCCCTGAGTACCTCCGGGAGTTATCCCTGAACATAGAGCCAGGAGTAAGCCCTGAACACAGCAGATATGAAATAAGGAAAAGAGAGAGAGATCTGGTTTCTCTTTACCAGAATCTATTCACATTGTGCATTTTTACATTTTTGCTAGCACATTCTAAATTGTTCGTCTTTACTGATCTAAGTTGAATAAGTTCTTGGACACTAATGTATCTTACCATTATCTATGGTAGCAATACCTGCAAAATTTGTTGTTTATAATATTTTTCCTGCTTAGAGATGTCTATCTATTCTTGTGGCTTCCTCCACTTTACTAAGTATAGATTCTCCCAAATCTTAGTAACTTTCACCTCTGCCTTTCTTCACCATTATTTTTTGGGACTTGAGAGTCTTTGGAAAGTTTTGACTTACCCATTATACACCTCTACTGTGATGTTACCGAGGCTCCAATTATAATATTAGGGTTATATTATTTTTATGCTTTCTCTTTTGTTTGTAGTTTTTGTTTGAAGGGAGCATGCCCTCAGTGCTCAGGGCCTACTCCTGGCTTTGCACTCAGGGATACTTCTGGTGGGCTTAGGGGACCATATAGGGTTCCAGGGATCTAATCTGGACTGGCTATGTGCAAGGCAAGCCCACTCCCTGCTGTACTGTTGCTCAGACCTCTATTTATATGCTTTAAAGAGTATACTAAAAAGCTGGAGAGATAGTACCAGAGGTAAAGCATTTGCCTTGCATGTGATCAACTGTGATTCCATCCCCAACAACATATGATTAACCCCCAGAACCACCTGCAGTGAGTGACCTCGAAGAACAAAGCCAAGAGGAGCTCCTGAGCATGGCCTGTCTATGCTCACACATGCATATGCCACGTGTGTACACATACACACACACACACTATAACTCAGCTATCTCTGGGTATTGTAAATTCATAACAGTTCATCACCTAGCTGAAATTCCCTGCTGAGTAAGGACCCATCTAACCTGGTCGCTTCTGGATCCTCATGGCCTAGGCCTGCCATGTCACCCATGGCCTGGTGTTAGATGAGTTCAAGGGACATCAGGAGGAGCACAGCTGCTTGGGTGATAGGGGAGTAAATGAGGCAATTGTTAGAGTACCCATAATTTGCTCCTACCCCTGGTCACTTCAAAGACAGCTGCTGTCTGGGGAAGTCTTGGTATTTTTCTTTGTCATCCTGCCACCCATATAGGCCCTTAAATCAAAGTCATTCATACTTTATATTTTTGTCCATTGTCACCTCCAGCACTGAAAAAGAAAAAAAAGTGATATTGGACTCCCCAGTTTCATTGGATTAACTTTTCTTAGCTAGAGAGCAGACCCTCTTTGCTATAGAATTGGAGGAGAGAGAGAGAAAGAGAGAGAGAGAGAGAGAGAGAGAGAGAGAGAGAGATCTAGGGGAAGAGGCCACTTGCTAGAACTCCTCACCTCTGATTAAATTTAGCCTGAAATTTGTCAATAATTATGTCAGCTGTTAGTCACTTTAAAAAGAAACCAGTGGGAAATGGCATACTCATTAGTCCATGGAGTTTTTGTTATGCAGTATGCAATTTTTGTTATCTTTCACTTTTCTCTAATCAAAAGCCTCATAGCCCATGTGGCCCTGGATCTTCACTTAGTGAGCACTCCTGGTAAGCTTGGAGAACCATATGGGATGGCAGAGCTGGCCACGGGCATTGAAAGTAGCCTACCCACTGTACTATCTCTAGGGCCCAAAGATCTGTGTATCCTCTCCACAGATTCCACTTTTCAGTTCTAAAGTTGAATTTTGTTTTAGGTGATAGAGACCAACTAATTTTTTTTCCAAAGCAATAAAGATAGCACATTAGAAATGGAATTGACGAGTTTATAGGGGAAGCAAAATGCCTGCCATTGGCCATGTCTATGAGAATAGGAATATGGTTGGTTATCCACACCCGACCCTATAAGCTTGTTGAATGAATAAAATGAAAACCGAGGGACAAATAGCCTAAGTTTCCAGAGGTCAAGCCTATAAATAAGCCATAAAGCATTCAGTGACAATGCAATAGGATCCTGTCCATCTGTAAAAACAATTGCATTGCCTAGTTAGCTAAGCAACATGGAGCAATCTCACTAAACATATTATTTTTATTCATTATTAATTTTTTTGCATTGGCGCCTCACCTGGAGGTGCCTTGGAGCTATTTAGAGGAGAGCTGTTTAGAGGTCACGCCCAGTGAAATGGGGCATTATGCAATGCCATGGATTGAACCTGGGCCTCCTGCAGGCAAAGCAACAAGCTTCTTAAAATGCATCTCCAAACAGATCCACTCTACAGTTGGATTTATTTTTTTTTCTTTCTTTGTTTCTCCCTTCACTTCCCTTTGTTGCCCCCCATGATGGGGGGGTGGGCGTGAAGCGGGGAGGGGGGATCACACACAGGAGCTTGCACACATGGTTGTGGTACCAGGGCTCACAGATGGCAGTGCCACCAGGAATACACTCAGCTCGTAGGGTGGTGCCAAGGCTTGGACTCTTGGTCTTATGCAGGTCTTCTATCTCTGCTGTATCCCCAGACCCATAAGCATAGAAACAAGTCAATGGAAGTCATGGAGTCTGTTTCACAATTCAGAAACACACAGAATCACACACATCAGAAGGAGAATGTCTCCAGGAGGGCACATATTCTGATCCCATGGGTTTATTGGAAGCCCACAGCAGCTCCAACCTCTAAATCCTCTATAGTATGTGGAAGAGCAGGTAAAGGTCTATTGGCCTAATCGTTCTTGTAAAGGACTCAAATCAGAACTCACAGACCCTGATTGGTGTGGTGTGGGTCATGTGGGCCAATCAGGGAGAGGAAATGATGAATAACTAGCTTAGCCCGACTCATGTTATTCAGAGCCTGTGGACTGGAAATCCAGTTTAAAAAGGTTATTATGGCCATGGTTGTCCTTACTTGCTTCAAGTCTTCAAATGGAAGTGGCAGCTGGATGCAGAGAGGTTCACATGTCAGGCATTTCTTTGGGGTGTACATGAACAAATGGTGTATCCCTCAAAAACACTCGCTTTGTTTCTGTGTGTTTGACCACCCATGTTGCTGGTTCAAATAATACTTTCTAGATAGTGACAGGAGGAACATAGCAAAATTTTCCTTTGGTGGGGAATGTTGTCTCTATGAATGACATTCTTCTACACATAAGTTCTGTGATTTCTGGAAGCCCCTATATAAATTCCCACCCTCTGACAGTGTTTTTATCAACGAAATTAGGGAAAGCAGATTTTATGCTTAAGAACAGATTTTGTAGGCCTCCTTGTTCAGATAGCCGGCATTTTTTGAGCACATGTAGAGTTATTACCATACGTAGAAGAGTATTTCCCAGATGTGCTTTTTAATCTCTCCCTCATTTAAACCCCATCTACTAGGTCTATTTTTCCCAAGATCTATTTTTTCCTCTGGCATTCAGGTGCCTTCACTCCTCAATTCTGAGACATTTATACATATGGTTTCTTCAATTAGTGATTCTTCATCAAGTTTGGCTCCAAATGGTCTTAGATTGTTCCTCTTAAACACTTCCTGTAGTTCGCTGGTGTGCTATTCAATTCTTTGTAGACTTTTAAACATCTTGTGGTTTTTTTTTAGAGATTTCTCGCATCTCTGGATATTTAGCCCTTTGAAGCTCACAGTTCTTTTATTTTATCCTACTTATAAAGAGCAAAGCTGGTTCTTTTGTGGGTGATTTTCATTAATATTCATTCTGGAAGAGTTAGAATTGATTCTCTGCTGGCCAGGGACACATAGCTTTTAGTGTCTTTAGTTTCTTTTCTGTTGTCAAAAATTCAAGGTAAGCTTATTTCAGACACTGTAGCTGGAAGGGCATGGTGACACATTGGGCTGAAGTGTCCCTGATTATAAAACCAACCCTGACATTTTGTTTATTTTTACTCCCAAACTCACATTGGTTGTGTTTGGCACATATAGCTTATTTTAAACATCACCTTGCCTCTATCTATAGCAAACTATAACTTTAGCATTGTTCTTCGGCCAAATGCAATAAAACCTGACCTATTTCACTGTGATTCAATGACGTGCAGCAGCATTTTATTTTCACAAATATAACATCAATGAGAATTTATAACATTTATCCAACCTTCAAAGGAATCATAAAGTGCTTTGGGGTTTCTTGGTAACATCAGATTCTATTTGTATTTAATGTCCTGAATACAATATGTTAGTGGATTTTGCAGTAAAGGCCGGATGATCAAATATTCTTAATGCATTTTTTTCTAAAAGTTCTATTTTGGATTTATGTAACAGTTTCTGAGGCCTTCAAGTATTCACCTATAAATAAGCATTGCTGATTGTAAAAGCCTCTTACTGTTCCTACATTTCTATAATGATAGTTTACAAAAAAATGTCAGTTCATTAGTTTAGCTCCTATTGAATTTCCTGGCTAGATAATGCTTTTTCCCCCCTCTTTTCCATAAAAGCACATTTGTATTTTTCATTATTTCTCATGAGAAAACCATTATCCTAAAGATTCTTTAAATAGATTCTTTACTATAGGCAACAGTCACTGAATGATGTATTTTTGCATCATCTGTTTTCTCTTCCATCTTAAAAATACCTGGTCATTGGTCCTGCTGGAGGCAAACAGTGCTTTTTACATATTCTTTTTCATATCATCTAGGGCACCTTTACTGTCTCCAATTGGGTATTTTTCAGATGCTCTCTCTTGGGTTTTTAGCTATTTAACCTTGTCATCCAGCTGCTTATTATTGCACTGTAAGCATCTGTTTTTTTTTTTGCTTTTTGGGTCACACCCAGCGATGCTCAGGGGTTACTCCTGGCTTTGCACTCAGGAATTACTCCTGGCGGTGCTTGGGGGACCATATGGGATGCCGGGGATTGAACCCAGGTCGGCCGAGTGCAAGGCAAACGCCCTACCCACTGTACTATCGCTCCGGCCCCAAGCATCTTTTTTTTTTATTCCTAACTTTTAGAGAAAAAATAGTGTCTTGCTAAATTGCCTTTTTATGTATGTCTAGGTTACCGGGAGGTTATATAGAACTTAATTGACTAAAAACATACAGTGTCATTATTTAGTATATTCGAATTTTACTTTTCTGAGCATTCTCATGTCTGTCCATTTTATTTAGCTAAACAAAATGAACCTCTTACTTGTCTCTCTTTGTACTGTACCAGGTTTTGTTAGCAGGCTTGTGTCAGTCTGACAAACTGGGAGGGGACCATTTTTCTCTAGAGCCTGAAAGCTTTTAACATGTTTTGGGAATATTCTAATTCTTCTAGGAAACTACATGTACTCAGTTTTCAGCTTTTGTTATTTGGGTTGAGTTTCAGTAACTTTATGACACTTAAGAAAACTGTCTATTGAGAGAGAGGCAGAAACAGAGACAGACAGAGAGAGAGGAGAGAGGGAGAGAGAGAGAAGAGAGAGAGAGAGAGAGAGAAGAAAAGCTCCTGCCACAGAGGCAGGCTGAGAGGTAGGGAGGGAACCTGGGGACACTGGTGCTGGGAAATGTACCCTGGTGGAGGGATGGGTAATACTGTACGACTGAAATCCACTCATGAGCAGCTTTGTAAGGGTCTTATCTCACAGTAATTCAATAAACAAATTAATTTCACTTAATCTAATAAACTGTCTATTGAGTTGTCCAAATTTGTTTCCATGTATATATTACTTTTCATTATTTTTTATCTCTTTCATGGCAGTCATATATTTGTCTAATAATTCTAAACAACTGTGTACTGAACAAATGTTGAGTTTTCAGACTAGATTTGCCCAAAATATGTCTGAGATATTTTATTTGGGGACCACACCTGGCTATGCTCAAGACTTACTCTTGACTCAGTACTCAGGAGGTCCACGGACTCTGCCCATGATTCTTAACCAACTGGGCCAGTGGTTCAGTGTGAGGTTCAAGCATGTGGTGCAATATCGGGGTTCACCTGGGCTACCCTGCAGCAGACAGTACTCAGGACCCCTCGTGGCACTGGGATCAAATCAGGGTTGGCCGCATGCCAGACAAGCACCTTAACCCCTTTCCTGTCTCTCTGATTCCTGTGCTTCAAGTTTCAAATATTGACCTTTTCCTGGGCTAATGATACATGATGGTATGACACTCTTTTGTCATGCTGGCGGCCGGTGGCAGACTCATCAGCCACTGATAACCAGTGGTTATCAGTAACGGGGTTCACAGCCAACACTCTCCACCACGCCGCAGTGTAAGGGTACTCAGCGCGATTAAAGTGGGCCAAGGCAGGCTCTGTTGTTCAGTGGTTTCTATGGCTCAAATGCAGTTTTTGATTTATAATTATTTCAGCTTCAGGTGGGTTTGTTAGAACATAACCACCTGGTAAGTCACAGGAAATCTGTTCTGCTCGTCTCCTTTCAGTTCTCTCCCGAGTAGGGCACATTCTTCTAGGTTTCTGGCAAGTCCTTGATGTTAGTGCTATGGAACGCTGAAGATGCCTTTGATTTTCTGAGTATTTCAAGTGAAAAGGAGAATCAAGGATTGGACATCAATAACATTCTAACATCACATCCTGAAAGCTTTTTTGATCTTTGTCTTGGTGATTGCTAAAGTTCTCTTGGACACCTATGGTGCATATGTGGCACTTTCCTGGTACAATACTGTCCCTTGTGTGTCCAGTCTTTCTTGACACTTAAAATCAGCCCTGTTGGGGCTGGAGAGATAGTACAGATCGAATCAGGGTTGGCTGCATGCCAGACAAGCACCTTAACCCCCTTCCTGTCTCTCTGATCCCTGTGCTTCAAATTTTGAATGTTGATCTTTTCCTGGGCTAATGATACGTGATGGTATGACACTCTTTTGTCATGCTTTACAGAGCACTTGCCTTGCACGCAACTGTTCCTATATGTCAGTGACGTGTTGTTCCACTATGTCACTGATCATCAGAGACTGCTTCCTTCCACCAGTGGTGGGCCTTTCCCAGACACCCCCTACTGTAAGCTCAGTTCCCTAGACAAAATCTCTAGTACCTATAACTTTGGCTATTGTTAGTCCCCAATTTTCTCTCTCTCCTTTCATCTCCCTTTCACTCTCTTTCTGTTTGGGGGCCACATCTAGCAGTGCTCAGGGCTTACTCTTGGCTTTGTGCTCAGGTATCACTTTTGGTGGGCTTGGAGGACCCTATGGGGTGCTGGGGATTAAACCTGACTGTCTCTTTGGCCTTTGGCCTTCTGTTAGTGTCTCTAATCCCACTCATGAGAGAGAAACTTCTTTCTTATTCACTGTGGAGGTGGTGACATCTACACACATATAGATGAATGAAGCTAAATTCCTAAAATCCCACAAAATTACCAATTATAAGTTTATTTTTTCAAAAGCTATAATTTTTCCTAAGGACATACACATTTTGAAATGAATAATTCTATGCTAATGCATTTTAAAATTGACATGAAAAAGATAAATTCTACAAATATTTAGTAAGACTGAGAAGAGGAGGATTATATATAAATATAAAAATGTGAGAACATTGGCTTTATGTTAGAAAATATTATATTTTAAATAATGATTAAGTATCTGCATTCATAAGTAAAAGACTGTAATAAGAATCTCTACTGGTATATAAATATTGCCTGAATAGAACAGCATATTCAATATAAATGAAACATTAATTCATTATTGAAAATCCCTTAGTAAACTAGGAATAAAAAGACACTTCTCTCTCTTTTTAAATGTAGAATTTATGTTTCATATTTTAATTTCAGATCTCACATTGTAAAGTTTGTGTACAATTTGTCCTGAAGCTTTGTGTTTGGCTGCACCTGCTAAAGAACTGTGATTTAAAAAGTTATTGGTAGCTGAGTTTTAGGCATACAAGATTTCAACACAATCCCACCAGCAGTGTCAACTTCCCTCCACCAGTGTTCCCAGGTTTCTCCTCACCCCCACCTCATCCCCACCTTAACAGTCATATCCTCAACTTTACAGGCACATTACAGAGTTCCAGTGGTTGCAGCTTAGATCTCATATTCTGAGTTGTGTTGAGTCTGTGTTTGGGACAAATGGCTGTACCACTCACCCATATCACTGGTATAACCAAAGCCCTGTTCACCCATTGCTTCCCTTTCTCTTCTTACCCTTTTGACTTGAAGTGATAGCACAGTGGATCGGGCATTTGCCTTGCATGTGGCCGACCCAGGTTTGATTCCTCTGTCCTTCTCGGAGAGCCCAGCAAGCTACCCAGAGTATCTCGCCCGCACGGCAGAGGCTGGCAAGCTACCCATGGCATATTCAATATGCCAAAAACAGTAACAACAAGTCTCACAATGGAGACATTACTCGTGCCCACTCAAGCAAATTGATGAACAACTAACTGGACGACAGTGCTACAGTGCTACCCTGTTGACTTATTTCCTTCTCTGTAAACAGACATTTTTTAATCTAGTGCTGTGCAACCATAACTCAATTCTGTATTTAGTGGCAAAGTGCTGAGAAATTTGGACTGACCTCAGTTTGATCCCCAGAGTTGCTTAAGGTCCCCCAAGCACCACCAAGAGTGACTCTTGAGCACCTGAGTTTGACCATGTCCCCTCAAAAATAAAATTACAAAATACGTAAAACAAAATTATCCCCATACATAAAATAAAATTATCCCCATCATCTCATTCTTCTTCTTTTAAAGTTACTCTAGAGGAGTAATCTTTGAGTAAAAAATGGTTTAATTTGTCCGTTGCAGGTGAAGACGGATGCTAGGAGCCTGTGGGTAAGAGCTCTGCGAAGACTTCAGCTATAAAAGTGAGTCATTTTCTTCTTTTGTTATTTCCATTGACATGTAAAAAAACCCTGTTTTGATTTTTAAAACAGTATGGAACCAGTTTAAAGATTGATACAGTCGGAATTTAGGTTTGTTGGTAATTTTTAAATATGTACTCTATAGGCAAATTTTTTTTTGCTTTTAACTATTTTGTAAGTTATTTGATAGAATAAGCAATTTGTTGCCATATTCATATTCATTTTTATTGAAAAGAAAATGCAAACTTCAGAAGATGCATCTGAGGGAACCCCAGTGTGACCTGGTGTGTTATTTTTTCCTGAGGGGCCTTTTAATGTTAACGACTTAGTCTTCTAGGTAATATTTGAAACGCTTTTCATTGGTCAGAAAAGTTCTTGTTCTTCTTAACTTTCTAGTTTTCAAGATGTGAAATCTCAGTCTAGTCTTGTGTAGGGAGCACTTGAAAAGCCATAATGCATGATAAAAGGCAGAGGAAGGAAAGGGATATGGCTTTTATTTTTAGATCTGGGCAATGATTTTACTTTTGCTTTCCTAAGTACTTTAACTTATCCTCCGACCGCATTATAAGCTATTTGGAGGACGCACAACCCTGAACTTACACTCCATTACATATGGAACCTTGCTACAGAGCCTGTAGGAAGAATTGAAGACCCCAATCTTTAAACACAGGGTCCTCGCCTGCCATTTTTTCCCAGCCCTCTTCTTTTTTAATAAAAGTAAAATAAAAAAAATTAAAATGTAATATGTCATGGTGGGTTAGAGTTTTATGGCCTTTCACTTGCAAAACCAGAGAGCTTCCTTGGAATCATACATATTTGATATGCTGCATCTGTACTTGTAGTACTCAAGGTCATTCGAAAGTCAAAGGTATTTCTGCAGAGTAAGATGGGTTATTCAAACTTATTGGTGTTTTATTAACAGGTAAAAGAATGGTTTTCTTATTGCAGATCTTTATTACTGGTGAGAAAACCCCAGAAGTTTTTTGTGAGTTGTCTCTTTTTCCTCCTAATTTAGGATTGAATGCAGAGTAGCTTAAAAGTTAAGAGTTTCTGGTCCAGAACTTATCCATTAGGCATACAGCCCAGGGCTCATGATACTTTTAGTGATCCACAAAAATGTTTTAATTATAATTGCATTTAGGAGCAGTAAAAAATGAGTATTATTATAATAATAATAAAGATATAATAGTACACCAAGTCTGGGACTGTAGTTTTATTCCAAGGCAGCTGTCAAATATCATTTTTGGTATTTTTATGGAGAAAGAACATAGCCCATAAAAATCATTGTGTGCTCATACCCCAATCTTAGATACTCCACATAGAGAGATTGGCTATCAGACTGTTTGCCTTTTCTTGTTTTATTTTCTGGAGAATGGTGTCTCCTTTTTATGTGTATGTATCTTTTTATTTTTGCATTTATTTTATCATGAAGCCAACTTCATTGGATGTCTGCTTGTCAGAGAGACAAGGATTCTCTTTACAGAAAAATGTCATCCTTCTACGTTCATTTGCTGTAGTTATTCCTTCTGTTTTCCTGGCATAAAACAAATCCTTTCCCCCTGGAAGTCCAATGGATACTTGATTTGCTCTATAATATGATACGAGGTTTGGGAGGGAAGCCAGATTTGACTCCAGAGTCTTGGGTCCATTTAAGTGAGCATTTTTGACTAAGGATTGTGCACTCCTGAGACCTGTGGCTGACCCCACCTCTTGGCTGCTGTAAAAGTCTAGAAGTTTCATGTTCCCTCACTGCTGCTCTGTACTACCAAATGAACAATATTTTCTGTTACCAGGATTGGTTTGGTTGTGTTTGTGTCTGAAGCCGTGATCTGGTTTTGGAGAGAAAATATATATGTTCATCTTCAACATCAGGGACCAGATGCATGACGCACAGCATGTCCCAAGAGTGTTCCTCATGATTAACATGTTGATTCTGGTGCTGCGATTGTGTTACTGAAGCCACATTGAAGTGTGAACAATTGGTGATCTGTATTGACATCAATGTGTTCAAGTCAGACTTATTCTTTTTTTATTATTTATGTTTTTATTTTATGCTTTTTAATTGAGACACCATGAGAACAGTTACAGAGCTTTCAGGATCAAGTCTCAGTCACACAATGATCAAGCACCCATCCCTTCACCAGTGCACATGATCACCAGTGCACCATCAAGAACCCCAGACACCCTCCCTCCCTCTCCCCCTCTGCCTGTGTGGCAGATGATCTTCAATTAACTCTCTCATTGCAGATTTATTCTTATTCATATAAGAAAGTTCTATTGCACAAGAGTTGCACACCTATGTATATACTTCATGCTTCCCTGAGAACCAGCATCTTTATTATTATTATTATTATTATTATTATTATTATTATCATCATCATTATTATTATTATTATTATTGCTGTCTAACTAGGAAAAGCCAACCAGGAACTCAAATCTTGGCTGATTGGATGGATGCACTAATGTGTTCCTTTAGAAAAGATCTGTTTTACTTCTGAAGGATTCTGAAATTGTTTGGGGTATTAGTTTGACTAGTCCAGGCATGCAGGCAAAATTGGTAGTAGACCTATATAAAATAATTATCTACCACTCTATTGTTCACAAACAGCATAAAGATCTGTCTTCTCTGGTTCAGAAAAATCAGAAGATGCCTTTGAACACCACTTAATCGAGCTAGGAAAGGAGAGTTTTAGAGGAATATTATGCCCCAAACCTCTGTAGCTAGTGAAGAAGACTTATCTGGGAGTGTAAACAGAGAACTCAGCCGACCTCCACTAGCAGTAGGTGGTCAATGTTTATAGGAACTTGAAAATTAGAGGCATGAAGACCTCTTTTGCATGATTTGTTGACCTTAGAAAATGCAGGAGAATTGGCCCATGGGTGGAAATCTGCCTTGAGTGCTGGGGGAGAAGGCAGCTGGAATAGAGAAGGAACTGCTGTGACAAAGATACTTGGAAATGATTACTCTGGGTAAGAACTGCATGCTGAAAGTAGGTAAAGGAACAAGCAGAATAACCTCTCAGAATCTGTATTGCAAACCATAATGCCCAAAAGAAGAGAGAGAGAGAGAGAAAGAGAGAGAGAGAAGAGCTAGAGAGAAGGTGCCTGCCATAGAGACAGACTGTAGGAAGGGTGGCGGAGAGAAACTGAGGACATTGGTGGTGGGAAATGAACACTGGTAAAGGGATGGGTGTCAGAACACTATGACTGAAACCCAACCGGACTGTGAATAGCTTTGTAACTCTGTATCTCATAGAGATTCGGTTTAGCACCATAGCACTGTCATAGCACTGTCACCCTTGTTCACCGCTCAAGCAGGCACCAGTAACGTCTCCATTGTGAGACTCGTTACTGTTTTTGGCATATCAAATATGCCATGGGTATCTTGCCAGGCTCTACCGTGCAGGCGGGATACTCTCGGTAGCTTGCCGGGCTCTCCAAGAGGGGTGGAGGAATCGAATCTGGGTCAGCCACGTACAAGGCAAACACCCTACTTGATGTGCTATTGCTCCAGTCCAGAGATTTGATTTAAAAAAAGAAAAAAGAGGGAAAAAAGAAAATGCAGGGGGCTGGAGTGACAGCACAGCAGGTAGGGCATTTGCCTTGCACGCTGCTGACCCATGTTCTATTCCCAGCATCCCATATGGTCCCCTGAGCACCGCCAGGAGTAATTCCTGAGTGCATGAGCCAGGAGTAACCCCTGTGCATTGCAGGGTGTGATCCAAAAAACCAAAAAAAATGCAGAATGCATTCTTTTTTCAATTGGTATGATCTGCATAGGTGAGTGGCCCTTGAAAAACACATGCAGCTCCACACACTCGTGTTACCTGTCCCCCCACAAATTTGACCCCCACAAATGCATATGTCCCAACAATTCATTTTGAGTCTCTGGTCCAGGGCTTCTCTGCCCTTTGAGGAAAGCGTGTGGGGTTAAAGCTGCTGTGGAAGTGTGCCAAGGAGAGCAGCCTGCAGGGCAGCGATGCCAGCTTCTTCCCAGGCGTGCACCTGCTCTTTGACCTTCCTTCTAGAACTTTCCAAATCCTTTCAGCCGTTTGTGAGGGAACTGGATCGAGGGCTGCCTTTAGGAAATGTCTAAGATTTGAAAGACAGTTCCTGCTCCCGCCCCACAGGCCCGTAGCTCCGCTCTGCAGTGCTGGTCCCTGGCGACTGTTCTCTGCAGGCCCGGCTCACGGCCTCTTTCTCTGGTGCTCCTGATGCCTTTTCCGTCCCTGCCATGCGCAGTCCGGGAAATTCACACCCACACGCTGAGCCGATTCCACACCAGTGGCTGCTGCTCTGTCACCTCCGAATGCGTTGCCTTGAAGCGGAAGGCCTTGTGGGATTAGAACATTGTGGCTTATTACCCCTAAGACTCACAAACAATACCATAGAGGCGTCCTCAGAGGACGTGACCCTTCCCGTGTCCTGTGAGTGACCTTGCGACCGCGTCCCAAGGGCCCTGTGAGTGTCTTACTTAGGCCTGATAGATTTGTCAGACGGCCACTAAGAGAGGAGCCCTCGGTATCTCTAGCACGAAATGCTCCACACGCTGAATAAATAATTTGTTGTATTGAGCTAGACGCTGCTAATAATATAACCATCCAGCGTGATCCTTGGCAAGCACTTAAAGGACAGGATGCAGCGTAAAGTCTTTAAAAAGCCACTGAGAAGTTTTCCTTCTGTTTCTTTCATTGCAAAATCCTCTCGTTATCTCTTGACATGATGCGTCATAAAAAATGATTTTTAGGGGCCAGAGAGAGAGAGAGAGCACAGAGGTTAAGTCACTTGCTCTGCCTGCAGCCGATCTCGGCATCACAGATGTTCCCTCTGGAGACCACCAGGAGTGAGTCTCAAACATTGTCAGGTGTGGCCCGAAATATATTTTAAACATCCAATCATAGGGGCTGGAGCTATAGTATAGCAGGTAAGGCATTTGCCTCGCACATGGTGGACCCGGGTTCCATCCCCAGCATCCCGTATGGTCCCCCAAGCACAGCCAGGAGTAATTCCTGAGTGCAGAGCCAGGAGTAACCCCTGTGCATCACCGGTGTGACCCAAAAAGCAAACAAACACACACACACAAACAAAATAAATGTACAATCATAGAAATAAAGCTGCTATAATGACTAAATATTGTGCTTGCAAAATTATAGCAGAAGGTAGGGCTTGCAGGAAGCTCATTCACATTTCACTCCAAACATTGAGCAGCTCTTTTCTGTCCAAACCGATGTCCTGAAGTCAGGGGTGTGACCCAGTGCTGGAGTGCACCTCTCACATGTGTGACCACTGGCCCTGCAAAGAAAAGAAAAGAGATATATGCCATGAAAGAGTTCTGGCAGATATCTTTCATGTTTGTATGCATGTATTTGCTTGTATTTGCCACTGTTAAACTGTATATTCTAAGAAATTGCTAAAAAGGACAATTTTCTCTATGCCTAATTATATTATGTATAATTATATTTTTCATTAAAGATAAAACTACATAGAATGACTGCACTCATTTGCGGGGTATGAAAAAAACATCATAGTTTGAGACTAACATCCAACCACCCTAGAAACAAGGACCAGTGTTGGAAGCTTGCTATAAATAGATGGGGACAGTTAGGATAGAGAAGGGACCACTATGACAACGATAGTTGGAAATGATCACTCTGGGCAAGAACTGAGTGCTGAAAGTAGGTAAAGGATATACATGATAACCTCTCAGTACTTGTAGTGCAAACCATAATGCCCAGAAAGAAAGAGAGAGAAAGAGAGGAAGGAAAGAAGAGAGGGAGGGAGGGAGGGAGGGAGGGAGGAAGGAAGGAAGGAAGGAAGGAAGGAAGGAAGGAAGGAAGGAAGGAAGGAAGGAAGGAAGGAAGGAAGGAAGGAAGGAAGGAAGGAAGGAAGGAAGGAAAGGTATTTGCCTTGCATGCGGCCAATCTAGTTTCTATCCCCAGCATCCCATATGGTCCCCTAAGAACCATTAGGAGTAATTCCTGAGTGAAGAGGCAGGAGTAATCCATGAGCTTCACCAGATGTGACCCAGCAAGCGAAAGGGGAAGGAAGGAAGGAAGGAAGGAAGGAAGGAAGGAAGGAAGGAAGGAAGGAAGGAAGGAAGGAAGGAAGGAAGGAAGGAAGGAAGGAAGGAAGGAAGGAAGGAAGGAAAAAAAAGAAAGAGAAGAAAAGTGCCTGCCATAGAGGCAAACAGGGTGTGAGGGAGGGAAATTCAGGACTTTGGTGGTGGGAAATGTACACTGGTGAAGGGATGGGTGTTGGAACATTGTATGACTAAAACCCAATCATGAACAATTTTGTAACTGTGTATCTCACAGTGATTAAAAAATGTTTTAAATAAAAAATAAAATCTCCCTGGAAGTGTGATATAGAGACTAGACAGCTTTTTTTCAGCAGGGGAGAAAGTTCCTCCATACAGATCCTTTGTTACATCTGGCAGAGGAGATGAGCAATTTCCAACCATTCTCGGAAGAACGAGGATGTTAGTTTCTTTTCTCAAACCTTGTTTTCTCATGGAGCGATGACCTTGGGAATGAGGAACTAGTCCCAGTTCCTGGCACTGAGATTTAGGGGATTCTCGGGGCAGTATGTCCTGAGTTTGGCGAAAGGACAGCGTAGGTTTCTGTGTAAAACCCGGTGGCTGGAGGGCTTCATGGTCTAGTGAGTTGGGAGTCTCCAGGGGTGCAGGAGAATCTTTTCCTGCAGAACCTTCCACGAGCTGCGGCAGCCTTCATCTTCAAAGTTAAGCCACAGGCAGCATTTCCCAAACCTGCTAGAGCATGGACACCTCCTCCTCCTCCTCCAACCTTGCCTTTCAGACTTTTAAATCTTCCTTGTTTAGGGGCTGTAGTGATAGCACAAGGAGTAGGGTGTTTGCCTTGCACGAGGCCAACCCTGGTTCAATTCCCAACATCCCATGTGGTCCTCGAAGCACTGCCAGGAGTAATTCCTGAGTGCAAAGCCAGGAGTAACACCTGTGCGTTGCCGGTTGAGACCCAAAAAGCAAAAAAGAAAAAAATCTGCCTTGTTTAGTAGTTTTGTAAAAGCAGACTTGGAGTGAAATGTAGAAGGGAGGAAGTGAAGAGAAAAAACCCAAAAGTCAATGATCAGGAAAAATAGAAGGGAGAGATCAGAGATGGTACAGTGGATAAGGTGCTTGCCTTGAGTGTGGCCAGCTTGGGTTTGAGCCTCAGCACCACAGAGGGTCACCTGAGCACCACCAGGAGTGATCCCTGAGCTTAGAGCAGACGTAAGCCCTGTGCACTGCCAGGTACGGCCCCCAAACAAAATAAACAAAAATGAGTTGAAGCCATCCTTGATACCTGCCATTCTAGGAAGAGGTAGGGAGACACCCCTGAGAGGTTCAAGTCCTGTTTACAAACTTGGCCACTCCATCTGATGCCCCAGTGGAGAAAGCTCCCAGGTCTGCTGGCTCAGGAGTTCTCTACCCTTTGCTCTCTCCTGGGATTGATCTACTTGTCCCGCGTATAAAACTTGTGGGGCATCTGGAAGCACTTAGCTGAGCCACTGTCTCAAGGATCAGGGCTGGAAGACCCTCAATTGTCTGAAATTCTGATGTGGCAGAATTTCACATTAGAATTTTCTTAGCTTCTGTGGTACCCTTTGAGAGATTCTATGGATTCTTTGTACACCATGTTATTGGAAGAGTTGGCACATAAAGTTAATCTAAGTGACTGTTTCTAACAAGATTGAAAATGATCTCTTTCTGAAGGCACATTTTAGAAATGAAGGCTTACTTGGTATAAGGTGATCACTGTGTAAAGTACTATGTCATGTGCTGTTGGGTATGCTTTATGCACGTGTGAACAATGCAAAGGCAAAAGGCAAGTCTTTCCTTGAAAAGGTTTAAAGTGAGGCTGGAGAGATAGGAGGGTGCTTCCCTTGTACGCAGCTGACCCTGGATTGATCCCCGGCACTCCATATGGTCCCCGGAGCAACTCCAGTAGTGACCCCTGAGTGCAGAGTCAGCAGTAAGCCCTGAGCACTGCACATTGGTATGTCCCCCAAAATAACAACAACAACAAAATAAAATTAAGAAATAAAAATAAAATGAGAAAGAGAAGGCGAAACATCTTTCTTGCAAGGCAGAATGTGGTAAGATGTGGCATCTGAAATGTCGAGTCACAAAGGAGTTAGATAAGTGATATACTGCCCACATAAATTGTTCACTCTCTGGGGCCAGGAAGATAGTATACAGGTAGGATCCTTGCCTTGCATGTGACAGACCTGGGTTCAATCCCTGGCACTGCATAGGGCCCTTCACGCAGGAGGGATTCCTGAGCACTGCTGGCTGTGGCTCCCTCAAACAAAAACTAAATATTTACTCACTTGTGAGTTCTCTGTTTCAAAAGAAATAATACTTTCTGCATTATTCATTACATTGAAGTCATTTCTTTATTATTTAAATAAAGATATCTTTCCTTTTATTTTCTACGCCCCCCCCCCCCCACCACCACCACTTGTTTTGGACCCATTCAACTATGTCTAGGGCTTACTCCTGGCTCTGTGTTCAGGGATTATTCCTGCCTGTGCTCAAGAGACCATATGGGATGCCAGGGATCAAACTCAAGCTAGGCATGTATAAGGCAAGTGCCCAACCTACTAAACTGTCTCTCTGGTCTGATTTCGCTTTGGCTACGAGACTTGTTTTGGCGTTCTCAATCGATTAGTAGATTGCAATACGCTTCAGCTTAGTTCTATCAGTTTTTCCTTTCTATGTATGAAAGTGTGTTCCAGATATAGAAGGTTAACAAATTATTGATTTGTTGTGCTGAGAGGTGCAAATGAATCTTAAACCAGATTAAAACACCGTTTCCCCACTGAAGGCTGGAACCACAGAATCTTGTTGAAGGCCTCGTGTCTTTAACATCTGCAGCTGGTGCCTTTGACATCTGCAGACTCCAACTGCCAGGGCCTTGCTCAGCACCGTCTCATCAGCACGGAGAGGCTGTCATGTAAAATGTCAAAAGAACCAGCTGTGCCTCATGGTGCCTCATTCATGGTCAGCTGCTACAGATAATGGGCGCAGTGTCTGGGACAGCCGTTCCTAGTATAATGTTTAAGAAATTTGTGTAAGCAAAGAGCCAGACTCACCAAACAGAAGAAGTGGAGTGAGACTGCATGATCCATTCTGGTGTCAAGTAATCCAGGTCTGCCCGCGTTCTCCTCCTCTCTGCCCAGCTCCTTCCTTCTAGATCCGGATGGGGGTGACTTCAGCGCTTTTTCTAAGGTCTGCGTGCTTTCAAAAAGCTGAGTTTTATTGCCTTTCACCCCTCCTGCCCTTCTCCGCCACCAGGAAAGCCTGTTCTGGAAGAAGATTGTATTTCTGATAAAGATTTTTTAAGAGTCCAACAGGGCATTAAAGCTATTATTGGGCTTTAAAGTCCAAAGGTTCTAAGTTGCTTTTGATCTTAAATCCTGCATTAGGCAGAATATTTTCTTGTGAAAATATTTGTCTTAGAGAAAAATGTTGAGTCTGGTTTCCTGAAATATTGTTACTTCATATAGGTTCCTTTGATTTCTATTTTTTGTTTTTGTTTTTGGGTCACACCCAGCTGTGCTCAGGGCTTACTTCTAGCTCTGAGCTCAGGGAGCACTCTCGACAGGCTCAGAGGAACTTTTTTGGGTGCTGGGGATCTAACCTGGATCAGCCGCCTGCAAGGCAAATGCCCTACCCACTGTACTATAGCTCTGGCCCAGTTCTTTGATTTCTAAAGCACAGTCATTCAAAGAGAAAGAATCAGGCCACTTCACAGGCCCTCACTGTATCACTGTATCACGGTCATCCCATTGTTCATCAATTTGCTCGAGCAGGCGCCAGTAACATCTCCATTCATCCCTATGGCGTTCAGGGTCAGGGGAATGAGGCCCATTATTGTTACTGTTTTTGGCATATCGAATATGGCACAGGTAGCTTGCCAGGCTCTGCTGTGCGAGATTCTGCATCTTCCGGCAGCTTTGTTTTATAATCTCTGGATCTTGGCCATTGATGAGATTGCATGGCGTTGGGGGCAGTTTGTGAGTGTGGCTGCCAAGCTACTGGAAAACTGGGGATCTGAGGGGAGGAGGCCTAGTCCCGATGCAAGCAGGCTTGGGGATCCCAGCCCCGGGTCCCGCATACCTGGGTTCCTCTGCTGGTTCCTTCATGGGTGAGGCTCGTCTGAGCATGTGGAGAGGGGCCTTGAGCATGGCTGTGGCTGGTTCTGGAAGTTTTCAGTTTCTTCACAGGCCCTCATCAGTAGAATATTCTAGCAACTAGGCTGCCAAAACAATTTTTCCTGGTTCCCCTTTTCTTCCTAACCTTTCTGCTACTTGCCTTGCAAGTGGTTGACCAAGTTCACGGCCTAGCAACACGTATGGTCCTCTGGGTACCACCAAGAGTGACCCCCTGAGTACAAAGTCAGGAGTAGACCCTGAGCACTACCAAATAGGACCCTCCCACCCACTCACCTACTGATAAATGAATAACACACCCTCTGCTTATTTCTAACTCATTTCTGGGTGTTTTCTATTAGGCTTTCAGTAGCCCCTAACTGCTATCCTTCCTAACTCCTATTTCTGACAATCCTTGTGTTGAGACTGATCATTTCAAGTGCTCTTTAGATTTTTCTCCCTAACTCCCAATTTACAATTTGTCACCAGATCTCACCAAGTTTACTTCATATGTCATCCCATTTACATGCCCCGCAGTGGGGTAGGATGGGGGGAGGGGCAAAAGAAGAGTGTGTTAACTGCAAGCTACACTGGATGTGCTCTCAGTTAATTCTGGTGGTGGTGGTGTTTGGTCTCACCTGCCCTGCCTGTGCTCAGGGCTTATTCCTGGCTCTGTGCCCAGGACTCACCCTTGGTGGGGTTCAGGGAACCACATGGCATTCCAGGGATCAAACAGAGTCAAGCACCTTACCCACTGCACTATCTCTTCGATGCCTCTTAGTTCTTTGAAGCTTGAATTGTACCTGACTGAAATGCAAGTCACAGCCTATGTTCACGTAACACGTGACTGTAGACAGGAATTAGCGGTGCCCAAATACAGTCCAACTTGGGGATCTGAAGAGCCTCGCAGCCCCCCAGGCCACATGCCCCCCATATTTTCACGTGTGGGCAGAAGACTTGGAGGCTTTGATTCTTCTGAACTTGGGAACCCCTGCTCAGGCTGCCTGTCAGCCTGTTTCATACATGCTGGGTCCCTGATGCCAGCCACCTGGTACAGAATTCGCAGTGGCATGTTGTTGCTGGCTCCCTAGGTCCCACCTTTCATGGTTCTAGAGAAGTGGGTTGCAGGCTGGAGAGACACTACAGTGTATGAGGCCTTTCATGCCACCAGGCTGTTTTTGATCCTCAGTCTACATATGGTCCTCCAAGCCCTTCCAGAAGTGATGCCTGCGCACAGAGCCAGGAATGAGCCCTGCACAGAGCCAGATGTGGTGAAAGGGAAGGGAAGGGAAGGAAGGAAGGAAGGAAGGAAGGAAGGAAGGAAGGAAGGAAGGAAGGAAGGAAGGAAGGAAGGAAGGAAGGAAGGAAGGAAGGAAGGAAGGAAGGAAGGAGGGAGGGAGGGAGGGAAAGAGGGAAGGAGGGTTGTGGGGGAGAGGGAGGAAAGGAAGGAGAGAAAAGAAGATTTTCAAAATGTTTGAAGAGTATTTGAACATTGAAGACTAGTATTCTATAGCAAAAGATGAGCCAGTAAGTATTTGGTTATATATGACATATGTGTATGTGTTACATGCAGGTGTTCTTTCCTCCAAGACACGGCAATCTTCGTAACATTCTTTTGTATCTTTTTCTCATTTACCATAACATTGTGTGTGGGGTCCTCAGACTGGCAGAGAATCCTGCACCTGTAAATCAGCTGGAGTCGTGGGAAACCAGCAGCCAATTCTTTCTGCTTCGTTCCCATTAGTAATTTTGTCCCCATAAGTAATAGAGAGACTCCTGAATACAGAACCCGGCTTTGCTTCTGAGCACCACAAGGTATAGCCCAGAAAGAAAATAATAGTAACTATTTTTTAAAGAATGTCGCAAAAATAAGAAAATATTTTTATAGGCCATGTACCTGTAGTGATACAGAAATAAGAAAACATCAGTAAGAATACTTTAAGAATGCAACATCTATACATCACTCGATAATAGAATGCCCTAGTGATTAGATATTTTAAATGTTCATGTCAAATTTTATCCCAGTTTATATATCAAAACTCCAACTCCAGATATTCATACTTCCAGGCCAGACCTAGAGAGAATACTTGGAAATGAATGCTGAGCCTGTCCAGGGAGGAGAATGGAGCGGCACAAAGAATGATGGATTTGACCAACCCCCTTAGCTAGCAGAGGGTGGGGCATAGATTGTACAGAGGAGGGGCCCAGAAAAGGGAAGCCCTCACATGAAGTGGAGGTCCTCCTCCTTGTGTACCCCACGGTGATAATTTACTCGCATGTTCTTTGCAGTGGAGAAGGGGTGGGGGGAGAAGCAAAGCCCTCAGTCAGGGGTATCCCCTGGCATCATAGATGCATCTGTCTGTTAAAACACTGGTCATCCATGGGCATAGCTCCTGTGTGAGAAACACTCTAGATAGGAGGTTTTACAGGCAGAGGGCTGGAGTGATAGCACAGCAGGTAAGGCGTTTGCCTTGCACGCAGCCAACCCAAGTTTAATTCCCAGCATCCCACATGGTCCCCCGAGCACCGCCAGAAGTAATTCCTGAGTGTATGAGCCAGGAGTAACACCTGTGCATCGCTGGGCATGACCCAATAAATAAATAAATAAATAAATAAATAAATAAATAAATAAATAAATAAATAGAAGCTTTTACAGGCAGAGCTGGGAGCCAGAGCAGCTATTGGAACTCTACACATGTTATGCTATGGAGATAAAACCACCACTTAACAGGAGAGTTTTAGAATGTGCTCTACTTTTAAAGCCTTCTGCCTATACACTTATAGCTGGGTGTGCACGCAAAGAATAAAACTCTGGAAGTAGGGCTTCGTCCTTTGGAATTCAGTGAACTGTTCTGCTGACATGCACACTTAGAAACTTGTCTCAGTTATGGGTTTCTCTGACCAAACAAAATTTTACTTTTCCAAGTCCATAATCTTTTTTTCTATGTCCATGAGCTTTCCTAGCTGGGAAATTTTAAACACTAAATGAAAATGAGCTGGATGCTCTCGGGGTCACGGTAGAGTACAAAAGGAAAACAGATGGCAAGAGGTTTGTTGACATGACCTGCTGACCTCCTGTGAAATAGTGGACACTTCCTTTTTCTTCCTCATAGTCATGCCTCTATCTTGAAAGATAGGGCCAACAAAACTTTTTCTTCTAATTATTTTCAACCACTCAGAAATCCATCCAGAGTTACAACTGAATAAATCTTCTCTTGCTTTGGCAGCACCAATTTAAACATTAGATGTTCACATATCTTTATGGAGAGAGAACTAATGATCTCTTCCTCCAAACAGGGTTTAACCTTAAAAGCAAGTTATTTTAGGTTTTGCTATACTTGAATCCTAAACAGTTGCTCATTAAATAAACGGGTTAAACTAGTCCTTCCCAAAGAGGAACTGGCTTGGGGATAAGGGACGGAGGATTCTGTCTCTTTTTTCACTTAAAGGAGGTTGATTTCCAGGGGTAGTACAGTGTAATTTTTTTTTCTAAAAAGTGATGACAGGTCAAATTAGTTTGGAGACCTCCGTCTTAAACAGTGTCTTCATCCCAAAAATTCTGGTTCACAAGTAAACCATTTACAGCCAATGCTGAACATTTTGAATTTTACACTTCTGGCAAATCAAAAGCTGACATTAAACAGAATTTTAATGAACAGATCAGCATATGTTCAGAAAGAAAAGTGAGATACATACCAAACTTTTATTTTTACATAGCTTTCAAAGCATTCGCATTACTTATTACTTATTTTGAGGGGGTATTTGGGTTTGGGGACACATCTGGTGAGTGCTCAGACTCTTCCTGGGTCTGTACTTAGAGATGAATCCTGATGGTGCTCCGGGGACCATATGTAGTGCCGGCAATTTGAACCAGAATTGCAGCCACCACAGCCCTACCTTCTGTCTTCTGTATAGTCTCTGCAGCCTGTTACTTTTTTTTTTCAATCTCTGGTATAGCAGAGAAGTGGGTTCAGGGAAGTCGGCCGAGGTCACTTTGGAATCTACTTTAAGGCTCAGAGACATGAGTCTCAATAAAATTCGGTCAATGACAGACTGCACAAATGACAGTGGTCCCTATATATAGCCTAAGTGTGTAGTAGGCTCCATCTCACTTTGTATAATTACACTCTTTGACATTCACATAACAGATGCATTTCTCAGACAGCGTTCCCATCACTAAGTGGCACTTGATTGTAGAAGATATGGTTCAGGTTAACTTCTAAGTCATAAACCTGCTTTAGTGGGCCTGTCTCCCATGAAGGGACCATGTTCCACCCATCCCACCTCTTGAGTGAAATAGTTATCTCCTAGAAGACCTGGTTTCCCCCAGTTCTTTGCACATTGAAATCGCCTTGCTTGATTAAGAATTCCTCATTTAAATCCATAGCAGAATATTGCAGCCGATTCATGTATTTGTCTTGTTTCTCCTGAGTTTTTTTCTTGGCGCTGGCAATGCTCTGGATTAAAGAAGCAAGTTTATGGATCATGTGGGTATAGACTATATTCACACATGGAGCAAAGTTGTCTACATATTCAGTTCCCGCTGAGGCCTCGCTCCAGCTAGGGGAGGTCCCTTTCTAGCCTCAATCCGATGTCATAGCTTGCTGATCTCTGTGTGTGTATCCAGATTTGCTCTAAGAAGAACACCAGATTGGATCAGCGCCTGCCCTGGATGATCACCCAATATTCTCATCTCACTTAATCTCCCTTTGATTAAGTAACCCAACTGTTTCCAGATGGGTTGTATCGCACATTTAAAACAAACAAAAAACCACAACTAATGAGCAATAAGAAAGGTTTTTTATGGTGTGGTTGGTTTAAAAAAATACATATTTGCTAAATTAGTCTGTTGGAGTTTTGGGGACACACCACCTAACCGTCACGGCGTGGAGATTGGACTCATTTAACTGTGTATGGGGATTGAATTTCTATCACGTTTGATCATCTAACCACTAACATTTCAAGTTCCTGGCATCACCAAATATTTGATCAACTACCTTTATAATTAATATGATTCCATAATATCCATAAGTAGAGAGAGAGTAAGAGGGAAATTATCTGCCATATAGGAGAGGTGGGACAGGGGCTAGGGAGGGATACTGGGGACGTTGGTGGTGGAAAATGTGCACTGGTGGAGGAATGGGTGTTTGATCATTGTATGACTGAAACTCAAACATGAAAGTTTTGTAACTGTAGCTCACAGTGATTCAATTAAAAATTAAAATAAAGACAACAAAAAATTAATGTTTCTATATATAAGACTTCTACTTAAAAGAAAAATTTTTATTGAGGTACTGTTAATTCTATATGGTTCTAATACCACACACACCACCAGAGAACCAACTATTCCCCACCAGGTCCCACAACCCCTTTAATTCTGCCTGCATTCAAGCTTAGTTCTATAGGTTTTCATCTTCTCGGCTGTTTGTTGTTCCCTTACAATGTTTCTTTATTATTTTTTAGTATCATATTTCATGAACTGGAGTGATAGCACAGCGGGTAAGGCGTTTGCCTTGTACATGACTGATCCAGGATTTATTCCTTCGTCCCTATTGGAGAGCCTAGCAAGCTACTCAGATTATCCCACCTGCATGGCAGAGCCTGGCAAGCTACCCATGGTGTATTCCATATGCCAAAAACAGTAACAAGTCTCACAATGGAGACATTACTGGTGCCTGCTCGACCAAAACGATGAACAATGGGATGACAGTGCTACAGTGCATATTTGGTATAGATATCTCTTTTTAATTATGGAGGTGACACCTACACAAACACACCTAGGTAAATAGAGCTAAATTTCTGGAGTCCCCCCAAACTGTAAATCAATAATAATAAAGTAAAATATTTTTTTCAAAAAGTCTATCCTGTTTTTACAGGTATATAAATAAAAAATAAGAATATGAATAATTCAGTGCTAATGCATTTTAAGATGTACATGGAATAGATAAATCCTACAAATGTAAATTTTAGTAAGAGTAAAAGGAGTTAAGAAAAATTAAGAGGAAATCTGAATAGGCCTATAGATGTATAAAAGTTGTTTTATCCTGGGAGGAGAACATTGGCTTTGTGTTAGAAAATACAGACTTTCAAAATCACAGTTCTTTAATAAAGAATTAATTACTTTAAAGTTTCATATAATAGGTACTGCTTACGTGCCTGCATTCATAATAAGTAAAGGATTATTTACTTATTATTTATTGTTTGATCAATAGATCCAAATCTATATTGATGCCCCCCAAAACCCCATCTGATCAGATATAGAACATTTGACAAATAAAATGTTAATTTTTGTTGCAAATGTATAAAATCCCTTGGCAGGATAGAAGTAAGCAAACCTTTGTAATCTAGTAGAGAATAGCATACGCCATGAGTAAAAGCCACGCGCAGTGCCAAGTGCTTAGTAGTTTGTATTACCCTTCTTAAAAAGCTCCTTGATTGCTTCTTGCAAGACTGGTTTCAAGGCTATGAATTCCCTAAGCTGCTGCCTGCCACTGAAACTCTGTTATCATTCCTTCAAATCTAAATGATTATCTAGCTGGAAAGAGTATTTTTGGTGACATGCTCAGTTCATTGAGTTTTTTTACCCTATCCCTCCACTTTCTTCTGTCTTGTAGAGTCTCAATGATAGATCTGCTGTGTCTCTTAAGATATTTCCTGTGTAAGTTTCTTATTTTGATCTTGTTGGTTTCAATACTCTATCTCTATCTTTGGATTTTTGTCATTTTGAATACAGTGTGGTGCCTTGGAGTTTTCCTAGTTGAGTCTGATTTTCCTGGGACCCTTCGGGCCTGTTGGATATGGGAGCCTGTATTCCTCAACTTTGGAAAATTCTTATCTTTGATTTCTTTAACAATTGTTAGGGGGCTGGAGCTATAGCATAGTGAGTAGGGCATTTGCCTTGCACGAGGCCGACCCAGGTTCGATTCCTCTGTCCTTCTCAGAGAGCCCAGCAAGTTACCGAGAGTATCCTTCACCCATGGCAGAGCCTGGCAAGATACTCGTGGCATATTCGATATGCCAAAAAACAGTAACAACAAGTCTCACAATGGATACGTTACTGGTGCCTGCTCGAGCAAATTGATGAGCAACAGGATGACAGTGACACAGTGATTGTTCTTCATACAATTTGCCTTCCTCTTCTTCAGGGACTCCAACAATTCTTATATTGTTTGTTTCTCTTGAATTCATCCCATGGTTCTGTGTCATGCTGTTTATTTCTTTTCAGAGACTATTTCTTTTTATTATTTTTTAAATTATTTTTAATGAAGTACCATGAGGTACAGTTACAGACTTACAAACTTTCGTGCTTATGTTTCAGTCATACAATGATCGGGTACCCATCCCTCCAACAGTGCCCATTCTCCACCACCAATGTTCCCAGTATTCCTCCCACCCCCCCCCCATACCCCCTTCTCCCCCCACCTGCCTCTGTGGCAGGCACATTCCCTTTTGCTCTCTCTCTTTTAGGGTGTTGTGATTTGCAATTCAGGTATTAAGTGGCCATCATGCTCGGTCTATAGTCCACTTTCAGCACGCATCTCCCATCCCGAGTGGGCCCTCCTAGCACCCTTTACTTGGTGGTCCCTTCTCAATCTGAGCTGCCTTTTCCCCCAGCATGTGAGGCCAGCTTCCAAGCTGTGGAGCAATCCTCCTGGTCCTTATCTCTACTATCCTTGGGTGTTCGTCTCCCATTCTGTTACTTTATATTCCACAAATCAGTGCAATCTTTCTATGTCTGTCCCTCTCTTTCTGACTCATTTCACTTAGCATGATACTTTCCATGTTGATCCACTTATATGCAAATTTCATGACTTCATCTTTTCTAACAGCTGCATAGTATTCCATTGTGTAGATGTACCAAAGTTTGTTTAACCAGTCATCTGTTCTTGGGAATCAGAGACTATTTCTACCTTTGGTTATTTTCTACTGTTTTCTTCATGACTGCTTGGAGCTACTTGGTCTTTTGCTCAGCTGATCTCAATCTGCTGCTCAGAGCACTCATTCAGTTTTTTTCTATCATCTACCATACTCTTCATTTCTGCTTGTAGTTTTCTTATTGCATCACTCATACTTTATTGAGCTTGGCTGACTACCTGTGTCATAATTTTATTTGAGTTCATGAAACATCGCACAATGATGTCCCTTAAGTCATTGAAGATTTACTGAGCTGGCTGATGCTGGTTGAGCCCTCTAGGTTCTTGTTTTTGCTCAATGAGCATGGAGAGCTTCTACAACCTTCTCCATTGGGTTTTGTGGTGCTGTTGATGTGCTGAGGGTGAAATGTTGTAGTTAGCCCCCCTGGTACTCTCTTAGGAATTGGGCTAGGGATTACTCTTTTCTTTCCCTGCCTGTTTTCACTGTATGATAGGAAGTCTGACTGTGAGCAGTGTGAAACTTGATGAGGAGCTGAGCTGCACAAACGTCAGGAGCTATGGGGCTGTGGAGGTCAGGCTTAGAGACTGCTGGGCCTAGCCAGAAGGGAGGGGAACCCAGCCACCCTTATTCCAAAAAGCCTCAGAGTTGTCAACTGGGAGATCAGTCTGAAGGGGTAGTGCCATGAGCAGGTAGGAGAGGCATTGTAGAGGTGGGCTGGTTGGAAATCCTGTTGATGATACTTTTAAAAAGCACATTCTAGGGCTGGAGAGATATCACAGTGGGTAGGGCACTTGCCTTGCACGAGGCCAACCCGGATTTGATTCCCAGCATCCCATATGGACCCCCAAGCACCTCTAGGTGTAATTCTGAGTACATGAGCCAGGAGTAACCCCTGTGCACCGTCGGGTGTGACCCAAGAAAAAAAAATAAAAGCACTTTCTTCTATGCCTAACTTTATGCTCATAAAATCAACGACACTAAGAAGGCTACTTGTTTTCTATTATCTGTCCTGTTGAGTCTTGTGTTTTAGCGAACGTGTAAGATGGTACTGTATGGTCTTAGCAGCAAACAAAAACAGGGTTTGGACAGAATGGGCTGCTGTGTATTGTACACAATCTCACATTGATAAGCAAGCTTGGAAAAGAGCAGTGTGAAGCCCAGAATCCGTGGTCTCAATTTACTGCTTGTCTTTATTCATAGCTGCCCAGTGTTTCCTGTATGCAGCAGATGTCTGAACAATATTTTATTAATTCAAGCAGAAAATATTTCCTGTTCTAAATTTACCTAGAAAAAATCACCTTTTTTGTTTTCTGTTTTTGGTTTTATTTTGGTTTTGGTGTTTTAAAATACCCTTTCGTGGGGCTGGAGCAATAGCACAGGAGGTAAGGCGTTTGCCTTGCACACAGCCAACCTGGGTTCGATTCCCAGCATCCCAAGTGGTCCCCTGAGCACTGCCAGGAGTAATTCCTGAGTGCAGAGCCAGGAGTAACCCATATGCATCGCCGGGTGTGACCCAAAAAGCAAATATATACATATATATATAAAGTGTCTATATATACATACAAATACACACACAACACACACACACATATATATATATTCATTACTGTTAATGAATAGTAACAATAAGTCTCTCAATGAGAGACGTTACTGGTGCCCGCTCAAACAAATCAATGAGCAATGGGATGACATTGACAGTGACTATATTCATACACTGTATCACTGTATCACTGTCATCCCATTGCTCACCGATTTGCTTGAGCAGGCACCAATAGCGTCTCCATTGTGAAACTTGTTACTATTTTTGGCATATCGAATACACCACGGGTAGCTTGCCAGGCTCTGTCATGCGGGTGGGATATATAATAAATATATATACCTCTCGGAGAGCCCGGCAAGCTACCGAGAGTATCCCACCTGCATGGGCAGAGCCTGGCCAGCTACCCGTGGTCCCATGGTGTATTAGTTATGCCAAAAACAGTAATGATAGGTCTCATTCCCCTGACCTTGAAAGAGCCTCCTATCATTGGGAAAGACAAGTAAAGAGAGGCTGCCAAAATCTCAGGGCTTGGAGAAATAGAGATGTTATTAGTGCATGCATGGGTAAATCGATAAACAATGGGATGACAGTGATGCATATATATATATGTATATATATACATATATACATATATATATTGTTTTTGTGCTGCTTGGAACTCTTAGAAAAGGAATTCAGAAATACAGAAGAAATGGGCCAGGAAAAGCAGAATTAATCCTCCTTTAGACTTAAAAGTGATATTGAGCTCACCAACAATAGCTAAAGTTGCTATACTACTTTTGTTCAGTATTCCTTCATTAGATTTCTCTGTCAGCAGGTATAAAGATTCCTTCAGAAGATTTCATGGACATCTTTGTAAGATTTCTCTATAAGCAGATATAAAGATTTCTTAACCTGTCTGTGACATGAATGCCGAAAGGTATATAAAGAATGAAAATATTAGAAGACTGATTATATGAAATACTCACGTGTATCTCCAGGGTTATAGAAGTGAATATTTTTTTAAATTTTTTAAATTTTATTGAATCACCGTGAGATAGTTACAAGCTTTCATGTTTGGGTTACAATCTCACATTGATCAAACACCCATCCCTCCATGAGTGCACATTCCCGACCACCAATATCCCAGGTATATCCCCCCTTTCCCACCCTCCCCCTGCCTCCATGGCAGACAGTATTCCCCATACTCTCTCTCTCTATTTTTGGGCATTATGGCTTGCAACATAGACACTGAGAGGTCATCATGTTTGGTCTGTTATCTACTTTTGGCATGAATCTCCCATCCCAACTGGTTCCTCCAGCCATCATTTTCTTAGTGATCCCTATAGAAGTGAATATTGATTCTAAGAAATGGCTTGTTTTTAAAACACCTTGCTGATGAATGTGATCTATTTCTATGAATTGGTGAAGATTATACCCCAATTTTGGTCTTCGTGTCTACACAGACACTGAAAAAGCCCCTTTTATGTTTTTTGTATCTTCTGAGAAAGCTTATAGAACATCAGCCACCCCACCTGTATCTCTGGCTCAAAGTAAAATATTATCATGGGAGCATTAAAGAATTATAACCCTTTCTAAACAAAATGCAGAGTGACTTCATTCTTTATGATATCATCAAATATTTTCAACCACCTCTAGTCAAAATCAAAAGAAAGGAATTATGGTTTTCTTTCAGAGTCAGATGTTTCTTTTGTAAATTTCTGACTTTGGGGGATGATACTGTGAGTTCTTCAATACAATTCAATGCTTCATTTGAGAAATTGTACACATCTTGAGCGTAGTTTCTATCACTGGGTTGTCAGAGCAATGCTTGAGTGGCAAACTCTTCTTTGATCTGTTGGGACTCACTGGTTTCCAAGGAGTCTTTCTGGCTGATGACCAAGATGTCAACATTCTAGTCAGCTGGGTTCAATGTTCCTAATCAAGTCTGACCTGAAATACTTGCACAAGGAAAGAGTTTTAACCGTGGCCTTGCCTTATGTATAAGCACTGAAAGTTAGTTGACTGGGGAAAAGAACATGGCAAAGGTTTTTAAATGTGTATTTAAAAACTTACATTTTTAATTACTTGAGAAAAATTGTTTTACTCATCTGATGATACAAACTATATAGTTTTTCTAGTTCTCCTGTTCCATACAAAATATTACAAAACATAGTTTGTCTTATTTGTTCTTAGATGTGAATCAAATAATAACCAAAGGTTTGCAACTAATGTATTTCGTACATTATGGCAGAAATGTTTGTATTTTACACAAAGGATGATCCAATGCAATAGTGGATCCCCATTTATTTATTTATTTTGCTTTTTGGGTCACACCCAGCAATGCACAGGGCTTACTCCTGGCTCATGCACTCAGGAATCACTCCTGGCGGTGCTCAGGGGACCATCTGGGATGCTGAGACTAGAACCCAGGTCGGCTGCATGCAAGGCAAATGCCCTACCCACTGGGCTATCACTCCAGCAACCCCCCCCCGATTTATTTTTAACATTTTTTCCAGAGATTGCTTTACTTCTCTCCCTCCTGGTTGGCTCAGACAGTTAAAACAGGATCTCAGTAAGTAGCGACATTCATTTTCGTAACTCGAGTATTTGCACAGCTCCAGTGTGGATTTAAGAAAGACAAAAGGAGATTCCTTACTCAGAGCAAGCCCTTAAAAAAAAAAAAAAAGGATGAAAGCTTTGCAGGATCATCCATGTAGAGTCTGAGATGCATCCGTATTGTAGACAATGAAGAGAGCAAGAGGAAGAAAAGATGGCTTTCGCCCAGGTGGGTGGTGTCTTGAAAAGGCTTTGGAGCTGACGTCTGCACGCCCACAGAGTGCACGCTCTGACCTAGTTTGATGCCTTTCTGCCTTGAAGTTACTTCTGAAGTCCACAAGACTTCACCTTAGAAGGCAGATTCACTCCTGAGCTAATTTATAAAATCAGGAGATGCTCTTTAGAGTAAATTTTGGCCTAACTTACTTTGCATATTATACTTAATATCAAAGTTGTTGAAACTGGGGTTAGATCCTCTCAGCAAAATCTGTGAGGCAGATGTTGAGAATGATTCTTAAACACCTATCATGTGTGTTTCATTGACATTACCCTAACCTAGATTTTTATCTTAAAATGGATTTCAGATTTCCTTTTGAAACCATTCCTGGATTACTAAGAGGTCTTTGTATGTAAGGAAAACAGTGACTTCATAATTTTTTTCTCTTTGCTCTCAGTAAAATAAGTATTTTTATTCAGGAGCCAGAGCAATAGCACAGTAGCTAGGACATTTGTCTTGCATGAAGTCACCTGGATTCAAACCCTGACATCCCATATGGTCCCCTGAGCTTGCCAGGGGTGATTCCTGAGTATAGAGCCAGGAGTAGCCCCTGAGCATTGCCGGGTGTGATACCCCCCAAAAAAGATTTTTCTTCATAAGCTTCATGAATTTTTTATAGCAGTAGCAAGAAAAAAATTATATCATGTTTTTATATGCCCTTGTTTTTAAATAAACCTGAGATACTAATTTTCAAAACATAATCATACTAGGTGTTGTTCTAATGAAAAATTGACTTTTGTCAATCATCTTTCTTCTCACTGATGTTTAATTCATTGAACAGATCTTTGTAAGGAACATTTCCCACTGTACAGTATCCATGGTGCATGTGTAATTTAGAGTGAACTTAGGGGCAAAGCAGAGTCCAGAAGGAATAATCTAGAAGGGCTTCCTGCAGGAAGACCTGCCTAGCACACTCCACCAGGAGCTGAGTAGAAACCCATCTATGATCAGGCTTCCTGGAGCTGTGTCAACACATTACCCCAAGAGCAAATGGTTATAAAATGGTTTTTACTTCTTGTGCTCATCCTGCAAACTTTGGGGTTCCATAATTATCATCAGAATGATGAGAGAAACTTGGGTCACAAAAAAACATTCACATCTCAATGACCCATCGCTTTTGACCCCAAATATTCATCCATCTGAGAGAGGCAGAGTTGCTGCATCCTCTTTCATTATGGGCTGAGCCACTAAAGGGAGGAAGGAACCCAAACCCAAGATGGTGGAAGGATTGGTAATATCAGAGTCCTCCTGTGTTTCGCTTGCTCAGCCTTCCATGTTGCCAACATTCATGGAAGGGCTACGTAGGGCAAAGAGTGGAGTGGAGACCAAGGACACAGTGATTAAAATGAAGTGGCTCCCACAGGGCACTCAGAATCTAGTAAAGCATGAGGATAATTTTTAAGACCATCATAAATGTTCAAAAATCAGATAGGCCAGTCATGTAATGCGATTCAGAGACGACTGCTGGACTAGAACTGTTACCGACTGGATTCCACAGGACATCAGAAGACCTCGTGGCCACCCACCAACTAGATGGTCAGATTTCTTCGTCAAATCCCTGAATGAACAATTTGAGGCTCTTCCTGTTCCTGGAGCAGACAGATATCATTGGGCTGCACTAGCACGTGACAGGGACAAATGGGAGACGTTACTGGCGCCCACTTGAGCAAATCAAAGATCAACGGGACTACAAGTGACAAGTGACATAAATGTAGTGTTACAAGTTTTCGGGGGTATGAAGAAGAATGGGTGGGAGTAAGAGAGTGAGTGTTCTTTGGCAGGAGACTCATGGGTGGGTGGAGGTGGAGGTGGGGGGTGGTGGAGAGAGTAGTCAGGGTATGAACAAAAGGAAGAATGGGCAAATGAATGACAACCAGAGAAGAGAGTGAGCAGTAGGCTAATGAGTCCCAGAGATAAGGTTGAAAGGACCGACGCAGATCATGTGTAGGGTTTGGATTTTATTCCAAATGCTTATTCCGAAGCATTTGGCTTTAAGCTGGAGAGTAATAAAAAGAAATCTAGTTTAGCTTTTTGAAGATTCACTGTGGCTCATGGGTAGAGAGTGAATTGCAGTCATGAGTGGGAGAAAAGAGGATCAAGTTAGTAACCTTTTGCTATGGAACAATTAAGAACAAATGTTTCCTTTGAGATGAGCCTCCAAGGCACACAAATGATGTGATGTGGATAATAAAGAAGTAAAGATTTTAGAAGTCTTCCTTGGAAAAAATTTTCCAATGTAACTGAACTTTCTGTACTTAATTCTGTTATTTTTGTTAATTTGTTTTGTTTTGCACACAGCAGTACTTAGGGCTTACTCGTGGCTCTGTACTCAGGGATAACTCCTGGCAGTACTAGAGGACCTTATGGGCTGCCAGGAATCGAACCCGAGTCATCGGAGCACAAGTCAAGTACCCTACCCACTGTGCTCTCATTCTGGCCCCAGGTACTGACCTTTTTTTGCCCCTCTGCCTGGGTTATCTCTACCACAGAGAAAACTAGAACCTGATTCTGTGAAAGTTCATGTGAATAAATTCACATTACTAGGCTCTTTGAAGTGTTATTCAAAGTCTAGAAATTACTGCTGTCTTCTCTGCTTTGCCCCTTTTAAGTTCCTGAGGGCAGCCACAGGCCCTTTGTGTGTGACGATGAGTGTTCATCAAAATTAGGAACTGATTTTATAATTGTCTTAGAAGTCGAACTCTTTGAAAAGATATAATTAGTTGTTCTTGTGACCCTGAGCCTGTACTGAAATTGATGCTGTTTCATCTACAGTAGCATGTAGGTGAAATTAGAAAATACAAAAAAAATCTAACTCATTACTGCTTTGCTCTGTGTGCAATAAAAGCAATATAAACTGCTCATTATCTAAAGATGCACATTAAATTGTTATTGACATATGCCCTGTGGCCCCTGGAATAACACAGGTCTCAACTGCATGATCTCTATATGCTATTTGTTTAGTAAATACAGTTTGATCTTCCATAGCCCTGAGTTCTATATTTCTGGGTCCAGTCCACCTCAGTTTTTAGCGGGATAAATATGTAAGTGCAGAACGCACAGATATAGAGACCCATGTCTAAGGAAACTTAGGCTTTGGTACCGATTTGGGGGTCTTTTAACCAATCCCTCTCAGATACCTAGGGATGACTTTAGTTAAATTTGGTGGGAGTCAAAGTTAAATATGGATTTTGTTTGTTTGCTTTTTATTTTTTTAAGTTACACCCCATGATGCTCAGGGGTTCTTCCTGACTCTATACTCACGAATTACCCCTGGCAGTGCTTGGGAAACCATATGGGATGCCAGGGATCGAACCCGGGTTGGCCACATGCAAGGCAAACAGTCTACCTGCTGTACTATCGCTCCGGCCCCTAAATGTGTATTTTTACTACAAGCTGGGAGAGGCACTATTCCTAACCCCCACTTGTTTAAGAGTCATTTTTAAATAAGTTATGTTGATTACAACACATAAGACATATTTGAGAAATGCTTTCCATTATTATTAAATATTATGGGATTGATGTATCATAGCTATACCCACTGCCTTATTCCCCAGCCTCCCAGAGGTAACTTCTTAATGAAATGAAGGTTAAAAATACCTCACTTCCAGATTGAATGGGAAGCAAGAGAACTTCTCTTTTTTTATAGCCAAAAATAATAATAATAAATAAAAGACTTTAATCAAAGCCTGGTCCCCTTTGCCAGCCCCCTTCTCTCTTTCAGGGTCCCTACAAGTAGACTGGTTCATGATCAAATGCTCCTAAGAACCACGAAATAAATAATTCAGCGTTTTCTGCTACATATCAACTCTACTTATCCACCACGCCCCCTCAAATTACATATTCTGGCAAGATTTCTCACTTGTTAAAGCATTTAATTATTATGTTTGGCAGTCATGACTGGTTGCATTGTATAAACAAATGCCTACTTCAAACATTGAAACTGATTTTTTCATAGTCTGCCAGAAAAGCGAGACAATCTGATGTGTGCTTTGAACGTGCCACCTCTGATTATATCATTGGGGTCTGGGAATAGAATTTGGGCATTTGTCTGCAGTCCTTATTCCATAGAAACATTGGCTTCCTTTCCAGGAGGGCAAATCACACACACACACACACACACACACACACACACACACACACACGTTCCAAAAGCACTTTGAAGGTAAGCTCCCTTCTGTAAAGCAATTTTTTTCCTCTTGGAGCATGTGGACATCTATCTACTGCTTCCTGATTCTCACACATTCGGTGTCACCTGTGGCCTCAGCTAATTTGGTCCCATTTTCAAATCACAGAGGAACACTGATATTTCAATGAAGAACCTCCTCTCTTTCCACTATCAGATGTCACTTGTCATCCCATTGTTCATTGATTTGCTCGAGCGAGCACCAGTAATGTCTCCATTTGTCCCTGTCACATGCTAGTGTAGCCCAATGGCATCTGCTCACTCCAAGAACAGAACACAAAGAGCCTCAAACCGTTCATTCAGGGTCTTGACGAAGAAGTCTGACCATCTCGTAGGTGGGCGGCCATGCAGTCTTTTGATGTCTCGTGGAATCCAGTCAGTAACAGCTCTAGTCCAGTGGTTGTCTCTAAATCAAATTACGTGTCCAGCCCATCTGATTTTCAACGCCTTGGCAAAGGAGACAGCGTCTCTGATCCTTGATCATCGACGGAGGTCGGAACTCCAGATTCCTCCTCTCACTTGAGTGAAATGTGCTACTCCAAGCATAGCTCTTTCGATTCCTCTTCGGGATACCTGAATAGTGAATAGCGTTCTCATCCTCTCATCCTGTTTGCGTAGGGCCCGGCTCTCTCAGGCGTACGTTAGTGCAGGTGAAGTCGAGAAAATTTCTGTTCATTTTATTGCCCCATTTTTTGATGGGGTTAGATGTTTTCTTCTTGTAAATTCCAACCAGTGCCTTGTATATCCTTGATATCAACCCCTTATCTGATGGGTATTGGGTGAATATTCTTTCCCATTCCGTAGGTTGTCTTTGTATTTTGGTCACTATCTTTTGCGGTGCAGAAGCTTCTTAAGTTTAATATAGTCCCATTTGTTTATCTCTGTTTCCACTTGGTTGGTCAGTGGCGTGTCATCTTTGAATATACTGTTAGCTTCAATGTCGTGGAGAGTTTTGCCAGCCTTGTCTTCAGTGTACCTTATGGATTCTGGTCTGATGTTGAGGGCACTGGTGGAGGGATGTAAACAAAAGGCAATCATGAAAGCTCATAAGTTTGTAACTGTAACTCATGGTGACTCACTAGTGAAAAAGAAAAAGAAACCAAAAAATGGTGGAGTCAAAAAGATGTGCCTGGAGCAGGAGGTTCTTTGTCCTCTTAACCACTTCTTCGATGCTCTTGAAGGCATTCCACGCCACTCGCTTCCTCCTGCATAGTGGAGCCTGACCTTGGACTCTAGGCTCCACTATCAGATGCAACTAGAAATTTCAGAATGATTTCCTAGGGCATTTAGAAGCATAACATGTAGAAAAATCCTTAACACACGATTTCTTTTGAAGCTAAATTATTTTAAAAATCGCCTTTAGGAACACCAAGTAAAATGTGGTCGGAGGTCATGCGGGGGAAGGGTGACGCGTGCGGAATGTAGACTAGAGACTGAACGCAATGGCCACTCAACACCTTTATTGCAAACCACAACACCTAATCAGAGAGAGAGAACAAAAGGGAATACCCTGCCATAATGGCAGGGTGGGGTGTGGGGAGACGGGACTGGGGAGGGTGGGAGGGAGGCTGGGTTTACTGGTGGTGGAGAATGGGCACTGGTGAAAGGATGGGTTCTCGAACTTTGTATGGGGGAAACATGAGCACAAAAATGTATAAATCTGTAACTGTACCCTCACGGTGATTCACTAATTAAAAATTTTTCTAAAATTTAAAAAAAAAGAAATCTCAATACTTTAATAAATAAATAAATAAAAATCGCCTTTATTTAGGTACTGGGATTTACAATCTTGTTCCTCATACTTTACATGGATACGTGGTTGCAGCACTGCACTCAGCACTCGAGAACCCACCCCCCCACCGGTGTCCCAAGGGCCCCTCCCCCCACAGCCCCAATGTAAGCTCTGTTCTCTAGGAAAAATCTTCAGTTCTGGTAACTTTGACCATTTGTAGTTCTTTTATAATGTCTCTTTTTTAAAAATCTCATATTTGAGATAAATTTCTTCTTTTTTTCTAAATTGTGGAGGCAGTGATACCAACACACATAAGTAAATAGAGCTAAAGTCCTGGAATGCCAAAAATTTGTGAATCAATGATAAATTGATAATGTAATTTTTTTCAAAAACTATATTTGTACAGGTATACATGTTTTCAAAATTAATAGTATGAATAATTCTGTGCTGATGCATCTTAAGATTTGCATAAAATAGATAAGTCCTACAAATATATAATTTAGTAACAGTGTACAGAATTAAAAATTTAAGGAAAGAATCTGAATAGGCCTATAGATGAATGAACGTGTGTATTATCCTAAGAAAGGAAATCTTGGCTTTATGTTAGAAGATTATGTTATTAGATTATTGATAATGCTTAAGTGTCTAGATTAATAAGTAAAGGATTATAATAAAAATCTCTGTGGATTTTAAGAAAACCTGATCAGATATATAACATTTGATACAAATGAAATGTTAATTCATTATTGCCAATGTATAAAATAACCCTTAGCATGGGAGGAGTCCACGAATCTAAAAGAGAATCTAACCCTCTCTCCCCACTGTATACACAAAGTGCATAGTCATGAAAATCAGTTTTTGTTTTGCTTGGGGAGTGTGGGTTTAGGATCACACCCAGTGCTGAAGGGTTACTCCTCATGGGGCTCAGGGAAATATACGTGGTGCCAGGGCTCAAGCTAGTGTCAGCAGCATGAGGACCAAGAACCTTCTGTTCTCCCTCTCCAGCCCCCTAAGAAATCTATTGCAGGGGAAGAACAGATCTCTGCAGTGGATTCTCCCGTGAGTCTGTGAAATCCAGTCTCCCACCTTTTGTTCCTGGAAGCTGTTATGCTTGTCCTTGGACCTAGAGCTGGTGCTGAGGTAGAGCAAGTGTCTGAATCATCCAAGGAAAGTTCTCATTAGGACACAGGACTTACTTATTGAGAGGGGGGACTCCTATGTCCCTGTTAAAAAAAATTTGGTAAGGGTCAAATAGGGCCTTACTGTTAACCCTGAAGAGATCAGAAACTTCAGTGAGGCAGAACTTCTCACTCCTTGAGGAACTTGGATAATTGCTGTTTCACTTTAATAATGACAGTGATGACCCCACAGGCTGAGTTCTCTCCCCTTCCGACTTTCCCAAAATTAATCCCCAGGGAGTCAAATAAGCTTTTCTGAGAATGGTTTTCACCTAAAGGAGGTACTCAGAACCCACTAGGCCTGAGGCCTGAGCTGTTGTCACATCCCATGGTAAATATGCATTTATGGTATCTGGGGTTTCATTTATTTCAAATTGTATTATACCAGATTGTATTTAAATGGTTTCTAGAAAAAACTCACACCAATGGGACCTATTCATTATTTGCAAATGCAGTGATTAATCTCAAAGCTTTTATGTGACTTGATGAAGTGTGCCTCGCTGAGAACCGTTTCTTCCCAGTTCTGTTTTGTTTCGGTGCCACACCTGGTGGTGCTCAGGGGTTACTCCTGGCCATTTGTGAATCACTCCTGGCAGTGCTCAGGGGACCATATGGGATGCCAAAGATCTAACCCGAGTCAGCTGCATGCAAGGCAAGCGCCCTACACTCTGTACTGTCAAAATAAACCCAGTTTATTATGAGACACTTTAATTTACAAACCTTGTAATAGATTTTCAGGTATGCAATATCCTAACAACACATGCATCACCAGAGTATCAACATCTCTCCACCCATGTCTCAGGGTTCCCTCCCAGACACCCCTCTCCCTACTCCTGTGGTTAGGTCTGTAGGCTGTTGTCATTGGCCATTTGTTATTCCCTAACTACTTATTTATTGTCCACATATGAGAGAGATAATTCTTTATTTGTCCCTTTCCCTCTGACTCAGCATGATTTTTTTTCTACTTCTGTCCACATTGCAGTGAAAATGCCTGATTTCATCTTTTCCTATAACAGCTGACAATGGGTAATATCCAAGCTACATAAAGCACTTGCAATAAATAAAACAAGTATTTGTACTGCCAAGCCAGAGAGGTAGTACAGGGGTTAAAGAATTTACCTTGCATGATGCTGAACTTAATTCAGTCCTCAGAAATGCTTATGGTCCTTTGAGCACTGCCAGGAGTTATCCTTGAGCAAAGAGCCAGATTTAACTCCTGAGCATAGCTAGGTATGGCCCAAACTCCCCAAAATATTTTTTAAGGAAAGAAAAGAAAACCAGGGAGATTGCTGAATATACACCTCTTTCCTCAAAGAAACAACATATAGATGGCCAATAGAAATGTGAAAAAGTGCTCTTCATCTTTTTTTTTTCTTTTTGGGTCACATCCAGTACTGCACAGGGGTTACTCCTGGCTCTGCACTCAGGAATTACTCCTGGCGGTGCTCAGGGGACCATATGGGATGCTGGGAGTCGAACCCGGGTTGGCCACGTGCAAGGCAAACACCCTACCCGCTGTACTATAGCTCTTCATCATTTATTATCAGGGAAATGCAAATAAAAACAACAGTAACACATAAGCTCACACCAGCAAGATTAGCACATATCAAAAAGAGTAGAAACAACCAGGGCTGGCGAGGATGGGGGAGGGGGGGAGAGAAACCTCATCCTCTGCTTTGGGTGAGACTGTCATCTGATTTAGCCTCTCTGGGAAACAGGATGGAGAGGTCTCAAAAAAATTAAGAATTGTGAGTAATTTCACAGCCATAGCCACAGACAACGGCCACATTTGGGGAGCTGCAGGGAGTTCCCTTCTGCTCAGCAGCCACTGTGGGCCGGGTGCTTGGGGCACGGTTTCGTATTTCCCGCCTCCTTCATCATGCGATAACAGATGCCGGCTGGTATTCCCGATCAGGGTCTGAGGCTGATCAGTCAGTCCAGATGGTTCGGGATTGGCCTGGTGAGTGGTGACGCTGCAACCCAGCAGTGCTGACCACCACCAGGGCCCCCCGATGCTATTCTGACACTCCATGGATTATACCCAGGTGGTGCCAGGGACCAGACTCGAAACTTTGTGCATGCAACAGCTGTATCCCAGCCCTTTGAGTAGCCTCCATGCCCCCCCTTCTCATCCCCCTTGTGCACCATTTATGAACGCACGGAGTTGGCAAGACTCACGCGGCCACGAAACCTGCCTCAAGTGACACGATTCCAAGGCAGCAGAAGCAGAACAGCAGCTAGGTGTCAGGCACCAGCCTGTGCCCTTGGCCCTTCGCGTGGCCTCCGTTGTGTCTTCTCAGATCAGCTCATCTGGTTTTGCCCCTTTCTCAGCTAAGCCGGGGCCTGGGAAGAAGGAAGGTGCTACTTCTCCAACTCCATCTTCTACTCTCCACATTTCCTATATACAGGTGGACTCCATCCTTTATCTTTGTGTTTGAACCATCCCCAGCAGTGCTTGAAGTGACTCCTACTTCGGTGTTAGGGGTCACTCCTGGAAGTTTTGGAGGGTTTGAGGAAGACAGGGGTGGAGGGTGGGAAACATGGGTGGCAGGATCAAATTTGAGCCTCCTGTATGCAAAATATGCATTCAGTCCACTGAGATATTTCTGCATTCTTAGAATTTTGTTTTCTTTTTGTCTTTGCTTTCTCTTTTGTACATACCCTCTTCCCCGCTCCCCTGCCCTTTCTCCTCAGGACCTTAGAGCTATTTTCAGTGTAGCCTGATTTGTCTTTTTATTTTGTCCCATCAATTTTATATCTGCATATTGCACATATAGGTGGAGTCATCTATCATATCCTTGTCTTTTTTCTCCTAACTTATTTTGTGTCACATAATTCCCTGGAGTTCTTCTCTTTTGTTGCAGGTAGAAAATTCTTTTTTATAGATAAATAGTAGAGTAGTGATGTATAAATGTACCTCTTTTTTCAATCATATGTTAATAGGCCCTTTAGTTGCTTCCATATTTTAACTACTGTAAATATTGCTGCTATAAGCATTGAGGTGGAAAAACTTTTGATGTGGATTTTTTCATGTTTTTGGGATAGATACTAGACAGCAGAATTGTTGGACCTTCTGTAGCTTTATTTTATTTTCTCAAGGAAGTTCTCAAGACAGTTTTATTGTGGACTTAAATGATAAAGCATCTTTTGGAATAGGTGAGTAAGCATGAGAATTATTTAATCCTGGAAGATGAAGTTGAATCACAAAAAGGAAATTTAACTTAATATCAAATGGTCATGATTCAGTATTTTTAATATATAGATAAATTACATTATAAATTTATTTTTATTGAATAACTGAGATCTAGAGTTACAAAGCTGTTCGTGGTCAGGATTCAGTCAGACAGTGTCCCAAGACCCATCCCTCCACCAGTGTACATTTCCATCAATGTCCCCATGTCCCCAGTTTCTTCCCACCACCCTCCCCCACAGCCTGTTACTATAGCGAGCACTTCTCTTCTCTCTCTCTCTCTCTCTCTCTCACTCTCTCTCAATCTCTTGCTCACTCTCTCTCTTGTTCACTCTCTCTTGCTCTCTCTTTTTTTAATAAGAATTTTATTTTATTGAATCACCATGTGGAAAATTACAATGTTTTCAGGCTTAAGTCTTGGTCATACAATGCTGAAACAACCATCCCTTCACCAGTGCCCATATCCCACCACCAAAAAACACACACACACACACACACAAAAAAAACACAGTACACCTCCCATCCCGCCCAACCCGCATCCCCCCAACCCGCCTTGTAACTGATAAATTTCACTTTACTTTCTATTTACTTTGGTTACATTAAATGTTTCAACACTAACCTCACCATTATTGTTAGGAGCACCCCACTAGAGTCAGACCTGTTGTGCGGCCGTGCGGTTTTGGATTTCTATACTTTAACAACTAAGTCCAGGGAGATTTCTTCCGGATGTTGGATCATTGCAAGCTTGTAAACCCCATCTGTGGTCGTCATAATATGGCAGTCCCTACGCCCTTCATCCCCAGGAAGGGAGAGGTGTCTCTAGCTCTTTTGCTCTCAATCTCTCTCACTCACTCGCTCTTTCTCTATCTCTTTTTTTTGCCATTACAGATTTTGCAATGCAGATACTGAGAGGTTATAGTGTTTGTTCCTTTACCAATTTTCAGCAAGAGTTTATTTTTTTTAAGTCTAGTAAAAACAAAATTACTAACCACAAGATAGAAAGGATTCAAACAACAGAAACCACAACAAATGCTCAATGAATTAAAGAGTCTCAATTTGGCATAGCACAGTTTCTGCTATAAAGGAGAAAAATTTATTGAAGGAAAAAGTGCTTAGGGGAAATATTAACAAATATAATTATTTAAAATTTAAAAACCTTTTAAATTCAAAAGCAAAAGAAGTGGGAAAATATCGCTAGTGAAGTTGTACTTGATTATATACACATAGACACACAAGCATACACACACACAAGTTCATATAAGTGGGAGCACAATATCAGAGCTTTGTTGGGTAAATGATCCAGTAGCATCAGTGTTGGTTTTGAAGCAGCCCTTGCAGAGCCAGTGGCACCTCAGGCTATTTCATAATGTGGAAAACCAAATCTCAAGATACATACAAACCGTTTTTAAGCAAAAATTCCTACCAAGTAGAAGTCAAAGGCCAGCATTGTATAAGTTGTAGTAAACCATAGACCCTTGCATTATTATTGATGATATAAATGTATTTGATCTTTTTTGACTAAAATCCACAATATTTAGCAGCACTGTCATCCTGTTGTTCATCTATTTGCTTGAGCGGGCACCAGTAATGTCTCCATTGTGAGATGGTTGTTACTGTTTTTTGCATATCAAATATGCCACGGGTAGCTTGCCAGGCTTTGCCATGAGGGCAGGATATACTCTCGGTAGCTTTCAGGGCTCTCCGAGAAGGACGGAGGAATCGAACCCGGGTCAGTAGCATGCAAGGCAGTTGCCCTACCCGTTGTGCTATTGCTCCAGTGTGAGATATTAAACTCTTACTACTTAGGCTGCAGCATTCTTCCGGGGAATTTATCCCAAGCATATTGTGAGATAAGCATTTATTGAATAACTGTGGTGTTAGAAGCTGTGAGAAAGACATGAAGGAGAGGGACTGGAGAGATAGCACAGCAGGTAAGGTGCTTGCCTTGCACTCAGCTGGCTCAGGTTCAATCCCCAGCATCCTATATGGTCCCCCTAGCTTGCCAGGAATGACTCCTGAGTGCAGAGCCACGAGTGACCCCTAAGCATAGGTATGGCCCCAGAACAAAACAAAAAGCAGACAAACAAAAAAAGAAAGATGTGGAGGAGATAGATTCTAATGCAATTGCAAGAAGTAACTAGGGCAGTTCAAGCACACTAAAACAGTACACACACATTTGAAAATGGTTTCCAGGGATTGGTTGTATTGGTAAAATATTATGCTAGCTAAATAATTAAAAATAGAAAATTTGTATTTGCCGTAATCACCCACCACCTTCTACCCAAATTCCCTCTTCTCTTCCATGTTAACCCTTGAGAGGGGGTGACATGCCAGCCCCCAAGGTATCAACCCCACAGACCTTTTCTCCCTGCTTCCTCCCTCCTCACCTCACCCACACCTACCCAGTGACCCCGATGCCTTCTTTAGGTTGCTGCCTTCTCTTCCTGGCTGGGTTTTCAGCTCCCCACTTACATACTCTGATCTGTTGACCCACGTTGTTGAGAGTGTTTTCAAAATGTAGAACTGATCTTGGTCATCACCTCTTTCAAACCTGCATTGCTTCTGGATAAAGTATGCCTGTGATCAGATGTATAAAGCTATTCCTTTTTCTTCTGAGATTTTTATGCATTTTATTTTCATAAAGTAGTTAATAATAGTTCATTCCAGAGAATATTCAAACACCCACCCCACCAGTATCTTCCCACCACAATAGGAGGGAAGTGTATGAAGGTTGTTGTATTTTATTCTGGAGCCATTTAAGCCCATACATAAGAGAATACAAGCAAGTATGTTAAAATCAAACAAATGTGTGCTACTTTAGGTATATCAGTGGGCTAGAGTACAAGAGGTCGTGTGGCTGAGAATGCGGCCGCATGCTCCAGGAAATATTGCATCACTCTATTCTGGGAGCTTTATTTTATAGTCTCTGGATTTGGCCATTGATGAAATTACATGGCGCTGGGGGCAGTTTGTGGGTGTGACTGCCAAGCTACTGGAAAACTGGGGAGCTGGGTGGAGGATAAGGCTATTCCTACAGCCCTCAGTAATCAAATTTCTCTTCCTTCTCACAACTGCTCTCTCTTTCTCTCTTATTCCTCTCTCTTTCTCTCTCTCTCACACATACACGTGAAATGAGAATTATATCTCTCTCCTCATCAGTGATGATGACTTACATTTAAAAGGCCAAGAAACAAGCGATGCTGGCAGAGATGCAGAAGAAAAGAAAAACTCTAACTTGATATACATACCTATGTTCATTTTGACACTATTTACTATAGCCAAGATGTGGAAACAACCCAAGTGCCCAGTGACAAATGAGTGGATAAGGAAATTGTAATATATGTACATAATAGAATACTACTCAGCTATAAGAAAAGAAGCAGTCTTTTATTTGCTACAACATGGATATCTTGAAACGAGAAAGCTGAGGAAGGAAGGACGTCTGGGAGAGGAATGAGGAGTCTGTAGCTATGGAGTCAAGGGTCTCAGACACTTTGGAGATCTAGAAGTGAGGTAACTATCTACATCAAAACCATGATTCACCACAAAACCCATGACCCAAACAATAATAAGTTAAAAATATATTTTAAATTCACTTGCGAAGGAGGAGGGGTAGAGAGCAGGAGGAAACTTTGTATCATTGATGGAGGGATGCTGAGCTGGTGGTTGGTTTGAGTTTGAACATTACATGACTGAAACAGCACTGTTAATCATAGTGAATTTTTTTAAAGGAACTGTCACAGATTTGACAAGCTCTCTTTTTTTTTCCTTTTTGGGTCACACCCGGCAATGCACAGGGGTTATTCCTGGCTCATGCACTCAGGAATTACTCCTGGCGGTGCTCAGGGGATCATATGGGATGCTGGGAATCGAATCTAGGTTGGCTGCCAGCAAGGCAAACACCCTACCCGCTGTGCTATCACTCCAGCCCCGGAGATTTGACAAATTCTGATAGCGGAATATCTAGTTTCCCTTCTGTTCCACAATTTTAAAGTCTATTAATTGATTTTAGTATACATCGTATTTGTGATCTTACATGTTTCTACGAGTATTATCTAATTCTTAAAAATAATCATAAAAGGGGTATTAATTCCCAACTTTCTCTAGTAAAATGTTTTAACAACCTACATTTTTAATTCCTGAAAAAGTTTTAGTAACTATAAAATGAGTATGAAAAAATCTCATTCTGTGCCATTAATGGTTCTTTATTTGTAGATAAGAGCTATTTCCTAGAGGAAAGTATCCAAGTTAACATCAAAGGCCTTAGTAAACAGACTTTTTATGTTATGTTCAGCCTGAATTACCCATCTTGACCCAATCTAATTGATGTGAGTACCAGGAATTAATTTTGTGCAGATAGGGATAAAGACTAATCCAGGTCAATCAACAGCTTGTAATCAATCCACGTATTCTTTTTAAAAAGAGAGGAAAATGTGGGCTCATTCTCTGGCTTAAGGTATTGTGCCAATCTAATAGAGGATTTTAAATTTTTATGGAGCTCAAATTTCAGGGTGAAATTACAAATAACAAAGGTTTTGCTAAAGCAGATGGTTATTTCCAACAGCCAGACTTGCGGTTTGGAGTTTGTTCTTGCCATCTGTAAAATCAAATAAATGAGTATGTGAAATAAAAAGAAAAAACATTTCTAGAGGTCTCCTAAATATGGTGGTAAAACATGAACTTGATCATTAGAATTATCATGAGTATAATGGTTATTAAAGCCTGAACTCTTTGGATAGTAGTATTTGATAGTAAACTGGAAATCAGTCTTAACTTCATCAGCATCTATTTCTGAGAAGATAGAAAATGAAGGGATGAAAATATGAAAGTTCATGTTCTATAAAGTTTTAGGGTGTTAAACAATTCTTGTTCAACCGCGTTTGTGAGGAAGGTCCATACCTTGTTATTTTAATATAGAGGTGAAGTTTAATGTTGATATTATTCTGACTCTTTATAGAGGGTTTGGCATGAGAATGCTCTATTTGGCTTTATCTGGGTTGCAGTGTTTAAAGTACAGTTTCACAGTTTTTAATTTTAATTCAGGTATTAGTCTTACATACTAAGCCACAAAAACTCATTATTTGTTAACTTCTTGAGCTATATGGCCATACTCATCGATGTAGAATTTTTAGAGATCTCAAATCTAAATGGGAGATAAGTACAAGCACAATGATCTTTAAACCACAATGATCTCTTTGAATAATCCATAAAATAAAGAAAGTATATTAAGTTGACCATGTTTTCCCATGGGAATGAGTTTATAATTATAGACTGCTTTCTTTACCAGAAGTTAGGATCTAATTATAACAGTAGCATGTTTTTTAAAAAAACTACAACAGCTATAATAGAAATATCACACGCACTAATTATATTAAAATCCTCAGGGCACTAGAGCTCATTCATTCAGTTACCAAGTGCTCAATGAGTGTGTACTATGTGCTAGGCTCCCTTCAGGCCCTAGGTATTTGATGCGAACAAAAACACACACCACCCTTTCTATTATCAGTGTGTCCCAGGGAGGGGAGGACTATAAGTCATTGAAAGTTATGAAGCTGGAAAGGAAGAAAATGTTGACCTGGCCTTCCAAAGGTGGTGAGCAGATCTGACAGACCAGGCCTGTCAGAAGAGCGATGTGGAGAGGCCTTGGTGGGTCCCTGGGGAGAGTTGGAGAAGGGCGACGAGCCTGGCAAGGTCCAGGAGAGGAAACCAGCAAGGCTGACAAAGAGGCAGGGACTAGACATGGAAGATGCTCGAGACCAAACTGAAGGTTTGATCGTTTTCCTAGGAGAAATAGAAAGGCGCGGTAGTTTCTGTTTGAGTGAGGGTGGAGTAGCATCCGATTTACAACATGAAAAGATCACAGGAGAATCTACTTACTCCGGGAGAAGTTCAGAGAAAGCTTGTATAGAAACAAAAAAGCGGTGGTCAGGATAGAGATGGAAAATAGTGACGATGTGGAGGAAGACTAGGGGTGATTTTGTTTATTTATTTATTTATTTATTTATTTATTTTGCTTTTTGGGTCACACCCAGCGATGCACAGGGGTTATTCCTGGCTCATGCACTCAGGAATTACTCCTAGTGGTGCTCAGGGGACCATATGGGCTGCTGGGAATCGAACCCGGGTTGGCCGCATGCAAAGCAAACACCCTACCCGCTATGCTATTGCTCCAGCCCCACTAGGAGATTTTGATTTGAACATCTGGTATCAGGGATAAAAGGTGGAACCAAAAAAAGAAAAAAAAACGACTTCATGATTCCTGGGTATTATAACCACAGAGAAGGTAATGGCCTTTCTAAGGAGAGGCTTTGCTTTGGTATGAAGGTTACATTTACTTTAGGGTTCCCTGTGACATCTCAAAGCTGAGATATCCTCACTTGTCTACCGGGCTGATCCTCAAATGTTTGGACTGAAGTTAGAAACAAATCAGAAGATGCCTCCCGGAAAGGAAACTGGGAAGGAATTCCAGTACAGGTAGGTGGCAGAGCAGGACAATGGACCAGGGTCCCTGAAGGAAGACAGTGCTTCAAGAAGAACAAGCAGGACCCGAAGTGTCACTACCAACAAGTTACATGCGATGGTCACAGCTGATGGAATAAGTAGCTCTCTATCAGAGATTACTATTTGGGCGGTCGGCGAGAATGGGGGAATAATTAGATGGAGTGCATTGGGGTGGAGATGAGGCTGAGTACAGAGAGCACTTTGCACAGAGAGGAGAGCGAAAGCCAAAGGAGGAGTACACTGGGCTGGCCAGGGGCCTGTCCTCTGAGATGGGCATCTTTGAGCACATTGCCCTGCTCATGTTCCCTCCAGCTTGCTCACTGGGGTAGAGAGAGAGAAGAGATGTCTTCAACAGCTAACACACACCAAGACCTGTTTACATACACACCAATATAAATTCCACCCAAAATTACAGGTGATTAGTTGAGGGATGCACTAACATTGACAGAAATCACATGTGTTGCTCTTTCCTCCTGGGGGAACACTCCAAAACAAAGGATGTGATCATGGCATGTAGGAGTCAAGAGTGGAGGGTTTTAGCAGTATCCTGTTCTGAACAGTTCAGCCTGGGTGTTGGTTATTATGTAGAGGAAAGACATGACTGCGGATGCTATCAACCTTTCATTTCGTTTTTTGGAGAAACTTCATAGAGTTCCCTCCAGTTGCTCATGTTGGGAACAAGTCTAACAAATGATTCCTCAGCCTCCCAATTTAGAAAACAGGTTTTACTTCCTACCTCTTGGAGGAGCAGTTAGCTGTGTGTCATCACTTTTTAATGCAGTACATTAACCCAAAGACATTGCCAAGTACAGAGCAGACTGGGTGGTATTGAACAAAACCAAGCCATCGATAAAGCCACCTTGAGGCCCCAGAGTGTGGGGACAGTCTCCAACCTGAGGATGAACTTAAGTCTAAATGTTGCCCTTCCCCACTTTCCTCTGGACCTTGAATGCAGAATGAAATTTGGAGCCAGATCAATGTGCCTATCTCAGCCTGGCCAACATCACCGGAAGGGCAGCCTGCTCGACAGAACTTGATGCCTTGCAGCCAGCCTGTGGTTCTGTCCTTACTGTCTTGTAAGTTAGTAAACACACAGACTCCCCTTTGTCTGGCATGGACTCCATCCACTCTGCACCTGTATAGATCAAAGCCAAGCCATGGCAGCCTGCTTCCTAAGCAATGCACCCCCGCTCCGCCCCCATCCAGTGAAGTCAGCCTTTCCTGAGACCATCCAGCCCCGCTTTGATGGGTGAGCCTGCATGGCTGATACTCTGGAAAGAACCATTCACCTATGGCCAAGTATCTGAAGCTGAATCAGCCACCCATGTAAAAAGCCCATGTGGCATAAAGCTTAAAACTGTCCCCAGCCATCCGAAAGGCCAACTGTGTGACAGTACAAACGGACCTAACCCTATGACAACACAACAGTCTGCTGTCAATTACCAAATAAACACTGGTGGCCACCCTTCGTGTCTACAGCGAGTGTCTGCCAGAAACATCAAGCCGTTTTGTTCCCCGAATGTTCTCCATGAGCTAAGCCACCAGATGCCGGGGCCTGGGGTCAGAGCAATAAAGACCTCTTCTGTTCCACCCAGGTGCTGAACCGGCCTGGAAATTGGAAAAAAAAATTAATAATAAGGCAGGTGGGGGCTGACCTCCCAGCTTTCTCCCTAGCAGAGTTGTTCTCTGTAGACAGGTGCGCATGCCCTGTCAGACTCGGACAGTGCTCCCAGGAAGGAGTGGACGTTGTGACTGATAAATCATTGACAGATAAAGCAAGATCATGTGCTCCCTCAGCACAGCCCTCCGCCCCCAGAGAAGTAGAGGTGGGTGACACCTGCTCCATTGTCCCTTCACCACTGACCATCTCTTCACTGACTTCCACCGCCCAAGAGAGACCTGAAGTTCTGGGAACTGCTCCCAGAGAGAAGAAAACTTGAGGCCTGAGAAGGAAATTCTCCATAAACAGCCTTACTGCCAAGAGCTTCTCCCATCCCTGCCCCCATCAGCCTCTCCCTGCAGACTGTGGTAGGAAATTACAGGTAGGTGGCTCAATTCACAACTTCACGGTTGACAGCTCTGTCATCACAGCCTGATGCTTTGATCCCATCAGCACCTGCTAATTCCCTCCATGTGCCCTGAACTATGTAGGTCCTAAGAAATGACCTAGCAGAGCCTGCGCCAACCTTCTTCCTCTTTTGTGACTGAACGGGGGCAGGTACCGATGCTCATGGGCAAAAGAGCCTGTAGCTCCTCATCCCCCTAAGAGAGCAGAAGGCAGCATGTGTGAACTGAGCTCTGTCTCCTGAGCCGTATTGGCTCTTTCAAAGCTAAGAGTCTGATCCTGGTTTTCTTAACGTCTTGCCTGAGGAAAATGTATTTCCTTCTCCGGTGAATATTCCTTCCCACGTGCAGGGTAGGAGAGAATAAGGAGGATATAGTGGGAAAATGACCCCGTGCACCTGCAGTGGAGCTGTTTCCCCTTGCATCATGATGGAAGGGCTCGGATGACCAGTGGCCACAGCCTAAGGAAGTATATGTGTATGAGCTGGGAAGGGTGGGGCGGACCTTCACTGGCAGGATATTCCTCTTCTTCCTCTTCCTGACCACATTTCTCACAGCAGTTAGGGTCATGACTCAGCCTCCAGTTGGGAAAAACTGGAGACTGAACTTCCACCTGTCGCAGTGGGCCTACAGAACAACAAAGTACTGGGTACCGTCGTAAAACCCGAGCTTGAATTGACATCGTGACCCCAGTATCCAGGGCCTGGTACCACTGAAGCAAAGATGACATCCTACTTGATGGTGCGAAAAAGCCAGGAAGAGGCTGCCTTCAAAATTATAGTTTGTGTCAAATCATCCTGGAACAGGGAACAATGAGGTTTCCAAGGGCCTGAGTGCAGAAAAGACAAAGAGATGTCAAAAGATTTTAGTGGCAGCTGGCAAGGCATGGCGGGGAGTGGCCACCATGGGGGCCCAGGGAAGTATGAAGGGACCAGGCAACTTGATTGGTATGGCCCTGGACCAGTGTTGATTCTCTTTGTCCCACTGCTGATGTGCTAGGCCTGACAGTCATCAAGGTCATGGTCCCAGATTTCAGGACATTCCCAACTCAAGTATATTGGCTTCATCATTTCCCTGGCTGGACCCCAGGATCATCATGGCCCCAGTGGTAGTTGACTACAGACACTCTTGGCTCCCTGACTATAGCAAGGCAAGCACTGAGTATCTGTACTGTGTGGTGTTTCTGAGGCTCAGTGAGGTTTGGGGATAGCTGGTTGAGTGAGGGGGACAAGTATACATAAACAGGAAGTTGTAAGGGACTGCCCAAAGAGCTATGAAAACAGAGAGGAGGTAGTGGGGAATTGCCTATGTGGGGCCTGGGGAATTGTCATTGGCGTGTTCCATGGTTCCTTTTTCCCATTTCTCCTCGCACCCTGGTGACTGATAACAGCTGAACAGGATTCTTACTGTCTGAGTCGGAGCTGTTTGCTGTACTTCAGAAAGGCTCCAGGATGGAGGGATGTTAGAACACTATTCGACTGAAACCCAATCATGAAGAGCTTGGTAATGGTGACTATCGCATGGTGACTCAATTAAAATATAATTTTAAAAAATGCTCCAGGGGCTGGAGAGATAGTACAGTGGGTAAAGTGCCTGTCTTGCATGTGGCTGACCTGGATTTGATCCCTGGTATCCCATCCTGCTCCTGAGCACTACCAGGAGTGATTCCTGAGTGCAGAGCCAGGAGTAACCCCTGAGCATTGCCAGGTATGGCCCAAAAAAAAACAAAAACAAAATAAAATTAAGGAAATAAAAATGTTCCAGGCCTTGTGTACTTTAGCCCCCTGGGAATGGCGCTTCAGGTAAGAGGCAGCAGGAATGCTAAAGACCCCAAAGAGGAACCTAGAGGGAAAGTGTTAGTAGCCCTTTGGTGTCTTTATAGATGCTCTTGCATTCGGCATCACTGTGTTATCTCTGCAATCTCACACTGAAGAGGCCCCAGGTGCCTTCTGCTTACCCGGATGAACAGATTCTCCTGGATTCTCTGCTGCCCACCCCCTTCCACTCCCATTCAGGTTTCTGCAGTGGGACCTGCATTTGGAAGGGACATGATCCAAGGTGAATGACCACTCAGTTCTCTCCCCTAATGCATACGTAGTCTTGAGCCCTTCTCAAGATCCTTGCCTGACCCCATGCCTCCCACCCAAGTACAGCCCTCAGGCCTGAATCCTTGGCTTCCCTTCCCTAGAGTCATCCCCTGCTCATAGGGAGTGGCCCCCACAGAAAGCAGGTTCAGTTGCCTTCGTGACTCCAGAGGTCACAGACATAGACTGTTGAAAGACTCTTTGCCCTTTTCCTAAAAGTCAGCTCTTTCGGAACTCCATCAGAGCCCGGCTCAGCCCTCTGTAGCAACAGAGTTGTCCACAGGGGCCCCCACATTTCCTAGGAGATGCACCGCAGGGAGGAATGAGCCTGTAGCTCTCACTGGAGGATGCCTAGTGAGTGACCACTGAGCCACAGTGTGATGCTGAGATGCAGAGGGAGCAGAGTCAATAGCCTCCTATTCTGATGTCATTTCACTTGATTTAGGGAGGGTTGAACCATGCCCAGTGGTATTCCTGGCTCTGTGCTCAGGGGGGGACTCTTAGTTGGCCTCGGGCATCATATGCAGTGCCTGGGATCAAATAAGGACAGCACCATGCAAGGCAAGCTCCTTGCCCCCTCTAGTATCCCTCCAGGCTCCTCTGATGTCATTTTAAACTCCCAGCTTTTATTTCTACTTTCCCTCCATTTTGCAGTAATACCAAAGTCTTCCAAAATCATGGAAATGTCTAAATAACAAGGACACAGTAAGGGAGATGTTAACTAAACGACTCTGTAAAGCACATGTTCTCACTGCACTGCTGCCTTTTTTACCCAGTTCTGGGCTTAATAAATAATAATAGTGGGGGAGATGAAACAATAGTACTGTGGATAAGGCATTAGCCTTGCACGACTCCTGATCCAGGTTTGATCCCCAACACCCCACTGGCCCCTGACATCCTGGAGTAATCCCCGAATGCAGCCAGGAGTAGTCCAAAAAGAAACCCGGACAGGGCCAGCAACACCGGGGGGCCAGAAGGAGGAGGTGCCGCCAGCACACCTTCTCCAGATGGAGCCCTGGCGACACTGAGCAGCAACTAACATGGCTCCAGGATTCGGGACTGGGACACATCCGAGCCGCGCGGCCGCTAATGCGGCCTTTTCTAAAACCTGAAAACATACAATCTTTGAATGGAAAACTAATTATCAAATGCCTCCTTATTAGGGTTATCTTGTTTGGGGATATAACTCCCACAACAATAGTGAGTTTTGTGTTGAAATATGGAACGTAATCAAGGTGAAGAGAAAATAAAGTGAAATTCATCAGTTATACAGTTGGGGTTGGGGGCGGGGAGTATACTGGGGATTTTGGTGGTGGAATATGGGCACTGGTGAAGGGATGGTGTTTGGATACGGTATAACTGAGACATAAACCTGAGAACTCTGTAACTTTCCACATGGTGATAAAATTTTTAAAAAAATAAAAATTTTTAAAAAATTAAAAAAAAAGAAACCCGGACAATAATAATAATAATAATAATGTGACCGGTGTCAGGGGGAATTTGGAGAAACTGCCTGCCTTCTACAAAATCAACCTTGTCCTATTAAATAAGGTATAACTGGGGAAAGGAGAGGAAGAGTGATATCAGGTATGAATCGTCCCATCCTGGGTGTAACTCAGTGATGTCACCAGAGGAATTAACAATATCAGAAATCTCTCAGACTTCCTACAATTAATTTGAGCTTAGTTCCACCCAGGCTGAATGAATTTTGTCTTTTGAATTTTTATTTTGGTTTGGGGTTTGTTTCTGTTTTGTTTTGGAGCCACACCTGGCAGTGCTCAGGGCCGACTCCCAGTCTATGCTCAGGGGTCCCTCCAAGCAGTGCTCAGGGGACCAGATGCTGGGGATGAAAGCCAAACCTCTAGCACTCAAAGTGTGTGCTCAGCCTGCTAAGCGACCTCGACAGCCCAAAGCTGAATAAAGTTTCAATACCATGCTGCTCAAGAGGTTCTAGAACTTTCTATCACTTGCCCCTCCCGCAACAATAATGCAATCATCAGTCTCTAACCAAGGTGCACCTGGCATTCTGGTTAGAATAGCAAGGAGCATAAATGAGCAACAAGCATCTGTGAGTAAAATTCCAGGTCCACCTACTCAGGCTGAGGCAACTCCAGCTGTCTCACCAGGAGAGAGCAAAGAACTAGGGCATTGGAAATTGAGCCTTAAAAAAGAAGAAGAAGAAGAAGAAGCCTTTGAAAGTTTACATGATGATAAATTTTTATTGAATCTTTTTATCAACTTTCCTCATCCACTAAAGCTACTCCAGTTCTATGATGGGAACACTCAGAACATAAGAAATACTTTTCAGATATTATAAACAAATTCTGTTTATCTAGAGAATGATCTTCTTTGCGGAAAGGGCAAAAACTGCCCGAAGTTTCAACTCAGCAGAGAAACTTGGATGAGGAAAGAGAAGTGGCTCGGGTGGGGGGGCCCTCCTTGCCCCTCCCCACACCTTGAACTTCCTCCCCTACACACTCATTTTTTTTTTCATGCTGAAACATTAAGCTTCTTCACGTCCACAAGTGAAGTCTCAAAATACCAAATACCGACATGCCTTCTGTATAAACACTTCTCTGCCTGGACCACCCTCTTCCATGGGCGAGCTCCGTTCACGGCCTGACTGGTTTCTCCCCCCCTGCCCAACTTTCCCTGGCCCTGCTGAGGGAAGGCTCGCAGCACAGGCCCGGAGAATGTGGGTGGAGGACAGAGGCGGGTGGGTGGAACTGCCCGGACCTGTCTGCTCTGGGCGGAGCACCTGTCCCAGGTGGACACGATTCTCCTGACGGTGGCAGTCTGACAGGGCCATCCCTTCCCCAACGCCCATTGTGACCAGGGCCGCCCAGGTGTCTGCTGCCAGCCACCATGGTGGGGGCCCTGGTCAGAGGCTGGAGGAACCGAAGTGCTCCCCGTCGGGCCGGAGCCAAACTGGCCACGCCACAGAGCCAAGATGGAACCCGGAATCTGGGTATGTGTGTGACACTTGACAGGGCTTTTTTTTTTCTAAGGCTTCAGGAGGGAGACTGTGTTTCCCAGCTTGATTCTCCGGCCTTTTCAAATAGAAGGGGCAAACCTGGGTTTCTCTCCCTGTTACTATTAATTATAACTTACTCCGTTGTGTGGGGCTGGGGGGAGGCAGGCGGAGGAACGTTCTCTCTTCCTCCTGCAAAGGCACAGGGGCCTTCAGCGGTAGATATTCTGTGAAGGAGGAGTGTTCCATCTTCTTTGCTTTCCAAAGCTCTTGTTCTACGATGCCATCCTCATTCAGTGTTACTCACCTCTATCTAGTAGGAGAAAAGAGGTTTCCTGGCCTTTGGCAAATTCTAATTGAAATCATATTCTTTTATTAACTCTAGTCTGGGAAATGATCAGAGATTGCTTTGGGGTTTCCCCACTCTTTTATTTTTTTTTCAATTTTCTGTTACTGTTGTCCGGTAGCCACGTGACCAAAACGGACTAGTGACCACAATGTATTCTTAGTCCAAAGCCATTGAGTTCTTTTCTGAAACAAATAGAAGTGTGTTGGAGTGAAGGGCTTGACAACTCCCTGAACTCAGCCTCTTCTGTGCAGTCCTCAGACTTCTTCATGATACCCATTTAGAAGGGTGTGTTCTGGCCTTCCTGATCACTGATCTGTGGAGAAGCCAGAGGCAGCTGAAGAAGCAGGAGGAGTCATTCCCGGGGCTCCGAGCTGCCTCCTGCCCTTCAAAAATACTTCCTCTGAGGCACAGAGATAGCTCAATGGTTGGAACATATATTTGCTTTGGGGTGGCCTGACTTCAAAAATCCCAAGCACAGAGCCTGGAGTAGCCCCTGAGCGCCACTGGATGTAGCTCAAACACTCAAGTTCCCCCAAGAAAATTTTTACTTGACTCAGACACTTACTTAGCAATCAATATAAATGCTCTTCCATTTCAACAAACATGTATTTAAAGCTAATATATGGCAGGTATTCTTCTCAATACTGGCATGGTTTGATCTATGCTTAATCTATGTTTAAGGGGTGCCAAAACCAACTGTTGTCATTTGTTTTATTTTGACGTGGTTTCCAGTCATACTTATCAGTGATCTAGAAGAATTAAGCCAAGAGATTATTTTAGAAGTGCTCTGATAAGTAATCACTACAAATAGGAAGTTAGCTATTTCACCAGACATTCAAAAGACATGTCTTCTGTGGATAAGTTCTGTGGATAAACTGCCAAGGGATTATGATTTATTTGTAACACCTCGCATTTGGTAAGAAGTATGAATCATAGCATTTCAAACAGTGAGCAACTCTTTTGCTCCTACTAAGTTTATTTAACAATATTCAGAGCTCATAAGGTAGCAAAGTAATGAGCTAATGTATAAGAAATGGCAATTCTCTTTTTTAAAACAGCTTCACTGAGATATAATTTTTTTGTAAACTTTTTATTTTTTTATTTTTTTATTAGTTTATTTTTAATTAGAGAGTCATCGTGAGGGTACAGTTACAGATCCATACATCTTTGTGTTCATGTTTCCCCCATACAAAGTTCGATAACCCATCCCTTCACCAGTGCCCATTCTCCACCATAATTTTTAAGCCATACTGTTCACCCATTCTAAGGGCACCTACTCATTGGCTGCTGGTGTATAATGCTATTTGCCTGGTTGAATTTGAAATAAGATATCTATGACATTGAGCTTGTTGCTTGGACCATTTTTGACTCTCCAATTAGGTGCATTCCTAACATTTGCAATTTTGTGCAGCTATCACTGCAGCCACTTCTAAAACATTTTCATCTCCTCAAACAGAAATCCCATAAGCACTGGGGAGGAGCTTCCCTGCCCCTGCTTTTGGTAACTACTCAAAGAGCCCATTTATTAGACCAGTCTAGGTAGCACTGTAGCACTGTCATCCCGTTATTCATCCATTTGCTTGAGCGGGCACCAGTAACGTCTCCATTGTGAGACTTGTTACCATTTTCAGCATATTGAATACATCACTAGTATAGAAGTAAAATCATGCACCATCTGTGCTCTTGTATCTTTCTTTCGCTTAATGTAGGAATTTTGAGATGCATGACAAGTATTAGACCTATACTTTTTCTTATCACTGGTGAGACAGGATGTTGTCATTCCCTTTATTTTTATTTGTGTGTGTGTGTGTGTGTAACAAAACAAGTTGATTCAGAAAAATAAAGGTAGGCTAGCGAGAGACAGTGCTCAAGAGAGAACACAGGCTTCTCCAGAGTGGAAAGAGCAAAGTATATATCCCAAGCAGGATGTACAGGTCATTGCCCCAGAATGGAGAAGGGCCCCCTAGAGTAAGAAAGTCCACATCTTGGGGGAGATGCAGGCAAATATGTGCCTTTTCCTCTGCCAAGTTAGTTCATATTTGGTTTTCCCAAAGTCCATGGCCAGGGTGGTGGCCAGGGGGGTACACTTGGAGTTGTTGACGGTCTTCTTTTGACATTCCCAGTATGGCCTTTGTTTCAGTGGTGAAATCTCTCCTCCTGGGGTCCAGCCATAGAATTCTGCATCTCCGTGGTTCAGTGGTCCCTTTTATTTTATTCTCATCATTTCCTTTTACCTTAATTTCTCACCTGGCCATGAATGAATTTTTCAAATTTTATTTTATTCTTATAAAGTTGTTCACAGTAGTTCATTACATTTAATATTCAAACACTAATCCCACCACTGTGCACCTTCCCACCACCATAAGAAGAAAGTGTGTGAAGATTGTTATATTTCATCCTGGAGCGATTAAGCCCTTGCATAAGGGATGGCAAACATATATGTTCAACCCAAACAAACATGTGCTACTCTTGGTATATCAGTGGTATGGAGTAGGAGAGGTCACTCCAGGAATTCTGAAATATGATTATAGAGCACATTCACTCATGGGTAAGGCCTACGCTACTCTCTTCCAGGAGCTTTATTTCTGAGTCTCTGGATCTTGGCCACTCGTAAGATTATATGGTACCAGGGACAGTTTTTGGGTGTGACTGCCAAGCTACTAGTAAACTTGGGAACTGGGATGAGGAGGCCCAGCCCTGCTCCGAGTGAGCTTGTGGATCTCAGTCACAGGTCCCACATACCTGGGTTTTCCTACAGGTTCTCCCATAGGTGAGGCTCACCTGAGCCTATGGAGGGAGAGAGGTCATGAGCATGACGACTGTTGAGTTCTGGAGGTCTTCAGCTGCTGGGGCTCTGCTCGGGTGGGCAGGGAAACTCAACTCGCCCCCCTCTGATTTGCCTCAGTGAAGACAGCCTGACGTGGGGTCAGGGCATTCTCATGAATTAATTTTTAACTCTTTTTTCCCACTCAAAAATTTAAATATATAATAAATTTTGATATTCAATTATTTAAATTGTGAAGTGAACTCAGAAAGGTGTTTCTGAGTTCAGTTTTTTAAAAAGTCAGGGGTCATTGATGACTCTCTTTTTATTAACAAACAAACCCAAAAGGAGTCTATTTATCTCCATTGGCTAGTCCAGATCTTGGTATAGAATAATTAATTATCCACAAAACTTGTTTTAAGATGGACAGATGTATGCATTCCTTCTATGGTTTTACTTTTAGGTGCCAGGAAAGAGATCTTAAATAATTATATGGCTTTTGTACTTTAAATCTTTGTTCTCTGAAATTAAATATTCTTAATTTTTATGTTCTATATTTTATATACTGGACATAAAATGGTATAGCTACAGTTGTCTCACCCATCATACAATTGCTAAGTATCAAAGCCTATGTGTTAGATTGTGGAAGTGTGTCCCTGACACATGTCAAAGTTAGCCCTGGCAATCACAGTGCCTCATTCATCCCTCAAGTGAATATTTGATGATGCTTTTTTATGGAACATTGTCTGAGTGGCCCAACAGCTAAGCATTTTGACTTGAGATACATCCATAATACTCTTGATCCTGGCTACCTGGCGCTTCATTCCCAGTACTGGGCTCAGGAAAGCAATCAGAGAGAAACAAACGGCTACATCCCAGGAACCATGTCACACTTGACTAGAGTAAAAAAAGAAAAGGTGAATTTGGATGATTCTTAGTTTTTCATCTTTAAGTGCAGAATGTAAGTAGGTGTCCACTGCGCTGCCCACATGAAGTCAGGATGCGTGCACAGCCTGACATGCAACATGCAACAAGGTAAAACTTGATCTCAGAGGTCAGAGAGATACTACAGGGGTTAAGGCACTTGCTTTGCTTTGAAGGCAGCCCACCTGGATTTGATCCTCATATGGTCCCCAGCACACTGCCAGGAGTGAGCCCTAAGCACAGAGTCAGGAGTAAGCCTTATGTCCAACTAGGTATGGCAGAAAATCATAATAGGGGAAAAACCCTACCCTTTGCATATTTCAATAAGAAGGAAGCAAGAGAGGAAGTGTGAGTAATGCAAAATAAAACTCTGATTATTAGGTCTGTAGATGATTTTCCCATCACTTTCACACACACAAAATGATGAAGCACAAAAAGTTTTTTTTCAGTTACTAGTGAAATACCACTGGTTTACAACATTGTATATATGTCATCTACATTATAACTATAATGTTTTTATATCATTATAAATAAGCAGGTGTGGTTAGGAAGATGTTCAAAGGACTGGTATGCATGCTCTTTGCATGTCAGAGTCTGGATTTAGTCTCCAGTGCTTGGCATGGTTCTTTGAGCACTATTGGGAGTGACCTTCCCACACACACACACACACACACACACACACACACACACACACACACACACTCACTCACTCACTCACACACACACACTATGCCTGGAGTAGCCCTGAGCACTGCATGGTGAGAGTAAAATCCATAAACCTAAAATAAACAAACCTGTGGGGGCTGGAGTGATAGTACAACAGGCAGGATGTTTGTCTTACATACAATGGACCTGGGTTAAATCCCCGGCATCCCAAATGGTCCCCAAGCACCGCCAGGAGTGATTTCTGAGTTCAGAACCAGGAATAACCCCTGAGCATCACTGTGTGTGCCCCCTTTCTCCCTCCCCACACACATACACACAACATGTATACTCTTAGATCATATTTCATATTTTACCCACCATCATACAGTTGACTTCTTTTAATCAATATGCTGCCATCCTTACCCTTCTGGTATCCACCATTTGGGAGGCAGGGGAGGAGACAAAACTTGATGGTTGTTACTTCCTCCTGGCTGTGTGTTCAGGGATTACTTTTGGTCACATCAGGAACCATGTGGGAAGCCAGGGATCAAACCAGGGTCAGCAACATACAAGGTAAGGGCCCTACCCCCTGTACTATCCATCCAGCCCCATCTATTCTCTTGTTATAGTCTAAGAATTTTGTCTTGTCTGGAGGACAAATGCATTTTCAATCACAACTACTTTGTTGTGTTGGATCCTCTCTGTTTTAGTGTATCCACTCTTCCAGACGTGATTTCTCCCATGCGGTCACCTCTCGGGTCTGTCCCTGAAGAACATTGTGTGACACCCACTTGTGTTTAGCATGTGTGCTTTGTCCTCTGAGAGTCCTGTCACTGTGGTGCCCATCTCCCTAGATTTAGCCTGCTTCAGCTTTTCTCATTCACAACACTTTTCACCAGAGAGATGCAACTCGGGCAGCATGGTAGAAACACTTCTAGTTCATTACACACTTCATTTTGAATTGCTTTTTGGACATTGGACATTTAGGAAACGTACCATTTGCCAAATTTTTCACACCAGATTCAGTTATCAGATCCCATGTGAGGTCACAACCACAATTTAAGAAGCTTGGATCTATGAAGTCACATAGTTCAGGGGTAAGATGCTTGCCTTGCATGTGGCTGGATCTGGTTCATTCTTTGGCACGTTATGGTGCTTTTAAGAGCACTGTCAGGAGTAATCTGAGCACAGAGATATGAGTAGCTCCCTATCACCACCAGGTTTGGCCCCAAAATAAAACAATAAAGGATGCTAGAGTCTAGATGATTAGCACAGTTAGAGGTGCTTTGCTTGGTCCTTCCCAGGTCCACCACGCCCATGTCCTGTAGTGTATCATGACTATTTGATATCAGCGACTTTAGAAACACACAGTGTGGTGGCTGGAGCGATAGCACAGCAGGTAGGGTGTTTGCCTTGCACACAGCCAACCCCGGTTCGATTCCCAGCATCCCATATGGTCCCCTGAGCACCGCCAGGAGTAATTCCTGAGTGTACAGCCAGGAGTAACCCCTGTACATCGCCAGGTGTCACCCAAAAAGCAAAAAAAAAAAAAAAAAAAAGACGCAGTGTGGTGTATTATAAAATCAGGAGCATGGTTTTCATCTATGGCCCGTGCAGTTTATCACGATGCTTTGTAAATCATACCAGCCACTTAAGTTATTATTGTTTTTCACATTTCAAAGTCATGCAGACTACCATTGGCCTAAATATAAAACAATAATTTCTGACTGTAGAGCTATACACCCTGTAGTCTCAATGAAAGCCCTTCCTTCCTCATTTCTCAGTGACAGCCTGTAATCATCTTTGAGTAATTTTTAAGATTCTTTCTAAACCGCCATTTCCTTCACAGTGTCGGCGGTGGAACTTTTTCTCCTTATCATCAATGGGATGGTTGTCATTCCTTTCCCAGCTTAACCACCCACCTAGTGACAAAAAGGCAACGAAATAAATCCAGTCAACTTTCGATTTCAACAGTTTTGTTGGGAACGAGTAAGAGGGTAGAGTGAGCTATACACCAGCTGTTTATTGGGGCCCTGTCGAAGTCTCAGTAGCCGTGAAAGAGGATATAACTGTGTTCTTCCCAGTCCCAGTTCACTCCTTCAGCTCCGGCTGAGGCTGTTAGATCAGGAGTCAGGCAGGGGGATCTGGAGTCCAGCCAGGACCTGGGTCAGTTTTTCCCTTTAGGATCGGATGCAGTTTGGGGTAGCCTGGCGAGACTTTTACAAATCCCATAGGATGAAAAACAAACTGAAAATATATATGGCTGAGCAACTTCAAAACTGAGTTTTAACAAACACTGGGAAATTTCCTGTCACAGACTGATATGGAGTCTGTTTAGAAATTAAGAAGAAATTAGCTCCGTTTTATAATAAATAGTAATGAATGCATTTAACAGTAATGTTTTGAAATCATTTACTGTCACTATTTACTCGGTCCTGTATGAATGTACTTAGTTTAAATTCTCTCAATAGCGCTATTCCATATTTGCCCATAATTAGCTTGTAATTACCACTTGATAAGAGCCCCTTATTTTAATTAGAATAATCACTGAGCTCATGATTCAATACCAGTAAATAATACCAGGCAGCTGCTATGGGTAAAATCCTGGCTAGAAAGAGAAAAGAATTAATAAAATTTATCCTTGACCACATAAAATTATTTGCTATCTGGAGAAAACAACTTTAAAGAAATGTAAGAAAATGGGCTGGAGAAATAGTACAGCAGGCAATATGCTTGCCTTGCATGTGGCCTGCTCCAGATGGATCCCTGACCACTTCTAGAAATGATTCCTGAAAATGGTGGTAGAAAGGTGTAATGGTGGTGGGATTGGTGTTGGGATATTGAATGTAATACATTACTAGCACAGCAGTAGGGCATTTGCCTTGCACGAGGCCGACCTGGGTTTGATTCCTCCGCCCCTCTTGGAGAGCCCAGCAAGCTACCAAGAGTATCTCGCCAGCATGGCAGAGCCTGGCAAGCTACCCGTGGTTTATTCAACATGCCAAAAACAGTAACAAACAAGTCTCACCATGGAGACATTATTGGTGCCCGGTCGAGCAAATCAATGAGCAACAGGATAACAGTGACAGTGAAACATTTTTATAAAAAAAAAATAAGCTTAAATTAGAAAAAATAAGTTATTCCTGAATGCAGAGCAGGAGTAAGCCCTGAGCACAGCCAGGAGTGGATGGAGGAAGAAAGGAAGGAAAGAAGGAAGGAAAGAAAGAAGGAAAGAAGGGAGGGAGGGAGGGAGGAAGGAAGGAAGGAAGGAAGGAAGGAAGGAAGGAAGGAAGGAAGGAAGGAAGGAAGGAAGGAGAAATGTAACAAATATAATATGAATAGGAAGAATTAAATACTTGTTAAATGAATGATGGGGAAAGAAATGATTCACTTTAAGACAAAGTATAAAATTTGACAAATAGAACTTGAGTTGGGCCTTCCAAACCATTGAAGATACTTTCAACTCTGCAATTAGGGCCACAGTTCAAACAGCTTAATCAATGGCTGCATAAATAGCAGTACGCTTACATTTAAAAAATGAAAAAAGAAAGAAAGAAATCAGGGCCAATGGAAAGTCAGTATTTGCTACTATTTTATTTTTGGTCTTTTTTTAAACTCATGAAGTTTTTGCTAAATCATACTGAAGACTTGAAATCAATCAATTTAGTTATATTTGGCAGGGGCAATCATAGTATATATAAGCAAATTCAGAAGTCTGGAAATGTTGGCAATTTCCTTAGTCTGGTGGGAGAGTCTGTCCCGGGCAGCTGCCAGCATGAGACGGGCAGAGAAACAGGACAAGCAACTGGCATTGGTGGGCAATGGTGAGTGTCCAGTATGGCTGCAGTTCCAGACCAGAATCTAGAAGGCCCTTTCCAATATAACAAGCCTGTTGGGCTTGGTCTGTGAACTCTTGGGAAGTACATCATGCTTTCCTGGCAGAAGAAAGCTCATATTCTTGTTTAGAGGAAAACTATGGAAAGCCTTGAGTTAAAGAGGCAAGAGATTGAATATAGCAAGTTATGTTAAGAAGCTTATTGCAGAGCCAAAGAGATCATAGAGGAAGTCCATAAAGGACTGCACTTGAGTGCAGTCATGGTGGATCCCTATTCAATTCCCAGTACTGCATATGATATTCTGAGCGCCATCAGAAAGAGGTCAGTACCAAGCACAGATCTGGGAATAGCCCCTGTGAATAACACTGGGTGTAATTCCAAAATTCACCCCTCTAAAAATGTTATTGCAATATTGCAGGCCCAAACTATGTAAAGGATAGGAAAGAAGAAAAGGACAGAGGCGGCACAGAAATTTAGCTGATGGGGGCAGAGCGGTAGAACAGCAGGTAAGGCATTTGCCTTGCACTGGCCAATCTAGCTTCTATCCCCAGCATCCCATATGGTCCCCTAAGAACCACTAGGAGTAATTCCTGAGTGTAGAGGCAGGAGTAATCCATGAGCATTACCGGTGTGACCCAGCAAGTGGAAGGAAGGGAGGGAGGGAGGGAGGGAGGGAGGGAGGGAGGAAGGAAGGAAGGAAGGAAGGAAGGAAGGAAGGAAGGAAGGAAGGAAGGAAGGAAGGAAGGAAGGAAGGAAGGGAAATTTATCTGATTCTATTTTATATCATACATGAAAATTGTTATTTTACTTGTTTATTGAGATCTATTCTCAATGATTGTACCCATGGAAGTGTGTGTGTGTGTGTGTGTGTGTGTGTGTGTGTGTGGTGCCAGGGATGAAACCCAAGGTCTCACACATGCAAGGCAAGTGCTCCAGCTGCATTTCCAGGTGTGCCTATGAGATTTTAATTGACAGAGGTCACTGAGTGACATCACGGAAGACTAATGTCAGTAAATGGATGTGTGTGACATTTCACAGGAAGAAGAGATAGCAGGGAATCCCAGTGTAAGTTGGAAGTAGAATGGGAAAGAAGAAAACTTAGGGACCACCCTTTAGTGTGTGTGTGTGTGTGTGTGTGTGTGTGTGTGTGTGTCTGTGTGTGTCTGTGTCTGTGTCTGTATATCTGTGTGTCTGTGTGCAGGGAATCCCTGGGCAGAATAAGGAATTTAGAATTTTCTAGTTTGCATTATTCCTTCAGGCCTAGACATAGGGCTGCTCCTCCTTGTATGGTTCTTGGTCCTACAGGAAGTGGAACACAAGCAATACTGGTTCTGTGTTGAGTTGGCTAAGGAGGTAGTTTTGAGAAGCTTATTGCAGAGCCAAAGAGATCATAGAGGAAGTCCATAAAGGACTGCACTTGAGTGCAGTCATGGTGGATCCCTATTCAATTCCCAGTACTGCATATGATATTCTGAGCGCCATCAGAAAGAGGTCAGTACCAAGCACAGATCTGGGAATAGCCCCTGTGAATAACACTGGGTGTAATTCCAAAATTCACCCCTCTAAAAATGTTATTGCAATATTGCAGGCCCAAACTATGTAAAGGATAGGAAAGAAGAAAAGGACAGAGGCGGCACAGAAATTTAGCTGATGGGGGCAGAGCGGTAGAACAGCAGGTAAGGCATTTGCCTTGCACTGGCCAATCTAGCTTCTATCCCCAGCATCCCATATGGTCCCCTAAGAACCACTAGGAGTAATTCCTGAGTGTAGAGGCAGGAGTAATCCATGAGCATTACCGGTGTGACCCAGCAAGTGGAAGGAAGGGAGGGAGGGAGGGAGGGAGGGAGGGAGGGAGGAAGGAAGGAAGGAAGGAAGGAAGGAAGGAAGGAAGGAAGGAAGGAAGGAAGGAAGGAAGGAAGGAAGGAAGGAAGGAAGGAAGGGAAATTTATCTGATTCTATTTTATATCATACATGAAAATTGTTATTTTACTTGTTTATTGAGATCTATTCTCAATGATTGTACCCATGGAAGTGTGTGTGTGTGTGTGTGTGTGTGTGTGTGTGTGTGGTGCCAGGGATGAAACCCAAGGTCTCACACATGCAAGGCAAGTGCTCCAGCTGCATTTCCAGGTGTGCCTATGAGATTTTAATTGACAGAGGTCACTGAGTGACATCACGGAAGACTAATGTCAGTAAATGGATGTGTGTGACATTTCACAGGAAGAAGAGATAGCAGGGAATCCCAGTGTAAGTTGGAAGTAGAATGGGAAAGAAGAAAACTTAGGGACCACCCTTTAGTGTGTGTGTGTGTGTGTGTGTGTGTGTCTGTGTGTGTCTGTGTCTGTGTCTGTATATCTGTGTGTCTGTGTGCAGGGAATCCCTGGGCAGAATAAGGAATTTAGAATTTTCTAGTTTGCATTATTCCTTCAGGCCTAGACATAGGGCTGCTCCTCCTTGTATGGTTCTTGGTCCTACAGGAAGTGGAACACAAGCAATACTGGTTCTGTGTTGAGTTGGCTAAGGAGGTAGTTTTGAGAAGCTTATTGCAGAGCCAAAGAGATCATAGAGGAAGTCCATAAAGGACTGCACTTGAGTGCAGTCATGGTGGATCCCTATTCAATTCCCAGTACTGCATATGATATTCTGAGCGCCATCAGAAAGAGGTCAGTACCAAGCACAGATCTGGGAATAGCCCCTGTGAATAACACTGGGTGTAATTCCAAAATTCACCCCTCTAAAAATGTTATTGCAATATTGCAGGCCTATGTACTCTGGATGGAATGGAAGATAGGAACAACTTGAGCTGTTAATTTCACCCTAAAATGTATGAATCCCACAGGCAATTAGAGAATCTAAGAAAACCCAAATTAGAATAGTGAGTTCTAGAACACTTGGCTAAATGTGTGCTGTACTTGATCCCCTTTGCTCCTCTCAGCAGTCTGCTAAGTTGTCCTCACTGTACACATCCAGCAACTGAGTCCCAAAGCATTTCAACTCCTTACCTAAGTTCACACAAGTGGCAACGAGTATTTTTTTAGCTGGCTGTAATCCTTTGTACTCAAATTCCAATCGTCTGCAATTGATCTCTGCACCCTGATGGACTTGGTCTTCTCTGCTGGGATATTTATTTTTCCTCCCCCTGGATTCAGAATGTGAGACTAGTTTCTGCTGGAAAAGGAATAGTGGAAACTTCTAGAGGCTGCTCCAGTGCTCCCTGAACTACGGGCCAGGGGATGGTATGTTTTACTGTCTCTCTACGGTCTTTCTGCTCCTTCCTCCTTTGTCCGAACGGTGTGGAGACATATTTATTTGCATTGTGGTGGCCTGCCATTTGGCATGTTAACAAAACAATCAACTTTTAAAAAAGAAAACACTAATATGCCTGAATTAATTGGTGTCTCCTTTCTTCTGGGGAAATTGCTTCTTTTGGCTTTGGCCCTAACTTTTGGCTTCACTCTCTCTGATCTCGCTAAGTCTGAGACTTGGAAGTGCTCGTGTCAGCAAACCAAACCCTTGGCAGATTCCTTCCTCCCATGTATCATCAGTCAGTCCTCCAAATTGCGTATGGAATAGTCTCTGCGTTCCCTGGAATAGATTCTCAGGTCCAGCATCCATAACTCCCCTCCCATTCCAGCACGATTTTTTGATTGAGGCCAACTGTTCCCCTTGAGTTCCATCTCTTTAAAACCATCATAGCTTTGTTCTCCAGAGCACTTGGCTGCCTTCTCGGCCCTCTTATGCTCATCTTCATGCATCACTTCCATGGAGGGCTTACTCGTGTTCAATCTCGGCGGGAAGGCACCCACAGCTCACATAAATCAGATAGTCACCTTCCCAGAGAGTCTGTTTTACACAAAGCCAAGGTCGGGAGATTGAGCCAGGAGTGGCCCATGTCAGGATCCCAGGGAACTTGAAAGACCAAGTGCAATCATAAAAGGTTGTAATAACATTTCAAGAAAGTGGAGCATCTGCCACGTGGGAGTGGAGAAGTCGTTCCACACCAGGTGTTATTGCTTTGCGCATTGTTAATGCTTTGCTCATCTTTGCTGGTGTTTCTGCTTGTTCCTGAGTTTTCCTGGGGCCCCTGACTCTCTGTGTGGATTGTGAGCCATTCAGAGACAGAGAGACATCCGCAGTCTCGTGACATAAAGCCTCTGCTGAAGGGGCATCGTGGAAGTTCCTCCTTTGAGACCACCATTGATTCAATTACATAGAGACAATCTCTGTCTGGCAAATAAGATTCTCTTTCAGGGAACTCTTACCACAGAGACGGTAAAAGATACAATTCCAGAATTAGACTGTTTCGGTTCAAATACCAGTTGTTGTTGTTGTTGTTGTTGTTGTTATTGTTGTTTTCAATGTTTATTGAGAGACCATGATTTATAATGCTGTTGATGATAGAGTTTTATTCATATAATGTTCCAGCAAGACACCCACAGAGCGTCCACTCCCTCTACCCATGTCTCGAGGTCCCCTCCCACCCCTCACCTTTAGTGACCTCAGTTCTGTAGGCCAATTTTCTGTTTCTTTGTTTCTTTTCTGTAAAGGTGGTGGAAGTTGGGGTACACCAGGTAGTGTTCAGGGCTTGCTCCTGGCTCTGTGTTCAGAGATCACAGGTAGCAGTGCCCAGGGACTCTGTACAATGCTGGGGGTTAGACCAGGGCTGGCTGCGTGCAAAGCAAGCACTTTACCTCTTCTAATATTTCTCTTGCCCTGTGGAGTTCTTTATATCTAGCTCATGAGAGAGACCATTCACTATTTACTATTTGTATTGCTTGGACTGTAATGTTCTGTCTCTCTCAAGTGGCCCTTTTTTCCACAAGTACATAATAGGGGTGATGGTAATACCACCTCTTAGAATTTTGAGAAGTACATTGGTTCAACTTTTTTTTCAGTTTTGAATAGTAACTAGCTCACAGAATGTTCTAATTTAGTGTTAGCAATTACTGTAAATTGTTGCTATGGGGCCATCATGATAAGTGATTCCCATTTCTTAGAGGTTTCCTAGTAAATCTTAGTAATAAGCTGCCTTACGTATAATTTATCTCATTCATCTTTCTCCTATGCGAACAAATCGTCATAAACTAGAGGTTAAGAACTTCAGTATGGCCTTTGCTCTGGGATACTAAAATTATTGGTATTTTATCGTTTCTGCCAATGTCAATCTATCGTTGACATTTATTAGCCAACAATGGCTTTTAAAAGAAGTAGGAAGACATATGGCATCTGTTGGTCTTGGTATTGGAGTTCCTGTTGTGTCTTTGTTTCCATGGGAACCTTATTTTTTTCACAGTTTTATAAGCTTCTTGCTCCATGGTGAGATTCAGCAACAAGTTTCCATTCCAAATAACACTACTTGCCCTACAAATGTACCCGGGTTTCCATTTTCTTTCTTAAGTTGCCCAAGGTTTGTGCTTCTAGACTATGAATCTAGCTTGATGTTTTTTTAAGTATCACTTTTCATATTTGATCCTTTTGCAAGTCATCTTTAAGGTGCAGAGACAGCCCATCTTCTTTTGGAGTTCAGATGCTAGGCTGTCTTTCCTTGTGCTTGGTTTGAGGAAAAGAGAGTGAAAATATTAGGAGTTCACTGAAAACAGCTCTCTGTCCTTCACACAAGCTACTAGATTCAGATAATATTTCTCCCTTCTAGAAATAACTGTTGATTCCGTTTTCCTTGAGTTTCAATGTATAGTCAGTTACGACAGACTCCTAGCCCTGGAACCAGCCATAGGGATCAGTGGTAGAGCATATGTGAGAATTTGAGTTCAGTCCCTGGCACTTCCCCACAGAGGAACACACCGTCCCCACATTGCAGCAGGTGCAATCCCTAGCAGTACATCCTCCCCCCTCCCCCCCACACCCTCCTTACCAGGTCCTCAGCAGCAAGCAAAGAACACTAACCCTGGAGGGCAGATCTTGGATCCAGGCCCTTCTGCTTATCAGTTATGTAACTGCATAGCTTATCTCAGCCTCAGATGGGCCGTCATTGGAATGGGAGTAACAGTTCTTAGCACAAGCACTGACAACAAACACAAACTCTCTTTATTATTAGTTTGCAGAAGTCTTACTAATACTGGAAGTTTTGATAGTGAACTGTATCTGGATGTTGATGTTTACTTACAAAATAATGTTCCCTCCTTATATGTGGTGGTGGTGGTGGTGGTGGTGGTGGTGGTGGGGTGTGTGTGTGTGTGTGTGTGTGTGTGTGTGTGTGTGTGTGTGTTTGAGAGAGAGCGAGAGAGAGAGAGAGAGAGAGAGAGAGAGAGAGAGAGAGAGAGAGAGAGAATACCTGTGAAGTGACCAAGGGTACTGCTTTTAAATCAATCCATTCAGATAGTTGTTCAGACTTAGTCACTCACCTCTGAAAATTGCTCATTCCTACTATTCTTACCACATCACAACCAGCCCACTGGACCGGGACACTCACTCCGGAAGCTATGAGGGGGAGTGCAGAACTCGGGTGACCCCCACTAAAGCAGTGTGCGAAGAAGCCCAGGGCTCAAGGGCAAGATGCCGAGGAGGAAGAATTTCCTCACAGAGAGTAGTTTAGATATCCCCTCTGTAAATATTTGTAAGAGCCCGTGCAGACTTTAAATTATTTCTTGGGTAGCTTGAGTTGAAAGCACCCAGAGTCTGACGGGGGAATTTACACGCAAACGCAGAGACGTGATGGCTGTGGGCAGGGTTCAAGCTGGGGATGAGGAGACAGACGTGGCCATGGAGAGGCACCCCATTCCCTCAGTCCTGAAGCCCCGTTGCCTTTCACAGGGCTGCATGTGGCAGGCTGCCGGCTCTGGAAGCAAATCTGCAGTTTTCAGTTTGACAGTAAGGATGACAGTTAGACACTTATTGATCTTGCATTAAGCCCTTGGACAGTCTACTTACATCCACACACACAAGTGCATATAATTTGGGCAGGTGGGGGGGGGAATTGCTTGTTTCAAGGTTCTGTTTTTCGTCACACCATTGATCTCACTTTGTGGGTGTTTTTCCAAACTCCTGCCTCTCTATGTGTGAGGCAGGAGGGAAGTTTTTTGTTTTGTTTTGTTTTGTTTTGAGTGTTTTTTATTTTTGGCTTTTTGGGTCACACCTTGCGATGCACAGGACTTACTCCTGGCTTTGGACTCAGGAATTACTCCTGACGGTGCTCGTGGGACCCTATGGGATGCTGGGAATCGAACCCGGGTCGGCCCGTGTGTAAGGCAAATACCCTACCCACTGTGCTATTGCTCCAGCCCCCAGGAGGGAAGTTTTAAGCCCACTAGAATTTGAAAAACAAGCCCCTGACTCAGGAGCATGATTTTACAAAGGCTTTTTAAGTGCGGAGATAGATAAAACGGTCTGTGCAGAGATAATTGGTCTTGAGGTCAGTGCTGTCTACACCCCATCCTGCTGTCTACACTCATCCTTGCCAAGTCTGAGTCTGCTGGTGGTGGTAGGGGGTAGATATTTCCTTCCAAGGGTGGTTTTAGAAACCACATTGGAACGCTTTCACAGGTGCCTGTCTCTTTCCCTGGTACCTAGTGGATGGATGACTTTGTTATCTTTCAAAGAATTCCGTTCCTTTCGAATTTCTAAGAAAACATGTAAAACTACACTGGCCAAGGAAAACTTCCTTGATTTTTGATTCTTTGGTGAGTTTTTAATTTTTCAGATATGAGTTTAACTATAGACACATCACAAAAACATACTTTCATGTCTTTGTCTACATCACTACATTTTACTAAAGATTGATTGGAAACCTTATGTTACTATTGGAAATACTTTTGGTTTGAGGGTTTTCTTTTTTCTTTTTTTTTCTTTGGTTTTTTGGGTCACACCTAGCAATGCTCAGGGCTTACTCCTGGCTCTGCACTCAGGGGTCATTCCTGCCAGGCTCGGGGTGCTCAGGTTATGGGGGCCAGGGATCCAGCCCAGGTCAGCTGCATGCAAGGCCAGTGCCCTGATCCACTGCACTAGACTCCGGCCCTACTATTGAAAATGCTTTGTACACAAGAACACTTTAAAGCATTGAACAGCCCGTAAGGCGCCGAAATCAAACATACACGATGCTTTGATCCTAAAGGAGTAGAGGCAGAAAGGTGTCGTCACCCTTGAGCGTGAACAGGAGTAAAACACTAGGATCTTCAGAGCCATGGAATCTTGGAGTCTCCGGCTAGTGATCTTGGTAGGGTGACAGCGGCAGCCTAATGTGGCAGCCCTGGAAGAAATGGGATCCTGCATGAGGAGGGGGTGGGGAATTATGAGAATTAAGGACACTCAGTTAGGCAGTGCCTGGGGTGCCTAGAGACCACGGAGGTGACACCAGTGGATTCCACACTAGCGTCTCCTATTTCAGAATCGTGCAGCTTTGGGTGCTGAGAGCCCTTTCCCAACATTCTTCTCGGTTATTCACAGTTCTCATGGCCCCGGTCGGGCGGATCCTGATTCCTCTGTCTATCAGAGCCTCTGCTTATTCTGGCTGCCCTGGCGGCTTCCCCGCCATTCAACAGGTGGGGCTGGGCTGGTCTCTCCCCCCCACCCCACCCCCGCCAGACCCACTCTCCGCCGGCCAAGAGTCAGGCTGTCACCACATCCTCACTGGCCTAGGAAAGGCGGTCCAGGGCTTCAGGGAACTCCTGCTGAATCTGCTTCTTAGGAGTGTCTGCGAACTTTTCTGTTGTTCTAAGTGGGTTTTGGTAGCGGTTGTGACTTTCGTTTCTAAAGGCCAAGTGTTGGTGCCAGTGTCAAAGAGGTAAATCCATTGGGAGTAATCTTGGGATCTATTTTAATAGCCGAGAGAGAGAGAGAAAGACAGAGACAGAGAGAGACTGAGACAGAGACAGACAGGCCTAGAGAGGAGAAAGAGACACAGAGGAAGAGAAGAGGGAGAATTACCTATTGTAGAGGCAGATGGTGGGTGGGAAGTAAAAGGAGGGAAATTGGGGACGTTGGTGGAAACTTACACGGGTAAAGGGATGGGTGCTGGAGCACTGATGGAAATCCATTTGTGAGTAACTTTATTACTGTGTATCTAAAGGTGATTTGATAAAGTAAATAAATAAATTTTTAAAAAGCTACTTGCTAGTCAAGGAAGGTATTGAGATATATATTTTCCCTTCCATTTTATTATTATTTTTGCTGTGGGCTGGGGGAATCACACACGTGGCTTCAGTGCAGAGGCATACGTGGAAGATCCCGGAATCAGTGAGACCTTGTCAGGGATCGAACTCAAGGCCTTGTGCATGCAAGGCAGGTGCTCTGCCACTGGACCGCAGTTATTTATATACTTATGTTTTGTCTCTTTAACCTCACTATCCACCATAATAAAACAAGTTACAGAGTAATATCTTACTCCTTCTCGCTAACATACCCGGTTTTAGTATTTCTAGTTGCGTCTAGAATAAGGCAGAGTATGCTAAAAAAGATTATTCTGGGAACCTCTTCTAAATTGTGAATGTTTATAACAAATATGGCAACTGAGGTTTCTCACTATTACTTGAGAGAATTCAGCAAATCCAAAGACCTCTTACGTGCCAGGTAGAAAGTTCTAAATCTCATTTATTCTTTCATGACAACCACCAGGTCTGTGTGTTTGTTCAGGGTTAGGTTCTGTGTGTATCGACACTCAGGGTCACCTCTCACTTCTTTTTTACATTTTTTAAAATTTATTTTTCATTTTTTGGGGGCTGGAGCGATAGCACAGCGAGTATGGTATTTGCCTTGCACACACCCAACCCAGGTTCGATCCCCAGCATCCCATAGGGTCCCCCAAGCACCGCCAGGAGTAATTCCTGAGTGCAGAGCCAGGAGTATTCCCTGTACATCGCCGGGTGTTACCCAAAAAGAAAAAAATATATATTTTTCCTTTTTTAGTAAAAAACAATGATTTCTAAAGTCATTGATAGTTGAGTTTTAGGCATATTATTATTTCAACACCAATCCCTCCACCAGTGTCGACTTCCCTCCACCAGTGTGCCCAGATTCCCTCCCCATCCCGACCCCCCACCCTACCAACACCTGTCAACTTGACAGGTTACAAAGTTAACAGTCGGTGCAGCTTAAATCTCGTGTTTCAGTCTTGTTGAGTCTGTGTTGGATATGCAGCTATACCACTCATCCATATCACCAGCCTAATGGAAGCCCCGTTCCCTGTTCAACCATTACTTCCTGTTCTCTTCTTCCCCCCCCCCCCTAGATATTTTTCCCTCTTCATCTTTCTCCTCTGTAGACACTGGGGTCAAGGGTGATCTAGGCATTCCCCACTTTACCACAGTACAGTGCCTCACCTAGTATTCTATTTGCCACAGATAAGTGAGACCATCCTTTGTTTATCTTTCTGCTTCTGACCTCCTTCACTCAACATGGTATCTTCCAGTTCCAACTGCACCGCAGCAAATTGCATGATTTCATCGTTCCTTGCAGCCACGTAGTATTCCATTGTGTACATCTACCACATCTTCATAATCTTTTCATCTGTCATCGGACACCTCAGCAGATTCCGTATCTTAAGCTGTTGTACTGTCACCAGTCACTTTTTTTTGAAAAGAGGTTGGATGTGGGCCTGAGGGATAGTACAGGAAGTAAGGCAGTTACCTTGCATTTAGTTTCTTCCACTGACCCCGGCCCTGACTATCATCCCCCACGTACTGCTAAGGCTCACTCCTGAGCACAAAAATGGCTCCTAGAAAAGCCCCTGAGCACCACTGGCTTAAACCCTCCCCCCAACGCTCACAGGGAAAAGGAGGCTAAGTGTCTTCACAAATAAACTATAACTATAGATGATTTGGACAGCTGATTACTCGGATAAGTGAAGCTCAGTCTGAAAAAGAGATTAAGTCCCTTCTATTTTCCAGAAGTTTATTAATCCCATCCATGTGCCTAACAGTGACTGCTTTTCAAGGCTTGTCCAAAGACAAATTTCAAAATAATTGCCACTGATCATGAGTGTGTCCATTACCTTTATTTCTTCTGATTTTTTTCCCTCTCTGCTTTTTATGGCCTTCAACCCCAGAATGTAACTTACCTTAAAATTGGTGAAATCTGGTTGTGTTCTTTGACTGGAACCCCAGTGAGGAGCGAGCTTAGTCCTGGTTTTCTTGCTGTTCGGGAGTTAGATGTAGGACAGGCTTGCTAATGAAGGGTATCAGGGATACAGAGAAGTTCTTTATATACGTAGGACAGCATATTGAAATATGGGTGTCACAGGTTTTTGTGGATCCTACTTGTTTCCAAATCCAATTCAAGAAAAAACAAAAGTGTTACAATGGAATACTTCACAGCCCTTAGAGAGCTCAAAATCACCCAGTTGGCAGCAACATGGAAAGAAGTAGAGGATATCATGCTGAGAGAAATCAGTCAGAAGGGATAGATACAGAGCGATCTCTCTCATGTGTGGAACCTAAAGATGCACAGCAAAATAGCAACCAAGGAAAGGCAACTGGTACACACAATTGAGTTGGGGGAGAGGAGGTTGGGAGAGAGGGGCCTTTGGGTCCTTGGGACAAGGAGGTGGGTATATTAGGGATGGGTGTGGTGTTGGAATTTTGTGCATGAGAAACCAGTGTTATTAGTATCATGAACAAGAGAATATCAATTAAAAGATTATTTTAAAATAAGGTGTAATTGATATCGAGGATCATTACCTGAGGTCTCTGGGCCCTGGCAGATATTCCTAAAGAGGCACTGATGAAATGTTAAGGCACTGCCAAGTCCAAAGCCCTGCGAGGACTTTCCAGGCACCAGCTAATCCCCCTGGACAGGTAGGTGCTCCTTGGCGCTGTCTGGATGTTTTGGTTTCCAAGTCCTCTTGGCCAGCCTCTTTATTCCAGAAGAGAAAGTTTTGATGATGACTTGTCTTCTCTGACGGGGATTGTACTTAGTCCAACTGTCTGTCCAAGCAATGGCGCCAACCTCAGGGTCCTTTAATAATGGGAATAATAATGTGAAAATCTCTCTGGCGCTCTGTGAGCACTTAGTATGCATCCGGTTCCATCGTGCCTTGCACTCCTTAAGCCCCTGAAAGCCCCAGAATACCCCTGCAACCCATGAAAACAAAGCAATTTTCATCTTGGCGGGTTTACTCAATGATTAAATAATGTCCCCCCTTTCAAAAAAGACACTGCACTGCTGGAAGCTTCATGAAAATCAATGGGTCGTCTTAGCTAAACAAATAAACAAAAAAATGTTCCTCTTGAATTATAATGTCAACAAAAGAAAACTTTGAAATTGTCTCCTCTTCTAAGGCTACGTACTGGCCATTGTCCATCACCCCTGCTCTTTTCGCTAACTCCTGCTGTTTATCGCTGGGAGAGCCAAAGTCTAGATTACACGTCTCAGTAAATAGCTCAGAGTGAGAAATAATATTGACTATTGGCAGCAAGCGGGTTTGTGAGGTTTCAGATTGATTGTGTGTTGGGGGAGCCATAGAAAGTCATAGTTAAGTCTTAATAGTGTAGTGGATCGTGATATACTGTACTGAATAGAAGTTTCTGGATAACTCAAGTAAATCAGTCATCAAGAGAGCATCCCCTCCCTGAGTTCCCTGGGCTGTTCTTGCAAGCTGGGCACTTCTGTCCCTCCCCATAAAAAGACTGAATCCCGCCAGTTACGGGGAAGGTGCTGACTGCAGTGAACAGGATTCTTCTGCTTCAGCCACCAACAAGGTCTTTGAGTCTTAAAATGTGTTTCCAGAACCAGCAGCATCAACACCATCTGGGGACATGTTAAGAATTCTCAGAGACTCGGTGGCCAGGACCCTGCTGTCTGTGTGTTGTTCCAGATGATTCTGACTGCAGCTGAAGTTGGGGAATCGCTGATCTACTTACCTCTGGTGGCCATTTTTTTAGTTCTATTTCATTGTGTTTTTTTTTCTATAAAATGGAAACTTTGGAACAAACTCTATATAATGCCCAAGAACGTACAACTCAAGCTGTCTCCTTCAGTGATCTGAGTAGTAAATTTATACATTAGGCAATATTACAGGGATACAGAGAGGACAGACTCTTCAAATCTGCCTTTTCTAGTTCAAACCTTGGTGCTTCCACTTAACTCATTGGGTATCCAAGCAACCCTTGGAATTGCCCTGTTTGGAGCTAAAGTGGTAGAACTTGGGGGTAAGACACAGCTGACCCTGGTTCAATTCCCTGGCGATGCATATGGTCCTTCAGACAGAAACTTGAGCCATGATTGAGCAAGGAGCCAGCAATAGCCCCTGAGCACTGTAAAGTGTGATATAAAAAAAAAAAGAAAGAAAAAAATATGTCCTACTCGTTGCTTTTCCCATACATAAAATGAAGATAATTGCTCCCATATACCTGGCATTGTAAGCCTGTGGAGCTGATCTATCAGAGATCCTCATGAATTAGTTATTAGCAGACCTCTCCCCCAGCCCCCCACTAAAACATCCTGAAACTTGGCAGATAAGAGTCATAACTTGTACTGCTTGCTTTAGTACCTACCTAGGAGCCATGCAAGTAAAAGTGCTCTATGACACTCATGGAAGGAATGCAATAATCACTCTAACATTTGTATTCAGGGCCAAGGGATGGTTTAGTGGCAGAAGCGCCCACTTGCATGCTTGAGATCATGAGTTTGATCCTTTCACACCCCAGCTCTCACACAGAGCTCTGTCCTGGAGAGTCTGGTGTTTGGGGAACCCGGAACACAGCAGCGTTTGCTGTCTCTGGCTCTCCAGAGACTGGTGTGTATGAGCATCACAGCAAAGGATGCAACCCCCAGCAAGCAGCTGTGTGGGTACCGCAGCCAAGTATATGCCAGTCTCGGCCATGGCAAAAATGAAAAAGTGCAAAAGGGAAGGAAAAATAAAAGATACTTGTTGAGTCCTTGCTCTCTCCCCGCTCTCACCCACCCCACAATTCAAGTATGTCCATAAATGTCACCAAAGCTGAATTCCCCCCCACACACACTTTATTTAAACACTATAGTTTACTAAGCTGTTATTGTAATTTGTTGCAGGCATTCGGTATTCCAGCACCAATCCCACCACCCCTGTCACCCTCCATCCACCATTGCCTCCATTTTTTCAGAGTGTAGGAGTATAGGAGTGGCTGCCAAGCAAGGCTAAATTTTTAAAGAAGTTATTCCTTAATTGAACCTCGAACTTCAAACCTAACTCATCACCTGGTGTCCTTACAACAGAGCTGGCAGATCTCACATGCTGCCCAGACCCCTGTCCTCCTGCCAGACAAAGTGCAACTACAGAGGAATTCGCTATAATCGAAGGTTGCTACATCCCAACCCTAAAACCCAACCTGATTTCTTACTATCTCTATGTCCAGTTTTCCATTCCTCTTTCAGGCACTCTCACGTTAAGTGCCCAAGGTCTCTGTCATTGAGTCCACGCAAACTAATCTTTATTTTGTTGATGGAATAGGGGTGTCTGCCCTGGGGTGGGGGCTATTGGGTCTTGAGCTCCCTCTGGAGCAAAGTCACTTGACCTTGGCTGTCCTTTAAAAACCACACAGCGTCCTGCCGAAGTCCATCCAGAGTTCCCATCCCAACGTCACGCTCTTAAGGCTGACTGTTTGTGTTGACAATCCAGCTGGGTGACTGTCTGAGTCAGCCCAGGTGACTTCCGCAATAAGGCACCGCAGAGGAAGCGGCTGAAACAGCTGACTTGTGTTTTCTCACAATCCTGGGGACTCTCGTCTAAGATCAAGGTGCAACAAAGTTTCTGTGGAGGCTTCTGTCAGACTTGCAGGCGGCTGCCTTCTTGCTGCGACAAAGTTGTCTGGGATCTGTTTTTCCTCTTTGATCCAGACTCCGCCCTTCCAACCACATTTCATATTCATTGCCTCCTCTCTCTCTCTCTCTCTCTCTCTCTCTCTCTCTCTCTCTCTCTCTCTCTATCTATCTATCTATCTATCTCTCTATCTCTAAATATGCCCCTCCAAGTACCTTGGGGGTTAGGTCTTCCCTAGTTGAATTGGGGGCGGGGTGGATTGGTGGCACAGTCCTCTTCCTTGACAGTGATTGCGGGAGCGGTATTGGCCCATACCTGGAAAAAAAGCCTTTTAGAAGGAATACAGCAATCGAGTTTCTTTTGTCAAGGATTGGCTTTCCTCATCATTATTATAACAGATGGACTGGAGCGATAGCACAGAGGGTAGGGCATTTGCCTTGCACGCGGCTGAGCTGGGTTCGATTCCTCTGTCCCTCCCGGAGAGCCCAGCAAGCTACCGAGAGTATCCCACCCACACGGCAGAGCCTGGCAAGCTCCCCGTGGCATATTTGACATGCCAAAAACAGTTAACAACAAGTCTTACAATGGAGACGTTACTGGTGCCCGCTCCAACAAATCAATGAACAACGGGACGACAGTGCTACAGTGCTTTATAACAGATATGTAATTGAGATGTCTAAAATACTTCAAAATCTTTCGATGCCTACAAAAGAATATTTGAAATACAAGGTTTATCTGAGGTTTGCTTGTTTTTTATTTTATTTTTGTTGGTTGGGCCACACTAAGTAGGGCTCAGGGCTTACTCTTGGCTCTGTGCTCCTGGGTCATTGTTGAGCAGTGTTCAGGGGATCACTTGTGGTGCTGGGACTTGGGTCAGCTACCAGCAAGGCATATGCCTGAGCCCGTGTACTATCTCTCCAAAGCAAGATTTACTTTGAAGATATGTCTTCAGAGCATTCATTTCCATACTTTATATATGGGGTAGCTCTTTAGAGGAACTTAAAAAAAATTAAATAACCACTTAGTACCACTGGGTGTGGCCTTTCAGCAAAACAAATTAAAATAATGATGATAATAATGAATTTAATCACAGAGCTGGGCGACTGACTCCAAAGGCTGGAGTGCAGGCTTTGCATGCAGGAAACCCAGGTTTAGACCTCCAGCACCCCATGGTCCCCTGATCACTGCTGGGAGCCGTCCCCAAGTTCTGAGCTGGAAATAACTCCTGATCCCCACCAAGAGTGCTGCCCAGGATAGGAGATGCGTGCTGAAAGCAGACCATAGACCAAACAGGATGGCCACTTACTACCTGTATTGCAAACCATAACACCCAAAGGGAGAGAGAGAGAGTAAAAGGGAATGTGCCTGCCACAGAGGCGGGGGAAGGGCGGGGGGGACTGGAGGGCAGGGAATGGCAAGAGGGAGACTGGGAACATTGGTGGTGGAGAATGGGCACTCGTGGAGGGATGGTTGATCATTGTATGACTGAAACGAATGTTTGTAAGTCTGAAGCTATATCACAGTGATTCATTAAAAAAATAATAACTGTAGCACTGCAGCACTGTCTTCCAGTTGTTCATCAATTTGCTCGAGCGGGCACCAGTAACGTCTCCGTTGTGAGACTTGTTACTGTTTTTGGCATATCGAATACACCACAGGGAGCTTGCCAGGCTCTGCCATGTGGGCGGGATACTCTCGGTAGCTTGCCGGGCTCTCGGAGAGGGGATGGAGGAATCAGCCCGGGTCGGCCACATGCAAGGCAAACGCCCTACCCGCTGTGCTCCAGTTCATTAAAAAAATTATAGTAATAAAAAATAAAAATGGATTTTTAGAAAAGTGCTGCCCACACAGAAATAGCATATCACAGAATGGGATGCATGGACACAGAAGAGAAAAAGAACCCTCTTCTGTCCACTACGTGCTTGTCCCAGGCTTTCTAGGAATACGTCACAATGAAAGCATCAGGAACCAGCCTCTCTGCATTCAGCCTCAGTTGCAGTGCTCATCCTTGTGCTCTCCTCTGACCTCAGCTGCCAGGTCCACACTCACCTCGCGCTGAAGGCCACGTGGCTTCTAGAAGACAGGCTGGAAACCTGGGGTCACGTAAACAGATTCCCAACTTGGGGAGAGAACTGGGAGCACAGTCAGCAGCTTACACACTTTTGTGATTACGTTTCCATCAAACGATGATTGAGTACCCATCCCTCCACCAGTGCCCATTCTCCACCACCAATATTCCCAGTATCCCTCCCACCACCCCCACCTCATCCCCCCCACCCCTGCCTCTGTGGCAGGCACATTCCCTTTTGCTCTCTCTCTCCTTTTGGGTGTTATGGTTTGCAATACAGGTAATATGTGGTGTGGCCATTGTGTTCGGTCTATAGTCTACTTTCAGCACGCATCTCCCATCCTGAGCGAGCCCTCTCAGCACCCTTTACTTGGTGGTCCCTTCTCTGTCGAGCTGCCATTTCCCCCAGCATGTGAGGCTGGCTTCCAAGCCATGGAGGAATCCTCCTGGTCCTTATCTCTCCTATCCTCTGGTGTTAGTCTCCCATTCTGTTACTTTATATTCCACAAAGGATATACAAGGCACTGGTTGAACTCTCCAAGAAGAAAACATCCAATCCCATCAGAAAATGAGGTGATGAAATGAACAGAAACTTTCTCAATAAAGCCTTGGCTTTCTGCCTTTGCTCACTCACCAGGGTGAAGACAAGAGCAGTCCGCTCTGTCCATCCCTGACCCTCGCACCCTCTGGCTTCTCCTGTAGCAGAGGGAGCCATCCCAGGCCAGAGAGGGCTCTCCGTTGTCTCCAGATCCTCACCGAAGCCCCCTGTGTCACAGCTTTTATCCCTGGGCTCGGAAGGAAATACACATGAGTATGGGGAACACAATGACGTTTTCCCCTTTCTAGGAAAAATGCTGATGCCACAGAATGAATGCCTCTGGGGGTCTTATCAAACAGAGTCTCCTCTCAGACAAGGGGGCTGCTAGTCCCCTGTCCCTTACCCAGAAGCCCAGTCTTACCGCCTGTCTTCATTTTACTGGGGTGGGAGCTCCAAGTCTTAACTTCTGTCTTTAATAATGATTGCTTTCGGGAGATAGCACAGCGGGTAGGGCATTTGCCTTGCATGCGGCCGACCCGGGTTCAATTCCCAGCATCCCATATGGTCCTCTGAGCACTACCAGGAGTAATTCCTGAGTGCAGAGCCAGGAGTAATCACTGTGCATCACCGGGTGTGACCCAAAAAGAAAAAAAAAAAGATTGCTTTCTTTTTCCTTTTTGAAAAGTTATTGTTTTGTTTTGGTCTTAAAGGGGGGCCACACCCATCGATGCTCAGGGGTTCCTCCTGGCCCTGCCCTCAGGAATCACTCCTGGTGGTGTTCTGGGGGTCCATGTGGGATGCCAGGGATCAAACCCAGGTCAGCCCTGTGCAAGGCAAGGGCCCTAACCTCTGTGCTACCTCTCCAGCCTCTTCCTTTTTGAAAAAAATGTAATGAGTCCTTTTTCACATAAAACTTTTTAAAAAATATATTATTATCTGTATGAGGTCTCTCCCTGGCGGTGCTCAGGGCTTACTTCTGTCCCTGCCCTCAGGGACTCTGCTCTCCTGGCGGGATTCAGGGGACCATATGCACCCCCACTGGGGGTCGGGGGTGGAACCCAGGGCAGGACCTGAGGCGTGTCCCTTAACCCCTATACTCCATCTGTTTGTGTCTGTTCCCTTTCCCCTGTTGCTGCTGCTGTTGCTGTGATCACCGGGGGTCTGTGCTTTCCAGACCTCTTTCTCTTTCATGGGGCTGCCTGTGTAAATTTGGATTGTAGCGCTCTCTGGGGTGGTCGTGGGGCTCACGCCGGTGCTTACTGAGTAGGGGGGGTGGGGGGGTCGCACTTTCTAGCTATGAGGCTCATGCCTCTGTTTTAATTACAGTGCTCACTGGAAGCTGTACCCCTTTGTCGGGATGTTTATACAAACCTGGCTTCAGTGCAGTCAGAAATCGCCTGCAGTGCCAGGGATCAGAGATGGAGGAGCTATCAGGAGGATACTCAGCCATGTGGTGACACCAGGGATCGAACTCTTGACCTAGCACTTGAAGGCAAACCACTGAATCATTTCTCCAGGCCCCTATGTCCTGTTATTCCTTTAAGAGATGCAGATATGGGGGCTGGAGTTATAGTACAGTGGTTAGGGTGCTTGGCATGCATGTGGCCAATCTGGTTTTATCCCCAGTACCACATATGGTCCCCCAAATTCCTCTACGGAGTGATCCCTGAGTGCAGAACCAGGAGTGAGCCCTGAGCACAGATGGGAGTGACCCTGAACAAAACTAAGAGAGATGCAGATAGTAAAGGAGGTCAGATGCTTGCCTTGTGGTGGTTATCTCTGTACCAAATCCCCAGCACCAAATCCCCTGATCCCCTGAGCATTGCTAGGGCTCACCCCTGAGCACAGAGCCAGGGGTATCTCTTGAGCACCACTGGGCTTGGCCCAACACCCTCCCTCCACTACCAGCACCCCCCAAAAAATAAAAGATAACAAAGCTCGTGTTTGATGAGATGAGGATACAATATGGAGATCTGCCGTTCTGTTTGATCCTGACTTATTTTCAGATGACTGTCTTGTCTAAAGGAGTTCTCCACACAGTACTTGTATAAGGGTATCTTATACAAGTATAAGGGTGAAGCCTTGCATTCACCGAGGTTCCCGTGGGAGTTGATCTGAGTGGCCCCACAACCTCAGCCCTGATGATACTTATATTCTACTCTTCCCTTTTATGGGAGTAAGATTTCCTTTCCTTGATATTCTCTTCCCTGTGAAAGAAGATCTTACAACTAATTTACAGCTAAGTTTCTCACTCTTGCTCTCACTGTCTTGCATTCTCTTCTCTCTTCTCTTCCCTTCCCTTCCCTTCCCTTCCCTTCCCTTCCCTTCCCTTCCCTTCCGTTCTTGTCTCCTCTCTTTCTCTCCCCCCCTCCTGCACCCCCTCCTCTCTCCTTATGGTTTCAGTGAAGGTTGGGGTCATTCTATTAGTGATACCAAACTCCCCCACCCCCTCTCTCCGAGGACCAGGAAATCTTTCACCACTATCTTGATCTCTGATCTGCATTCCCACCCTCCTCTCCCAATACAGAAGCTGAGACCTATACCTGGAACTGTCTAAATCCCACTCTTATGTAATCTTAGAATCACTTTTCTGGGAGCCATCTAAAAATAAAAACAAGTAACAATCAAAGCAAGGACCCCAGATTGGACTTCCATGAAGATTTCCTGATACCATCACCATAAATTTGCTTCTATCACCATGATTGCATGTATACTTAAGAGATATGAGTGCTTCAGATAATTTAGAACAAGCCACACTTTCCATTATATATCTATTATAAGTGTAATTTTTGCAGTTGTACAGATCTATCCATTTTTATGTTGTCATTATTCTAAGGAATATTTTAGGGCAGGTGCAACCCCAAATGATATGCCTCTGTGGTCAAAATGACCTATTTCATGATCTGCGTAACCTGGTTTCCAGAGGCAATTTTTCAGAAAATGAAGATGATGTCACGGAGTAAATCAAAAGCATAATCTTGGTTCTAGACATGGGTCTCCTGTCAGATGATTCTATTAAACACTTTTGTGGGGAATCTTTCTGTTGATTATAGTTGAGTTCAGTGTCTAGCACAGGTTCTGCCACATAAATTACAGGTGAGTTGAGGCAGATTCTGTTCAGAGGCCCCCCGCTCCTGGTTTTCATCAGTCCTTGGTTCTCTGGGTCAATAGTATTACCGCAATTAAGACCCTCCAGTGATCTGAGATCCTAAAAAGAGATGTGTGAGGGTTAAGAAATGGGTCATTGTGTTATAACAGCCCCTGAGTGATGGCGTCTCAGATTGGCAAATTTGGAAAGCGTTCTGAAGTTTCATGGTCTCTGGCGTTCTCATTTTCCTAATCAAGAATCTCGAAACCAGAGAGGGCCGTAACTTGCCCAGGATGACAGCATTGTCTGGGAGAGCCTCGATTCCACACATCTCCAGCACTCGTGGCCCCGAGTCTCCTACACGCGTCACTGCCTGAGCAGTAAATAATAGTTTAGGTGGAACAAAGCCAGTTCCAGCCTGAAGGGCGGTTTTCATTGTCTCATCATTAGGATGGCAACCAACAGTCTTTATGAAAAACCTAACTCCTCAATATTCCAGGGCAGCTTGATGTATTGGAGCATGCAGGTGTATTGTGCCCTAGTTTTGTTTGTTGTTGTTGTTGTTGTTTAAATTTTTTATTGAATCACCATGTGAAACGTTACAAGGCTTTCAGGCCTAAGTCTCTGTCATACAATGATCAAACACCCATCCCTTCACCAGTGCACATGTTCCACCACCAAGAACCCCAGCGTACCCCCCCTCCCACCCCCACCCCCTGCCTGTGTGACTGATGATTTTCACTTTACTTTCTCTTTACTTTGATTACATTCTATATTTCAACAAAAAACTCACTATTATTATTTGGAATTTTCCCCCAACAACCAGACCTGCCGAAAAGGCATCATTTGATGATCTGTTTTCCATTGCTGAGAATGAAGAGTATATATGAGGTTGTGCAGCCGCGACAATGGCCATGCGATTTTGGATTTCTGGTACTTTAGTAATTAAGTCCAGAGAAATTTCTGCCAGAAATCACATCATTGCAAGCTTGTACCTCTGTTTAGTGGGTCTTATAAGATGGCCGTCGCCACGCCGCTGAGGAAGGGAAAGACCGAGAGAGAAACACCTTTCCCCTCCTGGGGCGGCATGGGGCCGTAGCTTAGTTCACAGTCTAGAGGCATTTCTGCAAGAAGCCGCTGGGTGCCAAAAGTAGTTAGTTGGCCTCCGGGATCATGGGCGTTCAGGAACGGAAGAGCCGTTCGCGTGCGGCCGTTCGGGGTCACATCTGGGTGGAGAGCGAGTTTTGTTTGTTTTTATTTGGAGGCCACACCTGGTCATAATCAGGGACTCCTCCTGGCTCTGTGCTCAGGGATCACTCCGGAGATTACATGCTATGCTAAGGATGTAACCAGTGCTGACCTTATGCCAACCTTAACCCTATTTAACCCTTGACCCCTAGACTATGTCTCTAGCCCCTGTGCCCTAACTGGCACAGACTTCACAGCTGGTGTCTTAGGTTAGGAACCAGACTGCCCCTAGGAAGTGGTCCCAGGCTTGAGTTGTCCTAGAAAAGGTGACAAACTGCTCCTAGGAGATACTGGAAGCTCGAAAAGCATTTAGCACAGGGTCAACCCCTAAGTCCTTGAGAAGGAACAAGGCAAGGCACTTAGAGCCGCCCCTCCCTGAACCTGTCCTTCTGTGACCTCACAGCCTTCGTGCCCGCCTCCAGCTCTTTTGATGTTCATTTTAATCTGATTAGACTCAGGTGCAAATACTGGGCAGGGAAGTTTACCTTGTGATTTAGTGTCACCACACCTTGTAGGGGGCCCTGTCCAAGCAGCTGGGCAAGATACGGAGTCAAGTTTACTGTCCAGGCAGCTCTTCCGTATTCAGAGGGGATAAATAAGAAAGGCAGAGAAGTAGGGCTGGAGCGACAGCACAGCAGGTAGGGCATTTGCCTTGCATGTGGCTGACCAGGGTTCGATCCCCAGCATCCCACAAGCACCTCCAGGAGTAATTCCTGAGTGCAAAGCCAGGAATAACCCCTGTGCATCACCAGGTGTGACCCCAAAAGATATATATATATATATATATATATATTAAAGGCAGAGAAGTGAGATGCAGCTAGAAGTAGTATCTCTAAATATATGCAGCTAAGAGCAGAAGAGAAGAAAGGAACTAGAAGATTCTTTAATAAGAGGGCATTGTTACAGAAAACATCGTTATTAATTGTGGCATGCCACAGTATATTTTCAAACAGGATCATTCTAGGGTAGTGGTCACTGTGAGCATACTGGGAGTCTGTCCTATGGAGAAGTAAAGTGACCTTATCTCTTCTTGATGCCTGACTGCTTGCCCTTGAACTTCTCTGCCATTAGAGGTCAGTTTGCACATCCATCCTGAGGATATCTTTCACTGGCCATGCAAATGTGATCTGCTCCCCCTCATGTGTCTCATAGACCTCATGCCTCCCTGCATAGTGCATAGCTCCTGTCAAAATAGTATCATGTCATTGTCCTACGTCTGTCTCCTCAGCCATTCTCCATGACCTTGGAGGGCAGAGGGTAGAGGGCGCATGTGAATAGGACTTAGGAGGAGCATTTCTTTCCAGGGGATGTTTCTAGAAAGCGAATCCTACTGGACAGGAGAGATAGTATAGCAGGTAAGGGGCCTGCCTTGCATGCAGCTTACCCAGGTTTGACTACTGGCACCCCATGCGGTCCCCTGAGCCCTCCAGAAATGACGCCTGAATGGGGGCAATGAGGAAGCCCTGAGAACTGCACCATGGGGCTCCCAAACAGACAACAACAAAAAGTGTTTTACTGACATTTATTTTCAGTAGTTAGCATGGGGATTAAGAGTCTGAAAACACTTTGACAGATACCATCAGAAAGAGCCAAGTCCTAACTAACATGGAAAAGGGATCATTTCTTAGGATTCACTCCCATTCCCCACAGCACAAAGAGAAATTCTGCTCTGCTCTGTTGAACGCCACCTCTAAGGATTTAGACTAATAAATGGGGTGGGAGTCCCCTGCATCATTTGAAGGCCTAGGGGTCACTTTGCCAGTACTTGGCCCAGCTATGTGAGCCCAGCGGTTCAGTGTCCAGACCTCGTGGTGCAGCCCTGCTGACCACGCTCCATACTGGCTATGCCTAGTGGTGCTGCAGTGTGGGGTCGAATGCAGTCCTGGGAGCGTACAGCAGGAATCAAAACTGGGGCCTCCACCATTGGTGGAGGAGAATGGGCACTGGCGGAGGGATGGGTAAACGATCACTGTATGAGTGAAATGCAAACACAAAAGTTCATAAGTTTGTAACTGTACATCACAGAGATTCTCTAATAAAAATTTTTTAAATGATATTGCATACCAAAAAGTGTTCTATGGCAGATATTTTATATTGCTGCATATTATCTTTTATCTTGGCCATTAAAGGTTAAATAAGAAAAAAAATGGGCCTCCAAAAAAAGTATGCACCCCAGCCCTTTTAACTCTTTCCAAGCCATATTAATAACTATTTTAATGAAGAGATAACTACATCTGGGTACACCTAGTCACATACATGGTTCCTAACTGTTCAAAAGTAGAAAGTGCCGAGTGGATATGATTTTATAAGTAATTACGTACGGGCTGTGGGAATAGTCAGATTTTTTTTTCCATTTTGACCATTGACACTGGAGAAATATTCCTAGCAGGAAAGGTGGTTGCCTATACACAACCAACCCAGTTCAATCCACAGCACTCTGTATGATTTCCCCAGCACTGCTAGAAGTGAGCCAGGAGTGGCCAAATTTTTTTTCCATATAAATTAATGGCAGCTGGAGCTGTTAAGGTAGTTCAGGGGTTCAGACACTTGCTTTGCATGTGGTCATCTTCCATTTTCCTGCCACCACATGTGGTCCCCCAGATAGTTCCAGGAGCGACCTCTGAGCACAGAGTCAGGAGTAACCCCTGAGAACAGCCAGAGGTAGCCCCAAATTCCAAAAGTAAGGAAAGAAGTTTTAAAAATTAGTGGCACTAGCTTTCTCAGAGCTAAAGTATAACTTATGTCACAGCAAATAGAAGCATCCTATTTTCAAATAGCAAGAGAAACCCAGATCATTAAGAAATTTCCAAATGAAGGTGAGGTCTAATGACAATGGTCCTTAGTGAACTTCAGCTTTAGGCGAGAAGATCTTTTATAGGTTGGGATGGGCTCTCCGTGCCGAGATATGCCTGGTGAGGACAGACTCAAGCAGAGACTGGGCAGTACTCGATTGGATGCTCGCCGATTCCAAGACCAGACAGATGTGGAGTTAGACTAGAAAACCCCTGAGGCCAGAAAGATAGTACCAGGATTAAATACCCTGGATACTTAAGCCCAGGATAGTACTCTTGCCTGTACCCAACTCCTATTCTATCCCCAGCAGCACTGGTGGTCCCCCAAGCATCACTAGGAGTAATCCCTGAGCACAGAGCCAGGAGTAAGCCCTGAGCACACCCAGGAGTGAAACCAAACACACACACACAAAAAAAACAAGCAAAAAAAAAAAAAGATGATAGGTGAGAGGTGGGTGGGGGGTAGGGGGATAATGAGGACATTGGTGGTGGAAATGTGCACTGGTGGAGGGATGGGTGTTTGATCATTGTATGGCTGAAACTCAAACATGAAAAATTTGTAACTGTATCTCACGGTGATTCAATAAAATAACTTTTTTAAAAAGATGATAAAGACTTCTATCCCAGTAGTTCCCCCACTCAAAAAGTATTAACTGCAATTAATTTTTCAAAATAATTTTAGGGCCAAAGCAATAGTACAGTGAGTAGGGCACTTGCCTTGCATGCAGCTGACCATTCTCAATCCTCAGCATCCCCTGTGGTTCCGTAAGCACCGCCAGGAGTGATCCCTGAGTGCAGAGCCAGGAGTAACCTCTGACCATCGCTGGGTGTGGCCCTCCCTCCAAAAAATTTTAATTGATTGAGACTCTGTGATTTCCAGTCCTGTTAATAATGGTTCCTCCTGCACATAATTCCAGCCCCACATAGGTCATCGTGGTACCCACTTCCCTCCCTCAGGCACCTCCCGTTCTTGCCACCTTGCTGGGCCACCACGATGGCACACCCGGATGTCCCAGCCAGTGGCCTCACTCACGAGCATCAACAAGGGGAGCTGGAGCAATAGCACAGCGGATAGGGTGTTTGCCTTGCATGAGGCTGACCCGGGTTCTATTCCCAGCATCCTATATGGTCCCCTGAGCACCACCAGGAGTAATTCCTGAGTGCATGAGCCAGGAGTAACCCCTGTGCATCACCAGGTGTGACCCAAAAAGAAAAAAGAAAAAAAAAGAGCATCAACAATGCTGACGGGAGTGACCAATGCCAGGTTCTGTGGAAGTGGTGCTCCGCACTCATCCTCTGCTGTGAACGAACATGAACAGACATGGTTGACATCATTGAGCGTTCCCAAGATGAGAAAGTTGTGGTGATTCTTACAGGTGGGCTAAGGAAGTGGGGAATGATCAGCCCTAGGTTTGACGTGCAATTCCAAGACCCAGAGAAATGGCAGGCACACACCACGGAGTAGCCACGGGAAGCAAGGAGGAGGGGAGAGCCTGGGATTCCTCTCGGATGGATACACGTATGTTTTCTTTTATCCACTTCCTGATTAAGTGCTTTTTTCCATTGCTTTGAATCAAGCCATTCATAATTCTAAAGAGAGGCCAAAAAAAAATTGGCAGTGTATCACCCATTGAAAAGCTGATGTCCAGCTAAAAAAAATAGTATAGCAGCTAACGCGCTTGCCTTGCATGCAGCCAACCCAGGTTTGATCCCCAGCACTGAATATGGTCCCCCAAGTTCCGCCGAGAGTGACCCCTGAGCACAGAGTCAAGAGTAAGACCTGAGCCAGGTCCAAAAATCAGATTAAAAAAAAAAAAAGCCAAGCTCATCCTTCTGACAAAGCCTGTGTCAAAGTGTTATTCGCCCTTTAGATAACCAGACTCTAGAGTTGGTATGAAATTCTACCAGTCAGGGGCTGGGTAAGATGCAAAGTCTGCTGGTTGGGTCAGAATGAGACCTGTGGGGTCCAGGGAAGCATTTAAGGAAGGGTCACTTGGTCCAAGGTGTGAAGGGCCAGTGGGAAGATGATGGCGGAGGGAGGTGGCCACAAAGGCAGCCCCAGGCCCTGCCAGGAACATGATCACAAAAGGAACCTAGTGGGAGTTGGGAGCTTGGAGTCTGGGCTGCCCATGAAGAAACCCCCTCATCAGACAGGCTGCCCACTCCTGCCCCAGCACCCTGACACCTTCTTCCCTTAGCCTTCTTGGAAGCTGTCAGCAGGGGCAGTGTGTTAACCTGGGCAGAGCAGAAAGGAGGTGGGGACAGTGATGTGAGGGACATCAGCCCCTGGGGAATCGCCATCACATACGGTCATTTTGCTCTTCCTCTATTATAATTACATGTTGACATGTGATTATATATATATAAGATAATAAATATAGAGACCTATCCCCATACGAAATGAGTATTATATCACTAATAATAGTATTTGGATGCTCTCTTCCTCTCTCTCTCTCTCTCTCTCTCTCTCTCTCTGTCTCTCTCTCTATCTCTCTCTCTGTCTCTCTCTCTCTTTCTCTCTCTCTGTCTGTCTGTCTCTCTCACAATATTTTTTTCTTTTCATGTATTTCATGTATTTATGTGGGCTGGAGCAATAGCACAGCAGGTAGGGTGTTTGCCTTACACAGAGCCGACCGGGGTTCGATTACTCCGCCCTTCTTGGAGAATCCGGCAAGCTACTGAGAGCATCCAGCCCGCACAGTAGAGCCCGGCAAGCTACGGAGAGTTATCTTGTCTGCACAGCAGAGCCTGGCAAGCTCCCCGTGGCATATTTGATATGCCAAAACAGTAAGAACAAGTCTCACAATGGAGATGTTACTGCTGCCCGCTCGAGCAAATCAATGAACAACGGGACAACAGTGCTACAGTGCTACATCTGTTTATGTAGGATTCACTCAGTTTTACCCAGAATGAACTAATATAAATTTCATTACACTTGTTCCTTGGCCTAATTAAGATTAAACCTGTACACTGACAGAGAGATCTTTTTTCCCCTGGCTTTGTTCTGTTAACATAAACAAGTTACTTCATGTGCTCCTGTGGGAACTGGAAATTAGGCAAGTGTTGAGACAAAAAAAAAAAAAAAAAAACCTTACAGCAAGTTTGGCTGTCAGCTCAGATACCGAGTAATTAAATACAAGATGAAAGATGAGTCAAGAGCTCACTCTTAAGATTAGAAACAGTAATAGAAGGAGATGCAACAAGTTTGCTTGATTTGAGCATCTCGAAGTGGCGGTTCTGTTTCAGTAGGACTGGAAGGGTAGTTTGAAAATAAGAGGGGAAATGGTTTGTAAAAAGTTCTGCAGATGTAGAAGGTGTAATTCTTGTTACACCTGTCACATCCCATACACTGCTCACGCTTCTTATTGATGCTTGTCTACGCTTGCTAGACAGAAGCTTCTAGAAAGCAAGGCCCATTCACTGAACCCAGTGTGGGGCCTGGCCTTGAGTGGGCCCCCAATGTATGGCTAATGCTCTTATTTAAAGTAGAAAGGTATGAAAGGATGTGGGTCTGCAGGTTGGCACGGTCTTTGCTGAAGCTGTGAAGGGCAGCATCAGGAACAGGTCGCACAGGTTGGCACCCAGGAGCTTTGTAACCATAGACCTAAAACTGGCTGCCTTCATGCCCTCCTTCCACTTAGGAAAAAAAACTCCTGAACAGCAATCATTCGTCTCTGCTTCTTTTTTGTTTGTTTTTTTGCTTTTTGGGTCACACCCGGCGATGCACAGGGGTCACTCCTGGCTCTGCACTCAGGAATTACTCCTGGAGGTGCTCAGGGGACCATATGGGATGCTGGGAATCGAACCCGGGTCGACTGTGTGCAAGGCAAACCCCCTACCCGCTGTGCTATTGCTCCAGCCCCCTCGTCTCTGCTTCTTAAGAGGGAAATATGTCTATTTTCCCCAGCTGGGGTCTTCACTTGACCTTTGACAAATCTCTGCCCAAAGGGGAATGCCATCATGACTGGGTTCAAGAGCTCAGAGAAGTAGAAACTCAAACCACCTATTTCAGTTGTAGGAACTAGATAAGGGTGCTCACCGGTCACTCCTCTGGCTGGTCAGGCCGTCAGCCCCTAAGCACTGAAGATGGACTTGGGGTTGGGAACCGGACACCAATGGGGACCATTCCTGGGAGAAAGATTTGGAGCCTGGAAAAAAGGTTCTCCTCAGAGATAACCTTATTGCTACCTGGATGACTTGTCTGCAGTGAGTGTTCTCACCTCTATGACTTTTGATTGTTCTCCCTCCGAGCGCCCCATCCCCCATTTCAAAGTCTATATTGGGTGGGTGGGGGGGGGGTGACCATGATCAGCTGGATCCTCCACATCACACCTCACTTTGGAGCGATGGGGAAAACACCGTCCAAGGCAGCTGCTGTCTGTGCCCTGCCAAGACATGAAGTGGCTTTGCAAACTCACATTCAAGTTGGGACCCTCCCCCCTGGCTGTTCCTCTGAAGGTCTCATCGATTCTCGTTTTAATTAGTATTTTGGAAAGCACTGCAGCAGGATTTCCACAGAGCCTACAGGCCCCTTTCTCCCAGTTCAAGTACATTTCTGAAGAATGTCTCGAGTAGAGATTGTGTCGAATGCCTCTGGTTAGGACTGGATTCGATGTGTGTTATCTCCAGGAGAAAAATGTGTCTGGAAACACTGCATTCTTGCAGGGATAATTAGTCCATTGTGCTGAGCATGGGGAGTCTTGATGGTGACCTTAAAGATGGGGCTGAGATACGGACGGAAAAGCAAGGACTCTTTGTAACATCTCGCGCGCTGGCTATCTGCAAATTGTTCGGTTTAGAAATAGCTCAGCCTTGATTGCATTGTCTCTGGAAACGAAAGACTGAAACATCCCAAGGAAAGAACAGAGTACAAACTAGAACGAATGACAATGCACCAGACAAAGAAATGAGCTGAGGCAGATCGGCTCCCCAGAGCTGAGAGAGCTGGTGGTGCCTGGAGACCCAGTTGGTTTTCAGGGCATCGCTGAGGGGGATGGAACGGGTGCAATGCAAAGGTAAGGCTGTGCTGTGCTCAAGAGCGGCCAGGTGCTTTGTTTTCTTTTTTTTTCTATCTGGGTCACACTCAGCGATGCACAGGGGTCACTCCTGGCCCTGCACTCAGGAATCACCCGTGGCGGTGCTCAGGGGACCATATGGGATGCTGGGAATCGAACCCGGGTCAGCCATGTGCAAGGCAAATGCCCTATCCACTGTGCTATCACTCCAGCCCCAAGGTGCTTTGTTTTCTAAAATTCTCATGGCCATGCCTCCCCGCTGGCCTTGCAGTAAGGGGTAGGCGGTATGGTCATTTCAGTTGCATCATTTAAGTATGAGGAGGACTTAGTCTTTATACAAAATGATTTCTGTTGTTAGATTTAATACTCCAGGACTAACCAAAACAAAATAATACTTTCCTTTCATGTCTCCTATACATGTTATTTTTTTTCTGCTTCAAATCTCTTATCTTTTGTTCTCCTAAGCACATTCTAAATTTGTGAAGACAAACTCACGCACAATGAAAATGACTTCACTTTGAAAAAAACTAGCTTAGGGGAAAACAAAATGATAAGTGTGTTTGTTAAGCTTTAGTCTGTGTAACAATAGCAAAGCTGAAAGTTGCAGTGGGTGATCTTGAGTGGGCTTAGACCCTTCTGTCTGGAATAGTATATGAAGATTTTTAATAAACAACATTTGCAATAAACATGGTGTAATGAATAAATAATACCATATAGAAAGATGTTAGTGAGGTGACTGAGGCCTCCTTGGGGACATTGGCATGTGTTTGTGGGGAGTGGGGGAATGAGTGATACCTTGGCAGGAAATTGACTTCATATTTATCACTTTTTTCTTTGATATGTACTCAGAAAAGGTCATTCCATGGCTTTTGCTTTCAAAGAAAAAAAGCTCGAATTGATTAAAAATATAGTAAGAATGAAAATATATTAAGAATGTGGGGCTGCGTGGTTAAAGAAACTTTGGTGCATCTATACAATGGAATACTATGCAGCTGTTAAGAAAGAAGTCATGAAATTTGCTTATGGACATGGAGAGTCTCATGCTAAGTGAAATGAGTCAGAAAGAGAGGGACAGACATAGAAGGACTGCACTCAATTGTAGAATATAAAATAACATAATATGAAACTAATAGCCAAGGACAGTAGACATGAGGGCCAGGAATATTACCCCATAGTTGGAAGCCTGTCTCATTAGCTGGGGGAGAAGGCAGCTGGAATAGAGAAGGGATCACTAAGACAGTGATGGCTGGAGGAATCATTTGGGATGGGAGATGTGTGCTGAAAGATAAAGGACCAAACGTGATAACCTCTCAGTACCTGTATTGCAAACCATAATGCCCAAAAGTAGAGAGAGAGAGTATATGGGGAATATTGTCTGCCATGGAGGCAAGGGGAGGGTTGGAAATGGGGGGAGGGGGGTATACTGAGTACATTGATGGTGGAAAATGTGCACTGGTGGAGGGATGGGTGTTTGATCATTGTATGACTGAAACTCAAACATGAAGACTTTGTAACTATCTCACATGATTCAATTAAAAAAAAAGAATGTGTGGTTGGAGCAATAGTACAGCTGGTAGGGCATTTGCTTGCACACAGCCTACCCAGTTTTCGATCCTTTGCACCCATATGATCCCCTGATCCCCTCCTAAGCACAGAGCCAAGAGTAAGCCTTGAGCACCACTGGGTGTGGCCCCAAAATACAAATAAGCAAGCAAACAAGAAGAACATGTTGTGCATGGCCTTGTCTTGGAGAATAATTGGCTTTATCCTTTGCATCGAGAGATGTGTACCATGTTTTAATATTTATTTTTTAATTAATTTTTTAATCACCATGAGATACAGAGATACAGTTACAAAGCTTTCATGATTGAGTTTCAGTCATACAGTCATCAAACACCCATCCCTCCACCAGTGTATATTTTCCACCACCAATGTCCCCAGGATCCCTCCTGCCACCCCACCCCACCCCTGCCTCTATGGCAAAAACTTTCCTTCTTACTCTCTCTCTACTTTGGGGCATCATGGTTTGAAATACAGATACTGAGAGACCATCATGTTTGGTCCTTTGTCTACTTTCAGCACACAGCTCCCATCCCAAATGACCCCTCCAACCATCATTGATTTAGTGACCCCTTCTCTGTCCCAGCTGCCTTCTCCTTCCAACTGTGGAGCAATCATCCTGGCCCTTGTCTCTACTGTCCTTGGGTGTTACTTCTATATTCTGTTATTTTATATTCCATAAATGAGTGAAGTCCTTCTATGTCTAGACAGTATCTTTAATCCAAAGATAGCATTGTGGATTGCCCCAGCCTTCTCCAACATTTAAGCCACTATATTCCATTTATTAAACATTAGTTGGGTGTTGCAGTTTCCCTTATGACTTCTATTTTTTTCTTCTTTTTGGGTCACACCTGGTGCTCCACAGGGGTCACTCCTGGCTCTGCACTCAGGAATTACCCCTTGCGGTGCTCAGGGGACCATATGGGATGCTGGGAATCGAACCGGGGTCGGCCACGTGCAAGGCAAATGCCCTACCCGCTATGCTATCACTCCAGCCTCCCTTATGACTTCTAGCCCTGCAGGGGCCAAGGGGCTAACTCAGTGGGCTGAGGGCACGCTCCATATGTCGGAGGCTCTAGTTTGATCTCTAACAACACATGGGATCCCTCAAGCATCACGGAATGTAGTGTCTGAGCACTACCCCGTGTGCCCCCCCCAAAAAAACAAACAACAATAAAACATAAGAACTGACTGAAAGCCCTTCCATATTTGAAAATGTAAAATTATTTTCTAAATCTGCATTCTCCAATCATGATTCTAGGAAGCATAAGTCTCTCCTTGGCTCCCGGAGACTGCGCGTGGCGCGCCCTTCTCCTTTTTCCAGGTCATTCTTTCATCCTTTGGTCCTCAGACTCTGAGAGCTGAGCTGAGCTTCAAAGTCAACAGAGTGTCTACTTGAAGCCGGATTTTGAAGGCAGGGGTAGCGGGTGGGGTGCAGTGGCACAATGCATGCTCTCCGCTCTCTGCACTCTTTCTTCTCCCCCTAAGTCTTTCTGGCTTCATTCCCAAAAGACCCCAAAAATTGGACAGTTTTTTCCTACCTTAGCCACCTTTCTAGAGCCCTTCCCAGGGAGTATTTGAGGTTCCTTCCCCCACCCCCACCCCACACCATGACTTTTCGGTTAAACCAGAAAGAGTCGGTTCTCAGGGTGGAATTCCAGGCCTGCTCAGAGATTTCTGGGAAAGGATGTTTTTTTCATGGTGGGGCTGCCTGGTCCTCCTTCAAGTAGGCCACCAGACTGGCCGGCGCTTGGCTGGCCGGCCAGTGTGTGTTCTGCAGGTTGGAGATAGGGTCCCGACTCCTGCTTTTCCGCTTTGGCTCCCCGCTCCTGGCGGGGTGACTGTGAAGAGCCCCTGTCCTTCCAGACTGTGCCACCTCTCGAGTGGGAGAGGAAGTTGAAAAGAGCATCTTTTACAATGAATAAAGCATACATGTGCATGTTATTAGAGACAGCTTTTACCATCCTTTAAAAAGAGATGTGGGTGAGGCTGACACCCAAGGATGGTAGATACAAGGGCCAGGGGGATTGCCCCATAGCTGGAAGCCTGCTTCATGAGCAGAGGGGAGAAGGCAGATGGAATAGAGAAGGGATCACTAAGAAAATGATGGCTGGAGGAACCAGTTGGGATGGGAGATGCATGCTGAAAGTAGATGATGGACCAAACATGATGAACATGATGACCTCTCAGTGTCTGTGCTGCAAGCCATAATGCCCAAAAGAAGAGAGAGAGTATGTGGGAATATTGTCTGCCTTAGAGGCAGGGGGAGGGTGGGAAAGGGGAGGTATACCCGGGATATTGGTGGTGGGGAATGTGCACTGGTGGAGGGATGGGTGTTTGATCATTGTGAGATTGTAACCCAAACATGAAAGCTTGTAACTATCTCACGGTGATTCAATAAAATTTTTAAAAAATTTTTAAAAAAGATGTGGGTTGTGGAATATAAAGTAATAGCATGGGAGACTAACACCCCAGGATAATAGAAATAAAGGCCAGGAGGATCATTCTATGCTTGGAAGCCGGCCTCCCATGCTGGGGAGAAAGGCAGCTGGGATAGAGAAGGGACCACTAAGTGAATGATGCTTGGAGGGCTTGCTCAGGATGGGAGACACGTGCCCAAAGCAGACTATAGACCAGACATGACGGCCACTTACTACCTGTATTGCAAACCATAACACGCAAAAGGAGAGAGAGAGAGAGAGAAAGAGGGAATGTACCTGCCATGAGGCCGGGGGCAGGGGGTGGTGAGGGGGGAAGGGGGATGGGGGGAAGGAGAAATACTGGGAACATTGGTGGTGGAGAATGGGCACTGGTGGTGGGATGGGTACTCAATCATTGTATGACTGAAATGTAATCACGAAAGTTTATAAGTCTGCAATTGTATCTCATAATGATTCATTAAAAAATTAAATTAAAAAAAAATTTAAAAATAAAAAGAGATGTAGGGTGAGGAGAGAAAGTACAGTGAGAAGGTGTTTGCTTTGTACACACCAGACCCAGTTTTGATCCCTTATAGGGTCCCCCAAGCCCTGCCAGGAGTGAACCCTGAGCACCAAGCCAGAGTAAGCCCTGAGCCACAAACCAAAAAAATAACTAAAAAGAAACTTTGCTGAGCAACAGCAACCTTTCACTTGCAGTTACTGTTAGCAAACAAAGTAGGTAGCAGGAAGCAGCCAGACTGCAGTATTGGTGCCCCTTTGCATGACTTCGATTTCTTTTGTTACATGCACAACAGTCCTGTGGCAGGGTACCTCCAAGAACTGCAGTGCCCAGTGCTCCCCTGAGTGTGGACTCTGAGATGGAAAGACCGAAAAGCAAAACCATCGCAGAGTCCTGACCAAAGAAAAGATCCACTGAAATGTGCTCTGCCCTGTGCAATGCAAGCCCCTTGGCCCCTGGCCGTCTCTCCAGCCCACATCTTTATGTTTCTAAATAAAAGTCCAAGTCTCTCATGTTATAACCAATAAGAACTCTCAGTAAGTTAAAGCAGTGTTTCATAATACCGAGAATCTAATTTCAGTTATCCCTACAGAGGAAATTACATTTTATTATAACATAAAATACTAGCTCAGATAATTGCGCATGACTACTAACTTAACTAATTGCCCTTCAAGAATTTGTGACCAGGGCTGGAGCGATAGCACAGCGGGGAAGGCATTTGCCTTGCATGTGGCCAACCCAGCTTCGATTCCCAGCATCCCATGTGGTCCCCTGAGCACCGGCAGGAGTAATTCCTGAGTGCATGAGCCAGGAGTGACCCCTGTGCATCGCCGGGTGTGACCCAAAAAAGAAAAAAAAAAAAAGAATTTGTGACCAATGTGGTTTGCTCAAGTTCATAAAATCAGGGGTCGGAGCAATAGAACATCGGGTAAGGTGCTTGCCTTATATGCATCCAACCCGGGTTCCATCCCTTGCACCACCCAGATTCCCTGAGTACAGCTGGTGTGGCCTCCAACATCAACAACACCACAACAACAATAGTAACAACAAATAGCTCATAAATCAGTTTTGTAAAAGCCTACTATGTAAGGGAGAATTCAGAAGTTCTTATTGTTTAATCTTAAATGAGTATAAAATGAGTTGTATTCTTTTGGCTAGAGTAAAATGTGAACACCTTAATTGTCATATTATAATTTTTGTATGGAAAAGACAATATATCTTGAAATATATCATTATAACTGTATCACTGTATCACTGTCATCCCATTGCTCATCGATTTGCTTGAGCAGGCACCAGTAATGTCTCCATTGTGAGACTTGTTGTTACTGTTTTTGGCATATTGAATATGTCACGGGTAGCTTGCCGGGCTCTACCATGCAGGTGGGATACTCTCAGTAGCTTGCTGGGCTCTCCGAGAGGGACGGAGGAATCAAACTTGGGTCGGCCTGAAATATATATGTAGCATAAATGTTTCTCTTTAAAATTGGTGTCTTAGGGGATCAGAGAGATAGCATAGTGGATAGGATGCTTGCCCGGATTTGATCCTCAGCATCCCAAATTGTTCCCTGAGCACCACCAGGAGTGATTCCTGAGTGCAGAGCCAGAAGTGAGCCCTGAGCATCGCTGGGTGTCGTCCAAATAACAAAGCAATAAAATAAAATAAAATTGGTGTCTTAAAATTGGTTATCTTTTATCTCTATACATTTAATCTATATTAAATTATATTATAGTGATGTCTTAAAATTGGTTAAATCCATATTAAAATTTTTTAAATAAAGAAAGAGGGGACTAGAGCAATAGCACAGTGGGTAGGGGTTCAATTCCCAGTATCCCATATGGCCCCCCGAGCACCACCAGGAGTAATTCCTGAGTGCAAAGCTAGGAGTAATACCCCTGTGCCTCACTGGGTGTGACACAAAAAACAAAATAAAATAAAATAATAAAGAAAGATCCACCAGTTCTCAGGTATAAAGAAACCTTTACTTTTGCTCAATAAATATACTTTTCTTTTGTCTTATCCCTCTCCTGGGTCTATGTGCTATTACTGTATTAATTTACTCAATAAGTGCTTGACACTGAGATAAATATAAAGGCAAAACAATAATTTCTGTGTTGTTGCTCTGAAATGTTTATAATCATTTTACAATTATTTATTATGTTATAGCATACCTAATTATAGGTGATAGAAAAGCTCTTTACACAGGTCGATGGCGCCGCTAATGCAGAAATCATGGGTACACTGATCAATGACTCGTACCTGGGCCGTGTTGCCAGCTTTGAAGTCTCTTTTAAACCAAGGCCTGTTGAGTGTGTCGTGGAACCGTCTCCCCCTAGCATCCACCACCAGAGCAGCGTGGTTGACATAGACACAGCATCTTTCAGAAGGGACCTTTTAGGACCAGGGAGACGGCACAAAGGACCAAGCATTTGCTTGTCGTGCTGGAGCCTCGGGTTTGATCCCTAGCACTGGTTTATCCCTCAAGTCTCACTGGAAGTGACCCAAACAACCAGCCTGGAGTAACCCCAGAGCACCACTGGGTGTGCCCCCACCCCAACACACACACACACACACACACACACACACACACACACACACACGAAAACAACGTTCATCAGAGCATGTTTCTAGGTGGGGAAATAAACCCAAGCCAACCTAAGATAGTACTTAACTGGAAAATGAAAGTAAGTAAACTTAGGAGAAAACAAATAAGCCCAGTTGTAGCCAGGAATCTCTGCCTGCGAAGCCTGGTCTGAGAACAGTGATCTTCGAGTCTTCTGTGAGCTGATAATCCCGGGTGGCAGCTAATGATAAGGAAAGAACGAACCCGGAGATTGCTCTGACTGTCGCAAATGATCGTTGAACGGATGGAAAGAGCAGTCAGCCTGTTTGCAGAAATGCCACAGAAGCGTGAGAGGAGAGAAGCTTAGCTGGCCTGTAGCTAAGTACAGTGTTTCTAAGTTGGATTCAGAAAGTTGAGTCCATCTGAGGCAGAGGTATGGGGAGGGAGTGAAATTAGGGAGTGAAATCACCGTGGAGATCAGAAGGAAGGATTCAAACAGCTCCCACAGCCCTGGGGAAGTCATGTGCCTTGAATCTGCCTTTTCAGGAACCAGAGAACTAGCTCCGGACTTAAGATATTACCTTGCATGCAGCCAAACCCAGTTCAACTTTTGGCACCACATAGGGTCCCCCTTGAGTCCCACCAGGAATGATCGATGATCTCGAGCACAGAGCCAGGAGTAAGCCCTGAGCTCTGATTGCCAGATGTAGGCCAACACCAGCAGCCAAATTAATTCATTAAAAATAAACTGAAAAAAATAAATAAACTGATTTGGGGGCTGGAGCGATAGCACAGCGGGTAGGGCGTTTCCCTTGCACACGGCCGACCCAGGTTCGATCCCCAGCATCCCATATGGTCCCCCAAGCACCGCCAGGAGTAATTCCTGAGTGCAAAGCCAGGAGTAACCCCTGAACATAGCTGGGTGTGACCCAAAAAGCAAATAAATAAATAAATAAAAATAAACTGATTTGGGGGCTGGAGTGATAGCACAGCGAGTAGGGCGTTTGCCTTGCATGCGGCCGACCGGGATTCAATTCCCAGCATCCCATATGGTCCCCAAGCACCACCAGGGGTAATTCCTGAGTGCAGAGCCAGGAGTAACCCCCGTGCATCACAGGGTGTGACCCCCCCCAAAAAAATCAAAAAATAATTAATTAATTAATTTTAAAAATAAGCTGATTTTTCAGCCTCCACAAGCTCATGACTTCTAGCAATTGAGTTTTGCAGGGAGGAATAGCGCCCCACATTCACCTGTACTGGTAAATTCCCCTCCGAGTGGGCTTCCTAAGGCAGTCTGTCTCCGGTTCAGCCTTAGTGGGGAGGAAATAGGCGTTAAAAGAAATTATCCTATTATGTTGTTAGTTTAAAATCACTTAATAGGCATGATAGAAATAGCTATATTAAAGATGATCAGCTAATGTTCCTTTCCATAACCACAAATTAATGCTTTAAATGGTGCCTCTATTTAAAGGATTTTGATCCTTTGCAATCATTTCATCTGGGGTGTCTATACAAGGACAAAATTCATATTTGCAGACAGAGTCCCATGGTGCAGCAGAATTAGTTTTCAATAACAATACCAATTTTCGCTCCTTTTGAAGATCTTCATCAATACCATTTTCAAATAGGAACCTTTTGGATCTTTCCATACAGGCAGACAACATCAGAACCCCAGGTTCTTCCTACTAACGGTGGAAGTACATCATTCTGGCTTTACCTCTTAGGATTTATAAATAGAAGGCAAAAAAAAAAACAAAAACCCTTGCTTTTTCCTAGAAAAAGTCTTTAACTTTTCATTTAAAGTATTTGTCTTAAGAGAGATTTATTTGGGGGGGATGGGTGTTTGGATTTCTTTCTCTCTTTTTCTTTTTGTAAGTTTAAATCAAGTTTCACTTGATTGCTTAAGGTTGTATTAAAAGTGAATGGAAACTAATTACCCCAACTGACTTCAACTCTGGTATTCGCTCCCCCACTGCCCAAACCTCCGTCAAACTAAATCTTAAGTTAATGGTCTGGGGGTGTAGCTCAGCGGTAGATCCCATGCCATGCCTGTGTGAGGCCTGAGTTTGATGCATGGCACTGCAATATATATATTTAATTTGAAAAAATAAACTTAGGTTGAAGATGTATGGGTCTGTTTGACTTACAGGTTTTAAGCGAACGTTTCCATTGAACTGACTTTGCATTCAGGAAGTGAACTTGGAAATATCAGCGCTCCCAAGCTCTTGCTGGCTGGGGGAGGAAATTTGGAGGCAGGAAGGTGGAGCTCTGGGCAGCTTGAGCCCAGTGTGGGCTGTATTTGATGTTCACAAAAGAATGGCCAGGGCGGGCGGGCGCGCGGGCGCGCGGGGTGCTGCTCAGCCAAGTGTGCATTTTCAAGTTCCCCACAGTGCTTTCCATTGTCCTGCTTCTCAATTGAATGATGTCATGTTTCATTTAAGGCTCGCGGTGATGCCGAAGCTTGTGGTCGGCACACGAGGGTGGGGGGGAGGCAGGGAGAAAGTTGCAAATCAGGTTTCCGTCCAGCCTTTGTGCGGTGGGGTTCCGCGAGATAAAAGCTGACTCATGCAATATTTCCAAGGAGGGAGCTGCGCGCACTTACGGGTAAGCGGCTTGTTTCACCTGACCGCGCTCCTCCTCCTCCTCCTCCTCCCTCCCCCCTCCTCCTCCTCCTCCTCCTCCACCCGGGAGGGGTCACTGCATCAGCTGAAGGCAGGCGCCAGTGGTGGCTTGGGGCCCGGGAGAAAGAACTCACGCACGTGGAGGTGCCAGGGAGCCGATGCCCCAACTAACTTGTTCCTGCAAGTTCCCTGAGCAGCCGGAGCCTCCTCTCCGCCGTCCTCACGGTGAGAAACTGCACTGCGGGCCGACGACGACGGGGTTCTCGTGGCTCCGCGGGGTAGGAGATGGATGCATTGTGAAGAGTTCTCCTCGGGCAGACAGCGGGGCGGAGATGCGCCTGCCACCTGAACTGCCGTGGTGGAACGGTGGCGGCTTTGGGGTTTTTTGCTTTTCTTGCTTCTGTAGGACTGGGGCTGGACTGGAAAGGGAGATGGAGCTAGTGTAGAGAGAGGATGACCTGATTGTGCCCAGGGCAAGCTGGGATCCTAACCCGGCACTGAACACTCACTCAGCCTTGTAAGTGTGTGTTTCTGGGGAGGCTCCAGCAGATTTTTGCTGGGAGGAAGAAAAAGCAGCGGTGGCCAGTTTCGTGCTTAGCAACAGCAAGAGATGAGATTCAGTCTCCCCCCCCCCCCCCCCCCCCCCCGTTCGGCGGGAACCAAAGTAGATTAAATGCAGTTTCCACTCAGGATGGTTCTGGGTAAGAACAACTTTTGTTAGGAGCAGTGATTGGGGAGAAAGAGGCATGGAAATTGTGTTAGGTGTGTTCCCAGTTGGAATGGGATGGTATTTTGTTTTGTTCCTATAAGTTAGGCACGTTGATGTTTTGGAAAGGTGGTTGGCATTTCTGTTTGATGACAGCGTACTGAACACAAAAATCATGATCTTCATTTAAAATGTTTCAGTATGCGAGACAGCCTAAGGCTGCGATTTTGATTTTAAGTAGTTTTTTTTTTTTTGAGTGGTGAAAGTCATACAGTTATTGACAAAAAGTGATGTTTATAGATAATTATCCAAGGTGAGAGCCATCTGCTTCCCTCCTTGATAAAAATCAATGTTAATATTTTATGCTATATCCTGTCCATTTTTCTAATATGAATAATAAATAGATGGCATTTCAAGTCTAACTTCAGTTAACATCGCCTATAAACTTTATAAGCCAGCATCTCACTCTGTGGCTTGTCATGGACATTTCCTATCGCCTCCAAGATGTGGAAACATGACCTTCAGTCTTTTCACATTGTGTGCCTACTACAAGGATTTATTTACTCAGATCTCTATTGTTAGACACTTTGAATTCCCTTCCTCCTTTTTCTTCCAGAAAATGTTTAGTGTACTATCTAGGCAGGGAGATTTATTTACTCAGAGACCTATTGTTAGTCGCTTGAGTTAGTCCGCTTGCATTCTTGAATTTCTCCTCTTCTTCCTCCTCCTTTTTCTTTAAGAAAGGGTCAGTTAGCTGCATGCCTCCCTCTGTGCTGTGCGGCCAGGGCAGTGTTTGCAACTGAGTGTGTTCAATCCAGCTGGAGCCTGTGTATCTGCCTGTCCTTGTCGCTGGCCTGAGTGTCCACGCTTAAGTGTCGGTGCTGTTCAAAGGGAAGCTGAAGCATGGATGGTTATTTCATTTAAGGGAAAGGTAGAGATCCTTGATCTTTGGCAGTCGAAACACATTTCATCCTCCAAGAGTTAGGGAAGAGGACAGCTCCATTGGGGTTACTGCTCAGGCTCTGAGCCTAGTTAGAAAGGGACAGTGGGGCGGTTGCTTCCAGGGACTGGGGTTTATTTCATGGTTAAGGTCTTGTCCTGAAGGCTGGGTGCTACCAGGGGAAGTCGTCACCCCAGCTGCCCTCGTGCACGTAAGCAACAGACCAGTGGCACAGAGATCGCTGTGCAAAGCTCTTGATGCAGGCCTACACCAGAAACACAGTGCCCTCTGCCCTAAGGGAAATGTTAGGTCATAGCCGGTCCTGTACATGTGGTTGGTGCGCTCTCTCTCTCTCTCTCTCTCTCTCTCTCTCTCTCTCGCTCTCTCTCTCTCGCTCTCTCTCTCTCTCCTCTCTCTCTCTCTCTCTCTCACACACACACACAAAAAAAAAATCTTTTTTTCTCTCTCTCTCACTCTGTCTCTGTGTCTCTCTCTGTCTCTGTCTGTCTGTCTCTCTCCTCCCTCTCTCTCTATAGAGGCCCTTTTGGCACCTGCGCCTCTGTGCTTTAGACATGAAGCTTTTATCAGTTTCTTATCTGCTCTGTGTTGATAAGAATCTATAGCCAAGTACCGGAAAAAGTGGATTAGAAATCAGAAACCGTAGTCTCGGATTCACAGTTCAGCTTTGAGCAAGTTGTCGAACCTCTCTGAGATTCTCCCCACCCCACCCTCCTCCTTCATAATATTTTTCTATGTGTGCAAGTGAGCTTTGAGGCTGTATGTTTTGTTAAGAATATTTGGATAGAGGGGCCGGAGCGACAATGCAGCAGGTTGGGCGTTTGCCTTGCACATAGCCACCCAGATTTGATCCCCGGCATCCCATATGGTCCTCCGAGTAATTCCTGAGTGCAGGGCCAGGAGTAACCCCTGAGCATGTTGATCATGCGCCCCCCCAGACACCAATAAAATAAAATAAAAAGCAAATTAAAAAATATAATTTGGATGGAGCATTAAAGCAGTGACATATCATGGTAGGAGTAATCATCTGTTATAATAGGAGATTAGGCGGTTAAATCTTACTGCAGAGCAAACCACTCAAAACCTAGCAATGACTGAAAACACTCACTGTGAGTCAGAACTTCAGGAGAGGCTCTGCAAGATGCTTCCGGCCCTGCAACTCAGGAAGTTGTTCTTCCATGTAAGGGTCTGTCATCTCGAAGGCTCTCAGTCATGTGTAGAAACACTCTTCTTGCAGGGGCTGAACATCGTGGGGCCTTGAGTGTCTCTCTCTCTCTCTCTCACTCTCTCTACAGATCAACATGCAGTCTGTCTAGCTTCAGGGTGACCAGAGTTTCCATGCTCAGGGCATCCCTGGCCTCCCAGACTTCCCGATGTCCACTTGCTCTGCATAGAATTTCTCACCTTTTTTTCAGACATGGTACCCTTCTGGCCTCGTTTCCTCTTCCACACCCCCCTTCCACCCTACCAGTTGGCGCCCCCCTAGTCTCATACTATGTCCCCCAATTTATATTTACAGGCACTAATTTTACCTGTGGCCCCATTGGGATATTGTTGGGGTCCCCAGGATCCAGATCGCCCCTAGTTGAGAAATGCTGCTCTAGGATATCAGTGCCATGTTCACCGAGTCATGGTGGTGCCCTGCCATGTCTGGGTTCTAGTGGGAAGAAGAAAGAAGGTGGGGGATGGGGGCTGGAGTGATAGCACAGTGGGTAGAGTCACACAGCCGGCCCAGGTTTGATTCCCAGCATCCTATATGGTCCCCCAAGTACCGCCAGGAGTAATTCCTGAGTGCGGAGCCAGGAGTAACCCCTGTGCATTAACAGGTGTGACCCAAAAAGCTTGAAAAAAAAAAAGGTGAAAGATGATATCTAATGCTTGGGAAATAGTCCCTCACTAAAACCTGTATTTCCGTTGGGGAGAATTTGACCATATGACATTTCCAATGGCAGGTAGCTGGGAAGTGTATCCAGACACAGTTGCTAGAAGGAGTGGGTTTGGGTGGATAATGGTGCTCTCTGAAATGCATCCCAAAGGGATAACTCAACCTGAACCTCCCCTCCCCAATTTCTTTCACCTTCTACATGAAACCAAAATCAACCCCCTCCCCCCAAAAAAAAAGCAGAGGATAAATGTGAAAACATGAGCATTTGGTTAAGAGGCCTTAATGGATTTCCCCTTAGATCCAGACTGGAATGTGTATGACCTTCAATGTAGAAATTCTGGAGGTATTATTACTTGAATTATTATTATAATTTACAGATCACATTAGGCTTCATTCGCTGCCTGACTTCCCTCTCAGTTGCAGTAGTCATGGCCCCTCCGAGTCTCTGGCATAGACACAGTGAATTATCTGTGTGTGGGTATCGGACTTTAACTCTTGAAGGAATCTTGATTCACCACTCAACGCCTCACCTCTTCTGTGTTTGAACAACAGTATTTTTGCAAAACCTTTTTTCTCATTTTTATTCTCTTCGACAAATACTCGGTTTACTGACTTCTCCAGGTTCAAGACTTTTTTCTCCCACTATCCATTTTGGAAATTTTGTTTAGTTTGGGGGGCCACACCTGGTGTGGTGCTGGATGATTATTCCAGCTTGGTGGCTGGGGGCCACTCCTGGTGGTACCCAGCCATAGGGTGCCCAAGAATTATACTTGGGATTCATGCATGCAAAGCAAGAGCTCCTGGAATATTTTTGTTTGGGGGCTACACCTGGTGTGCTTAGGGCTTATTCCTGGCTCTGCACTCAGGGATTACTCCAGGCGATGCTCAGGGGACCGAATGGAATGCCGGGTATTGACCCCAGGTCAGCCTCATGCAAGGCAAATGCCCTAACTGCTTATATCACTCTAGCCTTGGAATTTATTTTTAATCTGCACAGAAGTCACAAAGCTAGTCCAGCTTTTCTTCAAACCCATATTTCTTATTGCGAAGAACATTTAACATTGGTCAAGAGAAGGAAACAGAGTTTATACCTTTCCCATTACCAGGCCACCACTAGTTAGTGTGAAGACCAACTTCCCTACTTGATGCCTTTGAGCCTAGAGGAATAGTGGGACCCATGTTCCTTGCCCTGCCATTTTTGCAGGGTTCGGACTGGTCTTGTCTAGAACCAAGAAGTCGAAATCCATGTTACTCTCTGATGGTTTTTTTTTTCCTCCGTTGTACTGTCTACTCTGATGAAGGTGTGTCAGGGAAAAGGATTCTTCCCAAATTCCCACTGTTGCCTTTGAAATACAGTGTAAGTCTGTAATAAATCCCTATTTCTTGCTTCTTCTGTGCTTGTTTTGGGGTCACGCCCAGTGGTGTCCAGGGCTTTGTGCTCATGGATCACCCCTGGAGATGCTCAGGCAACAAAACGCAATGCCAGAGATGGAACCAGCATTGGCCACATTTAAGGCAAGCACCTCACCCCCCTGTGCTATCCCTCCCCGATCCAAGTCTGTAATTTATAACATTGACTTTAAAGTCTGGATTGTTTTTGGTCTTGTTTTGTGTTTTCATGATGACATCAGTTGTTTACAGCTTGCATAGGCATGGTGTGAAGCAAACTTTGTTGGCGGATAGAATCGCTTCTTGCTGGTTTTCTTCTGTCCCTGCCTCCCCTCTTTGAGTCATTCACAGCAGTGTAATGAGGAACTACCTCGGTTTCGTTATTCATGGGCCCTAGGCACAAGACATTCTCTTGGTTTCCCTGATTGTCCTGCCAAGGAACTCAGACTAAGTATTTGAAGACTAGAATAACAATGAAGAGAATCTGGAAACCCTGCTCCATCCTCACCCCCTGCTGGGTGGGGAGGTTTTTCAGTCTCTCCTTGCCTGGATAGCTGGACAGGGAGTGTCTGCTGTGGAACCAGCAAGCCCCCCCCCCCTTCAGCATGTAAACACAGTGACAGGAAACGTGGGCCGAAGGGCCATGGAAAGTTCTGCTTTAACCCTCCCGCAGCCCGTGAGCCAAGAAACGCTGTTTTTCATTCTGGCAGTGACATTCCAAAGGAGAGCAATTAAAATAATGGGAGTTTGAAGAGCAAACAAAGAAAAGCTCAGGAATTAGAGCCTTCACCTAGAATCACAGGGCCCCATGCGGTGTGAGGCTGTCTCCGTGGAGCTGCATGGCTCGTTTCCATTGTACTTCTGATGGCACCAGGAGGATAAATACAATCCAAGAAGATACAGAGCTGTTTTATTGGATGCTCTTAGGCTGACTGGGCTTCTCGGGTGTGTTGCCTCCTCTGTGCCCCTCTAACCCAGCAAGCAGCCTTGGGTTTGGGGAGGATCCGGTGAGCCAAGCCCCATCCGAGGTGGAGCGCCAGCTTGTTTTAGGGTGCTAAAAAGATCCAGGGATGTGGGACCTAAATCCTGTTTGACAAGTTCTCGGAGGTTGTTGCTATATTGGGGACTTGGTGCACTGGCAAGAAAAGAAGGAAAATAGCAAGTTTCCCTGATGTGGACACAGTTTGCCACCGGGGTTCACGGAGGGCAGAGAGGAAAGTCTTCCCGCTCTGCTGCTTTCTATTACCCGAGAAGCCCATGAACCCGGTGGTGACTGCACAGTACAGCCCCAGCTCCATGTAGGGAGCTCAGGGCAGTAGCAGGTGTGAGTGAACAGAGTGACAAAGTAAAAGTCAGGGTCTGAGCCAGAGAAGTAAGTAGTACAGCGAGTCCGCTTGCCTTGTATGCTGTGCACCCAAATGTGGTTCCCCCAATTCCCACCAGGAGTGATTCCTGCGGGCAGAGCCAGGAGTAGGCCCTGCCCAAAGAATCGGGGCCAGAGGGGGGGGGCTCAGGGGTTAAGGCGTTGTATGCGGCCCAGTGTAATTCAGTCCCCAGCACTGCAGCTCATTCCCTGAGTGCTGCTCGGTACCCCAGAGCACAGAGCCAGGCGGAGCTGGCTCCCCGAGCATCGCCAGGTGAGTTCCTTTCGCTTGAGGAAGTAAAATTCCAAGATGAAATACTCAGGGACAGTAGAAACACAGGCCAGGGGGATGGGTCCGTGGTTGGACTCCTGCCTCAGGTGCTGGGGGGAAGGCAGGGAGGGGACCATTACAGCTACTCTAATTGGAAATGACTCTGCATGAGCTGAAAGGAGGTAAAGGAACAAACATGATAACCTCTTGGTATCTGTAAGGGAAACCATAATGCCCAAAAGGGAGAGAGAGAGAGAGAGAGAGAGAGAGAGAGAGAGAGAGAGAGAGAGAGAGAGAGAGAGAGAGAGAGAGAGAGAGAGAGAGAAGGTACCTGCCATAGAGGCAGGCTGGGGGTGGAGGAGGGAAACCGGGGTCATTGGTGGTGAGAAATGTACACTGGTGAATGGGCAGGTGTTGGAACATTGTATGACTGAAACCCCATCGTGAACAGCTTTGTAACTGTGTATCTCACGGAGATTCAGTTTAAAAAATAATCATCGTTACATTTTAAAAAAAACACTGAGGGGCCGGAGCGATAGCACAGCGGGTAGGGCGTTTGCCTTGCACGCGGCCGACCTGGGTTCGATCCCCGGCATCCCATATGGTCCCCCAAGCACCGCCAGGAGTAATTCCTGAGTGCAAAGCCAGGAGTAACCCCTGAGCATCGCTGGGTGTGACCCAAAAAGCAAAAAAAAAAAAAAAAAAAAAAAACACTGAAATTCTGTAATTTTTGTATAATTTCCTGATATTGGACTGGAGCGATAGCACAGTAGTAGGGCATGGTAGGGCATTTGCCTTGCACATTGGCCTACCCGGGTTCGATTTCTCCGCCCTTCTCAGAGAGACCAGCAAGCTACCAAGAGTATCTCGCCCGCACAGCAAAGCCTGACAAGCTACCCGTGGCGTATTCAGTATGCCAAAATCAGTAACAAGTCTCACAATGGAAACATTACTGGTGCCTGCTCGAGCAAATTGATGAGCAATGGGATGACAGTGACAGTGACAGTTCCTGATATTATTTGACAATGTATATAAACTACGAATAAAATAAAAGTCACTTTTCACAAAAAATAACTCAAAGATGAGGGACCTGGCAGTTAGCACAGATCCAGACCCAACCCCAGTTAGATCTTCAGCATCCCACTCCCACCCCCCACCCCCACACACATACACACCCAGCACCTGGGGTGGCCCGGGGGGTCCATATCCTCAGCTTTTCATTGAACCGCTAGCCCAGTTAGCTGAGTATCACCAGCAGTGGTTCCCAGCTCCCAAGCACTTCTTGGAACATCCAGGATCAGCCAATTAAAGATGAACTTTAAATTGTATGTTCCTCTCCATTCGATTATTAGGCAAGGATTAATAAAGAAGTACATTTGAACTCTTACAGAATAGCAACTACTTGGGGATTCCTACCTCAGTTTTATCTCACTGAAGTACAATACAACACAAAGTAGAATTCATTTTATGGAGGCAGGCGAGTCTTTGTATAGTTGACTTTCTGGCCAAACCTGAGTGTGTTGGGGGGTTGCCCCAGCAGTTATCCAAAGACCATGTAGTACCAGAGATGTGCTATGCCCTTCAGAGCCAGCTCACCCATCCCAAATCACTGAAATCATTTTGAGGTTACTGTATGTAATCCACTCTTCCAAAAATATTTTTCAACATGTCATTAATATCACTGTCATCACTGTCACTGTCATCCCATTGCTCATCAATTTGCTCGAGCGGGCACCAGTAATGTCTTCATTGTGAGACCCACTGTTACTGTCTCTGGCACATCGAATACGCCATGGGTAGCTTGCCAGGCTCTGCCGTGTGGGCAGGACACTCTCTGTAGTTTGCCGGGCTCTCCGAGAGGGAATTTCATTAATATAAAGAAAATATTAACATGAACTGAAGATGCTAGTGCAGAGATTATGCCTTGCATGCATGAGACCTGGCTTCAGTCTCCAGAAACACAAAAAGTGGTGGGGGGATGTTTAAAATTATTAACGAAGTAGCACTGTAGCACTGTCGTCCCGTTGTTCATCGATTTGCTCGAGCAGGCACCAGTAATGTCTCCATGGTGAGACTTGTTGTTACTGTTTTTGGCATATCGAATACGCCACGGGGAGCTTGCCAGGCTCTGCTGTGCAGGTGGGATACTCTCGGTAGCTTGCCAGGCTGTCCAAGGGGGACAAAGGAATCAAACCCAGGTCAGCCACGTTCAAGGCAAATGCCCTACCCACTGTGCTATCGCTCCAGTCATTAACGAAGTATGTGGAGTTTTATTTATTTATTTATTTATTTTTATTGAATCTGTAAGATACAGTTACAAGCTTTCATGTTTGCGTTACAATCATATAATGATCAAACACCCATTCCTCCACCAGTGCACATTCCCCACCACCAATGTCCCCAGCGTAACCCCCCTTTCCCACCCTCCCCCTGCCTCCATGGCAGACAATTTTCCCCATATGCTCTCCCTACTTTTGGGCATTATAGTTTGCAATACAGAGAAGTATGTGGAGTTTTATTTATTTTTTGTTGATTTGTTTTTGGGCCACACGCGGCAATGCTCGTGGTTACTCCTGGCTCTGCACTCAGGAATTAGTCCTGGCAGTGCTAAGGAGATCGTATGGGATACTGGGGATCCAACCTGGGTCAGTTGTATGCAAAGCAGCACCCTACCAGCTGTACTATCTCTCTGACCCCATGTCTGTGGGTTTTTGTAATTGTTTCCTATGATGTCTGTGAAACCTGATGCATTTTTTACACTTAGAACATAGCTCAGTTTATATTTTATGCATTGGCTCAAATTCCTGCTGCATATGAGCCCCGTGCAGCTTTCAAAGGTAAATATTAATCATTGGTGAGTTGGTTGTGTGAGGAAAAGTAGACCAGACAGGGTCGAAATCTTAAATTATTTTGAGAGTGGTGAGAACAAGACTAGACAGTTTTTATGAGGTACATTTCCTTATGGAAGAAAACTATAATTATCTTCTAAGCAATGAATCAACATAAAAATGTTATCCATTAGCAAATGAAATCTCATATTATATGCCCTGATGTGCTCTAGTTCTAAACGGTCCACTTCTGTCATTGGTAATTTGGGGAGGTATGTAACTTCTCCCTCTGGGAGAAACTCGCAATCTTCTGAGAGTTTCCTGCCCACATGGGACAGCCTTGCAAGCTTCCCATGGTGTATTCATATGCAAAATCCAGTAACAAGCTGGATCTCACTCCCCTGACCCTGAAGAGCCCCCAGTGCAACATCGTTAGGAGGGTCAAGTCGAGATAGACTTCTAAGATCTTAGGGAAAGGACGAAATGAGATGTTACTGAGCCCCCCCCCTCCCCGAGAAATCGGTGATTAATGGGATTTCGTGATTCGTCATGTAACTTAGGCCAGTACATTTGGCAAAATACTATGGAGACTAAATATCTCAAAAGTTCTGCTTTAGCTCCTGGTTGCCGACCCATTCAGCCAGTGGCGGTGGCTAAGTTGGCCTGATTGGGAACATCTGAGCGTCCCTGGGGGCAGGAACCAATTCATGGTTCTAATTGATGATCCATTTATATGAGGATCTTCTGTTCACCTGGGAAGCTTTGGGATCTTCCCCTTGACAGTTTAAAAAGCACCATCATCCTTCACAGTCCCCGTAAGCTCCTCTAAAACGTTCTGCAAATTTATTTGGTCCTCTTTTTATCTCATGATGTGCCTCTGGCCATCCAGCTTGGAAGTGAAAGCTAGTAGAGAAAAGGAGTTTCTAGCATATCTGCTTTTCACTCTAGAGTGATATATTACGTGTTGTTAATATGGAACGGAAGGCTGATTGTTTACGCATCAGAATAATCAGAACTTGCGCTGGAGATCACTGTATTCATATCTACAGGGTAAATTTATCTAGATCTTTCTCGGTTGCTCTGGAGTTCTATACCTAATTGAGATTTGGTCCTAACTCATGCCTCAGTGGGCCTTGGAGATCTAAAAGAAATCTTGATTGGGGCCAGCCATATGGTCTAGGGGTCAAAGCATATGCCTTGCATGCATGCAAGCTGGGTTCCGTCTTTGGCACTACACTCAGTTAAAAGCATCCTGATATACTTCCAAAATTTAGTGCCCGTTTCTGAATGGGAGATTGGCCACCTGGTAACAGTCCTGGTGCATGGTGAAGGGGGAGCAAGGCCTATTATGTCTTTTGCCTCCACTGACCTGCAGGAGTTTCTCAACTGTGGGCATGCACACTTTGCTGTGGGCACACTTAAATGCCTGGAGGCTCCTTGGATTCTTGCCACACCCAAACAGGACCAGACTTTCTAGAGCAAGTGCACTTTAATGACTAGGACCAATCCATGGTTTATAGGCTATAAAGTTGTTATAGAGCAAGCGGAAAGCATATTGCAAAAGCTTTAAAAATTTGTGGCAAACAAGCCATGTGGCAGTGGTTACACTGGTCGTGGTTAAGTGACTCATTTCCTACATGTTTCTTACAATTCCTTATGGCTCTTTTTGTTTCTCTTCATAATTTTCATATTTGCATTTTAAGGTCACACTATTACTTGCCACGAATTTAAACTATCTAGAAGAGGCAAGATGATCACTTGATTTATTCAAATCAGAACAAGTATTGCAGAATTATTGGTAGGTCCAGTTTGATCCTTAAAACAGAGTCAGAGATGGGCTGGAGCAATAGCACAGCGGCTATGGCATTTGTCTGGCATGCGACCAATCTGGGTTCGATCCCCAGCATCCCATATGGTCCCCCGAGCACCGCCAGGAGTGGTTCCTGAGTGCAGAGCCAGGAGTAACCCCTGAGCATCACTGTGTGTGACCCAAAAATAAAAATAAAATAAAATAAACAGAGTTAAAGCATGCTCCTTTTGTGTGTGTGGGGGGGGGAGTCATTGGGTTTATGTTTGTCCCATTATATTCTTCCAACCATAAATTTCATTCCATTTTTTTCCCCAAAAATCGTGAATATGGATTTCTTACCCAAGAAAAGCAGCATTTTTCATTTATCACTCTCTTTTTAGTTGTTTTCAGTTTGGGGATATTTTGGGGTTTGGTTTGGTTTGGTTTGGTTTGGGGGCCACACCTATTGGTTCTCAGGGCTTACTTTTGCTCAGGGATCACTCCAGGTGGGACTCAGGGGACCATATGTGGTACTAGAGATTAAACCTGTGTAGGCCTCGTGCAAAGCAAGCGACTTGCCTGCTGTACTGTCTCTCTGGCCTCATTTATCACTCTCTGGATCACATTCATTATGCAGCATTTTGTTTCCATAGACCTGGGATCTCGCTATTGGAGGGTGCAGAGGAACGGGAAGAGAACGAGATTCACAGCAATTAAAGACTGGAATTTTGTGTTGCTTCAGATTTATATTCTGAGGGAACACAGTGAAAGTAAAGTGAGGAGGGTGTTTGCCTTGCATGCGACTGACCTGGGCTTTGATCCTGAGATGGTCCCCTGAGAACCTCTAAGAGTAATTCCTGAGTGCAGAATCAGGAGAAACCCCTGAGCATCGCCAGGTGTGACCTCAATTTCTTTTCATTTAGAAATATTTTTATCATTAGCTTCTGAATGTTTTACTATCACATGACTTTCTGGAGCCAAGATACAATTTACTGTGGGTTGTTGTCACCTTTTGACTGCAGAGAGTCTAAACACTTAGAACCCTATTTCTTTTTTTTTTTTTTATTTTTTTTATTTTCTTATTATTTTTTTTTAATCGTATCTTTTTCTTTTTTCTTTTTTTTTTTTTTGAGGGTACAGTTACAGATTTATACACTTTTGTGCTTATACTTCCCTCATACAAAGTTTGGGAACCCATCCCTTCACCAGTGCCCATTCTCCACCACCCGTAAACCCAGTGTCCCTCCCACCCTCCCCAATCCCATCTCCCCCCCACCCCACCCTGCCACTGTGGCAAGGCATTCCCTTCTGTTTTCTCTCTCTAATTAGCTGTTGTGGTTTGCAATAAAGGTGTTGAGTGGCCGCTGTGCTCAGTCTCTAGCCCTCATTCAGCCCGCAACTCCCTTCCCCCACATGGCCTTCGACTACAATGTAGTTGGTGATCGCTTCTCTGAGTTGACCTTTCCCCGGAACGTGAGGCCAGCCTCGAAGCCATGGAGTCAACCTCCTGGTACTTATTTCTACAGTTCTTGGGTGTTAGTCTCCCACTCTGTTATTCTATATACCATAGATGAGTGCAATCTTTCTATGTCTGTCTCTCTCTTTCTGACTCATTTCACTCAGCATGAAACTTTTCATGCCCATCCACTTAACTACAAAATTCTTGACCTCCTTTTTTCTAACAGCTGCATAGTATTCCATTGTATAGATGTACCAAAGTTTCCTCAACCAGTCATCCGTTCTGGGGCATTCGAGAACCCTATTTCTTTAAAGTACTTGACCTTGAGGCAGAAAGAGAGGGACAGATATAGAAGGACTGCACTCATTTGTGGAGTATAGAATAACATCACATGAGGCTGACACCCAAGGACAGTAGATACAAGGGCCAGGAGGATTGCCCCATAGCTGGAAGACTGCTTCATGAGTGGAGGGGAGAAGGCAGATGGAATAGAGAAGGGATCACTAAGAAAATCATGGCTGGAGGAACCAGTTGGGATGGGAGATGCGTGCCGAAAGTAGATAATGGACCAAACATGATGACCTCTCAGTGTCTGTGTTGCAAACCATAATGCCCAAAAGTAGAGAGTATGGGGAATATTGTCTGCCATGGAGGCAGGGAGAGGGTGGGAAAGGGGGGGGGTATACCCGGGATATTGGTGCTGGGGGATGTGCACTGGTTGAGGGATGGGTGTTTGATCATTGTGAGATTGTAACCCAAACATGAAAGCTTGTAACGATCTCACTGCGGTTCAACAAAATTTATAAAATAAATTTATTAAAATAAATAAATAAATAAATAAAGTACTTCACTTTGGGGGCCAGAGATAGAGTACAGTAGGTAGGGCGCTTTGCCTTGCATGCGGTAGAGACTAGTTTGATCCTATAAGGCTCCCTGAGCACTGCCAGGAATAGCCACTGAGCATCACAGGCTCTGACCCAAGCTCCCCCAAACACAAAAATTACTAATTGCACTGTGCCCTGGACGCTAAATCTGGAGTTGAGCCCTTTGGGACAAATCTGACTCCAACTGATTGATCGCAGCTACTTTGAGGGAGCCCTAAAGCTCGGACCCCAATGAGTGGACCTATGGCCTTGGGGATGCGCAGGCACACATTGAGGATACCGGGGAGCACCTGGCCCTGCTTCCCAGGCCTCTTCCGGAGGATGGGACGGTGCCCCGCAGCCGAGCACCGCAGTCTCTTCCTCTCCCTCCATGCCCACTCGCTCCCCCGGGCAGATAGTGCCTGGGGTTCGCTCTTCACCTCTTCAATAGACTCTGGAAAGCCCCACTGACCTTGCCTCTCTTGCATTGCATACAGATGTGCAGCCGTCGCTTCGCCAAGCACCCTCAGCTGTGACCGAAATTGCAGCGCCCGCGCCCGCAGCCAGGTGCGGCCACTGCCCAGCGCAGAGGACCATGGAGCTCTCGGACAGCGACCGCCCCATCAGCTTCGGCTCCACGTCCTCCTCGGCCTCCTCCCGGGACAGCCACGGCTCGTTTGGCAGCAGAATGACCTTGGCATCTAGCAGCCACCTGGGCTTGTTCCCCCAGGATAAGGACGCCGGGGCCATCAAGCTGGAGCTGGTGCCCGCCAGACCCTTTTCCAGCAGCGAGCTGCCCAGGGACAGCCCCTCGGGGCCACCGGGCGCCAAGGAGGGCAGTGAAAGGCAGCCCCGGACGCCCTGGAGGGCCGAAGCCAACGGGATGGCCAAAGCCGGCGCTCAGTCAGCCGCGAGTCCTAAGCTGCTCTACGTAGATCGTGTGGTCCAGGAGATTGTGGAGACCGAAAGGACGTATGTGCAAGATCTGAAAAGCATCGTAGAGGTAAGGCGCGGTGGGGCAGGTTGGCTGGGCTTGTGGCTGGAGCAGATGGGTGTCTCCTGCACGGAAGTGTCCGTGTTCAAACAGACCAGAACAGCAGAGGAAATCTAGCCGTGTACTCAACCATGTGAAAATCCTCAGGGTGAACCCTTTTTTTTTTCAATGTAGGCGTTACTGCTATTTATTCAGTCACTGATAAAGCTGATTGAATTGGGCATGAACTCCACATCACTTTTTTTTATTCAGTATGTTAATTTTATATTATTATTATTTATTATTATTATTGCTTTTGGGGTCACACCTGGAGATGCACAGGGGTTACTCCTGGCTTTGCACTCAGGAATTATTCCTGGTGGTGCTCAGGGGACCATATGGGATGCTGGGGATTGAACCCCCGCCGGCCGGGTGCAAGGCAAACGACCTACTACTGTGCTATTGCTCCAGCCCCTATTTCTTTTTTCAATCACTGTGAGTGATTAAAGTGATTACAGTTAGAAAGCTTTCCTGTTTGAGTTTTGACTGAAACAATGATCGCCTAACCCTCCACCAGTGCACATCTTCCACCACCAAGGTCCCCAGTATCCATCCCATGCCACCCCTCTTCCTCCCTCTATGCCAGACAATCTTCCCCCTACTCTGTTTTGTATTGCTTGTTATGAATAGCATAAGATGCTGCTCAGCTACAAGAGCGATCACATGCTCCTGAAATTCTAAAATTTTAAATAATTAGGATGTGGAGAAATCTCTGCAGCGAGCTGCTCAGTTCAGAGATTCTTTTGTGTGTCTCTGGATCATGGCCCTTAAAGAGCTTAAGTAGCAGCCGGATGCAGTTTGTGGGCGTGACCTCCAGGGACCATGGGAACGGCAGGGGTGGGGGATGAGAAGGACCAGACCATCCCCTATCCCTTCAGGCCTGAAGTTTGCCGTCACTGCACCCGCGTACCTGCACTTCTCATTGGGTTCTGAAAGTTGGTGGCCATCGGGGCCTCAGGGCGAGCCTTTGCATTGATGAGGTGATTCTGTGTTTGAAGCGAGGATGATGAAGCGGGGAACCAGAGAGAGAGAGAGAGAGAGAGAGAGAGAGAGAGAGAGAGAGAGAGAGAGAGCAAGCTTAAAGGTGTGAAATGTAAGCTTTGTTTTTGAGAGTCCTGGGTTGCATCCCCAACACCACATGGTCCCCTGAGCACTGCTGGGAGTGACCCCTAAGCACAGCTGGAAGTGGACCCCGAGTGCCATCAGGCGTGGTTCTAAAGACCAAAACAAGAAGAGGAGTGTTAATCCAAGATCAAGAAGGTAGTTCAAGGTCTATGACACAGGCTTAGCATGCTAGTGGCCTGGATTCGAGCACTGGCACTTCCCTGAGTACTGCTGGCTATGACTCAGAAGTCAAAAAGTGAGGAGAAAAAAATAGAATGATGCTGTGACTGTGTTTGCCAGTATGTTGAGTTCATCATTTCTACCCCAGGATCTGTGTTGTGTTCATCAATCCAACACCATGACCTCAGGGGCTTTGTGGGTTGAGCTGAGAGGCGAGCTAGAGGATGCTGTTTGCCAGTGAGCTTGAAAACCCGATTATAAAAGATTCTCTGCTCCTGGCGGGTGTTTGGGGGAAAGGTGCGAAGGGTGGAGAAGGCCATGGGGGTTTGTCTTCTCATGAACATGGACCTTCCTGTTCATCTTCACGGTCCACAAACCTGAAAAGATCACTTGACTTAACTCCACATGCCCCCTCACTGACTCTGAAATTTCAGTCACTGACTTTGCTCTGGTGTATAGATCTTTCTTCAAGGACAAAGTGAGAAATTGCCACGATAGCTCAGGTGTAAGTCATTCTCATTGATTAACGATATTAATATTTCAAAGGCATAGGTATTCATCTATTATAAAGCTGTGTGTGGGCTGGGAGATAGTTCAAAGGGCTGGGGTGCATGCTTTGCTTGTGGGAGCCCTGGATGGCCCTCCAAGTAATGAGCCTGGAGTGGCCACTGAGCTGGGTATGGTCCCCCATAAAGCAACAAGAATACCAGGCTCAAGTTTGGAGAGAAAGCGTAGGGACTAAGACGCTTGCCTTGTGTGCAGCTTCTCTGAGTTCAGGCCCTGGCATCACATGGTCTTCCCCGGGGTATCACTGAACATAGCCCCGGGGACCCCTGACTACTTGCAGGGTAGCTTGGGTAATTGCTACATCCCTTGAACTGTAGGACCCAACCAGCACCCTATTCTCAGGCTCTTATTGTCTGAGTAATACCAGGAGGGGCTCTGAGGTCTCTAAGGACAGTTTAGGAAGATTTAAAAAAAAATTTTTTTTAATTGTAAAAAAGCTATAATCGCTTTTTGCTACCTAGTAATATATCAAAATTTCTCTCAGTTACCCACTTTCTGTTTCTGACTTTTGATCTCAAATATGTTCCAGAGCATAGTAGAGCATTTGCTGATGTGCACATTTTTCACCAAGTTATGTGCATTCTTACAGCTTGAGAGAAAAATTCTAAGGCACGATTGTGTGTTGAGTTTCACAAATTCAACCCTGTTGGCTAAAAATAGCTATGACCTAACTTCCCAGTAAAAATAGAACAATCAATTGATGCTCAACCCAAACAATATGTGATCCCAAATGTAGATGAATCCAAGCCAATTTTTTTCATTTCAACAATGATGTCATTTGTACTTGAGAAAAAAATACTTGTGAAATTGCCAAAAACTTTATGACCTCTCAGAGAACTTAAGGTTGTCAGGGATTCCTTTAGCCTATCTTATTTTTCCTATCTTTTTTTCTTAAAACTTTTTCCACTTAGTAAAAATATTAACATACCTTTAGTTACTAAACTGGTATTTCAGAAAAAAAAAATTTTAATTTTTGGAGGCTAATTGATAGCTTAGATAAAAAGAAGTAAAATAGGAAAAAAAATAGTCAGGGAGTAGCTCCAAGGATCAAGCCTAATCTGCATGTGGAAGCCCCAGGTTCCATCCCTGGCATCACATGGACCCCTGAGATCAAACTGGCTGAATCAACCCTTGAGGACAACAGGGTGTGGGAAAGCAAGGAAGGAAGGGAGGAAGAAGAGAGAAGATGGAAAGAAAAAGAAATCCCACTTTCAAAAGGAAAGAAAGAGTTTGCTTTTGTTTGCTTTATTTGTTTCACCTTTTTGGGTCACCCTCTGGATATTCAGGAGTTACTCCTGGCTCTGCACTCAGGAGTTACTCCTGGCAGTGCTCGGGAGACCATATGGGATGCCGGGGATCGAACCCAAGTCGGCAACATGCAAGACAAATTCCCTGTATTATTGCTTTGGCCCTGAAAAGAGATTTTTTTTCTTGTCCATTTATTAAGTATGTTTTGCACTAGGGGAAACAGAAAATTTCTCTAAAGTACCAATAGTAATAAAAAGTTTAAGCTAGAGAACAGATGACTGGTTAAAGAAACTTTGGTATATCTACACAATGGAATACTATGCAGCTGTTAGAAAAGATGAAGTCATGAAATTTGCATATAAATGGATCAACATGGAAAGTATCATGTTAAGTGAAATGAGCCAGAAAGAGAAGGAGAGACATAGAAAGATTGCACTCATCTGTGGAATATAAAGTAACAGAATGGGAAACTAATGCCCAAGAATAGTATAAATAAGGACCAGGAGGTTTACTCCATGGGTTGCAAGCCAGCCTCAAATGCTGGGGGAAAAGGCAGCTCAGATAGAGAAGGGAACACCAAGTAAAGGATATTTGGAGGACCAGCTCAGGTTGGGAAATGTGAGCCAAATGTAGACTATAGATGGAACACAATGGCCACTCAATGCCTCTAGTGTAAACTACAACACCCAAAAGGAAAGAGAGAACAAAAGGGAATGCCCTGCCACAGATGCAGGGTGGGGTGTGGGGAGGGATACTGGGAACATTGGTGGTGGAGAATGGGCACTGGTGGAGGGATGGGTACTCGATCATTGCATGACTGAAACGCAAGCACAGAAGTTTGTAAGTCTGTAACTGTACCCCACGGTGATTCACTAATAAAAAAATTTTTTTAAAAAGAGAGTTTTAGCTAGAGGTTTTCAAACCTGTTGGGCTAATTATCCCATTCTTAGAAGAGAAGCTACTTAGCACACCTTCTCACCCCCAGCCTTAGAAATCTGCCTTCTTTCGGTGAACAAACAGGATCCCCTCCACCACCAGCCATTGCAGCACCATCCCCCCTGGCAATACTTTGGAAAGTGTTGGCTCAACTTCCAGGGCCTTAGGCATTATGTCAATGGATAGAAATAAACATTCCAGTTTAACTTTAGGGCTGGATTCCACCCGAGCCAACCCCTATCTTAGAATATGTCTGTGTTGAATTAACTGCAAAGTGGGGCTAATAAATAATCACTGCCTCCTCGAGTTCTTAGGAGGTTTAAATTAGCTGGGAGATGACCAAGGCGTGCAGCTGTGACACAGGGAGGGCAGTTAATAAATGGGAAGCCTCATCATCACTGCCCTCCCTTGAATTTGCTGGTTCAGAGCAGTAACCAATACTTAGTTGCACATTCACTTATTCACTCAGAGAATCAGACTGGTCCATTCACTACAACTAGAACGTAATTGTGGGGTGGGGGGGGGGGAATGAACGGGTGATGCCCACATTATTAGCTCTGTGGTCCAGTTGAAAGTAGGTGACCTCACTAGTGCCCACAATTTTCTCCAAAGCAGGATTGTCAGTGACCCACTGTGATCAGCCTCTGCCATACAGATCTCCCTTATAATTGATTTCTTCTTCTTGGCTGGGGGGAGGGGTGTAGGATTTTTCAGAGTCTCTTGGCCAACTGGCCTGAAATTCAGTGTGAGGACCTGCAGGGGGTGGTGCTAAGAGGTATTAGGGATCAGACATGTTCAGCCCATGCCAACCATGCATCTTAACCCCCATCATGTCCTTCTGGCTTTATCATTTTCAAAGCAGTTATTTTGAGGTGTGGGGAGGGGGGAGAAGTCTGTTTTAGAAAAGTAACTGTGAATCACGTCTCATTTATGCAATAGGAGGTTGTCGGGTTTCTGCGCTCCACTTTACTGAATCCCATCTGATGCACAAGCTTCCATACTCATTCTCTGTTTGGTTCATTTCCTTCACAAGTGGCACAGTTACAACTTAAACCCTATCCCTAAGCCGTCCTCACAGCTCAGGTTTAGATTTTGTTTTTGGAATTGATGAATAGAAATATCCTTGTGAAATATGATGGATACGCACACTGATTTCCCAGCCGTCAGTGTCTTCACTTGTGATCAGATGGTCCCCAGCGTCATCAAATTATTATTGTAGAGAACAAACCCAGTAAAGTTACTTGCAAGATAGGATTCACAGATGTTGGTTGCACATGCGAAAAAGGTTATATGCCTTTCTTCCCCAAATGTACAGACATTGTATTAAAATAATTCCACATATAGAGAGAGAGAGATTTTTTTTCCCTTTCCCAGGCCATTAGCTGTCCAGAAATGAATTCCCTATGCTTTCTGAAAATTAATGGAAAATATTATGGTTCTTTTCTTGGAGGGAGAAGTGGAGTGGTTTGGGCCATGCCCAGCAGTGCTCAGGGTTCTGGTTCTGCACTCAGGGATCACTCCTGATGGGGTTCCAGGGAACATGTGTGGTGTTGGGGATTGACTCTTGATCAACCGCATGCAAGACAAGAGCCCTCTGTCCTGCACTCTGTCTCCTGTCCCTGGTTCTTACTCCTTTTGCTCTTTTTTGGGGGGAGGGTGGAAGGTAAGGGGGGAGTCAGGGGAGGCCACATCCGGCAGTGCTCAGGGGTTACTCTGGGCTGTGCACTCAGGAATCACTCCTGGTGGTGCTCTTGGGGAAAGGAGCGGGGGCGTATATGGGATGCTGGGGATCGAATCCTAGTTAACTGCATGCAAGGTGAGCACCCCACCCACGATAGCTCTGGCCTTTCCTATTGCTCTTGATTCCTCTTGTTCTTCCTAGCTCCTCTCTCAGTGCCCAAACTGACTTCTCCACCTTCTGTGCCTCCACCCAACACGATAACTATTTACTTTTGTACATTTGGTACTTCAAACACAGAGAGCACTGTGGTCTGGATTGTCATTTACGTCGTAACAATGGAGCTAACATGCCCATTTCTACATAGAGTTCATAGTAATGTTCATATGTAAAGAAAAAAATTCAATATGAAAGCAAGTTTTGAAAGTTAGCATGGGGGAGGCAGAGAGGCGGCACAGGAGAGAAGGCATTTTTCTGGCATGTGACAGACCCCAGTTCAATCCCCGGCACCACATATAGTCCTCTAAGCACCTCCAAAAGTTATTCCTGAGCATCGAGCCAGGAGTAAGGCCTGAGCATCACTGGTTGGGGCACAAAAAAAACAAAAGAAAATTGAAAATGGAAATTTGAAAATTTCAAATTGAAAATTTGAAAATTAAAAATTGAAAAAATGGAAAAGTTAGCTCTTCCCCCTGACCCTGGCTAATAGACTTTGAAGTGACAAGGAACAGAAGAGGCAGAGCCAGCTCAAGGGTACCCCCTCTCCAGCCAGCTCACAGGGGCCCCACAACACTGAGGGTGTGGCAGTGGTCTCGGTGACTCTGGAATCCTTTCGAAGACGCAGATGGTTCAGTGTGGAAAGGCTGTCCGTGTCTCAGGCGCTCTTTCCTGCAGCCGTGGAAAGACAGTTTTGTGTGGGCACTGCCGGGATGGGTCGCGTAGGTGAAGAGACTTGGCAAGAGGAGAAAGGAAGGTTCTGAACAGGCGAGGCCAAGGCCAAGTGGTGAGCCATGCTAGAGTTCTCGCTAGCTTTTGATTCGCAGCTGTCTTCATCCGGACTTTCTCTTCGGTTGAAGTGGCCTTTATTATCCCGACACTCTTTACGAGACTCATTTCAAGTTGTGAGACTACTGAGGGGAAAATATGATGAATGCATCTGTGTAGGATTTGGCAAGGAGAGTTGTAATGAAGGCTGCGTGTGTGGGAGGATTTAATAAAGATCCTGCTCTGTAGCACTTGGCACGGTGGAGTGTCCTTTTTTCTTTTATGGGACTTTTGAGCACCGTTCTTGAATGTGTCTCCTTCATTTTCCCGCCAAGGGGCTTTTATCCTAAGGCGTGGAGGTGAATCTCCTTTAAAGCCATTTGGGGGCTGGAGCAATAGCACAGCGGGTAGGGCGTTTTGTCTTGCACGCAGCCAACCCGGGTACGAATCCCAGCATCCCATAGGGTCCCCTGAGAATTGCCAGGAGTGATTCCTGAGTGCAGAGCCAGGAGTCACCCCTGTGCATCGCCAGGTGTGACCCAAAAAGAAATAAAATAAATAAACCCATTTGGGTTCTGCGATCATTTATTTTTTTTTCTTTTGGGGTCACACCTGGCGATGCACAGAGGTCACTCCTGGCTCTGCACTCAGAAACTACCCCTGTGGTGCTCAAGGGACCATATGGGATGCTGGGAATCGAATCTGGGTTGGCCGCGTGCAAGGCAAGCGCCCTACCCGCTGTTCTGCCATCATTTAGGAGCCAATCTGTTCCATTGCCTTCTGCTGGCATAGGGGCTGTCTCTAGGCGGGGTCATCTGCACCTTGTACAGACCTCTCCCAGATCTCACTCTGCTCATTTCCATGTCTCTGCTGTTGCTCATGGCATTATTAGACCCCTGAGTCCCCACCCAACCTCGCTCTCACCTCAACGACAGCAAGAGCTGAGAAGGTGTAAACTCGGGGAGTTCTGCTTCCTCTGCCACGTACAGGGAAGGAGGGGCGGGAACTGTTCTTCCTCTTTCCTCCTTCCTGGTGGGTCTACCTGCTTTGAATAGTTGCTTCATACCTTCTCATGGGCTGGAGCCATAGCACAGCGGGTAGGGCGTTTGTCTTGCACGCAGCCAACCCGGGTTTGATTCTTCCATCCCTCTCAGAAAGCCCGGCAAGCTACTGAGAGTATCCCACCCACATGGCAGAGCCTGGGAAGCTACCTGTGGCATATTCAATATGCCCAAAACAGTAACAACAAGTCTCACAATGGAGACGTTACTGGGGCCCACTCGAGCAAATTGATGAATAATGGGACGACAGTGCTACCTTCTCATCGATTACTAGTGAACAGTGAGAAGAGTGCAGCCTGGGACACTTCCGGGGCCAAGTCGGCTTGTTACCACTCAATGGCTAATGAAATGATAAAAAAAAAAAACCTTCAGTAAAAGAAAATTAGTGAAAATTCATATCTCACCATGGGCATATTAAGTCCTTGTCTGGGGGTTTATTAAGCTGTTGTCGCTAATTAAGCCTTCTGTGATAATGCTTTTATGGGTGCCGCTTAGTTGGCTTCTACGTTACATCCCCACCCAATCCGGTGTGCTCCTGTTTGGATGTTAGCATGGTCAGGTTTGGAGCTGTGGCTCCAGAAAGTCCAGAATATTTAACTGGGCAGTTCAGCCAGAGGCCTGGCGGCAGCTGTTGGGGTGTGAATGTGGCTCTGGGCCTTTCCTAGAGTGGGAACTTTGCCCACCCCACCTCACAACGTGGCCCCCGAAGTGTCCCAGGCTGCACTGTTCACTGTAATTAATACCTGAGAACTTCCCCTCTACCTGGCGCTGGAGTAAGTACTTCCACCCTTACTCACAGCCCCATCTTAAAGGTGTTGTTTACATTTTCCCATTTTAGCCCAAGAGTGCCGAATCTACGCACCAGGAAGAGTAAGAATGAAAATACTTGAGAAAATAAGAAAGGTTTAGACTGGTGCTTGCAGTGGAGGTGAGGGTTGGGTGTGTGTTTACATGCAACTCCTCACTGAGCTCTTGGAACCCATTCACATCCTCGTAGCCTCTTGTATTCCCCCTCCCCTCTTCTGTCTCCGTCATGCCCTTTTTTCCCTCTTAATTGCCTTCCTCTTTTCTTTAGCTATTCATGCCTACCCATGTGCCCTGCCAAGAGGACTCTGGAATCATTGGCTGCCGTGGGATAGTGTTTCAGTTTAGAGAAAGTGCTACTGGGTCTTGCAGACTTCAAAGGCAGGGCATGTGCTTATCTTGCTGGTAGCAAGGAGACCTTGTGCGTTGAAGGGAATCAGCGGGGATAATGGACTTAAGCTGTCAGACACCTCCTAGAATCACGCTTGAAAGCGGCAAGTCTGCGGCCACGTGGGTAGTGTTTCTAAGGAAACTGAATGTCCTTCTTAGTTCCCAGCCCTTCTTTTATACGCACTTCCAGAGCCTTTTTGAGAAGCCAAAATAAAAATGATAGGCACCAAGGGAAACCATAAGCAATGAAAACTCAAAGTGTGAAAATCACTCTAACACATTCTTAAGCCATATACTCCTTACCAAATCAACCAAAATCCTGTGGGCGCTTTTCCTTAAGAAGTGGAAATCCAGGAACTGGAGTGATAGCACAGCGAGTGGGGCGTTTGCCTTGCATGTGGCCGACCCAGGTTCAATTCCCAGCATCCCATAAGGTCCCCCGAGCATGTCCAGGGGTAATTCCTGAGTGCAGAGCCAGGAGTGACCCCTGAGCATAGCTGGGTGTGACCCAAAAGGCATAAAAAAAAAAGAAGTGGAAATCCAGGCACTGAAGCAATAGTAACAGCCAGTGGGCTCTTGCCTTGCACGCATCTAAGCTAGGTTTGATTCTCGGTACCTCCTATGGTCCCCTGAGCATCACTAGGAGTGATCCCTGAGCACAGAGGCAAAAATAAACCCCAAGCATCTCCAAGTGTAGCCGCTACTCCTGAAAGAGGTAGAAATCCAATAGCGTCTTTTTAGGGGTGGCCTTGTAGAAATAAAGTTTCCATTATCAGTGGTAGTTTGCTCATTCACAGCAGAGCCTGGGGAGCTCTCCATGGCATATTCAATATGCAAAAATAGTAACAAGTCTCACAAGGGAGACGTTACTGGTGCCCACTTGAGCAAATCCATGAACAACTGGACGACATTGCTACAGTGCTACAGTTTACTCATTTGCTCACCTTTACTGGAATACAGTTTTCAAATCACTGAGAACTTTGAGGCACTACCCTAGTGCTCATCATTGGTGCCATAATTATGGATGGGTGAGGCTTCTCATCACCCTGACAGGCCCCATATCTGATTACGGAAGTGTCATCTTTGAGTTCCTGCTAATCCTGATTGCGACTTGTTTTACAAAACTCAGAACTAGGACAAATAATCGAGGTCAATCTAAGGATTCTCAGAGCATAGGAGTCTCTGAATCTAGCACTGTAGGATGTTCAAACCAGACTGTGAGAATTCATGGCCTGGGAGAAGTTTGGAGGTAGACTGTTCATAGTAGCCTGATCACATGTCTGAGACCCTAGAAATCAGAATCCATAGAAAGGATGGGCTATGTGAGTTCCAACATGCCTACAATTGGTTCTGCCCTTCTGTGACACGTAACATCAATGCTCCTATAAATCTCTCCCCATGCAGAATCACAGGGAGAAGAGGAAGCAGGGCTTGTAGAGGAAAGGGATTCTGGGCACAACACCCCAAATCATCATCAGTGGCTGGGGAGATAGTACAACGGTTAAGTACTTGCTTTGCATGTGGCTGACCCTAGTTCGATACCTGGTACCATGTACTTTGCCTGAAAACAGAGCCAGGAGTAAGCCTTGAGCGCCTATAGCTGTGCTTTCCAGTCAAAAAATATATCAATAACATTTGAAAAGGGACAGGAATCCAAGAAGAATGGTGATCCATTCTAAACATGTTAAATGTTAAACTTGAGCAATTACTCAACTTGAGTAACTTGAGTAGTTACTTCTTGTAGTAAATACCACTGTTCACCTTGGGAAAACATGCAGTGGCTTGGAATAAAACCCTGAGTTAGAGCAGGTGCCAGGTCCCACACCTCCCGCTCTCTGTGTGTAAATAAGAGAAGAGGGTTGAGGGGGAGTACAGGAGGGAAGGTGCTTGCTTGCCTTGCAGCCAGCCAGCACTGAGTCAAATCCCCAGCAGGGTATACGGTTCGCCAGCACCGGGGAGCACTCCTGAGCAGAGCCAGGAACAGCCCCTGAGTACACAGAAAAGAAAGAGAAAAAGGAGGGGGAAAGAACTACAAAAGGGGGCCGGAGCGATAGCACAGAGGGTAGGGCGTTTGCCTTGCACTCAGCCGACCCGGGTTCGATCCCCGGCATCCCATATGGTCCCCCAAGCACCGCCAGGAGTAATTTCTGAGTGCAGAGCCAGGAGTAACCCCTGAGCATCGCTGGGTGTGACCCAAAAAGCAAAAGAAAAAAAAACTATAAAAGGGGGCTGGAGTGATAGCACAGAGCGGATAGGGCACGTGGCTGACCCAGGTTCAATTCCCAGCATCCCATATGATCCCCTGAGCACTGCCAGGAGTTAATTCCTGAGTGCATGAGCCAGGAGTACCCCCTGTACATCGCCAGGTGTGACCCAAAAAGCCAAAAAAAAAACTATAAAAGGGTCAAACAGAGCCTCTGAGATTACCAGACTTATATGGCCTTCCAGTCCCCTTTTCAGAAAAAATATTCACTGTATCACTGTATCACTGTCATCCCGTTGCTCGTCGATTTGCTCGAGCGAGCACCAGTAACGTCCCCATTGTGAGACTTGTTGTTACTTTTTTTGGCATATAGAATACACCACGGGGAGCTTGCCAGGCTCTTCTGTGCAGGTGGGAAACTCTTGGTAGCTTGCCAGGCTCTCCGAGGGGGACGGAGGAATCGAAACCAGGTCGCCCAAGAGCTAGGCAAACGCCCTACCCGCTGTGCTATCGCTCCAGCCCAGAAAAAGATATTATCAGGCAATAATTATAGATCCTGGAAATCGTCCCTTTTTTCAGCAAACACAAAGGAAGCACCCCCAGTTGCACCCCCTGAGTCTACTACTGTCCCCTTCCCTGGGTCTTTCTACCACCGCCAGGAAGAGGATCCCAACTTTGGGAAACACTGACATCCAGAGAGGAAGGCAGAGAGGAAGGCAGCTGTGGGGTTGCAGCCTGTGCATCCTTAGGAAGTGGGGTCACCTACACGCCTGGGCTGGCTTACATCTGTGAGGTGGACACAGGGGCTGTCAGGGACTGGGGGAATGTGTCCTGCACTCCCCCGGGAGCAGGCCCAGTTCTTGGCTTTCACCAGTGGTCCTCCTGGGCAGTCTTGTGAAGCATCTGCAATGTTTGGACACTTAAAAATGGACTTGGGGGGGACTGGAGTGATAGTACAGCGGGTAGGGAGTTTGCCTTGCACGAGGCCGACCTGGGTTCAATCCCTGGCATCCCGTATGGTCCCCTGAGCAATGCCAGGAGTGATTCCTGAATGCAGAGCCAGGACTAACCCCTGAGCATCTCCAGGAGTGACCCCACCCCTAAAAAATAGCCAATAAAAATGGATTTGGGTGAGGGAGCTAGAGAGAGAGCACAGTAGGCAAAACGCTTGCCTTGCATGTGACTGACCCAGACTTGATCCCTGGTACCCCATGTGGTCCTATGAGAGCTGTCAGGGGTAATCACTGAGCACCGAGTCAGGAGTAAGCCCTGAGATTCAGTGGCTGTCCCCCCAATAAGGGACTTTCAATGGATCCCTAAAATATTAATCTTGTGGGGACAAATTCATGTTTCCAAAACAAAGGTTAAAGCAATAGTGACTTGTCATATTATGAGTCGTAACAGGTTGATTTTTCTCTCCACTCTCTGAGAAGTCTAAAGGATGGAAGAATTCCCTATCTACTACCTAAAGGCGTGGTCTTCCATTTATAGTATGTTTTTGTTTTTTGTTTTGTTTTGGTTTTTTTCAGGTTTTTTTTCTTTTCAGGTCACACCCGGTGATGCTCAGGGGTTACTCCTGGCTCTGCACTGAGAAATTACTCCTGACAGTGCTCAGAGGACAATATGGCTTGCTGGGAATCGAACCCGGGTTGCAAGGAAAACATCCTACCTGCTATTCTATCGCTCCAGCCCTTCCATTTATGTTTAAAAAGACTAAGAAAGCCTCTAACAAATATGCCTAATGCACTTTTTTCTCGACCTCCTGAAAAAAAAAAAAGCCCAAAGAATTATCATCTCGCTTAGCCATTTGAGACTACACTCATGTTTCTGAAGCAATATTTACATCCGCTATGGACTAAGAAATACAATTATTGTAAATACAAATAGTCATAGCAGATTTTTCTTTCACTGGAACAATTCACATGATTTGGCCAAGTAGTTTCTCCTGACTCATCACATTTGCTGTCTATGACATGGCTTGCTTAGGACCAAGAGAACTTAGGAGGCAATAGTCAGTGGGTTTCTGGTGTTAAAATCACATTCCCCATCTCCACTTGCAGACTCTGCCTTTTAAAGGAAGTGACAGACATAATTAAAGGAAAAAGAAAGTGGAAACTGCCCTTTGCACAGACATCACTGAGAATGTCAACTTCATGTGCATGATCAGTCTCTTCTCTGAATGCCTGCGGCTAAAAAGTCCCTTCCTGTTCTTTTAGGCTTTTCTTTTCAGGCAACATTTTGATTTTTTAATGAAAAGGCATTTCAAAAACTTCAGTTAACTCAGGTGATTGAGTAGCTATTATTACTGGTCTGCTAAAGAGCTGCTAATATATTTCAAAGACTGCCTTTGGGCAAAATTCTATTGAAGATTTGCTAAAACAGGACCTGTTGGGTTAGAATCTTGCTGTCTTTTGGGTTTGTGCCATCTTGAATATTCAATTATACTGAGTGGGTAGAAAATTATGGAACCCAGGAAATTATGTTCTAAACAAACCAGTCTTGGGTGGGGAGAAGTTTCCCATGGCCAGAAACTTCTTCCAAAGGTGTTGCCTACACCTTATGAAACTAGTCACAAGGAAGAATGTACCCAGTTCATGCTATAAGCCTAATACAAGTGGTGGGTGTGTGTGAGTGCATGCGTGCGTGCGTGCGTGCGTGCGTGCGTGCGTGCGTGCGTGTGTGTGTGTGTGTGTTCACGCGTGCTTGCGTGCGATCAAGTGCATCCAAGTATCTTTGTTCACCAACTCCCAGCAAAAGGAAGAGGCAGCCTGAAGTGATTCATGACTTGTCAAGCTACATCATTTGACTAAAACATATCTCTTTTCTGAACATTTTTAGTGCTTTTGGTTTCTCCCTTGACCACCAAAAGTGCTTTGCCACTGAAGGAGTATAGGTTAAGGAGTATAAAAGTAAAGTGGCAACTGGCTTTAAATTTGTGTGCATAAAATTTGTAATTTTAAGTGTGCAATTCAGTGATGTTTTTCAACCATCACCACCATTTATCCCTAGAACTTTCTGTCTACCAAACTCTGTCCCTGTTCAACAGTCATATGTCATTCCCCCTTCCCTGGGCCTCTCCGGCCTTTTGTATACATATTTCTTAGATTGTGGTAGAGTTCCAGAATATGTGACTGAGCCTGCCATGGGTTTGTGTCTGTGTTTGGGGGTGGGGGCCGAGTTGCCCCAATCCCCGTCATCCTAAAATGATACAATGAAATAAGGGGCCAGAGCACCAGTGCAGTGGGTAGGAAGTTTGCTTTGCACTTGGCCAACCTGAGTTCGATTCCCAGCATCCCATACGGTCCCCTGAACATCACCAGGAGTGATTCCTGAGTGCAGAGCCAGAGGTAAGCTCAGCACAGCCAGGGGTTGCCCCAAAACAAAACCAAAGTCATGCAAATGAAACAAGAGACCCAAAGATAACCAGCAGGCTGGAGCACATGCTTTGCGTGTAGGAGGACCTGGCTCAATCCCGACATTGCATGGTTCCACCCCAAACAGAGCCTAGAGTAGCCCCTGACCGCTGCTAGATATGGCCACCAACCCCTCCAAAATGAATAAAGCAAGAAGATTAGACAATAAAATACTTAAAATTTTAATTGTGTATCATAAGAAGTTGATTGCCGTGAAAGGATTAAAAAAGATCTAGAATAGAGGTGGGGTTTTTTTTCCTGTCTTGTCTATGAAGTTTTGGGGTTACTGTGTTATTGTTTGTTTGCCTGTTTGATGTATATGTGAAGCATGTTGTCTAATAAGAAGCAAAAATTTAATTTTTCTGAGCTTTAGCCACAGCAGCAAAGTTGAATCATGGTAGACCACAACCTGAAATGTCCTGTCTAGATTACGTGTACATAGACACTTCAGTGGCTTTAAGTATATTCAGATCGGTACAGCTACGACCTCCAGTTTTACCAAACTAAAACTGAAACTCAGACGCTAACTCCTGCCTTCCCCCTGCCTCCAGCTCCAAGACCCTCCAGTCTGTCCATGTAACACCGTATTTCTTTCAGCAGAATGTCTTCAAGCTTCAACTGGGCTGTTGCATGCATGGGCTACAACGTTCTATACAGGTTAAATAAACCACTGTAAGCAGATGTCCCATTTTGCTTGTGCAGTCATTGGTGAGCTCTGAGATTACTCAAAACTGCACCCAAGTTCTTCTAAGCTAATTCAAATCATAAAACTGGACACTGACTTCACTCTCACAGACTCTCAATTCTCTAAGGGGCTTGAGAAGTTTGCAGCTCCTAGCAATCAGCACTGTCTCTGGCAGCTAAGAAACCCCCAGTCAATATTTGCTAACTAAATTCTAGAGTCTGACCAAGAACTTTTAGAGGTGGAGATCAGAGAGCAAAAGAGCCGGGGTTGCTCTCCTCCACCTTCAATCCGAAACCATTACTCAGGTGACCTTTCTCCATTTAAGCCGAGGTATTTCACACGTCCTAGGACATCTGGAGGGTGGAATACAATGATGTCTGGAGGTGCTTTGCACAGCCCTGCAACCGTGGAAACCTCAGAGCTGATAGATGTTTGTGCCAGAATTGTATTTCAGTTTTGTCTCCCAGCCATTTCATTTAGAAACAACTGGGAGAGGAGAAAAGAGAAATAAAAAAAAAAAAGCATATATTGAGTGTCTCTTGGGTACCAAGAAGGCAGTTTCTCATAAACACTGTTAATGAAATTTTCTGGACGCATTATATTTCATTGCCTTTCCAGTAACTCACCTGCCCACTGACAGTTGACAAGGTGAAACTGACAAGCAGGTGTGCAACGGGGAGGGTTTCTGGCCTCTCCTTCCTGCCACTTCCAAAGAAGGGAAACAGGGTGAGCCAGGCCTTTCCTGGGTATGCTTTGGGACCGATGGAAAGCCACCTGTGAAACTGCCTCTTGCTGTTCCCCCACACTGACAGAGGTGGCCTTTGCACAGCAAGAAATTGTCTCCAGCAACCCTAGAAAGTGTGATAGGTCCTGTCTACTCATGATAAGGAACAGACTCTGACATATTCTGAGTCTCTTTATTTTGCCACCTCATGTCTTTTTTTGTTTTTTTGCTTTTTTGGGTCACACCTGGCGATGCGCAGGGGTCGCTCCTGGATCTGCACTCAGGAATTGCCCCTGACGGTGCGCAGGGGACCATATGGGATGCTGGGAATCGAACCTGGGTCGGCCGCGTGCAAGGCAAACACCCTACCCACTGTGCTATCACACCAGCCCCCCACTTCATGTCTTAACTAGGAGCTGGTTCTTCCTGAACTAAGAACTAGAGGGGGAAAGGGAGGTTGCTGGCTCGATGTGTAGATTTACCCAGGTTATCAGGATGATTTTGAAAAAATGGCTATTGAGAAAATTCATTGGGAGAAAAAGCCCCACTTCAGAAATATAAATTTCAAAAAAAAAAAAACAGCTTAAAGATCTCTTATGAGCTGCAGGCAATTAACTGGTCATGAGCTCAATTCCTACTGAGGATACTAAACCCTCATAAACAGGTTCAAAGGTGCTATTATTTGAGCAATTAGAAGCTATCACCTGAGAAATCTTGTCAGGAGAACAGCTAAAATAGAGGGATTTTTTTCCCCCTGAAGCTGAGGCTGCACTCAGTATCACCTGAAAATCTTTTGAAACTTCTGCCACCTGACAGGTAAAGCCTGAATCTCTCTCCCTGACATATTTTTCTCTTAAAGCCCTTCAGATTCCAATACGCAGTCTGCCTTAAAAGTTGTCCTAAAGAGAGTTTCTTTTTCTTCATTGAAAAGCAAATAAACATTTAAAACAACCCAAATATCTTCCCCTCCCTCCTGGAATATGACAAGAGCAGCAAAAAGCTAAAATCTGCAAAAAAATATCACTTCACTGTGTGATGTTGAACCAGTTACTAAACTTTTCTGAGTTTCAGTAGTCTCATCTGTAAGAGGGGGCTAATGGGATAATGGGAAATCGAATGAGGTTATCCATGTAAAACGCTTACCATCATCTCAGTATTTGGTAAGCCCTCAAATGAGGGCCATTAGGATGATTATGATTATTAATGTAATTGGTATTATTTGGACATAGCCAATTCTTTCTGGGATGTTTGAAACGATCACAGCATCATTGTGTTTGCTAATGTCTAATTAAGGAGCATCGCAGGACGTGTTTGAGCCTTGCCATTGGAAGAGAGCTATGTGATGCTTTGCTGTGACACTGTAGTTTATCTGCTGTAGCTCCGTGAAGCTACCATTTGTTTCCAGAGCCCTAGAGGGTTGTAGTTGCTTGCCGGATTTTGAATTTAACTGAGTCAAACCAGGATGGTTTGGGCTCCAGTCTCAGATTCAGCAGCACTGTGCAGCAGTGACCAGTCGGCCTGACCTCAGCTTTGTCCTCCATGAATGAGTCTTATTCAAAACCATCTAAGTCTGAAGCGTGCCTGGAGAGGCATCTCCTTCAGCCTCAGCTCTTAAGAACGAGCCAGAAATAACCAAGTCCTTTGAGCAGTCAAAATAGATATTTCAAATGCCAAACAGTCACTTCAATGTCTTTTGCAGACAGAGAGGCCCTGCTGCACTCAGTAAGAACCCGTTTCCCCTCCACGTTTAAAATAAACTTAATTATTTGGAATCCTAGCCCATAGCACAGGGAAGGGAAGGATGTGAGAGTGTCCAGGAGCCTGAGGAAAGAATTTCTTGGCTAGATTCATTATTGAAAGCTGGTTTGGGGGGCGGGGGCAGTCACCTCCTTCACCCTAGTGAATTTCACATGTGAGTTACACGTAGCCAGGAGCAGAACCGGAAGTGTTATTGATGGAAATACCCAGACATTTTTCATAATGGTTGCTGTCCCATGTGAAATACACTGCCTGATGCCTGCCTTTTTCTGCATAGTGACTTTGTTCATTATAACCTACTTTTTAAAATGTGTGTTGTTGGGTTGATTTACCAGGTGAGAGATTGAATTCAGGTTCTCACACTCCTTCTCTGAGCCCAATCTCCAGCCCCTTAAAAAGTTTTCTAGGGGCTGGAGCGGTAGTAAAACGGGGAAGGCATTTGCCTTGCATGCAGCCAACCCGGGTTCGATTCCTAGCATCCCATATGGTCCCCTGAGCATCACCAGGAGTAATTCCTCAGGGCAGAGCCAGGAGTAACCCCTGTGCATCTCTGAGTGTGACCCCCCCCCCAATAAAAAGATTTCTAATGTGGTAAAATAGACATGATCTCAAACGACCACGTGTGCTGTTTTTACTGTTCTGGGCAGAAGGACGTTCACTAGGCAGTGCAGCCTGGTTTACTTCCATTTTTCACTATATTTTTTGTCATCCCAGAGAGAAACTCCATCTCCGTCTTCTCTCAGCCTCTGGTTCCCTCCAGCCTGCTTCTTGTCTATGAATTTGAAGCTATTCCTGCATTCCTCATGGAAATAGAAATAATATTTGCCTGTGCTGTGTTTGGCTTATTTCGCTTAGCATAATGGATAATCCATATGGTAACATGTAGCAAGAATTTTATTAATTTAGAGTTAGTTTACTTTTGTTAGTCTGGGGGTAGGCCTGCTCGTGCTTTGAGGCTATTTGCTCTGACTCCATGAGAGTTTGCTTCTGGTGGTGCTCTGGGGACCATGTCATGCTAGGGGTTAAACTGGGGCACATGCAAGACAGGTGCCATGCCCGATTTCATGGCCGCATGGCGTCTCATGCTTTATGCCACTGATATACCAAGAGTAGCACGCCATATTTGATGGGTAGAAGGTAGAAGACAACCGATTTTGATCAAAAAATATATATATGTATATATATATGTATATATATATAATTAGCACACAAAGTCTCAAACTCTAATAACATGTTCATGATCTCTTATACAGGGACTTAATGGTTCCAAGACGAGGTACAACAATTTTCACACACTTTCCTCTAAGGAAAACTTTTTGGATCACTTTTAATCAATTATTCATAGCAAGCAATACAAAATAAATTATTTAGCATCTGCCTGTGGGGCAGGCTTGGGTGATGGTGGGAAAATTCGAAATGATGGTGGTGGGAAGCTGTCATGGGGGTGGGATTGGTGTTGAAATGTTGAATGTGATCAGTTATTGTGAACAACTTTATGAAAATAAATTTTTTTTTTAAATTTAAAAATTGGTGCCATAATGTCTGTAATATCTTACTGAATCCTAGTTTGCTTTTTGGGTTAAAATTTCCCCCCCTCTTGGTTTGAGGCCACCCCCAGTGGTGCTCGGGGCTTACTCCTGGCTCTTTGCTAAGGACTCATACTGGTCACAGGAGACTCTATGCAGGAACAGAACAGGGTCAGCTGCATGCATGGCAAACTCCATAACCCTTGCGTTTTCTCCCGGGGCCCCAGCTTGCTTTTTTCCCCATGAATTTTATTGTACTAAAGCACTGTGAGTTACAAAGTTATGTGTGCAGTTCAGTTCTTGACATACAATGGCCCGTCACCCATCCCGCCGCCAGTGAGATAGAGAGGCATTTTTTAAGTTTGGGTGTTAAAGTTTGGGTCTTGTGATTTCAGTGTTGCTGACTCGGTGGTTTGGAGCATTAACTCAGTCCTTAACACCACAGATGTATTTGAATCCCCTTGCCCCCTGCCCCAAATCCTTCTTGTCTCTCCCTTCTCCCCGTCCCTTCACTCTCTCTTTTTCCTCCCTCTCCCCATGCTCTAGGGCCAAGGTGATCTAGGCATGCCCCCTTAAACTATTGGCGTTTTCTCCTCTGTTATTCCGGATACCTCACATGAGTGAGATCATCCTGTGTTTGTCCTTCTTCTGACTCACTTCATTTAGCATGACATCTCCCGGTTCCCTCTGTCTTACAGCAAACTGCATGATTTCATCATTCCTTATAGCTGCTTTTAATTTTTTTATTAGCACTTTTATAAATATATTTTTTAATTTATTTTGGAATGATGGGTATTTATAAACAAAAAAGTACAGAGATTTCAGATGATTAATTCAGGTTTAGATATACATGAAAATTAGCTGTTAAGGTTTTGTTAATTAGAATCATTATGCCCTGTTGGGTGTTAAGCAGCGTGAAAGGATGCGAGTATTTTTTTTCCCCAGCAGAGTCCTTTAGGCATTGATTCTGAGCATTAAATTCAAAGGCAACAAAACTAGCCTATATAGGATATATTTTTATATGTTATAATTATAAAGATTTTTACTTAAAATACAACTCTCTGGGTGAAGTATCATACACTTCATTTTTTTCCCTGTCTTATTGGGTTTTTTATTTTACTTTTTTATTGAATCACGCGAGATAAGTGGTCATGCTTAAGTTTCAGTCACACAGTGTTCGTTCCAACACCCAGCCCTCCACCAGTGTACATTTCCCGGCACCAGTGTCCCCAGGTTCCCCCCCCTCCCCTCCCCTCACACCCCACCCCCACCCCCGCCTCTATGGCAGGCATACCTGCTTTTTAAAAGAAATAAATCCTTGGGCAATGCTAGCTGGTCCCTTAAAGGCACTGACAGGGCATGCAACTCAGCAGCAAAGCATGTCCCTTGAAGCTGTGCAGGTCTTGGGTGTTCCACCCTCCACACCACCCCGTTGCCAGGGGCGATGCCCAGCAACTGACCCCCAGGGCACCACAACCAAGCACACCACCAAGGGTGCAGCCCCGGAAAGCCACCCCAACAACAGCTGAAGAAATGAAATGGCACAATGGAAAGGGAGCAAGGGAGGGTGATCCTGACTGTCTTAATGACCGGAGACAGGCGTCCTGAGGAACTGCATACTGCTGACCAACGCCAACGCCAGAGGAAATTCTTACCAAGAGTCTTTGTTGAGTCAAACGAATAGCAAAGAATCCACAGTGACCAAACTCTCCCTCCCCTCAAAGTAGACACAGTAAAATGAGAACAAACTGCAGTTAAGGTGTGGTTTCACATGGCGAAATCATTGAGGCAAAAGGATAGCTCAGTTTTCTCTGCCTGCCTGCCTTATGGACATCGTATGTGTATGTGTTGTGTGTGTGTGTGTGTGTGTGTGTGTGTGTGTGTGTGTGTTGGAGAAGACAGTAAATTCTTTTACACCATACTGTACAGTATTTTCTCCTGGTGATGGGGTGAAGAATTCTTTTCAAACTCTTTGGATCAATAAGAAAGACTACAAAATGTTCTTCCCTCTCCTAATGGGATTTGCAGTTGCTCTATTAACCTTTTCAAAAGCTAGAAGTGTGGGAGATGAGTTGGGAGGGGCAGGGACACTGGCAGCAGCTCCAATAAGTACAGAATTGCTAAAAAGACTGTCCTTTGCTTGCCAGGATGTAGCGGATAAATCACTCCATCCGAGGGCCTGTCATAGCCTCCTAAAGCATAAACACTGTTCCCGGTGTAAATGCAGTGAGAAAGGGGTGAGAGCTAATCTCCCTCTTGGTGTTTTGTTTTTTGTTTTGTTTTTTGTTTTTGTTTTTTTGGATTAGGAAAGCTCGGCTTTGAAACCCTTTCCTGGTGGGAAGAGCTGGAAAATGCTGGGCTTAGGAACCTTTGTCATCTTCCAGAGGTAGTGAGTGGTGTAAAAATAAAAAATTAAAAAAAAAAAAGACCTGTGCTCCACAGAGACAAAGGGAGGGGAGGGAGCCCAGGGAGATTGTGGGCTTGGGTTTCAATTCAATACAACTTCAGGCCACTTCCAGAGCTGGTGAGATCTGCCTGAGATGGGGTTAACCCTTGCTTGCCCAGGCAGGCCCTTCTGTCCAGATCCTCCAAGTTCACTGGAGGAACCCATGCTCATTCTAAGGCCATTCCATGCAGAACGAGTTAAAGCATCATTGAGGAGGGTTTTGCAGGAGGGAAGGCACCACAGGTGACTTTTGTAACCCGGGCCGATGACCTGGCTTCCTTTATCTGGGGATTTGTGACTCGGTGCTCCCAGGAGCCGCTGGGGCCCCCTGTGGGTGGGCAGGATGTTGGAGGGCCTCGTTAGCCAGGTGGTGACCCTAAGACAGCTCATCTTTTGGGTGGAGGGCTGGGGAGGTGTACTCGACAACGGTGCCCGAGACGGAACCCTGGCTCTGTGCCCCTCGCAGAACCCCAACTATTTCTGTGCCAATGAATAACTTCTTCCCCCTCCCCACACCTGATTTAAACACCATGGCTTACAAAGTCACTAGTGATGATTTGTTAGCGACATCCAATATTGGGGGCTGGAGCGATAGCACAGCGGTTGGGCGTTCGCCTTTCACACGGCCGACCCGAGTTCGATTCCTACACCCCTCTCGGAGAGCCCGGCAAGCTACTGAGAGTATGGAGCCCGCATGGCAGAGCCTGGCAAGCTACCCGTGCCTATTGGATATGCCAAAAACAGTAACAATAAGTTTCTCAATGAGAGACGTTACTGGTGCCCGCTGGAACAAATCGATGAGCAGCAGGATGACAGTGATCCAATATCGAAGCTGCCTTCCCACCACCCCTGTCGCCTTCCCTCCCTCCACCGCTGTCTCCACTTTCCCGAGCCCCCGCCCCCGGCCCCCAGGACCAATTTATACCTTCTGCTGGAGCTCACACATCGATGAGGTCAGTTGGAGCCAGGGAAGCAGTAAGACATGTCCTTCAGCGGAGGCGCATTGTTTGGGGTACAATGGAAGGAAGAGTTGGGCTTTCCATATTTAGCAGTGGATTGCCGAATGCCCCCAGAATATCATCACGTTCTGACAACTGCCCGCGCAGAGGGGGTCCTTGTGGAGAGAGATTCCTTTGTTTAACACGCACGCAGCCTTGTTGCATCTTGGTGGGGAGCTTGGTTCCCAGGCCCTCCTCAGGTCGGGGGACGCAGCCTGGGGAAAGTTGACGTGTCTCTTGTCTCTTGCAGCGGCTCCCTCTCCCCGTCTATTGTCTGGGTCAGGGACCAGTGACCTTGGCTGGCGCTTTGGGTAGCCCAGGTGTGCAGGACAGGTGCCAGTCTGCGGGGGTAAAGGGCTTGAAGAGGGGCAAAGACAGAGCACGAGGGGGAAGGTGCTTATCCTGCACACAGCCCATCCCTGTTCAGTTACGGCACCACATCTGGTCCCCCAAGCATAGCCGGGAGGATTCCATGAGCACAGAGTCAGGAGTTTGCTGTCCGCCCCCCCAAAAAAGTTTGAAGAACACTGATCTAGATATCCCTGGGGGGGTGGAGGGAAGGGGAGTTGGGGGGCCCTGGTTGAAACTTGGTTTTATGATTTTATATCAAGCGTTAGAGCTCCAAGTGGCCGGAGCAATAGTACAGCAGGTAGGGCGTTTGCCTTGCATGTGGCCGACCAGGGATCGATCCTCAGCATCCCACATGGGCCCCCAAGCACCACCAGGAATAATTTCTGAGTGCAGAGCCAGGAGTAACCCCTGAGCATCACCAGGTGTGACCCAAAAAGAAAAAGAAAAAGAGAGCTCCAAACATTAGAACCAAACAGCACCCAACATTTGACCAATAAAGGCTGGCCCTTTCTCCTGCGTGAGCACTGCTTGAGCACCTATTGTATTCAAATAGGTTGCTGTGGGAATCGCCTGCTTTACTGTTCCAGTCCCAGGAAGAGGGATGCGTGTGTGTGTGTATGTGTGTGTGTGTGTGTTTGTGTGTGTGTGTGTGTGTGTGTGTATGTGTGTGTGCTAGAATTAAGAGCCATTGGCTCTAGGGGAGGTTGTTATTTCACTTACAAATAGGAAATTGTTTTGTGTGTGTGTGTGTGTGTGTGTGTGTGTGTGTGTGTGTGTGTGCTAGAATTAAGAGCCATTGGCTCTAGGGGAGGTTGTTATTTCACTTACAAATAGGAAATTGTTTTGTATGTGTGTGTGTGTGTGTGTGCTAGCTAGGAGGTGTGTGTGTGTGTGTGTGTGTGTGCTAGCTAGGAGAGGTGTGTGTGTGTGTGTGTGTGTGTGTGTGTTAGAATTAAGAGCCCTTGGCTCTAGGGGAGGTTTTTATTTCACTTACAAACAGGAAATTGTTTTGTCTTTGTTTGGGGGCCACACCCAGTAGTGCTCAGGGCTTGGCCCCTGGCTCTGTGCTCAGGGATCATTCCTGGCAGGACTTGAAGGACCCTAAGGGGTGCCAGGATTAAACCCAGGTGGGCAGTTTGCTAGGCAATCGTTTTAGCCTCTGTACTGTCTCTCCAATGTTTTTACTGTAGAAATCAATGGTCATATTTTAATGTTGAGTGAAGGCATGTAGTCATAGTAGTAGTAGTAGTAAAAATAATAACGGACTCTCAGTGAGGAGGAGCTGAACTTCAAATGGCCTAATAATGTGAATTTATTTGACCAGTCTTCTGTTTTCTTTCCCATCTACAAATCTCTTGGGCTTCTTTTGATCTTTGTTTTGGGACCATACCCAGGGATGCTCAGGATCTGTTTCTGACCCTGAGCTTAGGGGTCACTCCTAGCATTGCCCAAGGGATCGTTTGTGGTGCTGGGGATCAAACTGGGGTCGGCCACGTGCAAGGCAAACACCATAGCTCATGTGTTCTCTCTCTCTCCAGCCAGGCTTTAAAAATGTGGCAGGTTATATAAACATAGGAGAAACTGTTTCAGTAATGAGACATACGTAATAGGAATTTTTTCCGGGGAGCCTTCCCATTTCTCCTTCTAAGAACTTCTACTTATGAGCTAATTATCAATGTAATTTGAAAAATAAACAAAATGTAAAAAATTATTTTAGGGTTTTTTTTTTTAATTTGGGGGCTTTGGGGTCATATTCTGCAGTACTTGGGGGCTCTTCCTGGCTCTGTACTTGACCTTTGATGCCTGGTCGTGCTCAGAAGGGGATTCAAACTGGGCATGGCGGATGCAGCTTAACTCCTAAGCACCGTTTTTCAAAGAAAATATTTAGCCGAGTAGGGATGGAGAGAGCAAGAACAGCGAGTAGGGCGCCTGCCTTCTACACTGCCGACCGGATTCTGTCCCTTGCACCACATGAGGTTCTCTAAACCCACCAGGAGTGATCCCTGGGCACGGAACCAGGAGTAAGCCCTGAGCGCGTCTGGGTGTGACCCAAAAACCAAAGGGAAAAAAATCAACAAAGTAATAAAAAAATGAAATTTGTTTTTAATACGAGAGGAGTTGGAGCAATAGCACAGCGGGTAGGGTGTTTGCCTTGCATGCGGCCGACCCGGGTTCGAGTCCCAGAATCCCATATGGTCCCCTGAGCACTGCCAGGGGAATTCCTGAGTGCAGAGCCAAGAGTAACCAACCCCTGTGCATCGCCAGGTATGACCCAAAAAGGAAAAAAAAAAAAAAAAACAAGAAATTCTTCCAAGAACTTTTTGGCATGTTATAACTCAGGGTTGAATAAGAAATTGATTTTAGTGTTCTGTTTGTATCAAACTTGTCTGTGTCTACTTCATTCTGTTTCTGTGTGTCCCATCGTTTTCGTGGCGCCACTGTGCATTGGATGAAGGCATAGCGGTCCTGAGGGCAGAAGGAAACAGGAGTCCAGTTGCTTTAAGAACTTAACATTAACCTTGGGGTAGATAGAACTGTGTCTCAGTGGCGAGGCACTCTCCTCACATGTGTCACCCTTGCTTGCATCCTGGTTCCCAGAAAGATGTTCAATAGATCCCGTCTCTTTGGGCCCTTCTTCTTCCTCGCTGTTGTTGCAACAACTTGGGGCCACACATCTTGGTCAGAGTGCTAGCATGGACCCCCCCCTTCATGGACTTCCAGTGGCCGACACATTCTGACTGGGCTGCTCGCACAGCCACTGGAGTGGTGCCAGAGGGGGGAGGGGAAGGGGGGGTGACACAGTGCTCTGGAAATCACATACTTCCTTGTGGTGCTGGGGGGATCCCTGGATCAGTGCATGTGGGGATGTCGGGGGCATCAGGCATCAAACTTGTGGCCTTACACTTGTAAGAAGGCCATTTAGGGGTTGGAGCGACAGCACAGTGGGTAGGGCATTTGCCTTGCACGTGGCCAACCTTAGTTTGATTCCCAGCATCCCATAGGGTCCCCCTGATATCGGTGGGCCCCACGGATGACTTTCGTGAAGCGGGGAGGAGAAAGACGGTCACTTTCTCTCCAACCGCCTCAAACACCCGGGACCCAGGGTTACTGGGTTCTTGTCTCGCTCGCGGAAAAGAATTTCAGGAGTAGACAAGCAGTGAAGTAGCAGATTTTATTTAGGTCTTAGGGAAGGAGGAAAGGATAAGTGGAAAAGGGAAACCAGTAGGAGTAACGCGCTCAAGAAAGAACTCGGGCTCCTCCAAAGATGGAGAGAGCTCTACACACATCCTAGCACTGGACACGAAAGCATGAAAGTACACATCTCAAGGGGGGAGATGCGGGCGACACATGTGCTCGGCCACATGGCACAAGCAGCACATGGGCTCAGGCAGCATATGCGCACACTTCCTTTGTTCAAGGTGGCCTTTATAGGGTTTCTCCAACCTGCCCCCACCTGGGGGCTTCTTCCCAGGTAAAAGTCTCCTGCTAAGGAGGTTACCAGGGAGGTTGGGAGTGGTTATGGCCTTCTTTGGGGAACCCCCTGGGGAGGGGTCTATTGTCCTCAGAGTCTGTTGAAGGTCTTATCAGGTCCGTTTCCTATATCCACAGGGTGGGTCAGTCTCAGGATTCTCCTCCCCGGAGACTTTGATGATCTAAGTTTCATTGCCAGGGGCCTTTCGCTATCTACCTGCCTACATCACCCCGAGCACTGCCAGAAGTAATTCCTGAGTGCAGAGCCAGGAGTAACCCCTGTGCATCGCTGGGTGTGACCCAAAAAGCAAAAAAAATAATAAGAATAAGAATAAAAAGAAGGCCATTTATCCACTGAGCCCTCCGCCAACTCTCCATCTTATTTCTTCCTATCTTACTTTTATCACTAGGTTACTAGCACATTTAAGTTCCAGTTCACAAATGTTTTCTGTTTAAAGTTGCTGGTGGGAAACTAAACAAATATTCCTGACTGTTTTCAGACAAAGATGTCTGTCTCCTCCTCCTCCTGTCATCCCAAGCCCTCTCTCTGGGGAGACCTCCCCTGCCCTCCACTTGCTCTGTCCTCTGTCCAGCTGTCCACTGCTCCTCTGAGACAATTGAGGTGGCCGAGCAAGCACATGTTGCCTTTGTCACAGGAAGGCCATGCCTGGCACTGTAGCACTGTAGCACTATTGTCCCGTTGTTCATCGATATGCCAAAAACAGTAACAAGTCTCACAATGGAGACGTTACTGGTGCCCGCTCGAGCAAATGCCTGGCATTTTTTTTTTGTTACTTCTTTTTGGGTCACACCCAGTGATGCACAGAGGTTACTCCTGGCTTTTCACTCAGGAATTACTTACTACTCCTGGCAGTGCTCAGGGGAACATATGAGATGCTGGAGATCGAACCCGGGTCAGCCACCATGCAAAACTAACACCCTACCTGCTGTACTATCACTCCAGCCCCATGACATTTTTCTTTAACTGATATCTTATATATGGATTTTAGAAGGTAAGTGAGGCTGAAACCACCCATTAAAAAATTTATTCTTGGGGCCGGAGCGATAGCACAGCGGGTAGGGCATTTGCCTTGCACGCGGCCGACCCGGGTTCGATCCCCGGCATCCCATATGGTCCCCCAAGCACCGCCAGGAGTAATTCCTGAGTGCAAAGCCAGGAGTAACCCCTGAGCATCGCTGGGTGTGACCCAAAAAGCAAAAAAAAGAAAAAAAAAGAAAAAAGAAATGACTGCTGTGCACCCCTCCCCCAAATAAACAAATTAAAGTCAAAGTCTAGCTCTGTTTAAAAAAAAAAAAAAAAATTTATTCTTGGGGCTGGAGCAACAGGACAGCAGTAGGGCGTTTGCCTTGCACGCGGCTGACCTGGGTTCGATTCCCCAAGGGCAGTGCCACAGTGCAATGCTACTTAAATATCTTGGAGGCTTTCATGCTGACGGCCACACCAGCCTTTTACAAACTGTCATCTGCAGCAAAGCTTCTAGCTTGAAGTCTGGAAAGCGCTTTCTCTCTCCTACCAGCTATTTCTTCTCTCTTTCTTCCCCCTTACCCCCACCTCCCCTTTTGCCCCCTCTTTTCTTCCCTCCCCACTCCCCCACCTCTCTATGGCCCCCTCCCTCCTCCTTTCTCTCTCTCCCTCCTCCCATCTCTGCCTGCCCCATCTCACCATTGGCAGAAAGATTATTTGTGGAGTGTCTTCTCAGACAATGCCCTGGGCCGGGAGCTGTTAGCCAAACTCAGGAGACATTGTTCTCCCAGGGAGTTTGTTCCCAGAGTGCCCAGTGGCGAGGCCCCCCCCCCCCCATTCCTTTGCCTCTGCCTTCCTCCTGCCCTGCTACGCCCCCTTGCAGATAGAGAAAGAAGAGAAAAGAGATCGACTCAAAGATTAGAATTCTGATACTTTATCTCCAGGCTACAGCAGGAAATCTTTCTATAAACCCTCTTCCATGGCTTATTCAGGAGAGTTTCTTTCTTTTGGAAATGCTCCCTTCTAGACTCAGCACTGGGTAAATAATTGTCAATGCTCACGTGACTTGTTTTGTTACTTCTTTCTTTTACCTGTCTCTCTCGTCCCTCCCGCTCTCTGCTGAGTCCCTGGAGGAAGAGAGATCCTGTCTTCCTCATTTTTGTATGCTCTCTGCCTTTCTGCACTAGCGCAAACCTCATCTTTGCTGTATGAAAGTGCACCCCAAAGTCTTGATCAAGTACTTTATAGTAAAGCCACCCAATGCCATTATAAAGAGCAGGAAGACACTCTATATGCACATAGGAATTATGAGCGTTTCCATGCATTGAGTGGCAAGCATGAAATTATGAATCAAAAGAAGAATCTCATCTTTGACAGCTGTAAATATGTCCAGAATACACCCCAGAAGCCTGTTCATAGATGGACGGATAGGTCAGTGGGTGGATGGCTGAATGGATGGGTGAATAGATGAAAGAATGGACGGATGAATGAACGGATAATCGGATGAATGGATGGATGAATGGGTAGGTGGGTGGATGGATGGATGGCAGATAGGTGGATGGACAGATGAATGTGTGGACAGATGGATTCATGAATGGATTCTTGATTGGGTAGATGGATAGATGGACAGAGAGACAGATGGATGGACAGGCAAATAGAAGAACAAATGGATGGATGGATGCAAGATTAATGAATCATCCCTCGCTCCTCAGCAATCCTAGATCTCTCCCAGTTACTGCCTCACCACTCTCCTTTTCTAACCCAACATCTCAGAATTTATGCTCATCTTTTATCCCAGTTCCAAATAAGTCCACATCTCCCTATAACATGGGCTTGGGGCTTCCTTGTTAGGACCTGGGGGAATCGGTTTCCCTGCTGCTCCTTTAAGGCTCCTTGCACACTCACCACCCCCAGAAAGCCTCTTGGAAGGGGCCACTTCCTCCTCTGTCTTCTGTCTTCTGTGCCCAGTTTGCATCTGTCCTGCAGCCAAGCACTGGATTGGATGGATTTGTTTGCTCTGGTCTTTCATTCAAACAGAGAGATCCTAGGGGCAGGGACTAGGAGAGGAGGAATTGTGTTTTTTTTTTTCTTTTATAAAACAGAGCTTGGCACACAGTGCACACGTCCTCAGAGAAAGAAGGGGGAGGAGGGTTTGCTTGAGTGAATGTGAATGTGCTTTTCAACTGTGAACTGGAGTTGACAATGTAGGATATGGTAGTGTAGCATCCATGGCCTTCCAGGGCCATCCATGGTGTCTGGAGGGCAGGTTTCAGGGTAAATAGATGACCAGGAAATGGTACTTCCTCTAGAATAAAGATAAAAGAAACATTGTACATGGGCATTATAGCAAAGGGGCATTTTGCTGTATCAGAGTACTCACATCAAAAAATAAGACGTACAGGTATGTAGTGCAGTGAGTAGGGCCTTTGCCTTGCACACCGCTGACCCAGGTTCGATTCCTCCATCCCTCTTGGAGAGCTGGGCAAGCTACCGAGAATATCCCACCCACACGGCAGAGCTTGGCAAACTACTTGTGGTGTATTCGATATGCCAAAAACAGTAACAAGTCTCACAATGGAGATGCTACTGGTGCCCGCTCGAGCAAATTGATGAGCAACGGGGATGACAGTGATACAGTGATACAGGAATAAATCATAAAACCATAAGATACAAATCTGAAATACAAGCAAGAAGATCAGGACTGGGACCATGTTTGGTTTGTTTCTTGGATGAGCTCTGTGCTCCAAGACCACTCCTCACTCGCATACCTCATATGTGGTGTTGGGACGTGAACCTGGATTTATCCAGTGCTAGGCAAGAGCCTTAACCCTGGACTATCCTTTTGGCCCCCAATATGAAAACGTTTCATGTTATTTTAGAGGAGGAAGGAGATGGAGCAGGAGATACACGTTTCATAGCATCATTGGAGAACAGGGCAATGCTGCCAGGGGCGTTGCCTTTGAATCTAAATTTGAATCCACCCATTTCTGTAAAGTGTCTTTACTGAATGGTTGTTTAGACCAGGCTTCTTAAACTCTCCGTGAGGGATGGAGGTGTTGTCGTTTGCATGTTTTCTAATCAGTAACACAAAAGACAGTTTCTGAAAATAAACTAGAATGGTTGCATTCATTGGCGGGATATAAAGACTAAAGAAAGTATGAGAGGGGCTGGAGCGATAGCACAGCGGGTAGGGCATTTGCCTTGCACACAGCCAACCCGGGTTTGATTCCCAGCATCCCATATGGTTCCCCCAGCACTGCTGGGTGTAATCCCTGAGTGCAGAGTCAGGAGTGACCCCTGTGCATCGCTAGGTGTGACCCCAAAAGCAAAACAATAAAAATTAAAAAAATAAAGATAGTATGAGAATCTTCCAGCACGCACCTTCTTGTACCCTAGGAACAGTTTGCAAAGTGACTCCTGCACACTTAGCCCTGAGTTTAATAGTTCCCATCACAGTCAGTTTAAGGTCAGAAAAATTACCAAGAGGGCACTTGTGCACAAATCTTGTCATGCTGAAGAACTTGGCACATAAATTAGTTAGGAAATAAGTTATCGGGTTGGAGCAGTAGTACAGTGGGTAGGGCGTTGCTCACCTTGCACGTGCTGACCCAGGGTTCCATCCTTGGCACCCCGTAAGATCCCCTGAACTCCACCAAGAGTGATCCCTGAGCACAGGGCCAGGAGTAAGCCCTGAGCACTGCTGGGTTTGGAGAAAAGAAAGAAAGAAAGAAAGAAGGAAGGAAGGAAGGAAGGAAGGAAGGAAGGAAGGAAGGAAGGAAGGAAAGAAAGAAAGAAAGAAAGAAAGAAAGAAAGAAAGAAAGAAAGAAAGAAAGAAAGAAAGAAAGAAAGAAAGAAAGAAAGAAAGAAAGAAAATTAATTCTGGAGGCAACATTGAAAATCAGATGACAGGGAATTATTCCAATGGAAGAACACCCTTCTTGGTTTCTGTCTCCCCACTTTCTTCCCCAAATTAGAGTGAATTATTTGATCCTCTTGGAAAACAATTTGTTCTCAATGCAAGAGCTGACAATCCATCCTACGTTGCTAAGAGAAGGGTCACCCTGGCTGCCGATATCAGGCCAATAAAGTTCATAAGCAGCATGACAGGCGCTAATAAATTTCATTGGTGCTTTCCTCTGTCATTTGAGCATGGAGTGCACTGTTATTATCACTGTGCTTCAAACCTCTCATTTTGGTTGCAAATGATGGCAGCTGCAAATGCAGGCCATGCTACAGTCCCTTTCAGTAAGCAGGTTAGGGGTAAAGTATCATATTTTAAAAGACTCAATTATGATCAGAGAGAGGAGCAAGCTGTGGCCAGCGGACGCTGATCTGTTCTCTAGAGTGGGCTACAGAAAAAAAAAAAGAAAATATTGGACTCCTAACAATCCATTTGCTCCCCAGTTCCAGATCTCCTTTCTCTCCCACAGACTCGGTTCTGAATCGTTTTTAGTACAGATGGGTCCTCGTTAGCTGGGAAGGGGCCACGATTCGTGTCTCTCACCCCAGATGAAGCTCTTCAAGCTCTTCAACTCAGTCTTTCCCTGAGTGGGAGAATTTAGTATTGGGTTTCTGCACATGAGAGCACTTTGGACTGGGAGTGAGAAATGGGATTGTTTTCTTAAGAGGTCCCGCACCACAACCTGTTGCTTGGCAGAGATCATTCCCGTTCTTAGACTTCTGTTTCATTTGTTGATTTCAAGCCCCATCTCTATGCTTCTATTCCTGCATCCTTCTTCATTTTGCGTGCTTTGTATCCTTTGAAATCAAAGGATGGCACAAATATCAAAGCATTCCACTCAAGTTATCCTGTTGTGTGATTGCATGAAGATATCACACATTTTACACCATGGTTTGCATCAGTCAATAGGCTTAAGAGGAAGCAAAGCATTGCTTAGATTTTACATACTGTTCAAAATGTGCCATGACTGCCTTCTTCAGCATTTCCGTGTGGGCGTTAGATCTCTCTCTCTCTCTCTCTCTCTCTCGTGCACCACATTGAAGCCCTTTTACTCTCACTGTCATCCCATTGCTCATTGATTTGCTTGAGCGGGCACCAGTAACGTCTCCATTATGAGACTTGTTGTTACTGTTTTTGGCATATCGAATATGCCACAGTAACTTGCCAGGCTCTGCCATGCGGGCTAGATACCCTCAGTAGCTTGGTGGGCTTTCCTAGAGGGACGGAGGAATCGAACCCAGGTCGGCTGCATGCAAGGCAAACGTCCTACCCACTATGCTATCACTCCAGTCCATGAGCTATCATATTTATTTATTTATTTATTTATGTGTACATGCATATGATTATATATACTTTTCCCTCTATGATTTGCTGCCTACTATTTGAACGCTATCAAATGTGGTATGGTACTTAAGTACCACACCCCAAGCCCTTTTAAATAGTTCATAAATGTAAGGCAAGTAGGTCTTACTATTGTGAATTTGTTATTATGTCAACTACAGTTAAACTGGATGAATGTCACTCCATAGTCAGATGGCCACTTTTGTTTGTTTGTTCTGTTTGGGGCCACACCCTGCAGTGCCTAGAGCTTACTCCTAGCTCTGCACTCGGGGAATCTCTCCTGACAGGCCTCAGGGGACCCTATGAGGTGACTAGGATCAAACCTGAGTCAGCTCTGTGCAAGGCAAGCACTCTAGTCACTGTACTAGTGTTCTAGCCCCTAGATGATCACTTTCTTAAGAAGAAAGTATGTTACCACAAAGCTTATAAACAGTTCATATGTGTATGAACATACATACAAGGCCCATACAGTTTATAACACCGGTTCATGCATAGCGATGAATCGAGCGCTAAAGGACTAGAATGGTGGGTGGTTTCATGCAGTCTCTGTAAGATGTTACTGAGAAAGTTAAAGTCTTCCCTGTTCTTCATTTGAGGAACATAAAGGAGAGAGAGTGAATGCAGGTTACCAAGATGTAGAAAAAGCAATTATCTGATGATTCTTAAAGGCCTGTGTCATCTTTGGCTAATTGCATCTCAGTGGTCCTGTGTCTGCGACCGGCATTGGCACATGGGCAGAGAGCGAGCGTTGTCAGGACCTGGCCAACTTCACAGTGTTACAGACTCTGGATGCTGAGGCAGGCTGCGTGACATTTGCTAGAAGGCACTGCTTAGCCCAGAGCAGTGGATGGATTTTTTTTTTTTGGTTTTGGTTTTTTTTTTTTTTTTTTTTTTTTGCTTTTTTGGGTCACACCCAGCGATGCACAGGGATTACTCCTGGCTCTGCACTCAGGAACTACTCCTAGCGGTGCTTGGGGGACCATATGAGACACTGGGAATTGAACCCGGGATGGCTTCATGCAAAGCAAATGCCCTACCCGCTGTGCTATCGCTCCAGTCCTGGTATTTATTTTTTAATTTTACATTATTTCAGCTGTTTTCACTTTTTTCTTCATTGTTTTCTTACCTCCTGCAGATCTTTCTCTCTCTCTCTCTCTCTCTCTCTCTCTCTCTCTCTCTCTCTCTCTCTCTCTCTCTCTCTCTCTCTGTCTCTCTGTCAGTTATGAACTAACTCTTTAATACACAGAGGCAAAAAGCGCTTTCCTCCTCCTTCAGCAATTCCAGAAGCTTCTAAGTCACATACTTTGAACCCACTGTGGTCTGCGCCCATATTAGCTCTGCTTTGAAATTCTGCCTGTGTTAACACTGAAGGTCATTTCTGAGCTTTCTGTGCTTGGGCCGGAGAGCTAGTACAGAGAGTGAGGTGCCTGCTTCGAGGGAAGCTGACCAGGGTTTCATCCCCGGTTCCACATGTGCTCCCCGAGCACTGATACAGGAATGATCCCTGGGTACAGAGCCAGGAGTAATCCCTAAACACTGTCAGGTATGGCTCCAAAACAACAAGGAAAAAGCAAAGTTTTCCATGTCCCTATTAAGGTCATTAATGCCTATGAGATAGTATAAGTGAGTTATGTGCTTTTTTCTTTTCTCAATTATTTTTGGGGACAAGGATTTGGCTGGGTAGCTTAGCAGGAGAATGCATGCCTTATGTGCAGGAGGCCCTGGGTTCAATCTCTGGCATTCATTAAAAAAATTTGTATAAATTTTATAAAATTGTGTATTTTTATAAAATTATAAGATTTAGTAAAATTTTATAAATTGTCCCAGAATTGCAAAAATAAAAATGTTATTTTTTTACCAACTGGTATTTGAAGAGGAATTGAGGTCTGTACTTCAATAATCAAAAGCTTTCTGACATAAGGATTGTGTTGACACACGTCTCACTTTTTTTTCTCCCTTATACTGAGATATAACTGGCCTAGAATATTGTGTGAGGTTTTTGATCTTATTTTTGAGCAGTATTCAGGAATGACTCATGACTCTGTGCTCAGGGGTTACTCCTGGCAGTGCTCAGATTGTTGAGCAAGAGTCAGCAACATGCAAGCCAGGTACCTTAACCTCTTGGCCCATCTCATGTTAGTTTATGGTGTAAAACAATGCTTAGCTGATAGCACAGCGGGTAGGGTGTTTGCCTTGCACATAACCAACCCGGGTTTGATTCCTCTGCCCCTCTCAGAGAGCCCGGCAAGCTACCGAGAGTATCTCGCCCGCACGGCAGAGCCTGGTAAGCTACCCGTGGTGTATTCAGTATGCCAAAAACAATAACAACAAGTCTCACAATGGAGATGTTACTGGTGCCCACTCAAGCGAATTGATGAGCAAATGGGATGACAGTGAGAGTGACAGTAATTTTAATATATTGCAGAAATAATTGCTATAATGTTTGGTTAGTACCCATCCCTTCACCATTACCCATTTTGTCTTGTAAAAAAAATTAATTTACAAATTCTATTTTTGGAGTTTTGGAGGATATTTCACCACAAATCAGCCAAGAAATAGAAGGAAATGTTATGTCAAAACTCTGATGTGTTGGTTACTGTGGTTATTATAATCTTCTCTATTTAGGGAAGCTCTAAGATGCTCAGAGAGTTTAACGTCTACCATACCCTCTCTCCATATGTAAGCCCCCTATTCTGTAGGCAGTAAAGTGCCGCTGTCATTAATAGCAGAGGCTGTATTCTCAGAGGAGTGTCCGCGGGCACGGCAGTATGACCGGAAAGTGAGCACACGCCTAAGCTAAGCGGACTTAGTAAAGGACAGAATTACCTGACTCTTTCCCATTGACTCCACAGGATTACCTTGACTGCATCAGGGGTCAAACGAAACTTCCTCTGGGCATGGAAGAAAGATCCGCACTTTTTGGAAATATTCAGGATATCTACCACTTCAACAGGTGAGTTGATGCTCGAAGGCTGGGGCCAGGGGGAGAGCTCAAAAGACTCGAGCGTGGGTTTTGCATGCTAGGATCGATGCCTGGTGCTGTGTGATTCCCTGGAGCACTGCTAGGGATGACCCTCCACTTGAAACCCGTCAGGGCTGGGAATATCACCGTAACACCAGAGTGTGGTGCCAAACCCCCAAAAAAAACAATTTTTGAAAAACCTCAAAAGATTGTTGTCATATAATAAAATTATGATCTTGGGGCCAGAGTGATAGTACAGCAGGTAGGGCATTTGCCTTGCACACGGCCCACCTGGGTTCAATCCCTGGCATCCCATATGGTCCCCCAAGCACTGCCAGGAGTAATTCCTGATGCAGAGCCAGGAGTAGCCCCTGAGCATCACTGGGTGTGACCCAAAAAGGAATAAAAAAAGAAAAAAATGGTCTTAATGGTCTTATCTGACATTAATGCAGACAAGAAATTTTGACCTATAACCCCTGATTCATCTTGCTATATTTTTGTGGCTGGTCATGACACAAAGCATACCGTGAGCATCCTTGCTTGTCTATTTTTTTCTTGGGTGGGGAGTTGGTTGGTTTGTTTGGGTTTGTGTGTGTATGTGTGTGTGGTTTGGGGGCCATGCCCAGCTATGCTCAGGAGTTACCCCTGGCTCTGCACTTAGGAATTATTCCTGCTGATGCTCAGAGGGGGACAATAGGGATGCCAGGGATGGAATCTGGGTCTGCCACGTGCAAAGCAAATACCCTACCCACTGTCATCTCGCTCTGGCCCTCACATCCTTGCTTGTCTACAAGTCTCATGTTATTCTGCATTTTGGTCCACTCCATCCTCTAGCTCAGAGATAAGCTCTTTTTCCCGGACAGAGCAGCATGTTCCTTCTTCAGCCCAGCGAGAACAAAACTTCCCCCAAAGGCCAGGGATGAGAAAAGCTCAGTGGTGGAACTACATCCCCGGCCAAGCATTTATTCTGCATGTATGAGACCTACAGTTCATCCCCAGTACCAAAACCAAAGAGAAGATATATGAGTGTCCACACTATCCCCACTTCTACTAATCTTTCTTTAAAATATTCTATTCCTTGGGGGCTGGAGCATTAGTACAGTGGGTAGCGCGCTTGCTTTGCACGCGGCTGGCCTGGGTTTGATCCCTGGCGTCCCATAGGGTCCCCTTTGCCCCAACTCAAAAACCAAGAAATATATAAAGCAAAATCCAAAAAATCTTCTATATCCTAGACAATGGACAGGACACGGACAATAGACAGAAACATACAATACATACGTTGTCATCACGTATGAAATGAATTCATGATTTGTGTTTAAATGATTGAAATCAAACGTGCATTAGAGGGCAGGTACACGGTAGGCGTTGGGGGCGAGAGTTAACAAGGCCAACAGAGCCTGCAAACAGCTCCTCCGCTCCTGAACAGCCATGATCCCAGAGGCACACAAACCAATCTCAGAATGTATCGGCTGCTGGCAGAAATACCTCTGGACTTAATACCAGAATCCCAAAACTGGGCGGTTGCTTTCTCGACTGTGCAACACCATATGCTCTTTGTTATTGACAAGAGAAAACATAGGATCTAATGATGCCATTCCACAGGTCTGACTGTTGGGAGTAAAAACTCCAAATAATGATAGTGAGTTTTCTGTGGAAAATTGAATGTAATCAAAATAAGGAGAGAGTAAAGTGAAAATCATCTGCCACACAGGCAGAGGGGGAGTGGAAAGGGGGTATGCTGGGGTTATTGGTGGTGGAACATGTACGCTGGTGAAGGGATGGGTGTTTGATTATTGTATGACTGAGACTTGATCCTGAAAGCCCTGTAACTGTTCTCACAGTGACTCAATTTTTAAAAAAATAATAATAATTAAATAAATAAATAAATAAATAAGGCCGACAGAGAGCTGACAGGAAGTGCAGGCAAATCAGTTGTAATAATAGTCCTACAGGTTGAGAGCAGAGGCCTGTTCTGGCATGCTGAGCCCTGGTGAGCCTCTGAGTGGAGTCGAATCTTGCTTCGCTGCAGCCTCCCTTGCTCAGCAGAGCCTGCAGGACACCCTCACACGTGCATCCCCTGCTCCAATTCTCCCGGCTCGTTGCCATTTCTCTTGTCCTCTGTGGTTGGCTGTGGGGTGTCGTGGCTTCCTTCCTTCTTACCCCCAATCTCAGAACTGTCCCCAAAGCAGGGGACACCATGTGCCAACTTCACTGTCCCAGTTCCCCAGGCAGCACCTGGCTCCTCTCACACTTCCGAGGGCTGGAGGAGTAGGGACAGAGGGATGCCTGCCTTATCCGCTATTGGAGATTTCAGTGAGCGGGCACGCCTGTGTGCCGGGCTCAAGGCCAGCGCAGAATAAGCACCCAGGATTCTAACATTCAGGGTGAGGCTAGTGAGTTTGTTAGCGTCAAACCTCATAGTGTCTTACAGTGCCTTATTGTACTATCAGCTAGTATGCAGATTGGAAATCCTACCACTTTTTTGCTAACCAAAATTGGCGTATGTGAGATCTTTGATTGGCAAAATGCCCATCACTCCCAGGAGATGCTCAGGAGACCAGTTGCAAACCCTAGGCTCCCACATGCAAAATATATGCTCTAGCCCTTTGATCCATCTCTGTAATGCCAGCACAAACCTCGCCACTGGAAAACATGTATTAAATCGCATCAACTTAGACTTTTATTTTTGGTCTGTTGTTTTGTAGTATGGGCATGTGCACATGTGTTTTGGGTGTTGGGGGGAGCCCAGCACCCACATTTGGGAGTGTTCAGGAGCTGATTCCAGCTCTGTGCTTGGGGATCACTCCTGGTGGTCCTTGGGAGTCGTGCTGTGTTAAGAACCAAACTGAGCCCCCCCCACATACACTTACAAATCATGTGCCACAGCTTATTTTCAGTATCTTGTCAGCCCCTCAGCCTTGCAAAGGCGACCTCCAGTTGCCCTTGTTGCCGCCTCTTTTGTTGTTGTTATTATTCAATGACCTATAAAAACCAGTTTGGGGGCTGGAGTGACAGCACAGCGGGTAGGGCGTTTGCCTTGCACGCGGCCCACCTGGGTTCGATTCCCAGGATCCCATAGGGTCCCCTGAGCACGGCCAGGGGTAATTCCTGAGTGCAGAGCCAGGAGTGACCCCTGAGCATCGCTGGGTGTGACCCAAAAAGAAGAAAATAAATAAATAAATAGAAACTAGTTTGCATGTTCCAACATAATGATTCCCAACCAGGGCTGCACACTCGAATCACCTAGGAAGCATAAAGAAAATTTTTCTGATGAATTGTTCTGGGGGGTTCCCAGAGCTCTGGAAATTTTTGGAAAGTCCTTCGACGTTTGCAGTATGCAGCCCTGGCTGAGACGGGCTGCGAGACCAGAGGTTCCCAGAGTCTCTTGCTCTACAGAAAACATTCCTAAAAACGTGCCTTTTGTGGGGGGTCACACCCAGCCGTGCTCAGGGTTTACTCCTGGAGCTGTGCTCAGGGGTCACTCCTGGCAGTGCTCAGGGATCGAACCTAGGCTGGCTATGCTGTACTATCTCTCCGGACAGGAAATGTGCCTCCTCCTTTAAATAAACAAATAGAAAGTTCTGCCTGATTGCATCCACGACTACTGCCACCACCTGTTTCGGTTCAGCATTCCCAGCCACCCCCTAATCCTGGAAACTCGGGAAAGACAGGTCTAGATAAACCGACAGTAGGAACAGAGCAAGGGTGTAAGAAATGTCTGTTCAGGAGGAGAATCTCACCGTCATTCCATAGCTCTGAATTCCGGCGTGCATTCAGCGGGGCTAGTGGCGGCGTCCCTGGCACCCAGGGGAGCTTGTCCCTGCCGAGAATACCATTGCCTCGAGCCAGATCGAGGCTGCCTGGCTGCCTGGAGCCTGCTGACTTCAGCCTTCTGGTGGTTTGGCTGCGAGCTGCGGGTAATGATAGTTTATCTAGGCTGCTTCAGGCCAGAGCCAGAAGCTGTGTGTGCGTGGTCACTCTCTGTGTCTCCTCTGGGCTTCTTGCACTCCAGACCCCGACGCCTTTAGCCGCATTTCCTGCCACCAGGGTAGGACCGCTGCCTTGGCGTGTGACTTTGGCGGCATTTTCTGTGAAGGGGTTTCACTGCCTAGAGTGAAAATCTTTCAGAAAGGTTAGAACGAGGCCAAGGTTTATACAGATAGCATTTAGGGTGTGTCATACGGCCTGGTGCACCCCAGCGTCCCCTGAGCAGTCGCCCAGGTAGGACCTGGCACAACAGGGCCCAAAGAGCTTCACAGGTTATCTGAGAACCGCTAGAACCCAGGGCCTCTAGCACGCCGGGGGCCCACCCCTGACCCCCCAAGAAAAGAAAGATGAGAATGAAGTTGCCCCTAGACCTGTGAGAGGGGCCTTAGACAAGAAGCCCAGTCTGTCAGCTGAACAAGACATTTATCTGCCTGAACAGGCTCTGGCCTTTCTCTTTGGCACTGAACCAGGGTGTCAGACTAAGCAAAGCTGAGGCAGGGTGAGTGTGCAGTGATGGTGCAGGGAGAGTGCAGTGATGGTGGTGCAGAGTGGATGAAGGCAGTGGTGGTGTAGAGATATTGCAGTGACGGTGCAGGTGCAGAGTGAGTGCAGTGATGGTGCAGGGAGAGTGCAATGATGGTGGTGCAGAGTGGATGAAGGCAGTGATGGTGATGGTACAGAGTGAGTGCAGTGAAGATGCAGAGTAAGCGTAGTGATGGTGATGGTGCAGTGAGTGCAATGATGATGATGGTGCAGTGAAGATGCAGAGTGAGTGCAGAGTGATTGCAGTGATGGTGATGGCGCAGAGTGAGTGCAGTGATGGTAATGGTGCAGAGTGAGTGCAGTGATGGTGATGGTGCAGTGAATGCAGTGAAGATGCAGAGTGAGTGCAGTGATGGTGATGGTGCAGAGTGAATGCAGTGATGGTGATGGAACAGAGTGCAGTGATGGTGATGGTGCAGAGTGAATGCAGTGATGGTGATGGTGCAAAGTGAGTTCAGTGATGGTGCATAGAGAGTGCAGTAAAGGTGCAAAGTGAGTGCAGTGATGGTGATGGTGCAGAGTGAGTGCAGTGATGATGCAGAGTGAGTGCAGTGATGGTGATGGCACAGAGTGCAGTGATGGTGATGGTGCAGAGTGAATGCAGTGATGGTGATGGTGCAGAGTGAGTGCAATGATGGTGATGGCGCAGAGTGAGTGCAGTGATGGTGATGGCACAGAGTGAGTGCAGTGATGGTGATGGTGCAGAGTGAATGCAGTGATGGTGATGGTGCAAAGTGAGTGCAGTGATGGTGCATAGAGAGTACAGTGAAGGTGTATAGTGAGTGCAGTGATGGTGATGGTGCAGAGTGAGTGCAGTGAAGATGCAGAGTGAGTGCAGTGAAGGTGCAGAGTGAGTACAGTGATGGTGATGGTGCAGAGTGAATGCAGTGATGGTGATGGTGCAGAGTGAGTGCAGTGATGGTGATGGTGCAGAGTGAATGCAGTGATGGTGATGGTGCAGAGTGAATGCAGTAATGGTGATGGTGCAGAGTGAGTGCAGTGATGGTGCATAGAGAGTACAGTGAAGGTGCATAGTGAGCACAGTGATGGTGATGGTGCAGTGAGTGGGTGATGGTGTTGGTGCAGAGTGAGTGCAGTGATGGTGTTGGTGCAGAGTGAGTGCAGTGATGGTGTTGGTGCAGAATGAGTGCAGTGATGGTGATGGTGCAGAGTGAACTCAGTGATGGTGATGGTGCAGAGTGAACGCAGTGATGGTGATGGTGCAGAGTGAGTGCAGTGGCAGTATAGAATAAGTGCAATGATGGTGATGGTGCAGAGTGAGTGCAGGGATGGTGCAGAGTGCAGTGATGGTGCAGAGTGAGTGCAGTGATGGTGCAGAGTGCAGGGATGGTGCAGAGTGCAGTGATGATGCAGAGTGAGTGCAGTGATGGTGCAGAGTGAGTGCAGTGATGGTGCAGAGTACAGGGATGGTGCAGAGTGAGTACAGGGAAGGTGCAGAGTGAGTGAGTGCTGCCGTGATGGCCTTGAGGCGGCATCCATATTGTCATCTGAGACTAGTGTTCACGCCTCTCCACTGTGGGTGTTTCTGTGCGTGTCTCTGATGCGGAGTCTGATCCTTTCCTCCAAAGCTACTGTGTGTGGAGAGGAAGCTGTCTGCTCATCCTCAAAGCCAGGGGTGCAACAGATGGTATTGGAGCAGGACCGTGCTCAGGCATGTCAGGCAAAAAGGCAAATATTGCCCATTTTCAGTCGCAGGATTATGTCAGTCTCTATTGGTTATAAATGTTATTTATTGTTGTCATCAGCACTATATATCATGTTACATATAATACATAATATATACGATCATAAATTGTCCATGACTATCTTATTTAACTTGCTTTTGAATTGTCTGTACCATCTTGTCCCTATTCATTTTGTTTCCTTTCATTTTGGTCTGGCGTCTAATTTTTAAGTTCTGATGTCTTTGTTATTCTATTTGGTTAAATGAGAGCGCTGTTCATTTATGTGAATGCCTCTTGTGAATCTCTTGCCCTCATCCGTTGATTTGAAAGTAAAACTGTCTGGAAAATTGATGATTGCGGCTTAAAGTAATAGATTTTAAAGTACTATTATTAGTTCAGGTCTAGTTTTTCTACATGATCTATTATTATTTTGACCAACTAAGCAAGATTTAGATCTCGGAAATTAAAGAGGACAAAAAGAAAATGGTTTTGTGCTGGGCTGAACCTTTTAGCTGACTTTGGAGTTTTTTTTTTAAACAATAACCCCCCCCAAAAAAAATACCAAAAAAGCAAAGAGCAATAATATAAACTTCATGGACTGCCCCCATTCTATTCACGCGTGTTTGCTTTAGACATTCTTCAAAGCATGAAGATATTACGTATCATGTTGAGGTCCCTGATTTGCCCCTTCTCAATTTAACACCATGCTTAGAGAAGGGCGGTGATGTGCTGGTAACTGGCTTTCTAGGATGGGGATGAGGAAGGGAGAATCTCCAGCTTAGCGTCTGCCAATTTCCATGGTATAAATACTCCCATCACAGCAGACTCCAAATTACTAATAAGCGTCACTGAACATGGAATTATAGAAAGAGATGGTGCATCTTTGGCTCCAGCAAGCCATGTAATTTTACCCAGCATACCCCTGAAAACATAACAACCCCCCCAAGTCTTGGTGTTTTGTTCCCAAGTAGGATTTTATCACTGTAATTGTATATAAAATGTTTTTTAAAATTGTAGCGTGCTTTCTCTTACACAGCACAAATTCTATCAGATTTACAGTCTTTTTTTTTTAATTTAACTTAGCATTGGTTTTGAAATTTCTAACTCTACTTCATTTGGTTTGATGGTGATTTAGCATTCCAGCGTTTCTCTGATTGCAGTGAGGTCTGGCATCTCTCCTCTGTTAACCCCCTAGATTTCTTCTGTCAATTTCTGATTCACTTCCGCTTGCTGATTTTTTTGCTCAAGGTCTTTCTTTTTCCTATTGATGCACAGGAGCTTTGGTGAATGGTGGCTACTAAGCTCTGTGGAAACTGGGAGTTGCAGATCTCCTCTGATATAAGAGACTTTCTTTTTAACTTTAATTGTGAGCTCTTTGAAAAGTAGTTGTATAATTTATAAGCTTGGCAACGCTCCATAAGTGTACTTTTTATCCTTGGTGGATATTATGCTGTGTTCTTAAAAGTGTGCCCTACTCTTAGTTTATATCATTTTTCCTCTAAAAGCCTAAAATCTTGCTTTTTTGCATTTGTCCTCATCTGACTAAGATTGATAGAGGTGTAGTGTATCAGAGGCATTCCAGATTCTCTGATATACCACCCCTCCATCATAGCACTATACCACCATAAGGAAGCGAGAGTGTGGAATTTCTATGATATGTCTCACCATTGATGGATACTCTCACCATTGATGAACAAGTGCTCCTGGCGGTACTCAGGGAACCATATGGGATTCTGGGAATCAAACCCGGATTGGCTGTTTGCAACGCAAATGGCCCTACCCGCTGTGCTATCGCTCTAGCCCCCAAGTACCTCCTTTCTATACTGACTTCCAGCCCATATTTCTTGTGTGTCACATTCACATGTAGGTTTGGGTCTCTTTCTGGGCTCTGTGGTTCATTTGCCTTTCTGTCCATCTCTGCCCCAAATCACACTCGTTCCTAATGGAGTCGTCAGTGCCCTCAACATCGGTTTAGCTCTTACTGGCACTGCGCTGTCGAGTTTGTCAAATTCCAGGAGTAACTCTGTGGGGATTTTATTGGAATTTTATTTATCGATTAATTTTGGCAGACTGGATGGCTTTGGAATAGGGAATCATCCTGTCTATGGATATATAGCTCAGTCATCAAGCCTTTCGTAAAACATCCTGCAGTCGTATTTTATCATTTCTGTCCCTTTCATGCACACAGGGGAGAGTTCCAAGCAGTACTCAACAGCCCGCTCCTGAGTGGGCCTGACAGTTCACTGCATTGGCCTGGTTCTATGGTACCACTCTGGTCCAAGGTTGCTTAGAGCCACATGGGTCGGAACTGGCAGTGCTCAGGCAGGGTACATGGTGCCAGGGATTGAACTCAGGGATTGAGCTTCTTGTGTGCTGGGCATGTTCTCTGGTCCTCTGAGGTTATTTCCTCAGCTCCTAAACTTCTCATTTGTGTATGTGTTTGAGGGATGACGGCTTGGGAAGGAAGTTACAAACCTAGGACTTCATACTAGTACTCATAGATAGTACTAGCTAAATTATTCTCTTCCCCCCCCCCCCCAATTTTTGGGTCAGACCTGGGCCTCTTGCATATTGTACACAAGACTGAACTCTTTCTCCAGCTCTGATGTTGTTTTGACTAGAACGTTTTTACTAAGTAATTCTTATTGTCATCTGGCAATGTTCTGATTTCCTTTTCTAAATGTTTTTGATTTGGGGCCACACCCAGCTGTGCTCAGGGCTTACTCCCGGATCACTTCTGGCGGTGTTCATGGAAGGGGGGTGGGGGCTTTGGGGTGCCTGGGATTAGATCCAGGTTGGACACATGCAAGGTAAGCACCTTAGCTGTTGTGCTGTCTCTCTAACCCTGTTTTTCATTCCCTGATATCCGAAAGACAATTTGGATATGTTAAGACTATACCCAACAAATTTCTAAACTGTCCCTTCAGTTCTCATATTAATTTATAGACTCTTTTGGATTTTTCTAGATAGTATCACTGAAAATAAGATTTTCTCTGAGTGTCTTTTAATAATTATTCACCCCTAACTTTTTTTGTCATAAAACTTTGGCTATGTGTTCCCATACATTGTTGATTAGATGTTAGCCTCTTTTATGACTTTAGCAGAAATGTTCAAACTGTTATACCTTGAAGCAAGATGTTTCCTAATAGATTTAGATAAACACTTGTAGCTATTTTGTCCAGATTTTCTTGTGAATTAATATTAAACTTTCTTGTATGTTTAATCAGCCTTTTAGAAAATCAGCACGGGGGCGTGGGGGCTGGAGAGGGAGGCTGGGGTGATAGCACAGCAGGTAGGGTGTTTGCCTGGTACATGGCCAACCTGGGTTCGATTCCCAGCATCCCATATAGTCCTCTGAGCACCACCAGGAGTAATTCCTGAGTGCATGAGCCAGGAATAACCCCTGTGCAGTACTGGTTGTGACCCAAAAAGAAAAAAAAAAAGAAAAAGAACCCCACAAAACTTCCTGAAAATCAGCACAGGGGTTGGAGACATAGCACAAGGGGTCAGACACTTGCCTTCCCCAGTACCCCAAGTACTGTCACAAGGGACTCCTGAGCACAAAGCCAAGAGTAGTCCTGGAGAACTGCCAGGTGTGGCCCAAAAATAAGTAATATAATAAAATTTCTTAATGTATAATTTTAATGATATGTTTTCATTTAACTTAATAAAAATTATCATTAATGATAATAATTTTTAGTTGGACTAAAAATAAATTCCTGTCTGTTTTGTTTGTTTTTATCCTTGGACTGGAGCAATAACACAGCAGGTAGGGCATTTGCCTTGCACGTGGCCAACCCAGGTTTGATTCCTCTGTCCCTCTCGGAGAGCCCGGCAAGCCTCTGAGAGTATCCCGCCCGCACAGCAGAGCCTGACAATCTCCCCGTGGCATATTCGATATGCCAAAAACAGTAACAACAAGTCTCACAATGGAGACATTACTGGTGCCCACAGAGAGCAAGTTGATGAACAAAGGACAACAATGCTATAGTCCTATAATTTTTAATGTAAGAAAATTAGCCTATGATATTCTCCCTATTTATAGTGTGCTGACCTTCCTTAATTGGCTTCTGATTTGGGCAATACTTGCATTACTGGAATAAACCCTACTTGGTCGCTGTATTTTACATATGTAAGCATTAGTTTGATTTGTTTATATTTTGTTTGCTTCTTTTTTATTGTAGTGTCAGGGTCCAAATTTAGGGACTCAGATGTGCATGGCATATGTCCTACCCCCAAACCACATCTCTAACTCTATTCATTTACTTAGTTTTGTTGTTCTGTGTTAGAGAATCAAACCTGGGACCTCACGCTTGCAAGGCAAGACCTACATATCCCTGGCCTCCCTGATTGTACTTTTCAAAGAATTTTTTATACACACGCATAAATGATAGTGGTATAGAATTTCTCTCCTTGTACCAGCATCGTTTAATCTTACTGTATAACAAGATTTAAATTATTACATCACAAAACCTTCTAACATGAAATGTTTTAAAATATAATTGAGATTCCATTTTTGTTTTCTTTTTTGTAGCCAAATCCCTTTTTTCTCTCCTCATTCCCAGGATAGCCTTGAAATTTAAGCCTTTGGTTTAGTGTCTGGAATGAATTCTCTAATAGTCAGGAAACTAGGTCAGTCCAATGAAAGCACTTTCCCCCCTTTTTTTAACTTGCCCCTAAAGTCTCAAAGCTTTTGCTTTCTTTTCACCAAAGAGCAAAGCTGCTTTAGATAGCATCTTCTTCTAAAGAAAGGAGCGAGGTCGAAAACTTCAGTGATTTTTATTTAATTCCTTTTATGTTTTGGTTTTGGGGACACACCTGGTGGTGCTCAGAGCTTATTCTTGGCTCTACACTCAGGAATAACTCCTGTCAGGGGAGTCACATAGGATGGGGGGATTGAAGCCAAGTGGACCTCATGCAAGGCAAGAGGCACTATAACTCTGGCCTCAGAGAAGTCTAAAGAATTAAATATTTCTGGAAGAATGAGGAAACAAAATCCATTCCTTTATACAGAGTTTTTCTCTTTCTCGTTTCTCATCACACTGAAACCATCCACGTCTGCTTTCATCTTCAGAAGAGGGATGCTTTTTCCTTTTCCTTCAATTCTTTCTCTCTTCGGAATAACACACTGAGTCATGGCAGTGTGGGAGACACTGAGAAGGGCACCAGGAGACCTAGAGGCATAAGTCATCCAATTAAGGAATGAGCAGAGCTGCTTTGAAAACTGCAGGGAACATGCAATTAATTTTGTCTGAGAGGGCTAGTGAAAGTTTCATGGAGCAAATCACCTATGTCTTAGGGAATAAATGGATTTGAACCAGGCTGTTTTTTTCCTCCCCTGGAATGTGATTTAGATAGTGAAGCATGAGGGGTTTTTTATGCAGCTGTACAGATAAGGGGTGGATCTTGCTGTCTGTAAATTATAGCTCCATTTCCCTGGCTAGTAGAAATATTTATGTGTGCGACATTCTTTCAAAGGGTGCCCATGACACTGAATATTGGGGAGTGCCATTTTACACATTAAATTACTCGTGATTTAAGGGAGACTAAAAGGTTCCAGCTAAGTTTCTCTAGAAATCTGGGGAGATGACTCCATGGACTGAAGCACAGGATTTTTCTATTTGTTTGGTTAGTTTGGTTGGGTTTTGGCTTTGCGCTGACTTTCTCAGGGTTTCCCTGGCTTTGTGCTCAGAGCTCACTACCAGTGATGCTCAGGGGACCGTACGTAGTACTGAGGGTTGAACTGGAATCAGCCATATTCCGGGCAGGCACCTTAGTCCCTGTGCTATCTCTCCAGTCCAGAGCACAAGGTCTGCATGCAGGAAAGCTGTGGTTTAATCCTTGGCATGATCCATGAGCACTGTGTGGGGCGTAGACACCGAGCACCACAAAATGAGAACCAAAAACTACAGAAAAGTGACGATGTTCATTGCCTTATGGTACATTATCAAAAACTATAGATATACATACTTTGTAGTTTTTTAAAATTTTTTATTAGTGAATCACCGTGAGGTACAGTTACAAACTTATGAACTCTCATGTTTGCATTTTGGTCATACAGTGATTGTTTACATCCCTCCACCAGTGCCCATTCTCCTCCACCAATGTCCCCAGTATCCCTCCCACCACCCCCGCCCCAACCCCCATCACCGCATCCTGTCTCGGTGGCAGGGCATTCCCTTTTGTTCTCTCTCCTTTTGGGTGTTGTAGTTTGCAATGGAGGTATCGAGTGGCCTTCATGTTTGTAATTCTTTTATCTGTTTGTTTTACTTAATATAAATGTAATTTTATATCCACTCAAGCTAATAAACACTTCTCTTTGTATTTTATAATAAAGTAAAATGAACCATGGGATACGTAAAAGAACAGGCAATCAAAAGTCGGGGCAGTTAGGGCCAGAGCAGTAGTACAGTGGGGAAGGCGCTTACCTTGCACACAACTGACCCAGGTTCGAGCCCTGACACCCTAGATGGTTCCTTGAGTTACATCTGGAGGGATCCATGAGTCAGATTTAGGAGTAAGCCCTCAGCACCACTGGGTGTGCCCCAAAACAAAACCCAAGAATGTGGAGCAGTTATTCTTTAGTGCCTGGGGTGTTCTCCAGTGGTACTCAGGAGTCCTGGAGGCCCCATTAGGCATTTCAGTCCAGTCGGGTCAGTGCAAGGGCCTGAGGCTGTGATGCTGCTCAGATGCTGAGTGCCAGAGATACCCGGACCACTGTGGGGGCACCGGGGCCCTCCAGGGCCGCACATGGTGATACTCAGAGAAATGTGGTACCAGGGATCAAACCTGTGTCTGGTGTACACTAAGCCTGATTGCTATACAATCTATGGGCACTTTTTTTTTTGGTATATAGATTTATTTTATTTTATTTTACAGACTTAGAAACTTTCGTGACTATATTTCAGTCATACAATGATCAAGTGCCCATCCCTCTACCCATGCCTATTCTCCACCACCAATGTTCCCATTATCCCTCCTGCAACCCCCATCCCAGCCCCATCCCCGCCCCCCACCTCTGTGGCAGGCACACTCCCTTTTACTCTCTCTCTCTCCTTTTGGGTATTATGGTTTGCAGTACAGGTAGTAAGTGGCCATCACGTTTGGTCTATAGTCTACTTTCAGTACACATCTCCCAACCCAAGCGAGCCCTCCTAGCACCATTCACTTAGTGGTCCCTTCTCTGTCCCTCTCTGGACTCTTCTTTTGGTGCATTTTTATCCCACAAATTGATCTTTAACTTCTATACAACTGGCTGTGGAGGAATATATATATTTATTTATCTTGGGGCTACACCTGGCAGTGCTCTGAGGCTACACATATTTCTGTGCTCAGGGGTCACACCTGGTGATGTGTCAAACAGGGATTGGCCACGTATAAGGCAAGCACCTTAACCCCCGGACTATTTCTCAGGCTCCTGGTAGAAATATTTTTGCCCACAGTCTTCTTTTTAACCGAACTATTTCATGACAGTGCTATTGTATTACTGAAATCAGGAGGCTGTCGAGTGCTATTAATCTCACCCCATTTTCTGGCCCCTCCCCCACAAGCACAGGGCCTCTGTGGATGCAGCAAGTTCAATGCCAGCTGGCCCAGTTAGGTGGGAAAAGGAAGTGGTGCTCGGAGTTGTTTGGAGACTGGAAGGGGCGAGGCCCCATTCCTGACTCTTGATGAAGGCAGAGGAATCAAGGTCAGAAAACAGTTCCGGCCTTTGAGTTTCCAGCAGTGGCGAGAGAGGAACTTGTGCGTGCAGTATGTTCTGTAAAGGATCCCTCACCCAAACGAGGGGCTTGAGCTCCAGAAAGAATCTCAGCAGGATCTTTATTGTCCTGGTCAAAAGAAGTAAATACTTCCAGCAGCAGTTACTCAAAGGGAAGTGAAAATACCCAAATCCTGATGATAAAGTGACTTTTATCACAGATTGTTGTCATGTATTAGGATTCTTGTTATTTTCCTAAGTTCAATTGCCTAATGCTCTCTATATTTTGTACCCCTCGAATAGATATCATTTCCCCCCTCCCCCACAATTTGCAACTAGATCTTTTGACCTAGTATAAAAAAAAAGATAAAATGATTCTAATTTCAGCTTTGAGCATAAAACACATATGAGTTACTCTATCCTGCTTGTGAACCCCTAGGATTGTACTTTAGTTTTTCCGGTGCATTAAGAAATTTCATTCCCATGCCATTCTAACGGTGGCCCTGGAGTCTGCAATAGTTTTGTTGCTCGTCTTGTTGGTTTTTTTTTTTTTTTGCTTTTTGGGTCACACCCAGCAATGCTCAGGGGTTACTCCTAGCTCTGCACTCAGGAATTACTTGTGGCAGTGCTCAGGGGACTATATGGGATGCCGGGGATGGAACCCGAGTTGACCGAGTGCAACAGTACCCGCTGTGCTATTGCTCCGGCCCCTGTTGCTCGTCTCCAGTGACTGATCACACATCAGCTGACCTGTGCTGCGCCCCCACACCCCGTTGTACTTGACATGGGATTAGCCAGTTCCTTAGTGTCCCTTCTCTTCCCCCGCACTCAGGAATCACCGCCACGAGCACCTTCCCTTGGTTCCAACACTGTCCCCTGAAACACCCCCCAGCCGGCCTCAGTCTCCAAATACTCTCCATGACGTCACCGTCCTATTTCCTTCCTCTCTCCGAGGACAACATCATCTCTGGTTTTTTCTTTTGTTTTGTTCTTCAGCATAGATGTCATTATTATCTACAGGTCAGGTATTTCAATACTTCTATCACATTCATCAATTAAAAACAGTATTTTTCACACAAATATTTCTTTATAAACAAATATTTTGGCATGTGCCTGTGTGCTGTAACTTCAGATTTTTCTTAGAAAATTCATTTTTATTTTATTGCATATGGAAACTTAGCTTGTTCTTTGTTGTTGTTGTTGTTGTTGTTCACCCTCTGAGCAAAAAAAAAAAAAATTATTTTCATTTTTGAGTCATACTGTGACCAGAGCATACTTCCGGCTCTGTGCTCAGGGATCATTCCTGGTGGTAGTTTGGGGGTCGTCTGGGGTGGGCCAGGTGCAAGAAAAGTACCTTGTCCTTATGTCACTGGTTGAGTCCTTCAGTGGCCGGTATATTATAATTAGTGTCAATGTTGTACTGCAGAATTTTAGAACTTTCTCATCTTATGTAAGGGAAACTTCATAATAAGCAACTGCTCCTTTCTTGCCCCTGGCACATAGGAACCACTGTCCTTTCAATCCTGTGAGGCAGTTTCAGATTCTTCCTACAAGTGGAATCATACATCATGTGAGCTTCTGGGACTGACTTGTTTCACTTAGTGTAACAGCCACCAGATCCATTTATGTTGTTGTATGTGATAAAAATCCCTTTTTGAAGGCTGAGTAATGCTTCATTTGTGTGACCATGTCATTTTCTTTTTCCACTCTTGGACTTCTAGGGTGTTTGCACATCTCTTTTGTTTGTTTGTTTGTTTGTTTGTTTGTTTGTTTGTTTGTTTGTTTGCTTTTGGGCCACACCTGGAGATGCTCAGGGCTTGCTCTTGACTCTGGACCATCTGGGGTGTCAGGATCAAACCTGGGTCAGCTGCTTACCAGGCAAACGCCCCACCTGCTGTGAGATCACTCCAGCCTGTTTTCACATCTCGACTGTTATGATGGTTATTTAGTAAATACAGATGTGCTCCTCTCTTTACAGCTCCAGATTTCAGTTCTTTTAGCTAAATGCCCAGAAGGTTGGATCAGGGGATGGTTCTACTTTCTCTTCTCTGAAGAGCCGCCATACTGGTCAGGACCTGCACCATTTTACTCTCCTCCCTCCCTCCCCTGCCCCCACCGAGGATTCTGATTCCTTACCCCCAGACCAATGTTTATTGCCTTTTGTGTGACACAGTGTCTGCTTATTCTCCTAGGGAGTTCTCATTCCTCATCCAAATAGAAGCACCATAAGACAGGGCCTCTCTTCATGTTCCCCATAACCTCCATGATTCTGCCCGTACCTGGCTCAGGCAGCTTCAATCCTTAATGCTGAATGGAAGCAAATAAGGTTCTGAGCCAACTCTATCCTAATGTTAAGAACTTAAAAGTGAGGCTAGGGTGCTGGAGTGATAGCACAGCGAGTAGAGCATTTGCCTTGCATGCGGCTGACCCGGGTTCAATTCCCAGCATTCCATATGGTCCCCTGAGCACCACCAGGAGTAATTCCCGAGTGCAGAGCCAGGAGTGACCCCTGTGCATCACCGCCGGACTTGAGGTCAGTCCCCAGCACTGCTAGGAGCAATTCCTGAATGCAGAGCCAGGAGTAATACCTCAGCCTAGTTGGGTGTTGCCAAAAACAAAAAAAAGAAATAGAAAAATAAAGGGTTGTAAATAAAATGGGGCCAGCCGGTCACTCAAGGCCCCCTAGTCTAACCCATGTTAAGAACCCCAGGATGCAGACCTTAGCCCACAACTTTCCTGAATCAATCAGGATATGCCTTTTGGTGGGACATTTGTCATGGAGCTAAAGGCATCAGAGAGTTCTGATCCTGGACCAGAGTGATAGTATAGTGAGTAGGGTGTTTGCTTTGCACACAGCCAGCCCAGGGCTCGATCCTGGATCCCATATGGTCCCCTGAGCACTACCAGGAGTAATTCCTGAGTGCAGAGCCAGGAGTAACCCCTGAGCATTGCTGGGTGTGGCCCCCAAATTACGACAACAGCACAAACATCAAGAGCCCTAATCCTAAACCCAGCTTTGAAAGGCTAGCTCGCTCCCTTTCATGAGCCATGATTCCCAACTTTCAGATTAGGATTTGAAACTGGGAAATTACTTGAGCTCTCTCCCTACTCTGGGCTTCTTAAGCCGTGAATGCCAAACTTTCATGGACTGAGCACTGTGTGCGAGTCCAGGCCTGGAGATCAGAGAGGAGCATGACAGCATGGAGAACCCAGGGGCTTAACTAGTGTCACTGTTGAGAAACGTTTTTACGAAGCAACCTGATGGATTCTGCTCCAAATTTGTTTCTGCACAGAAGAAGAGTTTCTAAGACCTGGACACAAAACCTGTCAATCTCTTAGGAAAGTTACTCTTTGGAGTTAGGACTATCCTATAGTCATAGATTAGTGAAAAGCGTTTTTCAAGACACACGATCAGTAATGGATTTTAAAGGGACAGGGGGGTTTCAGATTCAGCAAGCCACAAAAAACTCGAATAAACTCTCACTAGGTTTCAGGCTGATGTTAAAGGCAACTTTATCCACACACATCTGAACAAGCTATTAAAGTACTTCTCCTCTTGCCAATGACATATCTGTGTGAGGCTGGATCCTTTTTTTTTTTTTCTATGTACTTCAGCCAAAAAAACAGGATACAGTGGATTGAATGAGGACACAGATATGAGATTCCAACTGTGTTCTAGTAAGGTAGACATTAGAAATTTTCAAAAGTGTAAAACAAGGCCTCTACTCCCACTGAATTTTGTTTTTGTTTTATAAAGACAAATTATTTTGTACAAGTAATTTTTGCTGATGTGTGTAGATTTATTATTAAATTAATCACTTCTTAAAATAATTTTATTTAACTAAATATGGATAGACAGGGGCTGGAGCAATAGCACAGCAGGTCGGGTGTTTGCCTTGCATGCGGCCGACCCAGGTTCTATTCCCAGCATCCCATATGGTCTCCTGAGCACCGCCAGGGATAATTCCTGAGTGCAGAGCCAAGAGTGACCCCTGTGCATCGCCAGGTGTGACCCAAAAAGCAAAAAAAAAAAAAAAAAATAAATTTAAATAAATAAATAAATAAATAATATAGATAGACATAATCTAGATAAGGGTTTGTTGTTTGTTTTCTTCAATAACCCCAGTAATGCTCAGGGGCTACTCCTGCCCCAGCACTCAAGAATTACTCCTGGTGGTGCTCGGGGAACTGTAGGGAATGCTAGGGATTGAACCCTGGTCTGCTTCGTACTAGGTAAGTACCTTACCTGCTTATTACTATCTCTCTAGCCCCAATAAAGAATTTTTAAGTATTTAAACAGGTCTTCGCACACACACCCAAAACTTAAGAACTCTTTGCGACTGGGTGAGGAGTACTCCAAGGATCAATCCATGGTTCATAGTATTTATGTGTCTAACCTTCAAATAGGACAAATTCACAAATATCCAAGGAGTCTCTAAGCATGAACAATATGTGCCAAAATAATCAGAGAAAAAGATGGGAGTTTGGGCCTGAGCAATGGGTAGGGCACTTGCCATGCACCTGGCCAACCTAGGTTCGATCCCTGGTCCCCGGCATCACATATGGTCCCCAAGTCCTATCGGAAGTAAGCCCTGAGGAGGCTATGTGAGCTTCACCCCCCACCAAAAAAAAAAAAAAAGGAGGGGGAGGGAAAGAGTTGAGGAGAATGAGCATAAAAATTGAAGTTCAAAATAATAGCAACACTATCCCCCTTGGAGTTAGAAGAGATTGTGCACTCATAAAATAAGGGCAGAAACAAGAGAAACATCTAATGAGCAATTTAAAGTTACCTTTAGATTAAAAACTAGGGAGTAAAATAGAATACTCAGTGGCAAGGAAAATAAAGTGGAAGTACGCCAGAAAGCAAAACCATTAACCAGAAGAGGCAGAAGGAAGAAAAGAGAGAAAGGGAGACCAGAAATCCTGAGTGGAAGACCTCAGTGTCCATTATAGAAGCTCCAAAAAGAGAGAGCAAGAGAAAGTGGGAAGGAGAAAATAGCAAAGGCATTGGGATTTTTGGTCCAATGATCTGTTCCTGTTTAAAATTTATGAAGTAAAACATTTTGGGGGCAAAACATGGCCAGCCATGACCAGGGTATACTTCTGGTTCTATGCTCGGGGAGCACTCCTGTCAGTGCTCATGGTCTCATGTGCCCAGGATCATATAAAATGCCCAGAAGGTGAGCAGCTAAACCTCTGCATTATCCTTTTAGGCCCCCAATTTTTTTAAAATGTCCTGAGGATCAAAAAGATTTTTTTATTTTTTATTTATGCCATTTTGTTTACTGTGGTAGAAATCAAAACTGAAAAATTGTGAAACTATCCAGTATTTTGCTTTTCTTTTGTTTTCTCACTAGCAACGTTTGTATATTGGAATTTACAGTTTTAGAAACTCTTGGCCATCTGTCTTGTTCGCAGCCACTGGCCTTTCTTACCTGCTGGCTGCTCTCAGTCCATCCCTACCCCATTAGTCACAGGCCCTCCGGAAAGGCCCACTTCATTCCTACAAGAGAATGAAAGTAAAAACACACAATCGTACCTGTTCGGAGTGTTTGTTTGTTTGAGCCATGCTTGAGGATTGCTCCAAGCTTCATGTTTGGAGGTTGCCCCAAGTGGTACTCAGGGGACCTTGTGGTGCTGGGGATTGAACCCAGGGCTCTTATAAAGCATCCACTTCAACCCATTGGGACATCTCCCTTATCCATGGTATTTTTAGGAGAACAGTGGCCGTAGGGGCCTGCCAAAGGCATCTCCAAAATCTCAAAGTTTACTAGATGCTCAGAGAATTGATATCCAGGATTTCCGTTTCCAAATTTTGCGTGTTTTTAGAGGGGAGAGTTGGGCCACACCAGCAGTGCTCAGGGGATACTCAAGGCTCCCGAGTTGCCCTTGGTGATGCTCAGGGTCCCCCAGGAAGAAGAGGCTTGATCCTGGGGCTCCGGTATGCAAAGCACATGCTCCTGGTCTTTGGAGCTCTGACTTCTACCCAAAACTCAGAACAGAATTTGTTGAGATGATGTATCCCTGTATCACTTGTCATCCCGTTGCTCATCGATTTGCTCATAACATCTCCATTGTGAAACTTGTTGTTACTGTTTTTTTTGTTTTGTTTTATTTTACATATCGAATATGCCATGGTTAGCTTGCCAGGCTCTGCTCTGTGGGCAAGATACTCTCGGTAGCTTGCCAGGCTCTCCAAGAGGGGCGGAGGAATTGAACCAGGGTCGGCTGCATTCAAGGCAAACACCCTACTCGCTCTGCTATTGTAAGGAAAGGATATTTGAGTGAGGTAAAGTTAAGAAAACAATATCTTAGAGCTGGAAAGATAGTATAGCAGGTAAGGTGCTTGCTTGCATGTGACAGCCCCGGGTTCGATCCCCAGCATCCTCTATGGTCCCCTGAGCACCACCAGGAGTGATTCCTGAGCACAGAGCCAGATCAGAATAAATCCTGAGCATAGGTGGCTGCAGCACAAAAGCCAGCGCATGAGAGAGAGAGACGTGGGGAAGAGAGAGAGAGAGAGAGAGAGAGAGAGAGAGAGAGAGAGAGAACTATCCAATAGTTGGATATAATGAAAAATAATGAAAGTTCAGTATCAGTACATTTAGAAAGATGGAGACATATAACAGAAACAGCTGAAGAGTTAAAAATACATTCTGGGCAGTCAAGTATGGGGAAACAGCAACAAACTATAAAATTATCGAACTTTTTATTAACTATATAGTTAATTAAAAGAAGAATTCAGGACTAGAGCAATAGCACAGAGGGTAGGGCGTTTGCCGTGCACACGGCTGGCCCAGGTTCGATTCCCAGCATCCCATATGGTCCCCTAAGCACCTCCAGGGGGTAATTCCTGAGTGCAGAGCCGGGAGTAACCCCTGTGCATCACCAGGTGTGACCCAAAAAGAAAAAAAAAAAAAAGAAGCACTCAACATGGTAAAATTCGTATTAATGGAACTGGAATGGAATGTAATTTAGAAATGCGTTAACAATTACACTGATAATGGTCTTCAACCCAACAATTCCATTTATAGAATTTTATCCTGCAGTAAGATTAAGTTAATTATAGTATCCATATAGTGTAATATATGTAGTTACTTAAAATAATGAACTATTAAAATAACATAAAATTTAAATATATGTATGCATTTCATTTGAGAGGGGCCAGTGTAATAGTACAAGACATAAAAAGCTTGAGAGAGTAAGAGGGAAGTTGTCTTCCATAGAGACAGGGTCGGACGATGTGTGGGGGGATACTGGGGACATTGGTGGAAAATGTACACTGGAGGGATGGGTGTTCGATCAGTGTATGATTGAAACTCAAACATGAAAGCTTTGTAACTGTAGCTCACAGTGATTCAATTAAAAAATATTTCTAAGGGGCTGGAGAAATAGCACAGCGGGTAGGGTGTTTGCCTTGCATGCGGCCGACCTGGGTTTGATTCCCAGCATCCCATATGGTCCCCTGAGCACTGCCAGGGGTAATCCTGAGTGCAGAGCTAGGAGTAACCCCTGTGCATCACCGGGTGTGACCCAAAAAGAAATATATTTATATATATATACATATATATAATTTTTTTAATTAAATAAAGAAAGAGGTAAAGGTCTTAACTTGTCAGCATCTGGCCCTGATTGAATATCCAAAACCACTAACCCTAACCCAGACCTCCACCAGGGGTCACTCCTGAGCACAGAGCCAGGAATGGTCCCGAACACTGTTACATGTGGCCCCAACCTCCCTTCCCTATACACACACACACACACACACACACACACACACACACACACACAACACACACAACACACACACACACTTACATCTGAGAAGAGATGTTTTCTCTCCAGTGTTTATTTCCATCTGAGCATTTTTTCCACCTGTAGTGTTAGATTTGTGAGTGTGATATTTTTTTCCCCATCACTGAATGTCTGACTTCTAATGGACTTCAGTTTTTTTGTTGTTTGTTTGGTTTGTTTTGGGGTCACACCTGACAGAGCTCACGGGCTACTCTTGACTCTGCACTCGGTGATGTGGGGGGTGCCATATGGGATGCTGGGGAATGAATCCAGCTCCTCTGCGTGCAAGGCAAGCACCCTAACCACGACACTATACTCCAGCCCCTGACTTCCAGCAGGACTCAGACTCCAAGACTCCCAGAAATGGGTGTCACTTTACTCAATGACATGCTTATTCTTAGTGGCTTGCTCCACCCCTGCTCTCTAGAGAGTGTGTGCATGTGTGTGAGCATGTGTGCAGAGTGACAGACATGTAGAAGATTGTGGGGCTTCTCTCTGCCTGCTTGTGGATCCTTTTCCATCTGACCTTGGGACATCCTCTCCCTTAACTTTGGTTCTCTGGATAATGGTCCTCAGTGTTCCCGTGAAGAACCCTTCCTTGTCAATGCCAGGTAAGCGATCACACTTCTTAGCGATGTAAACTATCATTGTGAGACTACGGTCTAAAACGTTCTCTGCTTGCTGTGTTTTTCGTTAGTGAACTTCTGCAAGATTTGGAAAACTGTGAAAATGATCCGGTGGCCATAGCAGAATGCTTTGTGTCCAAGGTAAGTGTGTTCATTTCTCTGAGCCTATCAAGACGGAGATTTCATTTTAAAGTTAAAAGATGGGTGAGCACTGCCAGGAGTAACTCCTGAGTGTATGAGCCAGGAGTAACCTCTGTGCATTGCCAGGTGTGACCCAAAAACAAACAAACAAACAAAAAAGTTAAAAGTTGGGTAAAGTTAGCCACTAATCTCTGTGATTTGTGTGTGTGTGTGTTTTACCAGCAAGAAAAGTACAGTGTTACTGTATTGTTTAGTAAGTTAGAATTTTACACTTGTCATAGAATATATAGAATAGCTAGAATGTTGGTATCTAACTAGTCAGTGAACCTACAGCAGCCAGAGTAAAATATTGGAAAAATAAGACATGAAAAGTACCAGTTGTAAAACTTGTTTTATTTAACTATTTTATAGATTACGTACGTGCGGCTGGTAGAGGCTGGGTAATTACCCTCCGGGGGATAGAGAGAAGCAGACTCCACCTCCTGTATCTTAAAAAGCTGCACTGGGGGCCAGGCATGTGGCTCAGTGGTAAAACACCCAGTTCAGTCTCTAGCATAGAAAAAAAAAATAAGGGGACATTCATATCCAGGCCTTTATTAGGGGGTGGGCAGAGGGGGTAGCAGCACCCCACAGTGCTCAGGGGCTACTCCTGACTCTCTGTCCAGTGATGCCCAGGGTGGAACCCGGGCCTCCCCACTGAGCTCTCTGCAGCTTCTCCTGCTTTTTCCCTTTGGCAGCTTTGATGGTTCAGAAAAGTACCAGGATCCAAGGCAAGCCTTTGACTTTGAAAGCCTCGGTGGTGGTTCCTCGCCGTCTCGGGGCTGGGGTTTGGTTCTGAGACCTACACCGCAGCCCTTCCCCACCCCCCCCACCCCCCACCCAACATCTCCGTGTGCTATTGGCCCTCCAGCATCTCCCAAGTTTCTCTTAAAAACCCAACAGCTTTGGGGCTGGAGCAATAGCACAGCAGGTAGGGCGTTTGCCTTGCACGTGGCCAACCCGGGTTCGAATCAGCATCCCATAGGGTCCCCTGAGCACCACCAGGAGTGATTCCTGAGTGCAGAGCCAGGAGTAACCCCTGCGCATCGCTGGGTGTGACCCAAAAAGAAAAAAAAAAAAACAGCTTTGGCTGGAAAAAATCTCACGCGGCAATGATTTTGCAGCCGAAATGGACGTGATCTCTGCCAGGTGCTTTTCCAGACGGGCCAGGGTTCAGGCAAAGTTCGCCTCGGGTGCTTTGGGATGGGTTCAGAATGTGCACCTCAGTCGGAGCTCCAAAGCGAAGGGGAGGGCAGCTGTCCTCCCCGCCTGACCTGGAGCCAACGAAAGTCTTCCAAAGGGCCGTTTCTTCGGCTGCAACACCCAGGCAATGGTTTTCCAGCCAACTGCCGTCCTGAGGGGTTTCCTGTGGCTCCCTAGAGGCAGTGGCTGGGCGCGGTGGCCCGCTGTGGGGTTCGGGTGAACCCGTGTGCACACAGCTCTTCTCACAGGCTTCGTGGGTCACTCTCCTAGAGGGTAGGGCTGTGAGAAAGAGGAAAGGGAAAGAGGAGGAAGGGATCAAAGGAAGACGGGCCAAGGGTATCAGAGAAGATAGGGTTCGAATAACCGCAGCGCATAAACAACACAGAAGCTTTCGGAAACGTTGGGGTTTTTACTGGTAACTGTAATCACACGTTGATTAAAGATGGTCCAGCGTACGCTTAGCTCAGGCTTAATTATTCACATAAAAGTCTGTTTATGGGCCACGCTGCCAACTCCCCGATCTTCCTTTCATTGTAATGGTGCCAAGTTTCATTAGCCGACTCACTCGGGCGGCCCGCTCTCCCATGTCAGCCGGGAAGGGGGAGGGGGGGCGGGTTTGTCCTGGCACGGCCCGTTTCTCACTCAGCACCCTGAGACGGAGGCGCGGGGACGCCCTCCTCGCCGAGGAATGGAAAATCGCTCTAATTGAGCGGCCGAGGGAGAGAGGAGGGCGCTCCAGGCTGACTGGGTCCCCGGGGCTGACCCGGGCTGCAGCTCTGACCTCGCCTTGGCCATCCCACCTGCCAAAGTGAGTTACTAGCCACCCATGATGACAGCCAGGAGCCACAGGACCCTGCTCTGGGTGGTCCAGGCCGGGCTGGCCCCAGGGAAACTCATAGACAAACACTTGATTTAACTTTTGCTTCGTGCCTCACCTCCACCCCATTCAGAGTCTCTTATCTCCACTGTCTATCCAGGGGATACCCCCACCTCGGGCGGGAGTGATGATACAGCAGGTAGGGTCGCCGTGCATGCAGCTAACCAGGTTCGATCCCCGGTATCCCATATGGTTCCCCCAGCACCGCTAGAAGTAATTCCTGAGTGCAGAGCCGGGAGTAAGCCCTGAGCATCGCCAGGTGTGACCCAAAAAGACAGGAAAAAAAAAAGACACCCTCTTTCCTTCCCTGCAGGGTGCGCATGCACATAAACCACACACACTCATACACACACACACACACACACACACACATGCCATCTGTTGAAATTATACTCCAAGTGCTGATTTTAATTACTTACATCCTTGGAGTGAATTCAAGTCAAAGTTACTCACATGTGCTTTGCATGTTAAGCCTTTGGTGTGGGGGGCCCAGAAGGTGGCTCCAAGGGCTGGAGTATATACTTGGATCTCCAGAGCACTAGAAGGAGCAACTCCGAGCACTCAGCCAGGAGTAGCCCTGATGCACCACTTAGTGTGGTCCAGAAACAAGCTTTGGTACGTTTCCCAGTGAAAGCCTAGGAACCTATGGTAGGCGTGGGACTTAGGCTCCGAGGGGAAGTGAGAGCCTGTAAGGAGGAAATCCTAGAGTCACAGATTTCCTCGGTCTAGTGAACATCAAGAGCTGAGTGCCCATTGGTGGAATATAAAGTAACAGAATGGGAGTCTAACACCCAAGAATAGTAGAAATAAGTACCAGGAAGACTCCTCCATAGCTTAGAAGCCGGCCTCGCATGCTGGGGGAAAAGGCAGCTCAGATAGAGAGGGGACCGCCAAGTAAAAGGTGCTAGGAGGGCCCACTTGGGATGGGAGATGCGTGCTGAAAGTAGACTATAGACCGAACATGATGGCCACTTAATACCTCTATTGCAAACCACAACACCCAAAAGGAGAGAGGGAGCAAAAGGGAATGCCCTGCCACAGAGGCGGGTAGGGTGGAGGGGACAGTGTGTGGGTGGTGGGAGGGATACTGGGATCATTGGGGTGGAGAATGGGCACTAGTAGAGGGATGGGTACTCAACCATTGTAAGACTGAAACACAAGTTTGAAAGTTTGTAAGTCTGTAACTCTACCTCACGGTGATTCACTAATAAAAAATTTAAAAAAAAAAAAAAGCTGAGTGCTGAGGGCCCCTCGGGTCAGCTCTGCTTGTGTTTTGGGATCTTCCATAATTAAATTTCCCATTTTTATATCATCTGAAATTGCAATTTGAAAGAGTTAAATAGCCAGAGGGAAATACCCATATTATTTTTCATAATGTCTTTATCACTGCTTCTGAGAAGGAATTAGAGCCGCAGAAGTCCTAAGTGATGGGAATTTAAGGACTGATAAGGGGCTGCTGTTTTCTTTATGTCAAACCTTTGTGTGAGCAGTTGGCAGGGCTTGTAGGTCTACGATTAAACATGTGTTTGATGGTACCGTAAGAATGCGTAGTTGAGGGGCCGGAGTGATAGGACAGTGGGTATGGGGCTTTCCTTGCCTGCCGACCCGAGTTCAATCCCCAGCATCATCCTGATCCCCTGATCATCACCATATGTGGCCCACCCCCGCCAAAGAAAACCATAGTTGGAGGGCCCAAGAGATGACTCCATGGGCTGAACACATGCGTCCTATCCAGAGACGGCAGGGCCACATGGTCACTCAAGCATCAACAGGAACAACCCCTGAGCACTGCTTTGAGAGACCTTGGCCCAAAGCAAGACAGCAGGCAGTTGATCTGCATAAAAACCCAAGGTAGGAATAAAACAGTCTGGTGTCATGGAATGGGCAATTAAATGGTGCCAGAGGGGCTGGAGCAATAGCACAGCGGGTAGGGCGTTTTCCTTGCACTTGGCCTACCCGGGTTCGATTCCCGGCATCCCATTTGGTCCCCCAAGCACTGCCAGGAGTAATTCCTGAGTGCGTGAGCCAGGAGTAACCCCTGTGCATCGCCGGGTGTGACCCATAGATAGATAGATAGATAGATAGATGGATAAATAAATACATAAATAAATACATAAATAAATAAATGGATAAATAAATACATAAATAAATAAATAAATAAATAGATAAATAAATACATAAATGGTGCCAGAGCCCCAAGGCTTTGGGGGAGAGAGACATGCAGAGGGCAAGTGTTGCATGTCCCATTGACCTTTGACCTCTTCTCATTGAGGGGGTTGTGTTGAAGTTTGATGTGGCGAGTGACCCCCAAAGCCCTCAAATTTAAGGAAATGCAGTCTGACATTGCCCAACCCCAGGGTGAGTTCCACAGAGGGGTCAGGAGGGGAAAAGCAGGAAGCTCAGAGTGGGGAGGGTGGAGGAAGGTCCCAGTCTGAGACTCAGCGGGGAAGACCAGGGACCGATGCTTCACGTCTCTCTTTCCCGCCCAGGAAGCAGGGGCTGGAGGTTTCCGGGCCTTGGGGAGGGGGCTGGGAATGCAGGGCCCTGGTGGCCCTGGAGACGGGCTGCCTCACAGCGACAGAGAAGCTGGTCGCACTTCGGGCCCATCCCCAGTGGCTTACACTTTTCCAGGAAACATCAGAAATCAAGATGTTTCCGTCTTCTAATTTTTAGAGGAGTTGGCAGCTAGTTGTAGGTTTGGGTTTTAAAGGACTTGGCTTGAAAAAATTGGTAGCATGAAAGTTGCCAGGGCCATAGAAGAACAGGCACTCATATCGGGGGGTGGGAAGGGGGCCCAAGGGGTCCACGGAGGAGAATCTCCCTGCGTCCACCAGCATTACCTCCAAATCCACCTTCAGTATTGCAGTCTCCTTCTGGAGTCCGCTCCAAAGGCGGAATGTCTCACACCCAGTGAGGGGCTGAAGAGAGAAGATGGGGCGAAGGCGTTTGCCCTGCAGGAAGCCAACCCCAGTTCAAGTCCCGACACCACATAATGCTCTCCCAAGCCCCATCAGGAGTGATCCCTGAGCACAGACCCCTGGGTGCCCCTGCCAAACTCACACTAATACGATTCTTTGCAATAAGGTTATAACTTATAAATAAACAATATATAGAAATATATACAAAGGATGGGGCTGGAATGATAGCACAGCGGGTAGGGCGTTTGCCTTGCACGTGGCTGACCCAGGTTTGAATCCCAGCATCCCATACGGTCTCCTATAGGACCCAATATATATATATTATATATATATTCACATATATATATACAAAGGAGTAGAAGTAAAACCTGAGGTGTAGAACTATAAAATATGTGGAAACAACCCAAACATCCTTAAACAGGACGCCAGTTGAATCAACCCTGACTTGGCCAAATAATGGAGTATGGAGTATGATCAGAGAGTAAGAGGAAGTAACTGTCACTGTTACTACTACGTGCAGGGGGTGAGGAGAGTAGGCAGGCACGTGGATGGTTCTGCGGGTCCTGGGTGAATGGCAGTAGCAGCAGTGAGGAAGTTGTTAGAGGTACACACAGGCCCGAAAGGTGGCTCAGTTGTGCATGCATGTCTTTCTGCATTGGATTCATGTGTGCAACCCAGGCACCACATAGAAAAACACAAATTCTCAGTTCTATTAAATTAGAAACTTTGGGGTATGTATGTGCATGTATGGCGGGGGATGGGGGTGAACAAGCCCTCCAAGCATTTGTGATACACATTTAAGTTTGATAATCACTGACCTAGTTTGATTGTATTTATCTAGGATGGGGGTGGGGTTAATGTCCATGTCCCTTTATTTTAATGTGTGTGTTTCTGTGTTTTAAGGATAAACTATAAGATAACCAATTGGCTATCGGGGGCCAGAAGGATAGTAGCACTTGCCTTGCATCCCCAACCAGGGTTCAATCACCGGCATCCCATAAGGTTCCCCCAAGTGCGCCAGGAGTGATTCCGAAGTGCAGATCCAGGAATAATCCCTGAGCACTGCCAAAAGTGGCCAAGAAAAGAAAAATTAGTTATGATAGAAAAGAGAAGGGGCTGGAGTGATAGCACAGCGGGTAGGGCGTTTGCCTTGCATGTGGCTGACCCAGGTTCTATTCCCAGCATCCCATAGGGTCCCCTGAGCACCGTCAGGAGTAATTCCTGAAATGCAAAGCCAGGAGTAACCCCTGTGCAAGGCCGGGTGTGACCCAAAAAGCAAAAAAAATTTAAAAAAAAATCTAGAACACAAGGTATAGGAGCAAGTCCTCTCTAAAATGCCTATCCCTGGACAACTGACTGTAAAATCAGTTGCCTGCTTCACAAGATTGCAAAACTAAATTAAAGTTTTGAGAAGCAGTCTCTGGAAATCAAAAGCAAAATAAAACAATGAGGCTAATTGTGTATTTATTTTGTAGCAGAACCACACAGAGGAAATTCTGACTGAATTTAAAATAGGCAGTGGACAAGATTGAGCAAATAGATCTTTAACTGCTTTCAGTAATTAAGTCATCTCTGGTGGTGTTTGCAGCGTTGGTCTGAAATTAAGTGTATTGTGAGAACACGTGAAAATTTATGATAGTGGCTCTGGGAATTGAAGTTGGTCAGAAAAAGAAAACACGAAACAAGAATGAGACAAATCAGAAATGCTGTAATCCTTCATGAATGTCGATTGCAAGTTGAACTGAGAATTTATCTTTAGCTTTTTTTTTTTTAATTTTTTTGGTTTTGGAGGTTATGCCCCAAAATCCTAGGGGTAACTCCTGGCTCTGCATTCAGGAATTCCTCTTGGTGGTGCTTGGGGGACCAATAGGGATGCTGGGGATCGAACCCAGGTCAACTGCATGCAAGGCAAGTGCCCTACCTGCTGTACTGTCCTTCCGGTTGGGAATTCATCTTTTAAAATCATCATATTTGGGGGCTGGAGTGATAACACAGTGGGTAGGGCATTTGCCTTGCATGCAGCCAACCCGGGTTCGATTCCCAGCATCCCATATGGTCCCCCCAGCACCGCCAGGAGTAATTTCTGAGTGCATGTGCCAGGAGTAAACCCTGAGCATTGCTGGGTATGATTCAAATAGAAAAAAAAAATTCATTTAGAGAAAAAAAATCGTCATACTCTGGACCTGGAGATAGCTCAGAGGGTGTGGTTTGAGTTCCAGAGTTCCAGCTTGGTCCCTAGCCCTGCACGGTCCCCTGCGCATCTCTGGGAGCAACCTCAGAGCAGATCCGAGCTATCCCCTGAGCAACACAAGATGTGCCCCAACGTGTGAAACAAACCAACCCACCGTATCGCTAGCTCAGAAAAGGCCTAGAAATAACTAGCAACCTTTTAGTAAAAGAATCCCTAGTGCTCAGATTGTGGATCCAGGTTCTACTTACAACAAACAGAGAGCCAGGAGTCCATGAAAGAGTGGAAGTAGGAAGTGTACAAGATGGCTGGAACATCTTGTCAACCAGCAAACACAAGGACGCTCCTGGAAGGCTGTAGGTCGAGCTCGGAAATTTAAAAAGAGGCTCCTACTGGCCAGATGTGAGCTCATTCCAGCCATCGATCAAAATAACGAACTGAAAGCAGCTGAAACACGTCAACGGGGATGGAGAAGAGAGTCCAATAGTCTGAGCAGATGCTTTGCATGCAGGAGCCCAGGGTCAGTCCCCAGGCCCGGGTTGGAGGGGAGTGGGGGAGCCCCTGAACACCTCCTGGAGCACTCCCTAAACACTGAGCTGGAAGTAGCCCTGAACACTGCCAGGTATGGCCCCTCCCCCCAAAATGTAATTCCATTTAAATTTGCAAGAGTCAGTAATTCACTGGCTTTGAATGCTTCCTCCTAACAGCAGTTTTACAATCAGAGGCTTAAAAACTTGGCTTTGGCATCTCACCTGCCAGGCATGTCTCTCTTTCTCGTGGCAGTATAAGGGAAACTTGCAGAAGACTTTGAAGCAGACAGAAATGATTTCTGGATACCTTTAAAAAGAGGGGAAGGGATGGGATGGAGAGGGAAGGGACAGAGGAAAGCAGAGGGGACAGGGAGGGAAGGAGGAAAGGAGGGGAGAGGAAGGAAAGGAGAAAGAGAAAAGGAAAGGCATATTTTTAGGGCCAGGGAGATAGCCCAAAGAGCTGGAGCATGTGTCTTACGTGCAAAAGGCCCCGGGTTCAATCCTTAGCACCAAGCACACGTGAGCACTGTAGTCAAGTGGGTTTTGTTTTAGTGTTGTTGGGTTTTGGTTTTGATTTTAGTTTCAGTTTTTGGTTGTTGTTTTTTTTTTTTTTTTGCTTTTTGGGTCTCACCCGGTGATGCACAGGGGTTACTCCTGGCTCTGCACTCGGGAATCACTCCTGGCAGTGCTCGGGGGAACCATATGGGATGCTGGGAATCGAACCTGGGTCAGCCTCGTGCAAGACAAATGCCCTACCCACTGTACCATCGTGCCAGCCCCTCTGATTTTTTTATTACTATTATTGAGGCCACGCCTAGTGGTACCGCCCAAGGAGGGCCACATGCAGTGCTGAGTGCTGGGAATCGAACCCAAATTGGCCACATGCAAGGTGAGTGCCTTACCTACTGTGCGAGCTCTCAGGCCTTGAGATTTCTTTTGAAAGTGGGGGGAGAGGAGAGCCAGAGAGAGAGCTCAAAGCGCTGAGGTCATGCGCTGCATGCTGCAGACCTGGGTTTATCCCGGCAACCCATGGCACTCAAGATCCACCGGGAGAAAGCCCCGAACACAGAGTTGGGATTGGTCTCCGAGAACTGCCCGCTGCACCCAACTCTCCAGCCCCCCGACAGGAAGAGTCGCTATTCTTTGGCAAATACTACGAGAATGCTGACAACCATAGGTAGGGACCCAGAATTAGGATGTGCCTGTGTACAGGGCCACGTAGCGGCCGCCGGAGGCAGAGATGGGGGGACACTGGGCAGAGCTGTGGAGCAAGGCCTCAAGTGCATGCGACGGCTTCCTCTTACTTCCGGCATTTTCTTACCACATGCTGGGGTTTTTTTTGGTTTTTTTTTTTTTTTTTTTTTTGCTTTTTGGGTCACACCCAGCGATGCTCAGGGGTTACTCCTGGCTTTGCACTCAGGAATTACTCCTAGCAGTGCTTGGGGGACCATATGGGATGCCGGGGATCGAACCCAGGTCCTGGGTCGGCCGCGTGCAAGGCAAACGCCCTACCTGCTGTGCTATCGCTCCGGCCCCCACCACATGCTGTTTAAACACCCCATTCATACCTCTCCCGCACTGCAAGTCCCCCGAAGGATGCTGGGCAGAAACCTTTCCCTCCTCTTCCCATTTTGCCTGCCTGGTCACCCCAGGGTAAGCAGCTGCTCCCTGTTTAGTGGCCTCAGCGGGGTTCAAGCATAAGTGGGTTCCAGACAGAAAACAAGGTATATAAAGAGGCACAGATGTCTGCCCCGGGGCTGAGGAGATGGCCCCCTGTGATCAGAGAAGTACAAGCACGGGTTCGGATGATCGTTACTGTTTTCAGAATGAATGCTGCTGCCCCTTCTGCCTCGCCCACTGAAGTGTCCTTGTGTTTCCTTGCAGAGTGAAGAGTTCCACATTTACACCCAGTACTGCACCAACTACCCCAGGTAGGGATGGGGGCCTGGGGGCGGGCTCAGAGCATTGCAGATCAGTCTGGCCCTTGTGGCAGACTGAGTTTCTGCATAAGGGCAGGGCGTGGGCACTCACGGAAACTGAAAACGAACTGTGGCCAGAAAACAGGCGTCGGTCCATTGAGATCTGGGGCTCCCTGCTGAGCAGTATGCGAAAATTATCACAAAGACTCTGAAAGAGACCCGAAAAGCTGCTTGAGGTCTTTCCAGGGGAAACCGAGTGAGCCGCCTGTGTTTGGCATGTCTTGCCGTGAATCCTTCCTGCACGGAGCCGTGTGGCAGACAACCCGGAGAGCGTTTGCAGTGCGTTTCTGGGAAGAAGAGACAGCTGTGCTGCCCAAGTATGAACGTGCTATGGCTGTCCATTTGTTTGGGGCCATGCGGGCTGTGCTTGAGCCTTCCTCCTAGCTCTGAGTTCAGGAATCAGCTATGGTGGGTCTCGGGGGACCATGTCTGTGCTGGGGATCAAACTCCGGTCAAGCCGCATGCAAGGCAAGTACCTTACCCACTGTACTGTCACTCCGGCCCATAACGTTTTATGGTGTTTTGAGATAGGACAAGTCAGGATACACTTAGCTGAGGACAGCCAAACTCACAAGATGCAGGACCTATGATCCTGAGAAGGATCCTAGCCGTCCTGGGGGAGGCAGGGAAGGTATCTGCAGACAAGGGAAGAAATCACTTCTGAGTTGGCAGCCTGGATGTTTGTGTTCATATTTTTCTTACTGAATGATCAGAAAGGAGATGAATGATAAGTTTAGGTAAGATAGAAAAGGGGATTTTATAATTGCACCAGGGGCTGGAGCGATAGCACAGCGGGTAGGGCGCTTGCCTTGCACGCGGCCGACCCAGGTTCAATTCCCAGCATCCCATAAGGACCCCTGAGCTCTGCCAGGAGTAATTCCTGAATGCAGAGCCAGGAATCACCCCTGAGCATCACTGGGTGTGACCCAAAAAGAAATAAATTAAATTAAATTAAAAATGCACCAAATAGAAGAGACAGGAGTTGAAACATTATGCGACTGAAATCTAATCATAAACAACTATGAAAAAAATAAAAGGTATTGGATCCAAAAAACAAAAAATGTCCCAAATAAAGGTAGTGTTTTATGTCACGGGATTATTGTTAAGAAACCATCATGCATTGAGCATGGTTCCAAACCTGGGATACATTGGTAGAACATAGGAACTAATAGCCCCGGCCTTCTGGCAGTTGATAATCTGTTTTTGTTAGTTTGTGCGGGGGCCACACCTGGCAGGTCTCAGGGGCACCATGCTAAGTGTTCACTCCTAGGAGACCGTGCAGTGCCAGGCATCGAACCCCAGCCTCCAACACACGAGAGAGCGTGCTCAAGCCCACTTGAGTTATCCTATCTCCTGCCCCACTTAATCGATTTTTAAGGGTCAGGACCAAATTAAATACAGTGGTGAACCGGAGCATTAAGGAGCATGTCACCAGGGCTGTAGAGATAATACAGTAGATAAGGCTTTCGCCTTGCACACAGCAGACCCGGGTTCTATCCCCAGCACACCCTCGGGTCTACTGAGCACCACCAGGAGCGATCCCTGAGCACCGCTGGGTGTCCTTCCACCATCCGGGAACAACAGGAAAAGGAGGATTCAACCAAAAACTACAAATCAGCGTGGAGCGAGTGAGCTTGCTTGAGGAATGGGCCGGTGTCACGGCAGCCACACCTTCACTGCAGCAGAAGCGAAAACATTGCAGGCGTGGCCGCCACCGTGGGCCCCAGCGAGGAAAACTAAGGACAGTTTCCCGGAGGAAGTCCTTTGTTTTGTTTTGTTCTGTTTTGAGCCTGACTTTGAAGCAGCAAAAAAAAAAAAAAAAAAAAACTTGTCGGGAGAGTTTCCGGCACCTTTTCCAGACCAGCAGACCTGGCTGGTGTCTTGCCCAACTCTGTGGTTTTTATCTTCATGATGAAAAATCTCCATGCTTGGAGAGATAGTATCGGAGCTCGTGGGACGTGCCTTGCACACGGCCAGCCCCGAGTAGACCCGGGTACTTGGTATGGTCCCCTGAGCACTGCTGAGTAGCCTCTGAGCACAGAGCCGGGAGTAAGCCCTGTGTCCAGCCTGGTGTGGGCAGAAAAATTAAAACAAAACAAATTGCCTGGTCTCCATGGAGTGTCTCTTGGGGCTTCCTCTGCACTGTTGTAATCAGTCAAGAGCAACAGATGGTTGAGCCGACAGCCTCTGCCACCTGGGGCCCGACTGGTCCTGAATGTCCCCTGCTCCCTGGGCACAGGCACCAACACCCCCCCCCCCCGTCCCTCCACACCTCACAGCTGGGAGGGGCAAACCTGATAGGGGTCTCTGTCGCCTGGGTGTCCCAGAGCCCCCACCCCCAGGCATGTGAAGCCTCACGTATCTGGGATTTTCAGCTGACCCTTGTTATCCTTGGGCGAGCACTCAGGCCTTGAGGTGGCGGGAGGGCCACGGAGGAACTAGTTCTGTGTCTGAAGAACCTAGAAAAGTGTGTGTGTGTGTGTGTGTGTGTGTGTGTGTGTGTGTGTAGCTCCACAGCGGAGAACGTGCCTTGTATGCTCAAAGCCGTGGGGCCAATCCCTGGGACGAGGGGAAAGGAAACAATGACATAATGACAAGTCAGGGGTCCCAGAATCATTGAATGGTCCCCTGGGCACTGCAGGAAATGACCAGCAAGCACTGCCAGGTGTAGCCTCCAAAAATAAACCCAAAATAAGGCGGGGGGTGGGCAGGAATAAAAAGAACTTTGAAATATTCCTCAGCTTCCTGCTGAAGAATTCTTCTGAAACTTTGATTTATGGGGCTAGTAACCCTATTTGGACAGATCATTCTCAAAACAGATGAGCATATGGGGGTTCTAGAACCTTCATTGTAAAGCCCCTGTTTCGTTTCTTTCCAAGGGGTTTCAGTTTATTGTTTGACTCTGTCCAATTTTCCAAATTGATCTCTAGAAACATACTGGTGACCTAGAGAAGAGGGGCTGAGGTTCCTTCCCCAGCTTCCAGGTTGCGAAAATGTGAGATTCTAACTTTTACATGTGTGTGACTCCATGAACCCGGTCGCTTGTGGTCTGAGGTCTGAGCACAGAGTTGACCACTCCCCCACGCATTGGGGCAGAGAGAGCGGCTGCTGTCCCCATGAGGGACACCTGCCTTTCCCCATCCACCAGAGACTCCTTCCTTCCAAAACTATCTTTGAAATAGCGAGGACCACTCAGGAGCAAGAAGGAATCTGCTCTGAGATTCTCAAAAGAAAGTTGGTGTGTGCTACTGTGTCTTTAGTATGTTGAAGATAACCAACAGAGGGGGCCGGAGCGATAGCACAGTGGGGAGGGCGTTTGCCTTGCACATGGCTGACCCGGGTTCAATTCCCAGCATCCCATATGGTCCCCTGAGTACCGCCAGGAGTAATTCCTGAGTACAGAGCCAGGAGTAACCCCTGTGCATTGCCGGGTGGGACCCAAAAAGCCAAAAAGTAAAAAAGGGAAAAAAAAGATAACCAAGAGAGGGTCCGAGAAATAGTATGGGGCTCAGGGTGCTTGCTTCACACATGACCAAGCCCCAGAGCACTGGGGCACTGGCCCCCGACTGAGCATTTGGGGGGGAAGGGCACCAAAAGGGGACCCCCCCCATGTTTTATTGGTCAACAGAAGAGTGGCAAATGCCCAACACAGGGTTGGATCTGTGGGAAAGAAGGAATTCAAGAACTGGGCTGGAGCCATAGCACAGTGGGCAGGGCATTTGCCTTGCATGCAGACAACCCAGGTTTGATTCCCAGCATCCCATATGGTCCCCCGAGCACCGCCAGGAGTAATTCCTGAGTGCAGAGCCAGGAGTGACCCCTGCGCATCACTGGGTGTGACACAAAAAGCAATAAATTAATTAATTAATTAATTAATTTTAAAAAAAGAACTGAAGCAAACATAAAAGTTCATAAGTTTGTAACTGTACCTCACAGTGATTCACTAATAAAAAATTAAGAAAAAAAAAAAGAACTGAAGCTACGTGTCCCCCTTGAAGGGCCCCCCCTTTGCTCATTTGTCCAGAGGCATTCTAATCTAGGTGCAATTTTTTTTGGTTCCCCTACTGGATTTAGGATATTTAAAATGTGAATCTGGGCTACAGAGGTGATAGAGGAAGTTAAAGCACTTGCCTGGCACACGGCTAGTTTAGGTTCAGTCCCCAGCACCACTTACAGTCTCCTGAGCACTGCCAGGAGAGGTCCCCAAGCACAGAGCCAGAACTAAGCCCTGAGCATCTACCAGGTGTGACCCAAAAGCAAAAACAATTATGAGGGGGAAAAACAAACAACTGAATGCCCACGTTCAGCGTTGTCCTTCTGATAAGGAGTACGTTTTCTTCCTGCAGCTCGGTGGCCGTGTTAACCGAGTGCATGAGGAACAAGACGCTGGCCAAATTCTTCAGGGAACGGCAGGAGACTCTGAAGCACTCGCTGCCTTTGGGGTCCTATCTGCTGAAACCTGTCCAGCGGATTCTCAAGTACCACCTCCTCTTGCATGTAAGTTTGCAGGGGGCGGGGAGTGGGCGTGTGTATGTGAAGTTTAGGAGAGGACCGATCAGAAAAATCTGGGGACATATGGAAGCGTTTTCCACCCTCATTCCTTACAACTGACTAATCTGCTTTGAGGAATTAGAGGCCTTTCTAGGCTAAGCCCGCGGCCCCACTGACAAGCACCAAGTACAAAGGCTCATTTTTCGCAGATTCGGATCGGGTTTTGGACTCCCTCGCCCCGGTCAGTGAGCGTTGCGGGCAGGGAGCTCTCCTAATGGAAACCAGACTAGGGATGTTTCCGTTCCTGGAGAGGGAGCTCTCAGTCAGGAGCCAACTTCTGCCGAGCAGGGGAAGGGGCTCAGGAGGGAAAAGGCAGGTGGGCAGCCTGCAGGGTCTCTGAGGAGGAAATCTCAGCTCCTGGTTTGGGTGGGGGTTTGGGGACGGGGTGGAGCAAAGGGCCCTCCCCACACACGCAAGGTACAGCCCCACCATCGACACCCAGCTGCAGCTTCACTTTCTTTCCTGCCGTTCCTATAGTTTGAAGGGAACAGATAGGCATTAGAGATGAAAGTAGGGGCTGGAGCGATAGCATAGCAGGTAGGGCGTTTGCCTTGCACACGGCCGGCCCGGGTTCGATTCCCAGCATCCCATATGGTCCCCTGAGCACTGCCAGGGGTAATTCCTGAGTGCAGAGCCAGGAGTAACCCCTGTGCATCGCCGGGTGTGACCCAAAAAAAAAAAGAGATGAAGGTAGACCCTCTTGCGGGCCCAAAGGAGGGAAAGAGAGTGTCTTCCATAGAGGCAGCTGGGTGTGGGAGGAGGGAACCTGGAAACACTGGTGGTGTTAAAAGTTCACTGCAATAGCACAGCAGGTAGGGCGTGTGCCTTGCACGCGGCCGACCCGGGTTCGATTCCCAGCATCCCATATGGTCCTCTGAATACCACCAGGAGTGATTCCTGAGTGCAGAGCCAGGAGTAACCCCTGTGCATCTCTGGGTGTGACCCAGAAAGCAAAAAAAAAAAATATTCACTGGTGGAGAGATGGGTGATGGAATATTGTAGGACTGAAACCCAATCATGAGCAGCTTTGTAACTGTGTATCTCACAGTGACTCAAAAAAAGGAGAAAAATGTCTAACTTTAAAAAATAAAGTGTATGATTTGACCCAGTTGGCTGGGTGTAAAGTACTCTTATGATCCTTGAGCACAGAGCCAGGAGTAAACATGAGAACATGAGCACTGTCAGGTCTGGTCCCCCCGAAAAAAAAGAAAAAGATAAAACTAAATAAGATAAAATGTCTGATTTTTTTTTTTTTTTTTGCTTTTTGGGTCACACCCAGCAATGCTCAGGGGTTACTCCTGGCTTTGCACTCAGGAATTACTCCTGGCGGTGCTCAGGGGACCATATGGGATCCCGGGGATTGAACCCAGGTCTGCCGCGTGCAAGGCAAACGCCCTACCTGCTGTGCTATTGCTCCGGCCCCAAAATGTCTGATTTTAGGGGCCAGAGAAAGAGCCCGATAGGTCAGCCAACATACTTGGCCTGCGGGAAGCCGGAGCTCAGCTCCCTGCACCCCGTAATTCTGCAAGCACAGAACCAAGAGTAACCCTCAGACATTACTGGATGTGCCCCTAGAAATTTTCAGTTTACCATGAGTCAATGATGAATGTGCCTGTTCAGTTTCTGCTTGGTTTGAGGGCCAGCAGTGTGTCTGCTCCTGCCTCTCTTCAGTTATTTCGCCAGCCACCACGGTACCTATTTAATATACCTGGGGATGGAGCCAGGGGATAGTAACAGCAAGTAGGGCATTTGCCTCACACACAGCCAACTCAGGTCCGATCCCTGGCATCCCGGCATCCCATACAGTACCCAAAGCATTGCCAGATGTGATTCCTGAGTGCAGAGCCAGGTGTGGCCCAAAGCATTGCTGGGTAGAGCCTAAAGCCTCCAATTCCCACAGCACCCCCAGAGAAAGTTGTAGGGGCTGGAGCAATAACACAGCAGGTAGGGCGTTTGCCTTGCATGCAGCCAACCCAGGTTCGTTTTCCGGCATCCCATATGGTCCCCTCGAGCACTGCCAGGAGTAATTCCTGAGTGCAGAGCCAGGAGTAACCCCTGAGCATCGTCATCGCTGGATGTGACCCGAAAAGCAAAAAAAAAAAAAAAAAAAAAAAGGGGAAGTTGTATACCTTGGGTTGTTTACAAAAAGATTATTGGCAGGGCCTGGAGAGATGATGGTGCAGTAGGTGTAGCGAGGATAGGGTGCTTTGTCTTGCCTCTGCCAACTCTGACTTGGTCCCCCTGCAGTACCATAAGTCCTGTCAGGCGTGAGCCCTCAATCCTGAGTCAGGGGTATATGCTCTGAGCAGCACCCCTCAGGGTCACCAGTGGGAACCGTTTCAGAACCTGATCTTCCCAGCATCCCCCGCAAACCTCTGTTCCCCAGAGCTCGGGGCGTTAGAGCCGTGGCACCAGGAGCATGCGGGGCTGAGCACTCACGAGGGCCACCTTGGTGGAGAGAGACAGGAGAGCTTGCTCCTGGGGCCCCTTGGATGAGGCCACTAATCCCACGGGACCAGGGTTGCTCCACGGTCATGGCCCTCTCATCTCCCCAGACGTCTCCTAATACAGTGCAACCAGGAGGATTTCAGCACAGGCTGGGATGGAAGAATACGAACTAACTTCTAGCTGCCCTTCCGAGCTGTTTTGCTATTCCATTTGATTTGAGTGTACCTTCTAGAACATTCCCAGCATTTCAACACTGTGCAAAGAGCCCGGCTCCCAAGTCTGTTTATTGATGGAAGAGATTGTCTCTCAAGGGGGGCTGGAGCAATAGCACAGCAAGTAGGGTGTTTGCCTTGCACGTGGCTGACCTGGGTTCGATTCCCAGCATTCCATATGGTTCCCTGAGTGCAAAGCCAGGAGGTAACCCCTGTGCATTGCCCGGTGTGACCCAAAAAAAAAAAAAAAAGATTGTCTCTCAGAAGGCTGGAGAGATAGGGCATTTGTCTTGCACATGGCCAACCCGAGTTCGATCCCTGGCATCCCATATGGTCCCCCGAGTACCACTGGAAGTAATTTGTGAGTGCAGAGCCAGAAGAAACCCCTGAGAATTCTCAGATATGCCCCAAACACACACACACACACACACACACAATGTGTGTACACATTGCCTGTCAGTCTCAGAGAGTAAAGTAGTTTTCAAAACATTCTCTGATGCTCTGCACTTTTCCTGGGAGAGGTGAACTCAGTGGTGGGATTTCTCAGACTGAGTGTGGATAGAGAAGTGTTAATGGAAAGTTCTTTTCCAGTTACAGCTAGCTGGAGAACCTGAATTTTTGTAAAAGTAAATAATGAAAAAGCGTGACTCTAAAATAATACAACTGACCCTCATTAGTCATGCTATCATATTCAGCCTCCTTCTTGTATAACTGAACAGTGACTCCCAACAATGTCATAGGAGTGTTCTGAGACACTGTGATATCTTCTGTCACTGCTGTTGTTATAAGAAGATATAGCTTCAGGGCTGGAGCGAGAGCACAGCAGGTAGGGCGTTTGCCTTGCACACAGCTGACCCGGGTTAAATTCCCAGCATCCCATATAGTCCCCTGAGCACCGCCAGGAGTAATTCTTGAGTGAAGAGCCAGGAATAACCCCTGTACATCACCAAGTATAACCCAAAAAGGGAAAAAAGCAGATACACCTTCAATTTAATGAGCACTTGCTGATCACTTAGCTAAGCCAATAAAGAATTAAAGGGACTAGATAGATGCTCTCCTTCCACTCCTTAAAATGAAAGACATGAACAAGAGAGATGACTCAAAGATACTTTGCATGTGGAATCCCTCCCTTTGGTTGCCAGCACTTCTATCCTCCTGAGCATCTCTGGGCATGTCTCCCGAGCACCATGCCAGGAGTAGCCATGGATCAAGGTGCCTCTGGGGTAGGGCCCAAAGCAAACAATAAAATAAATTCCACTTTACTGATTGGCCATTGGGTTGCAACACTGAGTTTCTGGAATTTGGCTTCCTTCTCCCCCGGCTGTGTGTTATCCACAACTGCTTTCTTCCCTTGACCTTTCTGGACAGTGCCCAGTGCTAAAGGCTGCTGCAAATACTTTTGAGCGTCAGAAAATACAAGCCGTGAGGACTTTCTCAGCACTAGACTTGAGCAAACTTCTTTGGGCCTTAAAGCCTTGACTACATTTTTTTGTTTTGTTTTGTTTTGTTTGTTTTTGGTTGTGGTTTGCTTTTGGGTCACACCTGACAATGCTCAGGGGTTACTCCTGGCTCTGCACTCAGGAATTACTCCTGGTGGTGCTCAGGGGACCATATGGGATGCTGGGAATCGAACCCTTGGCAAGGCAAACACCCTCCCCACTGTGCTAACGCTCCAGCCCCTTGACTACATTTTTTTTTTTAAAACTGACATTTGCTAATGCAGCCTGTAGCTCAGACGGTTCACCTACAGCTCAACCTGAAATGTGTCTCTCTCTGTCCACTCTGGAGAAGCCCACTGTGCTCTTGAACATCCGACTCTCTCTCTTACTCATATATCTCTAAATAAAGCTATTTTGCTTTCTTTAAAAAAAAAAAAAGATGTTCTTACTATAGAGCTACTTTGTTTTTTTTGCTTTTTGTTTTTTTTGCTTTTTGGGTCACACCTGGTGATGTACAGGGGTTACCCCTGGCTCATGCACTCAGGAATCACTCCTGTTGGTGCTCAGGGGACCATATGGGATGCTGGGAAGCAAACCCCAGTCGGCCGCGTGCAAGGCAAACGCCCTACCCGCTGTGCTATCGCTCCAGCCTCTGGAGCTACTTTTTAAGCATAATATCCACTGTTATCTTTTTTCCTTGCAAACATACATATTAGAGAGAATTGATTTCTCGAAGAATGTTCAGTTGAGGAATAGAGTTGAACAGTTTGAATAATTACAATGGACATGGCCACCAGTCCTATATCTCATTTACTTATGATTATATTTTCCCTAATAGGATTACAGTAATGTTAACATTGATGGTTATGAAGGACAATTAATGAAACTTTACCCCCACCAATCCCCCATACCCCTCCACCCCTGCCATTCTGCTTCTTCTAATCCCCACTTCCTCCCCCACCCTCCCCTCCCACTGCTGGGTAATCTGGGCTTTGTAATCCATCACTGTGATTTTGAGTCTATTACACATGTAAGTCCTGTGTGATTCTATTTTCTTTCTCTGGGGTTAAAAAATAAGTATGTTTTCTGTCTTGGAGAACGGTGCTGATGGTGCTGAAATTATATTGTGTGGGCCAACAGGCAGCTGGGAAACCTCCAGCTCTAATGGTAATTTTCATTCCAGTTACATTAGCGCTAATATCTCAGTGAGACGCATGGCTGGTTTGCATGCCTTCACCTTCCTTGACTTAAAATCTAACCCATTTTTTCTAGTTCTGGTTTTACTCCTAGCCTGCCTGCCATTTTGTGGCTGGTATTTCTCTTAAGTTATCTCAGCATCTTAAGAAATGAGGGTATACACAACACCCAAAAAGAGAGAGTGAGCAAAAGGGAATGCCCTGCCACAGAAGCAGGGTGGGGTGGAGGGGACAGGGTGGGAGTGGAGGGAGGGATGCTGGAACCATTGGTGGTGGAAAATGGGCACTGGTGGAGGGATGGGCACTCGGATCATTATATGACTGAAACGTAAGCATGAAAAGCTGTAAGTCTGTAACTTTGTCTCACGGTGATTCAATAATAAAATAAAATTTTAAAATAAAAAAAAAAGAGGGGCTGGAGCAATAGCACAGCGGGTAGGGCATTTGCCTTGCACGCGGCCCACCTGGGTTCGATTCCCAGCATCCCAGATGGTCCCCTGAGCACTGCCAAGGGTGATTCCTGAGTGCAGAGCCAGGAGTAACCCCTGTGCTTCGCCAGGTGTGACCCAAAAAGCAAAAAAAGAAAAAAAAAAGAAAAAAGAAATGAGGGTATATAATGAGCAGAAATAAAAGATGATTTTATTTGTTCTGTGGCACATTTGAGAATGAAAAGGGGAATAACCAGCCTTGTGGGGTTTTCTCGGTTTTCTTTCTTAAGGAAATAGAAAATCACCTCGCCAAGGACACAGAAGGTTATGACGTGGTGCTTGATGCCATCGACACCATGCAGCGGGTAGCCTGGCACATCAATGACATGAAACGGAAGCACGAGCACGCCGTGCGCCTGCAGGTGAGCTCGGGCCCGCTCTGGCAGTGCCCACCTGGGCGGGTGCCCGGGGTCGCGCACGCACACACTCGTGCACGTGCACGCGAGGCCACTTCTGCAGTCAACTCTTCAGGCTGCTCAAATACTCTACTCGGGCGCCGGGGAGATAGTACAGTGGGGAAGGCACTAACCTTGCACACGTTCAACCCAGGTTCGAGCCTCGGCATCCCATAGTCTCCCCATGCACTCCTAGGAATGATAACTGTGCATTGCTGGGTGTGGTCCCAAAACAAAAGAAATACTGCATTTAGTTCACTGTAGTCTGCGTGGCTCCCCCTAGGAGAAAGATCGGGATGCTGATAAGACCGATCATTGTTTTCCTTTAGAATGACTGGACGGCTGGGGGTGTAGGGTAGGTATACCTAATTATGAATCATTGTCTAAAGCGGGGATTTAGGAGAAAGTTACACGATGACTTTTTTTTTAATTTTTTATTAGTGAGTCACTGTGAGGTACAGTTACAAACTTATGAACTTTCATGTTTGCATTTCAGTCATACAGTGATCGTTTGCATCCCTCCATTCTCCTCCACCAATGTCCCCAGTATCCCTCCCACCACCCCCACCCCATCCCCCACCCACCCCACCCTGCCTCTGCGGCAGGGCATTCCCTTTTGTTCTCTCTCCTTTTGGGTGTTGCAGTTTGCAATAGAAGTATTGAGTGGCCTTCATGTTCGGTCTATAGTCTACTTTTGGTACGCAGCTGTCAACCCGAGTGGGTCCTTCCAGCATCCTCTACTTGGTGGTCCCTTCTCTATCTCAGCTGCCTTTTCCCCCAGCATGTGAGGCCAGTTTCCAAGCTGTGGGGCAGACCTCCTGGTCCTTATCTCTACTATTGGGTATTAGTCTCCCACATTAGAAAGTCAGAACATGAGTGAGAAAGAGAGAGACAGGGGCTGGAGCGATAGCACAGTGGGTAGAGCGTTTGCCTTGCATGCGGCCGACCCTGGTTCGATTCCCAGCACCCCATATGCTCCCCCAGCACCGCCAGGAATAATTCCTGAGTGCAGAGCCAGGAGTAATCCCTGTGCACTGTAGGGTGTGACCCAAAAAGCAAAAAAAGAGATAGAGAGAGAGAGAGACAGACAGACAGACAGACAGACAGACATAGAAAGATCGCAGGCATCTGTGGAATACAAAGTAACAGAATGGGAGACATGGTGACTTTTAAGTGGATCCTTGGCCCCTCGGGTGACCCAGGATGCTGAGTGGGCCACGGCCTCACCTCCTGTTCATTTCAAATAAGTAATTCTAAGGGATGAGAGTTTTCTTTAAACTCTTCTGGGCTCCTCGGACCCCTTCCCTTACTTGTGCAAAATCATGTAGTGGTGACTGTGTCCAGTGGCGCAGGGACTTGGGGGATGCAGAGTTGAGTCTGTTCTGTTCTGTTTGGGGGCCGCAGCTGTGGGGAGGGGGTGGCGGGGGCAGGAGGGCTACTGCTGTGCCTCAGGGGCCTGTACTGAGAGGGAACAGGCTGGGAATTCATGGAAAGCCAAGACCAGGAGGAACCAGGTTCTCTGAAGTTTCCCCTGAGACGAGACAAAATTGGAGGCAGAGCGGGGAGAGACCCCTGCACTGCCCGGGCCCCCGAGCGCATCACGTGCTGTCCAAAAAACAAACCAAGAGAGGGCCTTCTCTTCCAAATAAAATGAGGGGTTTTGCTCATAACAGTATTTGAGCCTTCGTAAGGGTTTTGCTCATCATAACATCTAAGCCCTCCCTGGGAGCCTCTGGGAGGTGTTTGCTCAGTGCTCACGTCCAGGGGCCCTCAGAAAATGCATTCTTTTAATGCAAAACAAGCATTACACCGAGAGGCCATGTTCAGGCGCCTCCTGAGGGTCCCTGGAGTGAGACATAAAAGCAGGAATGTATCCCGGCTTGGCAGAGCGCCTACACCCAGGGCAGGAGGCAAGCTACATGATTTGGCCTTTAAGTCCAAGTCCAACCCGAGGCTTCATCTATAGGCGCTCGGGGTGTGTGGAGTACTTGACCGTCACAAAACAATGCAGGAGAACAGTGTCATCTTAAAGCCACCTCTCTCTCTCTCTCTCTCCCCCCCTCCCTCTCTCTTCCTCCCTCTCTCTCTTCCTCCCTCTCTCTCTTCCTCCCTCTCTCTCTCCCTCCCTCCCTCTCTCTCTTCCTCCCTCTCTCTCTCTTTCTCTTTCTCTCTCTCACTCTCACTCTCGCTCTCTGTCTCTCTCTGTCTCTCTGTCTTAATCTGACTCTCTCTCTGCAATAATAAAATATCCAGTGCTTTATTACGAGAATGTTTATTAAACTTAAGGTCAGACGTTATACCATATTCAGAAATGGTCTAATGGCTGATTTTTTCCCTCCCTTGAGGATCTGTTGTTTGTGCTAGCCACGCTGCTACATCCACTATGAATCTCTCTGTTTCTCTGGCCAGCTAATGGAATTTGGGCTTGTCTCATGGGCTGCTATATTAAATGCAATTGAGGATTGTTTGCACACTTCATAATAATGAAATATCTCTTCCTCAAAAAACCCATAGGTGAGGTGGTGGCAGCAGAGAACATATAAAAAAAAAAATCCCCAAAGAAATTTCAAGGCCATGTTGCTATTTTGTTTCATATGTAAAGTTCTAGATTTTAAAAACAGTGGGAAAAAAATGTATATTTCTTGGGTCAGAGAGATGGTACAAGGGGGTGGGCACTTGCCCTGCACGCAAATTCCATCCCCAACACAGATATGGTCCCCCTCGAATCTCCCAAGGGAGACTAGACTGAGCACGGAGCAGCCAGGAATAGCCCCCGAGCAATGCAGGGTGTGGCCCAATGTGTGTGTGTGTGGGCAGGAAGCTTATTTCCCCTAAAATGAATGAAATTGTAACAGAAAATGTCTGCAGTGTGTCCTGTGTGATTTTCTTTCCCCCCCCCCCCCCGAGACTTTAGTTTTGAGTTACATATCTGTGATGTGGACTCATGTTTCTGGGGGTAGAAAAAAAAAAGTTTCCAAGTCAGTAGTTTTTAATGTTTTTGTTCAGGTTTGGGGTGAGAAAGCCAGGGGACCAAAGCGAGGTCGTGTCCAGACAGCCCCTTACCTCACTGGCAGCCAGAGCGCACGGCTGGTGAAGGGGTAAAGTTGACACCCCACCAGCTAACGACTGTGTGTCTTTGTAAACCTGTGAGTGGTCCCCACTCATCAATCAGCCAAAATCAACTTATGTTGGGGCTGGAGCGATCGCACGATGGGTAGGGCGTTTGCCTTGCATGCGGCCAGCCCAGGTTCGATTCCCAGCATCCCATAGGGTCCCCTGAGCACCCCCAGGAGTAATTCCTGAGTGCATGAGCCAGGAGTAACCCCTGTGCATCGCCGGGTGTGACACAGAAAGAAAAAAAAATTCAGCTTAGGTCATTGATCATTAGACACCCCGTCCTGGGTCTCTAGCCCACCCCCCACCCCGTCCTGGGTCCTGGGCTTGCCCTGCAGACCTTCCCTCCCAGGCCCTGTTTCACCCTGGGGCGCGGGTGCCTTCCCTTCCCCAGGAGATCCAGAGTCTGCTCACTAACTGGAAAGGACCGGACCTGACCAGCTACGGAGAGCTGGTGCTGGAAGGCACCTTCCGCATCCAGAGGGCCAAGAACGAGCGGACGCTGTTCCTCTTCGACAAGCTGCTTCTCATCACCAAGAAGAGAGACGACACCTTCACCTACAAAGCTCACATCCTGGTGGGTCCCTCTGTCACGGGCAGGGACTCCTGGGTTGGCTCCATTTTCCTGCAACTGTCTCACCCGCTGCCTCCCCCCTCTATCTCTCTATCTCTCTCTCTCTCTCTCTCCAGTGTGGCAATCTCATGCTCGTGGAAGTGATCCCAAAGGAGCCACTCAGCTTCAGTGTCTTCCACTATAAGAATCCCAAACTGCAGCATACGGTTCAGGTAACAGCCACACCTCTATCCCAGTGGGCCCACTCCTGGGAACTGTGAGTTCTTTGTCCCATTCCAGAACCTTCCAGACCTTTCCAGAATGGTCCAGGCCTTCCCAGAACTTTCTGGCCCACCACACAGTGTGTTTCCCTTCTGGTCAGAAGGCTGTAGGAGTGGGGCTGGAGGGATAGTACAGCGGGTAGGGCGTTTGCCTTGCACGCAGCCGACCCGGCTTCAATTCCCAGCATCCCATATGGTGCCCTGAGCACTGCCAGGGGTGATTCCTGAGTGCAGAGCCAGGAGTAACCCCTGTGCATCGCCGGGTGTGACCCAAAAAGCAAAAAAAAAAAAAAAAAAAAAGGCTGTAGGAGTACCTGTATCTTGTGAGTGGTGGGGGTATGCATCGTCTGATTGTCCAAATCTTCTGGTAGGCTCGATCCCAGCAAGACAAACGCCTGTGGATTCTTCACTTGAAGAGACTCATCCTGGAGAATCACGCGGCGAAGATTCCAGCGAAGGTGAGAGCACAGGGAGACAATGTGCAGAGGAACCTGCTCGTGCTCCTCTCTGGGTAGCCTGGCATGTTTAACTTCGAGGTCAGGGAAATTGAGAAACAAGATGTGTTCGGAAACCAACTAACTCTACTGTATATGCTGAAAACAATTCACACGTGGAGCGCTATGGAGAAAGGGGGATTTGCCGGCTTTATCATGTTTGGTGAGGTATTGGGGGAGATAAGGGAAAGACCAAGAAAACTTCTCAGATACCTGCTGGAAGTAAGTAGTCATGAAGCATCCACTGCAGACACCGCCTGCTCCGGGTCCGTGTGAGGCTGGGGACCAAGATCCCTGCTCGCCTACACGGGGGCCCATAGACAAAGATGCTGATCAGAAACCAATCGATGGTCTGCCGAACACGCTGAGTAAAGAGAGGTATAAACCGGGGCCAGAGCGACAGCACAGCGGGGAGGGCGTTTGCCTTGCATGTGTCCAACCCACGCTCCATCCCTGGCATCCTGTATGGTCCCCCTGAGCACCACCAGGTGTAATTCCTGAGTGCAGAGCCAGGAGTAACCCCTGAGCATCGTTGGGTGTGACCCAAAAAGCAGAGGGGCAGGGAGAGAGAGAGAGAGAGAGAGAGGTATAAGCCAAGTGTAGTGGAAGGATCGTGATCCGTTCAAATCAAGGGGAGGGGGAGAGAGGAAGGAAAGGCCCTTCTTTTGATCTTGAAGGATGAGGGATACGTAAGCAGGAGAAAGGAAAGAGAGGCTGCCCGGGAACCGGGGACACCATGAGCAGAGCAGAGAGCTATGAACAAGCCCCCGTGTTCAACTATTGACGATGCCAAGACCCCGCTTTGGGAGGTGGGGCAGAAGCAAGTCCTCAGAGGTAGGGGCAGTCAGCTGGCCGGGAGGAGCCATCAGGAGGAGTCAGGACAGGGTGGTGGGGGCGAATTATTGGAAGTTTAGGAGGAAGGGGGATGACATGATCTCCCTCGGCCTCGGAGAGTCTAACTTTATGGTCAGAGAAGGCAAATGAGCTGAGGAGTGAGGCCGGAGATGGAGAAGAATGAGCCCATGGAAGCATCTGGAAAAGGGGACCGGAGCACTAGCACAGCAGATAGGGTGCTTGCCTTGCACACCGTCGATCCGGGTTCCATTCCCAGTATCCCATATGGTCCTCTGAGCACCACCTCCAGGAATGAGTCCTGAGTGCGGAACCAAGGAGTAAACTCCGAGTATTGCGTGTGTGTCCCCCCCCAAACAAAATACGTCTAGAGAAGGAGGGCGGGCCATGCCTGGGAGCCCCGGTATGGAGGGGGTGGGGGAGAAGCCCCCTGTGGGCAGCGGGCACAGAGCCTTGTCCAGCAGGCCCAGGGGAAACCGTTGCCAAGGCTGAGCGAGGCGGCCGGGCTAGGGGATGTGTTCCAGATTCGAAGCGGGCTCCCGGGAGGAGGAACCGGTTCTGTGGGGCGGATGTGGGCGCGCGGGGCAGGTGCTGGGCGGGTCTGCGGCAGGTGGAGAGTCAGGTCGGGGCGCGGCCGTCTGGAGGCTTCCTTCCCACAGAAGCCCAGAGCTGCCACGGGGTGTGAAGGAATGTGATCCCCCCCCCACCCCGTAAGAGCGTGCAAAAAGGGAAGGCGAGCCTCGGGGAGCCTGGCATCTATGCCATCTACCTGGTGGGCAGGGGGGCAGGGGAGGGGAATAAGAAAATGGGAGGGGGCAGGGGTGAGGAGCCAGGAGAGGAGGGGCTGCAGGGCTGTCTGAACTGCTGCTGTGGTCCGAACAGATGCCGTCCTGAGGAGGTGTCCCTGTGGCCGCAGAGATAAGGGAGAGGTTGCTTGGGGGTGAAAGAAAAGGGAGTGAGGGAAAGAAAAGGGAGTGAGGGATGGACTGGGGTTGGTTTCAATAAAATTCAGGGCCAAAGGGATAGAACCGGGCGTAAGGCGCTTGCCTGGCATTTCATGAGCCCAGGTTAGATCCCTGACACTACAGAGGGTCCCCGGGCACCGCTGGGAGTGACCCTTGAGCATCCTTGTACCCAGGTTAGATCCCTGACGCCACAGAGGGTCCCCGAGCACCGCTAGGAGTGACCCTGGAGCATCCTTGGACCCAGGTTAGATCCCTGACACCACAGAGGGTCCCCGAGCACCACTAGGAGTGACCCTGGAGCATCCTTGTACCCAGGTTAGATCCCTGACGCCACAGAGGGTCCTTGACCACTGCTAGGAGTGACCCTCGAGCATCCTTGTACCCAGGTTAGATCCCTGACACCACAGAGGGTCCCTGGGCACCGCTAGGAGTGACCCTCGAGCATCCTTGTACCCAGGTTAGATCCCTGACACCACAGAGGGTCCCTGACCACCGCTAGGAGTGACCCTCGAGCATCCTTGGACCCAGGTTAGATCCCTGACACCACAGAGGGTCCCTGGGCACCGCTAGGAGTGACCCTCGAGCATCCTTGTACCCAGGTTAGATCCCTGACACCACAGAGGGTCCCTGGGCACCGCTAGGAGTGACCCTCGAGCATCCTTGTACCCAGGTTAGATCCCTGACACCACAGAGGGTCCCTGAGCACCACTGGGAGTGACCCTTGAGCATCCTTGGACCCAGGTTAGATCCCTGACACCACAGAGAGTCCCCGAGCACCACTAGGAGTGACCCTGGAGCATCCTTGTACCCAGGTTAGATCCCTGACGCCACAGAGGGGCCCCGAGCACAGAGTAAGCCCCGGGCACAGCCGGGTATGCACCCCAAAACTAAATGAACAGGTGAACTGAGTCCCACTAAGGTGAGCGGTGGTCGTTGGTGCAGAAGCGAGACCCTCTGCGTCGGTGAAGGCTGTTGGTTTCCTTGGGGAGGGGGACCAGGAGGGCAAACACCCGCGCAGACAGACTGGGCGTGGGAAGGCCCCTGAAGAGGGGCAGGATGGGGCCCAAAGCCTGGGGGTCTGGGGGCCTGTCGGAAAGGGCCGGGCACATCCTCCCTTCAGAGCTCGGAGAGGAGAACCTGAGAACCACCAGGGGCGGAGGGATTTGGGCGAGGGCCTGAGGGATGAGGAAGGTTTTGAAGTCACTGAAGAACAGACGAGATAGTTGGTGGGGGTGACTGAAATGAAATTTGTGGAAAGAGAGGGAAGGAGAGACTGAGGGAGGAAGAGAGGGGAAGGGAGACAGGGCAGGAGGGAGGGAGAGAGGGATGGAGGGAGGAGAGGGGGGTGAGAGAGGGATGGAAGGACGGAGGGAGAGAAGGAAGGAGGGAGGAGAGAGGGGGAGGGAGAGAGGGATGGAGGGAGGGACAAAGGGGGGAGGGAGAGATGGATAGAGGGAGGGGGGGGAGGGAATAAGAGAGGGGGAGGGAGAGGGGGGTGAGAGAGAGGGAGAGGGGGGTGAGAGAGAGGGATGGGGAGAGGGAGGGAGAGAGGGGGTGAGAGAGAGGGATGGAGGGAAGGAGAGAGGGGGTGAAAGAGAGGGATGGAGGGAGGGAGGGAGAGAGGGATGGAGGGAGGGAGGGAGAGAGGGAAGACAGAGGAAGGGAGGGAGAGAGGGAGCCTGCCATAGAGGCAGGCTGGCAGGGAAGGGGGGTGGGTGATGGGAGGGGCCTGGGGACCCTGTGCTGGGAACTGTGCACTGGCGGAGAGATGGATGTTGGAACACTGTGACTGAAACCTAACCAGGAACAGCCTTGGAAGGGTCTATCTCACGGTGACTCAATAATAAACCTTTTTTAAAAAATTGTGGGAGTCCCCTCAGACGCACTGAAAACTGCCCCCCTCAGAACTAGTGAGAATTGGGCACCTCGGCAGCCCCTGGCGAGGCCCCCCCCACGTCGTGCCAGGGCGCCCCCCGGGCGCAGATGGGCGAAACCAGTGAGTGGGGAGGCAAGGAGAGGGCTGGCCCTGCCCGCACGCAGGCCAGGCAGTGGCCGGGCGCGACTTCCTTGGGCGTGGGGCACTGGCGTGAAGGGAGAAGGTTCTGCGGGGGGGGGGGAACGCGGGGGGGAGGAGTTGGGGGGAAAGGCCGGAGGCCCAGAGGTGGGACCCGGGAGTACCCTGCGGAGAAGCGGGTGTGGGGTGGCTCCTTGGAGGGAGGCGATTCCCAGGGGGACACAGGCAGGCTGGGGGGCGGCTGTGATCGCCCCCGAGGACGTGGGTGGTCTGGGTTCGAGGACAGTGGGTCCCGCTGGAGCGGCCGAGAGGAAGAGGTCGGAGAGCTGAGAATGCGCAGGGTGGGAGGTCAGGGGGTTGGAAGGAAGGGTCGACTTTGCTCTGTGCCCTTGGGGGACCCCCCTGGCTGCGGCTGTGCACCCGGGAAATGAGGGTGCTGCCCTTCCCCGAGCCCGGTTTCGCCAGGGGATTCCGAGACAGACGGGTGGGGGCGAGGGAAGGTGTCGGCAGGGCCTCTGGGTGAGTCACCTGGCAGCCGCAGTGCCTGGGAATGCCCCCAGGAGCCGGCTGGTGTCTGGACGCGCCACCCATTGTTCCGCCTGTGGGAACTCTGCGGCCAGAGCAGCCCCCCTCACCTGCCCGCAGCTGGGGGTGGGGGGGGCTCCGGGCAGTTTGTTTCTCCTCCCGGAGTAAAAAGGTCCCACCGTCGCCCTCGGGCCGTCCGTCTCCCGAGTTTCAGTTTCTCTGAGACTCAGAGCCGTGTTTTGCCCGGGTTTGGGTTTTAGCCTCTGGAGCTCCTATAGTCTGTTCCAGGCGGGCTCCCTAACCTTTCCCCAAGAAAGGCAACACTGGGCCGGAGGGCGCTTGCCTGGCATGCAGCCAACCCGGGTTCGATCCCCGGCATCCCATAAGGTCCCCTGAGTAATTCCTGAGTGCAGAGCCAGGAGTAACCCCTGAGCATCACTGGATGTGAGAAAGAAAGAAAGAAAGAAAGAAAGAAAGAAAGAAAGAAAGAAAGAAAGAAAGAAAGAAAGAAAGAAAGAAGGAAGGAAGGAAGGAAGGAAGGAAGGAAGGAAGGAAGGAAGGAAGGAAGGAAGGAAGGAAGAAGAAAGAAAGAAAGAAAGAAAGAAAGAAAGAAAGAAAGAAAGAAAGAAAGAAAGAAAGAAAGAAAGAAAAGAAAGAAAGAAAGAAAGAAAGAAAGAAAGAAATGTAACACCAGGGGTGGAGCCATAGGACAGTGGGGAGGGCATTTGCCTTGCACGTGGCCACCCGGGGTTCGATTCCTGGCATTCCCCCCCACAGTGGTTCCCCCAAATACCACCAGGAGTGACCCTGAGCATTGCCAGGTATGCCCCTCCCCCCAAAAGAAACTAAAGAAAACAGAAGTGGATCCTGCCAGAAACACCTCCGTTCAGGCCACACAGCTGATTTTGTGTTCTTCCTCGACCATGGTGGGTTCAGACACCGTTCCCGGTAGCCCAGTGTAGACACCCCCACAGTCCGCCATGGCCCCTGGCTGAGCAGCCAGGCCCCAGGCACAAGGGACTTGGTCCCTCAGCTCCTCCTCAACAGAAGGCCTTAGATGCGTCTCCTTTCCCCTGCTCGGAGGGAGGGAGAGCGCGGCGTTAACCCAGCCGCCTGTGCGTGCAGCTAGCACGAGGCCAGGGCCGGCTCCCTTGCAGGTCTGCGTCATCACCACGTGGTCCCGGTGCGGACATACACGGTCCATAGATTCCATCCCTGTGACACTGAAGTCATTTTCTTTTTTCTCTTCTTTTCTTTTCTTTTTTTTTTTTAACTTTCTGGGTCACACCTGGCGATGCTCAGGGCTGACTCCTGGCTCTGCACTCAGGAATTATTCCTGGCGGTGCTCAGGGGACCATATGGGATGCTGGGAATCGGACCCGGGTCGGCCGCGTCCAAGGCAAATGCCCTACCTGCTGTGCTATCACTCCAGGTTGGATGCATGCAAGGCAAACGCTCCCCCCCCCATGCTCTTTCCCCTCCCCGACGTTCTCTCTCCCCTCCCCCCACCCCGTTGGAACCATTTTCTATATTATTTAAGCAGAATTGGTTTTAAAATGGGTTCTTCTTATGGGGCTGGAGTGATAGCACAGCGGGTAGGGCGTTTGCCTTGCAAGCGGCTGACCCGGGTTCAATTCCCAGCATCCCATATGGTCCCCTGAGCACCACCAGGAGTGATTCCTGAGTGCAGAGCCAGGAGTAACCCCTGTGAAATGCATCTCTAGACCCAGGAGTAACCCCTGTGCATCGCCGGGTGTGACCCAAAAAGCAAAAAAAATAAAATAAAATAAAATATATGCATTCCTTTTAAAGCAAAAAGTGCCTAATGGGAAATTTTAAGTAACCAATAACCCGTGACCCTGGCCTTCCTCCCAGCCCCAGCCGTCCACTCACACCTGGTCCCTGGCTGCCCCCTAGTGGCAGTTACGGGAACCGTCTGTTTCTCAGTTAAATGTCACCAAACCTTGGAGAGATTGGATGTGAAAGACTTGGGGGTGGGATTGCCCCTGGCAGTCCTCAGGGTCACCCTGAGAGGTGCTGGCGTGGGGAAGAGGGTGAGGGCTGCAGGGTGGACAGAAGCTGGGCTTGAGCTCAGGTCTCCTGCGTGTAAAGTCTGTGCTTCAGCCCGTGAAGTATCTCCCAGCCCCTAAGCTAATGTGTCCAAACTGAGAATGAAGGTGACGGTGGGGCTTTGCATGTTGTGTGTAAACCTGGGTCTAGAGAAGCATTTCACAGGAGGCAAGCTGACCTTGGCATCTGACACCAGTTCCAACCGCTCATCTCAAATTCCGAGTCTATGATAGAAGTTTGGGCCTATAAAAATGGAAGCATCCGTCTTCTCAAGACTAAGATGGTTACATTCAGGCTCCCCACCCCGTTTTCTAAAAAAAATATGATTTGCATTCAGTTTACATATGTGACATGTTCAATTATTTTTAAGTGATTAGTTTATCCGTAGTTTTAAAAACTATAATAACATTAAAGAGACAAGAAAAGCAAGTAAGCCGAAGTTATTTCCTTCTGTGAATCACGCCGTTCTTTTTGTTTGGGATCGCACCTGGTGGTGCTCAGGCCTGACTCCAGGCTCTGCACTCAAGGATAACACCTGGCAGTGGGTGGGGGTGGGGGAGATGTAGAACCATATAGGGCACCAGGGATGGAACCTGTGCTGTCCTGCACAAGGCAAGCAACCCTCCTTTTTGGATCTTAAGTTAGTTTCATGTTCAGGCAATTTCTTTTCCTTTCCTTTTGGTTTACAGATTACATCATATAGGGCACAAGGCCACAAAAAGAAACCTCAGTGCAGAGAGGGAGAGGAGGAGGAGAGAGAGAGAAAGAGAGGGAGAGAGAGAGAGCTGCCATAGAGGGCAGGGAGAGAGAGAGAGAGAGAGAGAGAGAGAGAGAGAGAGAGAGAGAGAGAGAGAGAGAGAGCTGCCACAGAGGCAGATTGGGGGGTGATGGGAGGGAAACTGGGGACCCTAGTGGTGGGAAATGTGCACTGGCAGAGGAATGGGTGTTCAAACATTATGTGACTGAAACCCAACCATGAACAGCTTTGTAATGTTTTATCTCACAGTGATTCAACTTTTTTTTTTTTTTAATTTAAAAAGGAAAGAGGCGGGGGCTGGAGCGATAGCACAGCGGGTAGGGCGTTTGCCTTGCACGCGGCCGACCCGGGTTCGAATCCCAGCATCCCATATGGTCCCCTGAGCACCGCCAGGGGTGATTCCTGAGTGCATGAGCCAGGAGTGACTCCTGTGCATCGCCGGGTGTGACCCAAAAAGCAAAAAAAAAAAAAATAAATAAAAAAAAATAAAATAAATAAAAAGGAAAGAGGGGACTGGAGTGATAGCACAGTGCATAGGGCGTTTGTCTTGCATGCGGCCGACCTGGGTTCGAATGCCAGCATCCCATATGGTCCCCCGAGCACCGCCAGGAGTAATTCCTGAGTGCATGAACCAGGAATAACCCCTGTGTTTCACCGGGTGTGACCCAAAAAGTAAAAAATTTAAAAAATAAATTTAAAAATTAAAAAAATATAAAGGAAAGAAAGGAGGACCATATAAGTGAAGTGCAAATCCATTCAGAAAAGTTATTTGAAAATATTCTAGTTTTTAAATTGTCAAATTTACTGTTGCCAATTGTCTACTAAGTTACATATATTTATATATAATCTTTGGGGTATATCGAATTGTTTTTAATAAATAATTTTAAGAGGGGCTGAAGCAATAGCAAAGTGGGTAGAGCATTTGCCTTGAACGGGGCCAACCCAGGTTCGAATCCCAGCATCCTATATGGTCCTCCAAGCACTGCCAGGAGGAATTCCTGAGTGCATGAGCCAGAAGTAACCCCTGTGCATCACTGGGTGTCACCCAAAAACCAAAAATAATAATAATGATGATGATAATAATAATAATAATAATAATAATAATTTTAAGAGCCTTCAATCGTTGGGAAAGACGAATAAGGAGAGGTTGCTAAAATCTCAGGGCTGGGATAAATGGAGACATTACTGGTGCCTGCTCAAGCAAATTGATGAACAAAGGGATGACAGTGATACAGAATTTTAATGAAAAATAAATTATTTATTAAATGTTAAAAATATGAAAAGAGGGGCTGGAGTGATAGCACAGTGGGTAGGGTGCTTGCCTTGCACACGACTGACCTGGGTTCGAATCCCAGCATCCCATAGGGTCCCCTGAGCACAGCTAAGGGTAATTCCTGAGTACATGAGCCAGGAGTGACCCCTGTACATTGCCAGGTATAACCCAAAAAGCAAAAAAAATATACAGATATGAAAAGAAAAGGGCCAGAGCAATAGCACAGTGGGTAGGGTGTTTGCCTTGCACGTGACCGACCTGGGTTTGATCCCCGGCATCCCATATGGTCCCCCAACATGGCCAGGAGTAATTCCTGAGTGCATGAGCCAGGAGTAACCACTGTGATCCAAAAAGAATATATATATGAAAAGAAAAAGGAAGACACCTCATACTTGTCCCTCCCCAGGGGGAGAGAGGGATCCGTGAGGGGGAGAGTGCCCCCTTGGAGGTTTAAGAGGCCAGGCTGGCCCCTGAGGGGTCAGGCAGGAGGTGCGGGGTCACAGCTGGGCCACGAGCCCGACACTTGCTCCCCAGGGCAGCGCTGACAGCTGAGGAATCACACTCCCTGGAGTGAAGCCCCCCACATCCCTCTGATGAAGCCCCACACCTGGATCCCTGAGTCACTCTCAGACGCCCACCAGTACGCACGCTCGCACAACCCACCCATGAACACACGCGCTCACACGTGCACAGACATCACACACGCACCCAGCTCTTTCCACCCCGCGCTTTACTACACATCTGCAGTCGTGTGCATGCTGACATACGCCTGCACACCCCACAGTTCTCTCTCCCCCTCGGGGTGTTTGTGAGGCACCCCCGGAGAGTTTCCTGACGAGGATCAAGCATCAGAAAAGAGGGGACACAGCTAGAGGAAACTGCCAGCAAACTTTGTGCAGTGAACTTGAAATACTGGGACTGGACAGTTAGAGATAATCAAGGTGCTGGCCTTGCATCTGACGGACCCAGGTTCCTACTAGCAGCAGGCGTGATCCCTGAGCACAGAGCCAGATGCAGCTTCTGAGACCCACTGGGTGTCAGGAAAAAATAAAGCCGAATTGAACACGGAGCTAAGGCCCACCAGATACAGCGTATCTGTAGGGTGTAGGCTCTAGCTTCTACCCTTGCGTTCTTCAGTTCAGTAGATCAGGGCAGGTCATAGGAATCTACAACTTAAAGATAATGTTATTGGGGCTGGAGCAATAGCACAGCGGGTAGGGCATTTGCCTTGCACTCGGCCAACCCGGGTTCGAATCCCAACATCCCATATGGTCCCCTGAGCACCGCCAGGAGTAATTCCTGAGTGCAGAGCCAGGAGTAACCCCTATGCATTGCTGGGTGTGACCCAAAAGGCAAAAAAATAAAATAAAATAAATAAATAAATAAATAAAGATAATGTTATTGATGCTAGTGGTTATCCAGGCAAAATAATATTTTTTTCTTTCTAACTTTATTTGTCAAGGCCATGGTTCACAAAGCTGTTCATGGTACAGTTGTTTCGGGAATTCGATATTTCATTATCCGTCCCCCAACCAATGTGACCTTCCCTCCCCCACAGCCCCAGTTTCCCACTTCTTCCCCCCAAGCCTGCCTCCTTGGCAAGCCCAAAATAATTTATTTTATATTGCTTGTTGAAACAAAATGATAAGTGGAATTTTTTAAGTTCAGTAAAAGGAAATTCATGACAAATTTTAGACCCTCCAGTGGTGTTATTAAAGCCATTGTCTGAGGGTCTCCCGGACTGTTTGTGACTTGTTGAGCTTTCTCTGTTGTTGTTTTCACTTACTAAGTTTTGTGGGCTTCTTGCCATCTAATCTGGGCCGAGCATGGTGGAATTTGCAGGTGTCACAAGGCCACGTATGTGGCCACGTGCTCCTGGAGCTGTAGAAATGAGACGATTCTTCGGCTTGACATCTCCAAGATGAGCTATGAGGCTGTCAGGCAGGGCCACAAGGCCACAAAAAGAAACCTCAGGAGGGGCTGGAGGGATAGCACAACGGGGAGGGCATTTGCCTTGCATGCCGCTGACCCGGGTTCAATTCCCAGCATCCCATATGGTCCTCCGAGCACCTCCAGGAGTAATTCCTGAGTGCAGAGCCAGGAGTAACCCCTGTGCATCGCCGGGTGTGACCCAAAAAGCAAAAAAGAAAGAAACCTCAGTGGGAGGGGCAGGCAGGGATTCAGACAGTAGAGGGGTGAAGGGTGGGGGGAAGCTGCCCGCCCCCACTCTGAGAGGGCCCCAGAGTTTTCAGCCCATAAACTGGTGATGTACCCAGAGGTTTCCTAAAATCCTATTTTAATTTTGTTATGGTTAAGGAAGTTACAGTTGTGTTAAAATTTATAGTATTGAGATGCAGACTCACTACCCTCCCCACCCCCCATGGCCTCCACCACTGTCCTTACATCTCCTCTGGTCTGGGCTTCATGGTTCTGTGTTTCTGTATTCAGCCCTGGCTGGCGGGTCAGATAATCCTGCCTGTGCTGGTGACCTTGCAGGGAATCTCCAAGGCAGGGAGAAGCCAGTTTGGCACATCAGCTGCAGTGCCTCATCCCCCCACGTGAGGGCGCTCCTCTCTCTCTGAACCCCTTGAACGACAAGGAAACATTCAAGCTTTTCTTGAATGCCGAAAGTTCTTTTCCCCAATTGCAATAAGACTGTTTCTAGGCTCAATAGTTTTTTTGGGGTTTTTGTTTGTCTTTTTGTTTGTTTTTTGCTTTTTGGGTCACACCTGGCAATGCACAGGGGTCACTCCTGGCTCTGCACTCAGGAATTACCCCTGGCGGTGCTCAGGGGACCATATGGGATGCTGGGAATCGAACCCGGGTCGGCTGCGTGCAAGGCAAACGCCCTACCTGCTGTGCTATCGCTCCAGCCCCTTAGGGTCGATAGTTTAAAGGAAGAAACAGACAAACAAAAGTCACTGAAATTATACTTTTTTTTCCCCCTTTCAGGCCAAGCAAGCAATACTGGAGATGGATGCCATTCGTAAGTTTGTTTCCTTCACACAACTTGCAATGTTACTGTCTGCTGGTACCCAGCACTGTTCTCCCTCAACGCATAGCAGCAGCTTTCTGTGGATTGGTTTGTTCCCTTTTGCTTTTTCTCCTTAGTTTGGGGGCCAAACCCAGCAGTGCTCAGGGCGTCCGCTTGAGAGCAAACACCCCACCCCACCCTCTCTCCACCCCGCTACGAGCTTTTTTTTCTTTTAATCTCTGAAAAGAGCCTCCAGGCCCAGTGTCTCTTGCAACACAGGGCTCCTTGCTCGAGGCTCCTGGTCGTGGCTGGAGTCCCTGTCCCTGACTAGTGTCACACTGCGTTTCCCTCCTGCCCCTCCAAAAGGAAACTGCTGATTACCTGCGAGAAACCCTCTTTCTAGACAGCCAGTGCTTTTCCTGATGCCCGTCGTGCTCTGAGATCACAGTTTCCCACCATCTCACCTGTGCTCCTCCCTGGCTGGGAAGAGCACTGGACTGAGGCCATTTCCCTTGGTCCACGGCCTCTGCGGATAGACTTGAGGAGGAAATCTGGCTGGATCCCCTTTCTGGGGAAAGCGTCCGTCCTGGCCCCGGGGCTGGGGGCTGGGCTCCTGCGCCCCCAAGAGACCCCAGCAGCACGGTGGGGTTCTCCTGCAGACTTCCCTCCACAACCCCGACTCGGGGGCCTTGGAACAAGGAGTTTCCGGGTTGGTGGAAACTTCGGAACTCTGAGCCGCGCAGAGCTGCAGAGGAGACTCGGGGTGTCCGTGGGAAGCCACGGCGTGGCGTAGCTCTGTCAGGGGAGGGAAGCCCAGGCTTAGGTGAACATGGTCCCTCCAGACCCCGCCAGCAGCATCCTGGAGCACAGAGCCGGGAGGACTCCAAGCACCAGTGGGTGTGGCTCCCAAAACCCCAAAGAACGACGATTAAAAACAATTATTATTGAGGCTGGAGCGATAGCACAGCGGGGAGGGTGTTTTCCTTGCACGTGGCCGACCCGGGTTCAAATCCCAGCATCCCATATGATCCCCTGAGCACCGCCAGGAGTGATTCCTGAGTGCAGAGCCAGGAGTAACCCCTGAGCATCGCCGGGTGAGACCCAAAAAGCAAAAAAAAAAAATCATTATTAAGACCAGAGAGATAGTAGAGCAGCTTGCCCTGCACACAGTTGGCCTAGGTTTGATCCCTGACCCCCCCCACCACCACCGAGGGTCCTCTGAGCTCCTCCAGGGGTGAGCACAGAGCCAGGAGCAAGCCCTGAGCACTGCTGAGTATGGCCCCAAACACCAGGCACCCCTCAAAAAAAAAAAAAGGAGAATGATAAAGGAGCATCAAGACAGTGTGGACCTGTGTGCATACGTGCATGTTTGTTGGGGTGCACAAGGCTGTTGCTGTGTCTGCACATGCGTGCGTGTGCTGCTGTGTGTGTGTTGCTGTGTGCGTGTGTAGGAAGGCTCGGGCCTCTGGGGAGAAGTGAAGCCTCCCCCTTTCTGAAGGGGGCGACATTGTCTAACGAGCGAAGAGTGAATCTGGGGGTGAGCACCAGCCTCGGTCATGGTGGGGGCCGGGGACGCCGCCCGTAACCCTGGGCTTCCCTTCACAGACCACCCCGGCTTCTGCTACAGCCCTGAGGGAGAGACGAAAGCCTTCTGCGCTCCGAAAAACAGCTCCACCCCCTACCGCCTTCGGAGGAAGTCAGGTAACAGCAGAGAGGGGCGGGATTCCAAGTTTGGAAATGGGGTTCTCTTTTTGTTTTGGTTTGGTTTTTTTTGCTTTTTTCTGGAGGGATGGGGGCGGGGGGTCACAGCTGGCAATGGTCAGAGCTTACTCCTGGCTCTGCACTCAGGAATTACTCCTGGTGGTGCTCAGGGGACCATCTGGGATGCCAGGACCAAACCCGGGTCGGCCACATGCAAGGCAAACACCCTTCCCACTGTGCTGTCGCTCTGGCCCCGGACTCTGTCATTTGACTCCGAGTTGTGAAGCTCAGGGTTCCTGAATTTGATGAAGGCTAATGTTTCTCAAAGAAGGGTGGCTGATGGGGAAGACGGACAGGAAATTTCTAGAGCTCCATTTTTTCATAAATGCGTAGTTCAGTCATAAATTTAATAGAAACCTTGATTAGGTTTTACTAATGGTGCTGCGTTTATATTTCTTCTCACAGAACCTTCCTCGAGGACACATAAGGTTTTAAAGACCAGTGGTAAGTCTCTCGTTCATTCTTACTGCTCTTTAGTAAGGGGGTGGGGGTGTATGTGTGCAGATTGGACTAATTTCTGTAAGGATGGGCCAGAGGGAGAGAGAGCACAGGACCTGTGGCTACACATGGCTCTCCCGGCACTATGTAGTGTCCCCTGAGCACTGCTAGGTGTGCAAACACCCAAACAGCCAGCAAAACACTGTAAGACGCAGAGGGTCCCATTGTAAAACAAAAAGCTAGGGTTGGAGAGATGGTTCTTGGGATCTAGCATATGCTTAGCATGCGGGAGCCTCTGCTTCCTCATCACCCTACACCATGCACGCTGGCCTCTCTCTGAGATACTGTTTATTAAACTTTTAAAAATCATCATCATCATCATCATCATCATCTTTTCTTTTTCAGAAACGGTGCAGGACATCCAAAAGGTAAAGCCCGTTTGCATTTCTTCTTCCTCTTTTTTTTTTACGCTTTTTGAGTCACACCCGGCGATGCACAGGGGTTACTCCTGTCTCTGCACTCAGGAATTACTCCTGGCGGTGCTCGGGGGACCATATGGGATGTTGGGAATCGAACCCCAGGTGCAGCCACATGCAAGGCAAACACCCTACCCGCTGTGCTATTGCTCTGGTTCCCTGCAGGGTTGTTTTTTCTTTTTTTGGGGGGGGTTTTCTTATTTTCTCCTTTTGACCTTTTGGGTCACACCCAGCGATGCTCAGGGGTCACTCCAGGCTCTGCACTCAGGAATCACTCCTGGCGGTGCTGGGAGGACCATATGGGATGATGGATGCTGGGAATCGAACCCAGGGCCACCACGTGCAAGGCAAACGCCCTCCCCGCTGTGCTATCGCTCCAGCCGCCTGCATTTCTTTTGGTCCAAGGCTCCCGAGCCTGCTTAGCTGGACGCCCACGTTTGTCGGGCCCTGCCAGACAGTCCCACGTCGGGTGGGGGGAGTGCGGGGCTGCGTGTTGGGAGAGGGGCTCCCTGGCGCCGAGGTTCACCGATCCTGTCTCTGTCCTCCGCAGGCGGCGTCCAGAGAGGAGGGGTCCCCGCGGCTGCCTTGCGCGGGCCCCACCCCCGCGCAGAGAGGCGGCCAGCCTGGCGGCAGCGGCGCTGCCAGGGGCGAGGCCCTGGTGGGCACACGGAGCATCTGGACCGACCACCAGATCCGCCAGGCGCTGTTCCCCAGCCGCCGCTCCCCGGAGGACGACGACGACGACGACTACCAGATGTTCCTGCCGTGCGAGGACAGCGCAGCCAGCCGCCCCTGCAGCTGGCACCTGGGGCAGATGGAGGCCTCGGGCAGCCCCGGCCCCGGCCACCGCGTGGTCCGGCGGGCCAGCAGTGCGGGCGAGAGCAACACGTGCCCGGCGGCCGAAGGCAGGACCCGGGACAGTGGCAGCGCCCGGGCCAGCACGGTCAGGGGGCTGCAGGACGGGGCCCCCGCGGGTGCGCAGGAGGACGCCACCACGCCCTTCGGGTCGTCTCTGGAGCTGACCGCGGACCCCCTGGACCACGTGTATGACAACATCAGCTACGAGGACTTAAAGCTCCTGGTGGCGCGGAGAGAGGCCTTGGAAACCTCGACCCCCAAGCCCCCCACCCGGGGCTCCGTTCGCCCCAAGAGCACCCCGGAACTGGCCTTCTCCAAAAGGCTGGCGGGCCACGAGCAGGGCGCTCTGCGTCCCGCCGGAGAGGGACCCCTGCCCGGCCAGGCCGCGGCCACCCCCGGCGCGCGGGAGCTGGAGGAAGAGGAGGAGGAGGAGGAGAACATCTACGACACCATCGGGCTGCCCGAGCCGCCGCCGCCCGGCGACTTCAGGGCCGGCAGCCTCAAGCCGCCCAAGAGGACCAGCTTCCTGGGCCTGGACGCGGACTTCGCCTGCTGTGACAGCCTGCGGCCCTTCGTGTCCCAGGACAGCCTGCAGCTGAGCGAGGACGAGGCCCCGCCTGCCCACAGGGACGCCGAGTACCTGAGCGCCCTGTACGGCGCCTCCCCCCGCGCCAAGTCCCTGTCGGACAAGCTGTCGGAGGAGGTGGACGAGATCTGGAACGACCTGGAGAATTACATCAAGAAGAACGAGGACAAGGCTCGGGAGCGGCTGCTGGCCGCCTTCCCGGTCAGCCAGGACGACGTGCCCGACGGGCCCCGCGCCCAGGGCCGCCCCGCGCCGGCCAGCCCGGAGGCAGCCCGCGCCCCGTCCACCCTCTCACTGCTGCCCGGGAGTCACCCCCTGGGCTCCCCGCTGAAAGGCAGGCCGGGCCGGGCCGGCCGCGCCCACTGGCCTCAGGAAGGTGACCGCGGGGCCCAGGAAGACTCGAGGGTCACCCTGAGCCAGCTCTCGCTGGCCAGCGAGATGTCTCCGCTGGGAAATCCCTACGAGCTGGTCAACAGCCATCTGCCCCTGGCGGACCCAGAAGCAGCAGAGCTGGAGCTGGACCCCACGGATAAGACCAGGAGCCGAGTGTTCATGATGGCCCGGCAGTACAGCCAGAAGATCAAGAAGGCCAACCACCTGCTGAAGGCCAAGGGCCCCGAGCCCCAGCAGCCCCCGGCTGGCCAGGCACACACAGCCGCGCCCCGGGACCTGGCCGCCATCCTGGAGGACAAGAAGCAAGGAGGGCCCGCCATCGGTAAGCCCCTGGCGAGTCCCCCCCCAGGCCTCGCTGGACGCTCTCACCTGGCCTCCTCTCTAAGGACACACTTGGTCTCACGCGAGTGTACACACATGCCCAGTCGCCCGTACACGGGCACACACGCTCCCCACAAATGCACAAGCACGTGTAAGTAAGACACAGAGACACGTGCTTCTTCCCACACACGCGCACAAATAAAAACATTCATGCAAACACAGGGGCACACATGCTCACACAAACACGCCCTTTCATACTCTCACACACATACACACGCGTGCTTTCAGTAACACATTACAGAAACACACATACACTGCAAACATGCTCTCTCACACATTGTCACAAATAACATTTATTTATTTATTTTTGCTTTTTGGGTCATACCTGGAGATGCACAGGGGTTACTCCTGGCTCTGCACTCAGGAATTACTCCTGGCGGTGCTCAGGGAACCCTATGGGATGCTGGGAATCGAATCCGGGTCAGCCGCGTGCAAGGCAAATGCCCTACCCGCCGTGCTATCGCTCCAGCCCCACAGATAACACTCATAAAACATATACACATATTCTTGCACAAACGTGCTTTCACACACACACATATGCTTTCACTAACACACGCAAAAGCATATATACTGCAAACAATCATACATGAACATGCTCTTTTTTTTTTTTTTTGCTTTTTTTTGGGTCACTTCTGGTGATGCACAGGGGTTGCTCCTGGCTCTGCACTCAGGAATCACCCCTGGCGGTGCTCAGGGGACCATATGGGATGCTGGGAATTGAACCCGAGTAGGCCGAGTGCAAGGCAAATGCCCTACCTGCTGTGCTATTGCTCCAGCCCCCCAAACATGCTCTTCCACACGTACTTTCTCACAAACGTGCTGTCACACACACACAGCCTCTCACACATTCCAAAACACTCATATTCTACACACACACACACACACACACACACATTCTCTCACACACACTCTCACACATACTCTCATACACATAGACATGCTCTTACACACAAATACACTCGTCCCACGCAGACACACATAAACACACTCTCACACACAGAGACACAGGCGCACGCCAGGCCGTTGGTAAGTCCTCTCACGCGGCCTCCACCCTCTGCGCGCGTGGCACCTGGTTTGGTCTCCAGGGCTGTGTTGGGGGAGAACCTGGCCATTTTGCGACACTCGACTCTAAGCTGACTGGAAAGCAGCTGTGGGGGTCTCCCTCGCAGCAGCTGGTCTCCCCCGGCGCATAAGCAATGCTCTGAGGGGTGAGGGGCTGCGTTGAGGGTCGAGCAGAGGCCCGAGCTGGCTTTCCTTCCTGGAATCCCCTGCGCCTCCCTGGGGGTGAAACTGAGGCCTGTCGGCGGTGTCCTCCGAGGCTCAGCTGGACACGGTGTCTCCTCACCTCTTTCCATCTTCTGTCACTGTCACTGTCGTCCCATTGCTCATCGATTTGCTCGAGCGGGCACCAGTAACGTCTCTCATTGTGAGACAGGTAGCTTGCCAGACTCTGCCGTGCGGGCGAGATACTCTCGGTAGCTTACCGGGCTCTCCGAGAGGGACGGAGGAATCAAACCCGGGTCGGCCACGTGTAAGGCGAATGCCCTACCACTGTGCTATCACTCCAGCCCTCAGACTTTCCATCTTCACAGACTTTTTATCCCTGAGGCAACAGTTCACCAAAGCCCTCTCTTGGGTCTCCTCATTCTGGTCCTCCTTTCAGTTGAGGGCCCCAGGGGTGCTGTTGGCACCTTTGGGGCCAGAGAACGAGATGGTCACGGTTTGGTATTGTCTCTGTGTGATGAGGTACATGTCACGCGGCCAGACCGGGGGAGGGGTCCCGCGTCCCGCTGCACCCCAAGCTCAGTGAAAAACAGGGTCGGCCCCCAGACCTTGTTGCCGTAGAAAGACAGGTCCCCCGGGATGTGACCCCTCCTGAGTTCTGCATCCCCGGCCAGTTCTGCATCCTGGGATCAGGCCCAGGAATCTGTATTTGTCAGACAAACAGAACCCACCACCTTTATTGTATTTATTTATTTGTTTATTTATTTATTTATTTATTTGGCTTTTGAGCCACACCAGACGCTGCTCAGGGCATCCTCCTGCCTCATGCTCAGGGCTCACTCCTGCCGGACTCGGAGGACCCTACGGGGTACCAGGGATCAAGCCCAGGTCAGCTGCATGCGAGCAAGAGCCCTGCCGCTCTACTGCTGCTCTGGCCCGTGCACCCACTTCCTTTCCCCACTCTTTTAGCCTGGTGGAGGGGACACCCTTGTTTGCAGTGCTCAGGGCCTGGAGACCACGCCCCGAGCTACCAGGCCAGCAGCTGGACCAGTCAAAGCCGGGGCCTGCGGGTACGGGGCTGCCAGGAGCTGCCAGGTAACCTGGCAGTGCTGGGGAGTGGGGGCCACACTGGGTGCTGTCTCTGAGACCCCAGCACAGCCGCCGTCTCGAGTCCTTCGCTGCGTGGTTGGGTTTGCTCACCCGTTTTCTGTCCTGACCCACTGGCAGGTGAGGCTGCCCTGTCCGTCTCTCGGTTTCACCTCGTGACTCACTTCACTGGGCTAGGAATCCGTGCTAAGGCCACTGTGTTCTAACCCTGTCGGGCCTGGCCTGACACAGGCCCACCTAAGAATCAGGTGGGGGAAGCAGTTTGCCAGCTGAAAGGAAAACCCAGGGCCTGGAGCGATAGCACCGTGGGGAGGGCAGTCGCCTTGCCCACAGCCGACTCGAGTTCAATCCCCGGCCTCCCGTATGGTCCCCCGAGCACTGCCAGGCGTGATTTATGAGTGCAGAGCCAGGAGTAACCCCTGAGCACTGCTGAGTCTGGCCCCAAACCCAGTAAATAAATAGATAATTGGAAAGTGTGGGGCCTTTGAGTGGGCTCTACGGGCTGAGCGCTTGCTTTGCCCGGGGGTCCCCGGCTCAACCCCTCAATCCCACATGGTCCTGCTGAACACTTCACGTATAGTCCAAAAACTAATAAAAAAGACGAAGAAGAACTGGCTAAACCTAAACTTCCTTTCCTTTCAACAGGTCCTCTGTGTCTTATGTATAGTATCAAAAATACCCAATAGTACAATTTCTTTTCCTGGCCCTGGTTCAGAGTGACCGGTCCAGTAGCCACTGGGGAGATAGTACAGCGGGTCAGGCACTTGTTCCACCCAGGGGTGACCCCTGAGCACAGAGTCAGGAGTAAGCCCTGAGCACCACCAGCTGTGCCCCCACCCCGGCCAGAACAGTGAGCCCTGGGAGTGCTAGCGAGGAACGTATGAGGGTACTGAGGAGGGCAACCGGGTCAGCCGCATGTGGGGCCAGCGCCTCTGCTCCTATACTCTCTCTGGTCCCAGGATCACTCTCACTGTCATCCCGTTGCTCATCGATTTGCTCGAGCGGGCACCAGTAACGTCTCCATTGTGAGACTTGTGGTTACTGTTTTTGGCATATCGGATACACCACGGGTAGCTTGCCAGGCTCTGCCGTGTGGGCGAGATAACTCTCGGTAGCTTGCCAGGCTCTCCGAGGGGAGCAGAGGAATTGAACACGGGTCGGCTGCATGCAAGGCAAACGCCCTACTGCTGAGCTATCGCTCCAGCCCAGGTCCATCCTGGTCCCAGGATAATTTCTGTATTTCATGACCAACCAATTAAGTGAAGCCTGGGGAGCAACATCCGATTTTGCTGATTCTCTTTGAGTTGTTCTTCTCTTTAGAGCAAATAAAAGCTTAGAGGTTTAGTTGGGGGGCTGGAGCGATAGCACAGCGTGTAGGGCGTTTGTCTTGCACACAACCGACCTGGGTTCAATACCCAGCATCCCATAGGGCCCCCCAAGCACTGCTAGGAGTAATTCCTGAGTGCATGAGCCAGGAGTAACCCCTGTGCATCACCGGGTGTGACCCCAAAAAGAAAAAAAGTTTATTTGGGGGGCTAGAGTGATAGCACAGTGGGTAGGGCATTTGCCTTGCACTCGGCCAACCCGGGTCCAATTCCCAGCATCCCATATGGTCGGTCCCCTGAGCACCGCCAGGAGTAATTCCTGAGTGCAGATCCAGGAGTAACCCCTGAGCATCGCCGGGTGTGACCCAAAAAGAAAAAAAATTTTTTTTTTTTTTATTTGTGAGTGGAGGTGGGGGCATGGCTGTGCGCGACTTTCTGGCATGTGTTTTCTCCTGGTAAGAGTGCGCTTGGAATAATTCATGCTCCTGCACGCGTGTGGCTGAGCCGCCTTGCGGCTCTGGGAGGGAAGAGTGTGACTGCGTCTCAGCTGCATGTTCCTTGGCCGTGGCGGGGGACAGAGAAGGTCAGGAACCGGTAACGAATGGGGAGAGTTGTTCCCCCGCTGAATCGGAGGAAGCACTCCGCAGGAGGAAAGGCACTGCATTCCCGAATTTCTGGCGATGATGGATGACACCAGCAGACCACCATTTTAAAACGTGATGGGGGGCTGGAACAATAGCACAGTGGGTAGGGCATTTGCCTTGCACGCGCCCGACCAGGGCTCGAATCCCAGCATCCCATATGGTCTCCCGAGCACCGCCAAGAGTAATTCCTGAGTGCAGAGCCAGGAGTGACCCCTGTGCATCATTGGGTGTGATGCAAAAAGCAAAAAAATAATAATAATAAATTAAAACGTGATGATTCTTGCAGGGCTGGAGAGACGGGACAATGGATAAGGCTCGTACCTTGCATGTATTCTACCCAGGTTTGATTCCTGTCCCCACATTGGATCCCTACACCCAAGAGTGATCCCTGAGCACAGAGCCAAGAGTAATCCCTGGGAAAAGCCAGGTGTGGTCCCCCTCAAACAAAACAATAATGAAGACGAGATAAGATGACCAGGCCAGGAAGGGAGTAAGGGAACAGGCATTTGCCTGGCATGTGGTTACCCCAGAGTCAATCCCTGATATTCCAAATAGTTCCCCTCAACCCCGCCATGAGTGAGCCCTGAGCACATAGCCTGGAGTAAGCCCTGAGCACCACTGAGTGTGGCCCAAACTCCCCCAATAAATAAATCAATGAATATGCAAATAAACCTGCATGGCTGGGTAGTTTTGTTTTGTTTTATTTTGTTTTTGTTTTTTCGGTCACACCCAGCGATGCACAGGGGTTACTCCTGGCTCATGCACTCAGGAATTACTCCTGGCGGTGCTGGGGGGACCATATGGGATGCCGGGGACCGAACCCAGGTTGGCCACATGCAAAGCAAATGCCCTACCTGCTGTGCTATCGCTCCGGCTCCTTGGCTGGGTAGTTTTTTTGTTTTGTTTTATTTGCAATGCTCAGGACTTACTCCTGGTAGTGCTCATGGGACCTTATGGGATGTTGAGGATCGAACCTGGCTTGGTCACATGCAAGGCAAATGCCCTAACCGCTGTACTATTGTTCCAGCCCCCTGGCCAAGCAGTTTTGAATATGGACTGTGTCCATGACAACGTGAAACTCTTTTTTTTTTTTTTAATTTTATCGAATCACCGTGAGATAGTTACAAGCTTTCATGTTTGGGTTACAATCTCACAATGATCAAACACCCATCCCTCCACCAGTGCACATCCCCACCACCAATATCCCGGGTATACCCCCCACCCTTTCCCCTTCTCCCCCTGCCTCCATGGCAGACAATATTCCCCATACTCTCTCTCTACTTTGGGGCAGTACGGCTTGCAACACAGACACGTGAACCTCTTAAAAGCGATGGAGCACATCGGGGTAACGGAGCCATGGGGTGCCCAGCAGCTGGAAGAGCCATCCCTCTCTCCTTTCTTCTCCGTCTGCCTCTCTTGTTTCCGACGGGGTGACGGATCCTCGGCCGCTCTGGCTGTGTGCTTGTTCCATTTGATCCTGCCTCCTTAGTGATGCTCTCTGGAGGTCACACAGGTCCTTCGTGGACGTGGTATGCCAGCACCAGCATCCCCTCAGACCCCCAACATCGAGGATCAGGCATCTCCCAAGGCATCTCAGAGAGTGGGGGCCACCCCGTCCCCCACACCCCATGCAGTAGGGTAAGAGAATATCCCAAGGGCCTGGGACAGTGTCCCTGCAGCAAGCTCAGACCCCCCCCCTCCACCGCCTCCGTCTGGGCTTGTCCCGACACTTCCTGTGCCCAGCTGGCTGTCCAGCGGTTGACGTGACCACCCCTCTTCTCTCTCTCCTTTATCTGGGCACAGGACGGCGTAGTCGCACGGACCGATTCTCCAGACTGCTTCGCGTGGGCCTGGCCACCCTGCCCGGAGCTTGCTCTCGGTGCTGTCCAGAAGGAGGCGCGCGCTACACACCCGCGGAAACTCTCGAGCACCTTTAGTGGACTCGCGGGCCGGGGTCTACAGGCCCTGGGTCAGATTTCCGCCTAGAAATCACCAACCAGGTGCAGCCCCTGGTAGCATGCTGGCCGTCCGCCGCGGCCCGTTCTCCCTCCTCACGGTCCCTGCCTCCGAGGAGACCTCTGGGTTCACGTTCTCCTTTCACGCGGGAGAAAAGCTTCACACGGGCCTGAGGAAGTTTCATGTTGAACCCCAGGGAAGCCAGACAGCACTGCGTTAGGGCCTGTGACCCAGACGCCGTCAGAAACGTTCATTTCATTTGGTGGGTTTTTCCTTTGTTTGGTAGCTTGGTTGGTTTTGGTCCACACCCGCAGTGCTCAGGGCTCACTTCTGACTCTGTGCTCAGGGGTCACTCCGGGAGGGTTCAGGGGACCTTGTAGGGGTGCCGGGGATTGAACCTGGGTAGGCTGCGTGCAAGGCAAGCGCCCTCCCTACTGTATTACTGCTCCAGCCCTGAAACGTTGATTTACATCCTTTGTCATTTTTGTTGTTGTTGGTTTGCCCTTCTTTTATGTTTTTTATTTTATAAAGTAGTTCACAATATTTGATTCCCATTTAATATTCAAACACCGATCCCACCACCATGACACCTTCCCACCACCATATTTCAGGTGTTTCCATCCCGAACCCCAGTCCCTGCCCTAAAGCAGAACCGAAATAATATATTTTCCCTCTAAGGGTGGTTGCCTCCTACTTGGGATCCCATCAAATGTGGTGCTTTGATGGAATCCTTTGACATCCTTTGTCTTGAAAACAGTTTTCTTGTTTGTCTCAGCAAAGACTATTCCGGATAAACATAAGAACCCTCCTTATAAACCTGCAAAATAAGAATTAGACCTAAGGTCTCTGTAGACCCTGGGGCCAGTCACCTAATGGTCATGATGTACACGTTTCTATAAAGACCATTAGGGGCCAGACAGATGGTAGACCAGACAGGGTACTTGCTTGTAAGTTCAATTTCTGGCAATGCATGTGGCCAACCTTGATTCAATTTCTGGCAATGCATGTGGTCCCCTGAACACTGCCAGGAGTGACCCCTAAGTACAGAGCCAAGAGTTATCCCTTAGTGGTCTGAAGCACCACTAGGTGTGACCCATGCCATCTCTGTTCCCCCCCAGCCCCCCCCACCGCCATCTCCCTCAAACAAAAAGACTGTCAGGGGCTGAAGAGATGGCTCAAGGCTGGGCACATGCTATGCATACATGACACCCATGAGAAAGAGAAAAAGATCGTACCACAACTAAGGATCAAGAACCTGGATTCAGCTGGCTGGCACTAAGCTGTCTGAAGTCTAGAGATGTTCGCTGTGCTCTTGGCTCAGGGTTCAACCTGATGCCAGTCAGTGCTTGGGAAACTCGCTTTGCTCACATCAGCTGATGTCGGCTTAAAGAGTCTTAGAAGGCGATGCTGAAAAGCAAAGCGGGGGCCGGGGGGGAAAAGACACAGTGTCGTGTCAGCTGGTGAGAGGCTTTCTGTTCAGACCATAGAACTGGTGGGTTTAGCATCTGAAGAGAGACGGGGTTCATTCTGCATGAATCTGGGGAGCATTGCAGTCCAGGTCATCTTCCTTCTGACCGCTGGTCTGTTCGCCCTCTGACTTCCGGGCTGCCTCTCTGCTCAGCCTTAGAGAAACACTTCTTGCGTTAACTTTGTGCTTCCACATTTGACATTACGTTTTAAAAACAGTCTAGAGGGGCCGGAGTGATAGCACAGCGGGTAGGGCGTTTGCCTTGCACGAGGCCGACCCGGGTTCGATCCCCGGCATCCCATATGGTCCCCCAAGCACCGCCAGGAGTAATTCCTGAGTGCAGAACCAGGAATAACCCCTGAGCATCACTGGGTGTGACCCAAAAAGCAAAAAAAAAAAAAAAACAGTCTAGAGTTTGGGAGGTAGACCTGAGGACTGCAATACATGTTTTACATGCCGGACACCATGTCCAAGTCCTAGCCCTGCAGAGTCCCCAGAGCACTGCGCCAAGAGTAGCTCCTAAGCACCTCGGGGCATGTCCCTCCCCCAAACAAAATTAAAAGGAGGGAGGGCCCCACTTTTCTAAGTAGCAGTTCTTCCAGTCAGTTTCTATCTAGACCCAAGCTTGGCATTCTGCAGTATTTGTTCTCTCTAAGAGTAAAAACTTGATGAATTGGCTATAACACAACACAGAGACATAGAAAACAAGTAGCGGGGGCTGGAGCAATAGCACAGTGGGTAGGGCATTTGCCTTGCACTTGCCCGACCGGGTTCGATTCCCAGCATCCCATATGGTCCCCTGAGCACCGCCAGGGGTAATTCCTGAGTGCATCGCCAGAAAAGCAAAAAAAAAAAAAAAAAAAAAAAAAACAAGTAGCAAGACTGTGTCTTTTGTGTCTTGCCACAGGTGTAAACAATAGCTATTAGCATACACATTATGCAGAGCAATCAGAAAAGAATGTTGAAAATGTATGAAACTTTTATAAAGGAGGGCCAGAGAGATAATACAGCAGGTAGGGTGCTTGCCTTGCATATGACCAACCTGGGTTCTAGCCCTGGGTTCAGGCCCCCCATATGGTCCCTTCGAGCCCCACCAGGAGTGATCTCTGAGCCCAGAGTGCAGAGTAAGCCCTGAGCACATCCGGATCAGATGTGACCCCCCCAAAAATGTAGAGAACTTCATCAAGGAATAAGGACTCCGGAGGGCTTTGCAAGATATATCGGTAGATTTTGATTCAACAAAGGAAGAAAAGGACATGCAAATTATTTTTTTGCATGTTTGTTTTAGGGTCACAGTCAACAGTGCTCGGGGGGCTAGCTCTGGCTCTGTGCTCAGGTTGGACTCCTAGCAGTGCTCAGGGGACCATTTGTGATGCCGAGGATTTGAACCAGGGTCAGCCACATGCAAGGCAAACTCCTTACCCCCTACATTATCTCTCCGGCCCCAAGAAATACTATTTTGGACAGACCTACATGGTTTATAAAAGAATTTTATAAAATGAATCAAGAATTCATTGTTCTCACGAGATTCCATGATTACATTTTGGGGATAGGAATCATCCCATTTCCCCTAGGTTTGTGCTCCTTTTTTTTTTAAGAGACATTATTAAAAATAATAATAATTTATTATTTTTGGTTATGGGGCTACATTAGGTGATACTCAGGGCTTACTGCTGGCTCTGAACTCAGGAATTACTCCTGGCAGTGCTCAGGGAACCATATGGAATGCCGGGGATCGAACCTGGGTCAGCCACGTGCAAGGCAAATGCCCTACCCACTATACTATCTCTCCAGCCCCTGAGTTTGTGCTCTTCTTAGAACATTGGGTTCCTGCACAGTCTCCCCACCTTCAGCTGCAGGGTCGGGCTCTGGAGTGGAATGTGGGTGAGAACTGGCTACCTCTTGGGTGGGACTGCTGGCCAGTGGCTCAGTCTGAAGTCCAGCTGCCTTGAGTTGTGTTTCATCGTGGATGCATGTCTGCCGTCTCAGGATGGCTGACAAAGATTCCTCGGTGTGGTATATACATCACTCTCCTACACGGTTAGTTTAATCCTGATTGGGACCGGCTGTACCAGCTCAAGTCTGTGTTACTGAATCATCTCTGTCTTTCCAAGAAATTTTGATAGGAAAACCCCAAAGGACTTGAAGAGAGGGTCTAGACTAACTGATCAAGTCAGGATGTTCAGCCTTGTCACTGGGAAGCAGGCAGCAAGCCATTTATGGTCATGGAAGGACCTATGGAATTATGAGCAGAAATCTTTTTTCTGGCTCCAAAGACTCAGGGCTGGAGCAATAGTACAGCAGGTAGGGCATTTGCCTTGCATGTGACTGACCCAGGTTCAATCCCCATGTGGTCCCCAGAGCACCGTCAGGATTAATTCTTGAGGACAGAGCCAGGAATAACCCCTGAGTATTGTCACTACTTGTAACCCATTTTAGCACTGTTGTCCCATTGTTCATCGATTTGCTCAAGTGAGCACCAGTAATGTCTCCATTGTGAGACTTGTTACTGTTTTTGGCATATCGAATACACCATGGGCAGCTTGCAAGGCTCTGCTGTGGGAGCGGGATACTCTCAGTAGCTTGCCAGGCTCTCCAAGAGGGATGGAGGAATCGAACCCGGGTTGGCTGCGTGCAAGGCAAACTCCCTACCTGCTGTGCTATCGCTCCAGCCCCAAGGAAAAAAAAAAAGAAGAAGAAGGTAGACTCAAAAGAAACAACTGAACTAGATAGTTTAAACTCAATGAGTTAAATTGCTAAGAACAGGATTATGGAAGAAAACTATAATGTCTCTTGCCGGCCACCATCTCCGGGGTAGAAAAACCCATCCTAGAAATTGTGGAGCTGTGGTCTGAGCCATGCATAAGTCTCCTGAGAGAAACCTTTTGATGCATAGTAGTCATGCGACTACCTGCACTAGGGTGGAGAGGGTTTTGGGCCCCCTCTCTGACATCATGGCTGGCCCAGGAGAACGCTCCTCTGGATCACAGCTCTGGTCATGTCTTTAGAAATGTCCACATTCAGAAATAGAGCGGAGAAGGGAGCAACCTCGGCGCCAAGAGCACTCCTGTAAGGCGCTGTCAAACCCTGCTCTGGAACTCTCCCCACACAGCCCTGGAGGGGCAAATACCAGCACAGCCTGTTCCTTTCCCGTGTCCTGCAGGCGCAGGCTTCAGTGGCTTGGCTCACTGGGGTGAGGGGGGGGGTGAGGAAGCATGGTGTAGAAGTACCGGAAGGGACACCCTCTCAGGGGGGAGGGGCATGCCAGGAAACAGGAGGTGCCCGAGTGCTGGCCGACTCTTCTGCAGTAACTGTCCGAGGACAGTGAGAACCACTGCCTGGGGGACTCTGATCCTGCAGCTGCTGTGGACACTTCTTCACTGACCGGCTTGCACTCACTTCGTTTTCACCTGTCTTTTTTGTTTGTTTTGTTTTGGGGGTCACACCCGGCGATGCACAGGGGTTACTTCTGGCTTTGCACTCAGGAATTACTCCTGGCGGAGCTCAAGGGACCATATGGGGTGCTGGGAATCGAACCTGGGTCAGCCGCGTGCAAGGCAAACCCCCTACCTGCTGTGCTATTGCTCCAGCCCCTCACCTGTCTATTTAGCGGGGATGCCTTTCCATGCTTTACAAAACAGCTCTAGGGGGTTTCTTTGGAAATGACAGACACATGCAATCCTTGCTGAAATAATCCGGGACTAGATTAAATTGAGTGAACATTTCGGTGGCATTCTTATTTGTCTTTAACTTTTGCTTCTTCCATTGGTTTGTGTGACTTCATATCCAGTGACTTCTGGTCCTCAAATTTGATCTCAAAGTCCTATGTATCTAAATCTTTTCAAAATCTGTTGATTGGAATATTATATACTTTTGGAGGTCGAGACTGGGGCGCACTCGGCTGTGCTGAGGGCTTACTCCTGGCTCTGGACTCAGGGATCACTCCTGGTGGGGCTTGGTGACCATCTGGGGTGTCAGGGAGGAAACTGAGGCCAGCCTTGAACAGGGCAAGTGCCCTACCTGCTGAACTATCTCTCCAGCCCTTGAATGGCATTCTTTTTTTTTTTTATCATTATTTGCTTTTTGGGTCACAGCCAGTGATGCTCAGGGGTAGTTACTCCTGGGTCTGCACTCAGGAATTACTCCTGGTGGTGCTTGGGGGACCCTATGGGATGCCGGGGATTGAACCCAGGTCAGCCGTGTGCAAGGCAGACACCCTCCCCGCTGTACTATCACTCCATCTCCGAATGGTACATTCTTCTTTTTTTTTTTTTTTTGGTTTTTGGGTCACACCCAGCGATGCACAGGGGTTACTCCTGGCTCATGCACTCAGGAATTACTCCTGACGGGGCTCGGGGGACCATATAGGATGCTGGGAATTGAACCCAGGTCGGCCACGTGCAAGGCAAACGCCCTACCCACTGTACTATCGCTCCATCCCCGAATGGTACGTTCCTAAATTTAACCTTCCCCTGGCTAAGCGAGCCCTGTGTACATACTGAGCATTTCTCCTTGTGTCTCACAGGTGCCAGGATCGCCGAATATTCCCAACTGTATGACCAGATCGTCTTCCGAGAGACCCCAGTGAAACTGCAGAAGGATGGCTGGGCCTCCCCCCAACCACCGTCGGGCCCAGCGGCCTCTGCCTCGGCATCCCCCGCCCAGCTCGTCAGCGAGGACTGGCTTTTGAATTCGACCTACAGTAACGGGGAGTTGGCAGATTTCTGCCCGCAGTCCGAGCTAGACCTGAGGTCCAAGTACCCCACGTTAGAGCCCGGCAGGAGGACCATGCCTCGGAAGCTGTCCACAGCCTTCTCCGTGCCTTCGCTCCAGACGGCCGACCCTCTGCTGGGCTCCGTGCAGAGACGCAGTGTGATCGTGAATCAGCCCAACAAAGACCCCTCGGGTCAGGGGCCCCTCTACAACTCCCTGGGGCGGAAGGGGCCGGGGGTGCCCCCGCAGCCCTACAGCCGGTCCCAGTCATCATCTTCCATCCTGATCAACAAGTCCCTGGACTCCATCAGCTACCCCGGGGAGCTGGGGCAGCCCCAGCCGCTGACCCCGCACACAGGCACCCGTGGGGACAGCCTCCAGGATCTGCTGCCCAGGATGGCTGAGTCTAGTCCGCAGGGCGGGGACAGACACTCCGACCTCACCCTCCAGGATGCGCAGAAGGTCCTGGTCGTGAACAGAAACGTGCCCTTAAAAGCCCAGATCGCCACCCAGAACTATTTCTCCAATTTCAAAGAGACTGACGCGGAGGAAGATGACTATGTGGAGATCAAGTCAGAGGAGGACGAGGCCGAGTTCGAGCTGACTCACCATCGTCGGGCGAAATCGGACCCCAAGCTCGTGGACAGTTACTTCCCCCATAGCCTCGGCAGCAAGGACCCCGCATATGCCTTGGGTAGCCCTTGCACTCCCAAAAAGCCAATGGGTGGCAGCCTGGGCCTTGCGCCTTATCTGACCCCGTACAACGAGGCCGACAGGCTGAACGACTATCTCTGGCGGGGCCCGTCTCCCACTCAGCAGAACATTGTCCAGTCGCTAAGGGAGAAATTTCAGTGTCTCAGTTCTAGCAGCTTCGCCTAAGGTTTTTCTCCAAGGTTGCCGGGGGAAATCGTGCACCGGAGGCGGTGTTTTGTTTGTACCCAGTTGAAACCGTTTTGTAATAGCCAGAGGTGTAAAATATACTTTTCTTTTATGGCACAAGTGTTTTGAGACTGCTGAGGGGGCAGCCCGCAGTGGTCCGTCCCCAAAGCCTGCCTCTGAACAGGGCGTCCAGGGCTGTTGGTTTCTCCACGTTGCATGGAAGTCAAATCTGACTTGGCATTTTTTTTTTTTTGTTTTTAGGCTTGGTTAGTTCCCCCCCCCACGCCGCCCAGTCAAGCACGATGACCATGACATTTTGTTTTGTTTCCTTGACAAGAGTGCTGAGATTTTAAGAAATGCCACATCATCCTTTCTAGAGCCACACGGAAGTTTGAGTCCCACGTGACAAGAAGGCCGTTTCCCCTGGTTAGGAAGGAAAAAAAAAAAAACAAAGTCGATTGCTGAGCTGTACTAGCATGTTAAGTTTGGCAGCAAGATCAGAGTATCAAACTCTCTAACTCTGTCTGCAGCGGCCGAGTTAGGGATTCTAACCCGGGGGTTTCGCCACAAAGCAAAAATTGGGTGGGAAATGAGAAAGGAGAATGTGGCGAGCCAGCTCTCGCCCCTGGACCCCGTATTCCTGGACAAGGCCGCAAGCCTGTGCCGCTCCCTACCCCCATGTTCACGATGACTCCTGGGGACAAAGAAATGAGTCCCCAGAATGTAAAAGACAAAAGCGTCCCAGGGCATCCACAAAACCCAGAGCAAGAAAATGCAAATTGACTTAACTCTTAGATGGGTGAATGAAGGGATTCCCTTGCCCGACCTCCTGCCCGCCCACCCCCCACCCCCCAGCACCTTGACATCCTCACTGGGTGGGAAGGAGAGGGTCGCAGGATTTTTTGTGTGTCTCTGATGAGCATGAAGGAAACCATAAGTTAAAGGAAAACAAGCACTTTACAGGCTCCCTTTTCGGTAGGACGCCCCTCCCCCCCGCTCCCTCCCCCCCCCCCCCCCACTTCTGGGCTCGGCCTGGTGACTTCACCCTGTGTTCATTCCCAAGACACGGAGTTTCACACAGTATTTTTTCCATCCCTGGGAGGCCCACAGAGGAACAGACCCGAGGGTTGCTCAACCTTGACCCAGAACATCTGACTCTTGGTTCTCATTATGATCTCATTATAATAGCAGTTCTCTGTGATTTTATGCCCTGCTAGAGCTCATCAAAGGGGCACAGTGAACAGAAATACACACACACACACACACACACACACACACACATATACACACCCCAAAAAAACGAGAGCAAGACCGGGAGTCAAAAGAACCCAATCAAAGAAACTTAGGGCAGAGTGACTGGACTCCTGCTATGTTATAAAGGCTTCTGCCCCATGGAAGGCGCCAGCTAAAACATTTTCTCTGGGACCCGGAGCCATTGTATAGTGGGCAGGGTGTTTGCCTTGCCCTCGGCCGACCCTCATTTGTTTCCTAGTCTCCCGTATTGCTCCCCTGAGCACTGCCAGGAGTAACTCCTGAATGCAGGGCCAGGGATAACCCCTGAGCACCACCGGCTGTGACTCAGTGGCCTTTATCTTTTCAGGACAAGCAGTTTTTCCCTTCTGTGGTCCCTGCTCTACCCGCTATTTTCATTTTATTTCATTTTGTTTGCATTTTAAAAGCCATGCTAAATAAATCTTGTGGCATAGCAGGGAGATAAGTCAAGGGCAGAAGCCTATGCTTTGCATGCAGGAGTCCCGGCTTCTGTCACCACGCTGAGAGTGGCCCCAAAACCAGAAAGAGGAAAAAGAGAGTCTGGGACCTGGGGAGCTCAGAGGGTGAGTGTGACCTAAGCGCCCAGGTTTGATCCCAACTCATCAGTGGCGGCTGATGCTCGCAGACGTGCTCCCCACCTTCCTCCCCCAAAAGAGTTTATGGAAAGGGATCCTGAGCTTTTTCTGACCCATACTTCTTTTCTTCTTTGGAAGCTCTGTGATTTTTTAAAATATTTTGGTTTTGTTTTTGGTGGTCGTGGTGTTGGGAATCAACCCCGGGCTTCCCATATGCAAGTGCTCTGCCACCGAACCTCATCCCAAGTTAGTGCTCTCTTAACTGTAAAATAGAAAATGTGACCACCCTTCTTTCCAGACAGGTACTGAGCATTTTTTTCTTTTTCTTGTTTTTTTTTTTAATTAAAAAAATTTTTTTTTGGTTTGGGGGCCATACCCAGCGATGCTCAGAGGTTACTCCTGGCCCTGCACTCAGGAATTATTCAGTGCACAAGGGACCCTCTGGGGTGCCGAGCATTGAACCTGGGTTGGCCGCGTGCAAGGCAAGCACCCTCCTCCCCTCTGTATTCTGTCTCCAGCCCCCCTTTTTTTCTTTTAAAATACTAAAATATGACCCAAGTGTCCCTGCTTCTCTATTTGGTTATAAAACAAGTGCAGGGCCCAAGGATATAGCTCAAAGGGCTTTGTGTGCAGGACACCTGGGTTTCTCCTGGTACCGAGTGGATTACCCTGAGCACAGAGCTGGGAGTAGCCCCTAAGCATGGCAAGGTGTGGGGCTGGACACTGGGCAAGTGAGGAAAAACTCCATCTAGCTTAGGGTAGTTCTGGACACATTCCGTCTTTGCTTCCCTTTCTCTCCGTGTGATAGGAACTTTCAAGATTAAGAAGTTCTGGCTTAGAGGAGCAACGTATGAAAGTATATTCTTGACTTACCGTTGTTTTGTGTGTGTTTGTGACAAACACACTGTGTGCCTCCTCGCATTCCTGAAATTAGAATTTTTGCTTCTGCCTTGTAGGGCACAGATCCCATTTTAACCATAATGCAAGAACTGGTCTTACTCTCGGTCATTATTCATTCTTCCGTGTTGGGGTGCACGCTCGGTAGACTGAGTGCAGACCCCCTGTGTGAAGGGAGGGTGTCATACTGTAGAAACCATCTGTGTGGTTGTCCGTGGGCCCAAGAACAGTCCATAGTCTCATAGATCAGTTCTGCCGGCCAGGTGCCGATTTTGAGAGCTGTGTGTAAATATATAAGCATGTCTCTCCTGCAAAGCATCAGGCAAGGGCTTTGTTTCAAAGAATTTCAGACGTGGGGGAGGGATGTATATAATTGGGAGGGACTATTCTGTATACTTAAAAAGTATGTCAAGTTCTTCTTAGGTCTCTGTGCTGAAAGTTCATTTTGGTTTTGTTTTTATATGTAAGTTCACTTTTCACCTACCCTTATTCTTTGTGCAAAAAAAAAAATGAATTTCATCTAGGAAGATATAGTTTAAATACTGTACATAAATATACTGGAAGTTAGTGATGCTCATTATTTAATAAAGTTTGTAAAGTACGAAGTCAATGAGCCTGTGAATGAATGTGTTTGTCTCAGAAAGATCAAGATAATTCCGGACTTCCTTTTCGTCATGCCACCCGCCTTTCTGAGCTATGTGGGAGAGGGGTTTGATATCGAGAGGCACCGTGTTCCAGCTTCCGTACGATCTGGGGGAGGCCGCAGTCCGGTGGGGTAGAGGGAAGAGACCAGAACGTTCAGATTATCTGATGCCAGCCGACCAACGTGCATCCTTCCCCACGGCGGTGAGTGCCCAGGGGGCGAGTCCTCTTTCCCGTATCTCTGAACCCACAGCACAGCCTGCTCTCTTGGCAGCTGCTTTATTAGTTCCGGGTGACTCAGCTGGACATCAGAGAACGGCTTGTTGAGCACATCAGCAGCTCCCAGGCCAAAGACAATCTCCCAAACGCCCTATTGTTTTCCAGAACCCGCGTGGGTCTGCACGTGATTCTTGCATAACCACCAGGAGAGGAAGGGGTTAAGCAGATGCCTTTCTTTAATAGGAGCCACACCCAGCCCTTTCCTAGCTGGGGGGGAGACTGGGAGGGAGAAGTGGTCTGTTTATTTTTGTTTTTGTTTTTGTTTTGCTCTTTGGGTCACACCCAGTAATGCACAGGGGTTACTCCTGGCTCTGCACTCAGGAATCACTCCTGGCGGTGCTCGGGGGACCATATGGGATGCTGGGAATCGAACCCGGGTCGGCCACGTGCAAGGCAAACGCCCTACCCGCTGTGCTATCACTCCAGACCCCCCAAGAGAAGTGGTCTGACTTGTGGGGACAGTGCTCACCTCAGGCCGTGTTAGGGGGCCAACGAGGCTGCACCCCGCAATGCTAGGGGGCTATGCACGCATAGGGGTCAAATTCAGGGCACTGTGCCGAGCACGCCGGTGTTCTGCTCCCTGAACCATTTCCCCCGTCCCATGCAGGTGCCGCTTTATGAAACTCAGGTGCATTCAAGCCAAAATGGTAGCCCGCAGAATTGGCTTGTGGAAAGCTTTTTGAGCTATCGAGGTGATGAGGTGAACCTAGTTCTATCCTGATCACCACAGGTAGTCCCTAAGCACCTCCAACATGACTCCTGAGCCCAGAGCCAAGAGTAGCGCCTAATCTGCCACCCCCCACCCCGCCCCCGCCCCTGGAATAGAAACCTACCATCAATAATATCCAACTCCACATTGGCGCCAGGAGAGAACGCTCGCCAGGCTGAACACAAGCTTTGCATGCAGGGGGCCTGGGTTTGACCCCCTGAACAACACAGTTCTTTGCACAGGGAGTGACACCGACCATTAAAAGCTGTGGCCCAAATAGGTTTCCCCCCCCCCAAACACACACACACATACACACATAGATGTTGTGTTTTTTGGTGGAGACATACAAGCTCAAATCTGTCTCTCCAATCTTGGAACGAGGGCGAATTTGACAAAAGGACACTTTGGCTAACGCTGGCTGAGAAGATGAAGTCAATATTGGAAAAGGCTTAGCTTGTTAGTGGCACCCTCTGGCAGTCCACAGTCCTTAACGGGCTTGTCCTTCTCTGCTCAATTTATGCTCATTGGTGTTTCTTTCGTTTGGTTTTATTTTTATTTGGATATGGGGGTCATACTGGCAGTGCTCTGTGCTCAGGGAGCACCTCGGGGGACTATAGATGGCACCAGGGATCAAGCCTGGGTACGCTACATGCAAGGAAAGTGCCTTCTGGCTGTGTTTTCTGGTCCTAATGGTGGTAGGGCCTGTGTGTGTGTGTGTGTGTGTATGTGTGTTGTGTTGTGTTGCCAAAGACAGAACACAAGAGCCTCACATATGCAAGGCAAGTGCTCTATTGGTGAGCCACATCCTTGCTGTGTCTCCTGCTCCCACACCCTCTTCCTCATCAGCCTACCCCACACCTTGGGCTCACATAGGAGTCTCTGTTTGGAGCTACACTGATGACCAAGTCTAGTCCTCTATTCTTGAACTTTTGACTATACATAGAGGGATCCGACTATCAATAATATACATCTAGATGTCTAGTAGGCTAGAGTGATAGCACAGCGGGTAGGGTGTTTGCTTTGTACGCGGCCGACCCGGGTTCGATTCCTCTGTCCCTCTTGGAGAACCCAGCAAACTACCGAGAGTCTCCCGCCCGCATGGCAAAGCCTAGCAATCTACCCGTGGCGTATTTGATATGCCAAAAACAGTAACAACAAGTCTCACAATGGAAACATGACTGGTGCCCTATCAAGCAAATTGATGAACAACGGGAGGACAGTGCTACAGTGCAGATGTCTAGAACTAGCCAAAAAAAATAGATCATATTATGTTATGGATACATTGAAAGTAAGGACTTCAAGCACTATCTTTTCCCAATTTCATGATATCAGAGAGAGAAATTAGTACATAGATTATCATCATTCATCATCATCATCCCATTGATCGTTGAATTTCTCGAGCAGTCTCAGTAACGTCTCCATTTGTCCTAGCCCTGAGATTTTAGAAGCCTCTCTTTACTCATCCTTCCCACAGTGCCACATTGGAGGCTCTTTCAGGGTCAGGGGAATGAGACCAAAGATTGTTACTGGTTTTGGCATATGAATACAACATGGGGAGTTTGCGAGGCTCTCGCAGGTGGGCAGGAAATTCTCGGTAGATTGCCAGGTTCTCCTAGAGGGAGAACTAGGCTATAAGATGTCTCCCCCGAGAGAGAGAGAGTCTCTTGCCTCCCGTGCCTGGCTGTTTTCCCTGTGGCCTCCCGGAGGGGGTGGGCTCCAGTTTCCCTCGCTGTCCCGAGCAGAGCTCCCACCTCTGCTCCCATGGCTGAAGAGATATCTACATAGATATGTAGAATAATTGCAATCTTATAAAAACAATGTAAAATGAAAAGCTGAGGTCAGAATTTACTTTTGTCTGTTGTTTGACCTCCCTTGGTGAGACTCAAGGGTTTCCTCTATTTCTGGGTTCAGGGGTCACTCCTACTGGATCTCAGGGAATCAAATCGTGGGGTACTGGGAATCAAACCTGTCTACACTTAGCTCACGGAACTAACTGGCCCCAAGAAATTCAATAGTTATGTTTTGAATAATATTGCCAGTGATTTAAACTTCTAACTGATACATGAGACAAATGGATATGTTTTGGGGGTGGTCACATGCAGCCTTGCTTGTGGGACCATGCAATGCTGGGAATCAAACCTGGGTCCCCAGGTCATACAAAGCATGAGCCCAGCTACCCTTTGGACCATCCCCCCGGCCCCCGATCGATATTCTATACAAATTAAATAGTCCTGGCTATCTAAAAGCCCTCAGCTCAAGCTCTAGTTTCTCTTTTCTCTGATTTTTCTCCAGAAACAATGAAAGAAACAGCCTTGTCTCCCAGCGTTTTGGTGTGACCAACTTGACTGACACAGAAACGCGTACGCCATACAATTCTACACATTGTGTGCGCCCAACTCAGTGCCTCTGAGAATATTTCTGGATCTGTGCAAATAATATCTCAATTGATTTCAGGACATTTTCATAACCTCATAAAGGCACTTTGTACCCATTAACTATGACCTCATCCCCCCCAGCCCCCATCATCCCACCCCGAAGCAACCACTAATGTATTCTTTTCTCTCTCTATCGTCGACTATTCTGGCTATTCCTACAAATGGTTCATAAATAAATAATCTCCACAGTCTTGTCTTTGCTTTGTATATTTTTGTCCACTAGTTTGGGGGCCACACCCCGTGACAATCAGGGGTTCCTCCGGGCCCAGTCCTATGCTCAGGAATCACTCCTGATAGTGCTGGGGGGACCATATGGGATGCCGGGGATCGAACCCGGGTCAGCCCCATGGAAGAGAGACCAAGACAAGTGTCCTGACTGCTGTACTAGCGCTCCGGTCCCTTTTGTTATTCTTTTGTTTGGGGGCCTGAGCACTTGGTGGTGCTCAGGGCCTACTCCAGGTTCTGTGCTCAGGAGTCACTCCCGGCAGTGATGTCCGAGGTGGTGAGGTAGGCCTTTGGCGCGTCCATGGGGTTCTTCCTCTGGCCTCGCCATACTGTTTCCAAACACGACCGTCAGCATTCCTGAGGCAGCTACATCACCACCATGATGAGGTATTCTTGGAAATTGCCAAGGGAAGGCAGCCGGTAATTTGCTGTTAGTGTTTCATTTTCGGGTCACATCCAGTGGTGCCCAGGGGGTTCTTGTGTGTCAGGGAGAGACCCCCATGCCTCTTGCATGCAAAGCATGACCTCCCAGCCTTCAAGCATCTTCCCAGCCCCAGGACTGATTTTCAGGGTTACACCCCCTTCCTCTCCCCCCCCCCCCCCCCGCCCCCACAACGCCCAGGAGCAACTCCTAGTTCTGTGCTCAGGGACAGAACCATGACTGGCCTCAGGCAAAACAAGTGCCTAAACCCCCTACTCCTTCTCCACTCACAACTGGAAATTTCTCCTGCAAGCACCTGGCCTGGCTCATTCTTGGTGTCCTTAGCTCACTTTTGAACTGGTTTTCCCATCTTGCTTTGGAATGTAAATAATTCCCTGAGAAGGGGGCAATTTCCCGATAAGACTGAAAAGACAGCATCACTCTTTGTAACAGCTGAGGTAAAGTTTTGCCTGCAGCAAATGATGCTTCTAGATGAAGACTATCTTTGCCAAGGATTTACTCAACACATATGCTTGGCAGAAATTTATACCATTTCACACTGCAATAGCACCCAGAATAATAGCTCTCAAAAAGCCAAACATACTCCAAAGTAACAGTAGGTTAGTGACACTATCCCAGGCAGAAGGGGAGATCAAGGACGTGTGCTTTTCTGAGAGGTGATTCTAAGGAAGTGGACTTGGTTAAGCCAGGACTGAAGTCCAGGGGATGTGGGCAGACTCCACGGGTGCTTATGTGAAGGGGAAGGAGAATGATGTCACTTTTTCCCGATCCGCCTCTGCCCCCCGGACCCAGGGTTACTGGGTTCTTGTGTCACTTTGAGTTTCAGGAGTAGACGAGCGGTGAAGTAAAACAGATTTTATTTGGAGGTTTTTGAAATGGAGAAGGGAGAGAAAAGAGGGAGAGAGTGGACAGTAACGTGCTCAAGAAAGAACCCGGGCTTCCCCAAGGGCGGAGAGAGCCCCTACACACAGCCCAACATTAGACGTGAAAGCATGAAAGTCCACATCTCAAGAGGGGAGATGCGGGCAACACATGTGCTCATGTGCTCAGCCACATGGGTGCAAGAAGCACACGGGCTCAGGCAGCATATGCGCGCCCTTCCTTTGTTCAAGGTGGCCTTTATAACAGGGTTCTTCCAACCTGCCCCCACATGAGACTTCTACCTAGGTAAAAGTCCGTTGCTAAGGGGGTTGCCAAGGGGAGGGGGTTGGGTTGGGAATGGTGATGGTCTTCTTTGAAATTCCTTTCCTGGCCTTTTGTTTCTGCAGGGGCTTCTCTCAGAGGGGGTCCAGCCTTCTCTGGGTCTGTCGCTGGCCAGGTGAAAGTCTTATCCGGCCTTAATCCCTGTTTTCTGCAACGATGACTTTCGCAATTTCAGGGCTATAACTTCCTAGGACATTTTCTACCATTGCCTTGGGAGGGAGCCTTCCTTATCTGCCTTCCCGCCTACATCAACAGGTGTCCAGGCAAAGAGAAAATTCTAGATTGCTAAGGTTGGATGGTCGCTGAGCTCAGACACTGGTTCTGGGAGGCAGAAAAATCTTCCCAAACAGCAGCGGACTTTGCCTCTTCTCAGGTGAGCGAGGGGTGGCAGGAACAGAAAGCCTCTCGCCTCCGGGTCTGCAGACCTGTTCAAGACTTGCCCAGACTGAGACTCTCTGTAAATCCTCACCCTTCTGGATTTTTAAAGTTTAAAGGCCCCTGGATGTCAGTCATGCCCCTGGATGTTCACATAGAGAAGCTTGATGCCACCAGATGAAAACCGTGATCCTAAAGGGACAGTGCGACTTGGCATGGTCCCAAGGAGTCAAATGGAAAGAGGACTCATGCTCTTTTTCCAAGAAACTGCTTTGCAGAGGCCTTGCCTAACCATAACCTTGGCAGGAAAACAAACGAACAAAAAAAAGCTTGGCTGGATGGGGATGGATAGTCCAGTAGGGAGGACGTTTGCCTTGCACGTGGCCCACCCGGGTTCGATCCTGGCATCCCATATGGTATCCCTGAGCACCACCAGGAGTAATTCCTGAGTGCAGAGCCAAGAGTCAGCTCAGCACTGCTCAGTATGGCCCTAAACCATAAACAAAAACAAAAATGAGCTGGGGTGATAGTATAGTGGGTAGGGTGTTTTGCATGTGGCTGGGTTCAATCTCCGACAGCCTATATGATCCTCCAAGCACCACCAGGAGTGATTCTTTTTTTTTTTTTTTAATTTAAATTTTATTGAATCACCATGTGGAGGGTTACAAAGTTCTCATGATTATGTCAGTTATACAGTACTCAAACACCCTTCCCTTCACCCGTGCCCATATTCCATCCAGGAGTGATTCTTGAGTGCAGAGTAAGGAGTAACCCTTGAGCATCGCTGGGTGTGACCCAAAAAAAGAAGATGACTGATAGATGACTGGTTCAATCTCCAGCACTGCTAGTAGTGATGCTAGAGCAGATATATATATATATATATATATATACATATATATATACACACACACACACACACACACACATATATATATATATATATATATATATATAGAGAGAGAGAGAGAGAGAGAGAGAGTGATATAGCACAGCAGGTAGGGTGTTTGCCTTGCACACGGCCGACCCAGGTTCGATTCCTCCACCCCTCAGAGAGTCCAGCAAGCTACCGAGAGTATCTCGCCTGCATGGCAGAGCCTGGCAAGCTACCCGTGGTGTATTCTATATGCCAAAAACAGTAACAACAAGTCTCACAATGAAGATGTTACTGATGCCTGCTCGAGCAAATCGATGAGCAATGGGATGACAGTGATACAATGATATTTATATATGTATATATATATATCATATGTATTATATATATATATAAAACTATCAATATGACCTGAGCGGTGTGCAGCTCCCAAACCGAAAGCTCCCAAGATGAGGAAGCAGACAGTCTTTGACCAGAGCCTAGGACTCTTCCACTCTAGGTTAGTAGGAAAAGCAGAGAGCATTCTCATACACTTGAGTCCCCTGACCTGACCTCACTCAAGTCCGCCTTCCAGTCTATTCTGAAACTCCCTCACCTCCATAGCTCAACAAATAGACAAGAGACGAGTTCCCAGCTCCTCCTTTTTGCCCAAGTAAGTATTCTCTGAAACATAGGACACGGCGCTCCTTGCACTCTGCACTACAACGAAAAAGACTTTCATTCCTTGCTAAAAAGCATGTAAAGGCAGCGCCTGGCTTTTTGGAGCACTGGGGGGGGTGGTTCAGTTCAGGCTTTGGATAATCCAGAAGTGTGACCTCTTCCTGCATAAATTCATGCGGATAAGAACGAAAGCAGCCAACTTTGAGTCCAGAGGTTTAGATGCTTGCTTTACAAGGGGTGGACCCAGCAACACATATGGTACCCTGAGCACTGACAGGAGAACCCCCCCCACCCTGCGCCACGCCCACCCCGGGTGTGGCCCAAAGCTCCCAATCCCCCCCCAAGTATCCAACTTTGAAACAGTCTCACTCAAGTGATTCAAAGAGTTCAAACCTCAACGACCTTTGTCCAAAACAAGCTTTTGAGAACTAACTTTGAAATCTTAACCCTGGACCAGTAGCTCAGGTTCAATAGGTTAAGTAACAGGCCTAATGCTTACAAAGCCAGGATTTGATTTATTGGGGGGTGGGGGGGAGTGGGCACACCAGTCCATGCTCAGGGGTTACTCCTGGTTCCGCACTCAGGAATTACTCTTGGCAGGACTCTCCGGGACCACAGGGGATGTTGAGGCTCGAACCCAGGTCGGCCATGGGCAAAGCAAGCGCTGTGCTATAGCTACGAGACTTGGGCACAGAGACCTGCTGTGTTATATAGCTCAGCCCCCCCAAAACGTCCACATTTGAATCCCGAGGCTCATTCTTTCTGGTTCTAGGATTGTGATGTCTCTCCGATAGCCTGAGAAAAAGGTAAGGAGAAAAGACCAAGATCCTAAGGTGGTGTTGCTTTGTTTGGGGGTCACCCCTGGGTTACTCCTGGCTTATTGCTCCCTGTTCGGGGTTCAACTTCTGGGGAAGGGGAAGGCGCACACGCGGTGCCAGAGATCTCACCTGGTGTCCTGCATGCAAAGCAAGTGCACGCTAACCCGTAGAGCTGGTTCTCCGCCCGGGACCAGATGTTTTCATTGGAGAAAGCAATACATTTGCATAGGCCTGGGGGCGGGGATGGGGGAGAGAAAGACCCAAGCACCATTCACCGTTAGGTCTCCGCGAGCTTCACAGGTTCAAACCCAGGTCCAACATCTTGGGGGGAGTCGGAGGGGTGGCAAGCGGTCTTCAGGCAGGACCCCCGCCCCCCCCCCCCCGCCTCGGACGTTTCTCCCTCGCTCCCTCTGCAGGAGGCGTGACCCCGGGGGCCCCTCGGGTGCGGAGTCCCGGCCCCGCCAGCCCCCGCCCTCCTTCCAACGTCACGGCCACTAGGTGCACTGCCCCCTGGAGGCCCGCGCTCCGCCCAGGAGGAAGACACAGGTTCTGCGTCCCGCCCGCCCGGCCCGAGCCACCGCCACCGCCGCCGCCGCCGCCGCCGCCTCTCCGCGGAGACCCGCCGCCGCCGCCGCCGCCCGCCGCCTCCGCGCCAGCTCGCCCCGCGCCATGAGCGCGCGCCTGTCCCGGCTCCTGCTGCGCCAGCTCCGCCGGCCGCCGCCCCCCGCGCCCGCGGGCCGCCCCCCAGCGCCCCGGCGCGCCAGCAGCGGCCGCGGAGGAGGAGGAGGCGCTGGCGTGGGTAGCGGCGGCGGCGGGGAGAGCCTGCTCGGGCAGCGGCGCCTGCAGGATGCCCAGGCCACGAGCAGCCGCGGCTCGGGCAGCGACAGCCAGGCGCCCCCGGCGCGGGACTCGCTGGTGCGGTGAGTGTCCCGGGAGCGGCGTCGGCGCGGGCCGGGTGGCTGCTGCACGGCTGGGAGTAAGGCGGGAGCCCGCTGGCGCCCGTCGGGGGGCGAGGGGCTTCATATAAAGGGGGCTCTGCTGAGTAACGGGGCCCAGGGTGCTGGTTGCCAACTTGCTAGGGGCGGACGGGGCGCGCCGGAAGGGGGTACCCCCGGGAGAGGGGGGTTTTGCGTGCCCTGGGGGTACCGAAGCGGGAGGGGCTTGCGCGCCCTGAGCATCCCCCGCGCTCTGAGCATCCCCCGCGCCCCCCGGCATCCCCCGCCGCCCCCCGGCATCCCGCGCCGCGCCGGTCCACGTGCGCCCCGGGCCGCCGGCTCTGATGCAACCGCGCCGCCCCTTTCCGGCCTGGCGGGAGCGGGAGAGGAGGGGCGCCCGCGGGCCGGCCCCCGGGGAGGGTGGGGGCCGCGGGCGGGGCCCCGAGAGAGGCGGGCCGCGGCCCGGAACGTTTGGCCACCCGAGGCTGGGCTGGGCGTGCGCCAGTGCGTGGCCACCTCCTGGCCCCCAGGCTGAGCGCCTCTTCGGAGTTATATAATTTCTTTTGCTTTGGGGAGCAGCGACCCGGCAGCCCGCGAGCCGGCCGGGCTGGAAGGAAGCAGAAGCCTCGGGGTGACTCACGGGCAACATCGTGTTCCCCGGGGACATCGGATCTCCCGCGTGGCTGCGGTTGGCAAAGGTTTCTCGGAACCCCACTGCTGGTTGTCTGAACCCGGGTGTTGCCTTTCCGGCCCGCCCCAGGAGGTGCCCCAGACCTCCCCCCCCCCCCAATACCCCATCCCGCACCCCCACTGTATTGCCTCCTTCATGGTCCTCAGCGCTCCAGTAGGAGAGGGGAGGGAGGCCTTGTGTGGCCCTTTCTGGAAGAGGTACGAGTTTCCTTTGCTAAGGGATTCTTTTTGCGGTTATTGGCAGAGATTGAGTTTGGGACCCCCCGCACAGGTGAGGCAGCCGCTCTGGGCTGAGCCATACGCCCGCCAAAGGCGGAGGCTTTTGAGTTGTTTTTGTTTAGGGGGGCATGCCCGTCGATGCTTAGGGCTTACTCCTCGCTCTGTGATCAGGGATCACTCCTGGAGGGCTGGGGGGATCGTATGGGTTGCAGGGGATCGAACCAGGTCAGCCTCATGCAAGGCAAGCGCCCTCCCCACGGTACCGTCTCCCCGAGCCCAAGGAGGAAGTCTTTTTATTGACTTACATCCATATTATTGAATCACCGTGAGATACAGTTACAAAGCTTTCATGTTTGAGTTTCAATCCTGCAATGTTCAAACACCCATCCCTCCACCAGTGCACATTGTCCACCACCAATGTCCCCAACATACCTCCCCTTTTCCAACCCTTCCCCTGCCTCCATGGGAGACAATTTCCCCAAGGGGGAGGTTTTTGTTTTGGTTTTTGTTGTTTTGGTTTTTGGGTCACACCTGGCAATGCACAGAGGTTACTCCTGGCTCTGCACTCAGGAATTACTCCTAGCGGTGTTCAGAGGATCATATGGGATGCTGTGCTATTGCTTCAGCCCCCAAGGGGGAAATCTTAACCCTGGACTTGGGGGTGGTGGGAAAGCCCTGGCTGGGTGGCACCCCCAAACCCCCACGAGGATTTCTGGTTCCAGGGTGCCATGCCACTGGGCTGGCTGTCCCATGGCGACCATATCCTCCTGCCCGTCATTCTGCAAGTACTCTCCTTCCTCCTCTCTCGTTTCCAAGGCTCTTTCTTCCAGCCGAGGCCCAGAAATTGGCAGCCTTTTGCTTCCTTATCTAGTCATTCATCTGAGTGTGCCCGTTTCTCGATGCCAGTTACCGGTGCCAGGGATCAGTGTTGCAGGTGCATAAGCACAGAGGAAGGGCTCCAAGGTGGGGCCACACACAGGCCTTTCTGGGCTTGGGGGGGTGGGGGAGATACCCAGATACTCAGCAGTGGTCCTTGGGTGCTGTGGCCCTTCCTGGCTTAGTCCTCTGGGGACTCTGCAGTGTGAAAGATCCAACCTAGGCTCCTCCTTCCAAAATTTATGCTCCAGCCCTCTTACCTGCCCAGTCCAGGTCATTTGATTTTTTTTTTTTTGGCGGGGGGGGGGGGGCGGTCACACCTGGCGATGCACAGGGGTTACTCCTGGCTCTGCACTCAGGAATTACCCCTGGCGGTGCTCAGGGGACCATATGGGACGCTGGGAATCGAATCCGGGTTGGATGCGTGCAAGGCAAACGCCCTACCCACTGTGCTATCGCTCCAGCCCCAGGTCGTTTGATTTTAACCAGAGTCAGCCCGAGCACATCTTAGTGGATGAGAAGCTGAAGACAGTGCATGAGGCATGCTCCACCATCACCATCTTTTTTTGTTTTGTATATTTGTTTTCTTATTGGTACGGGGAGGAGGGTGTTCACACCCGGTAAAATTACCCCTGGCGGTGCTTAGGGAATCATATGGGGTGCCTGGGGTTGAACCCAAGTCGTCCGCGTGCTAGGCAAACGCCCTACCCACTGTACTATTGTTCCGGCCCCAGGAGTGAATCAATGTAAATGTACACTGTGTCCCAGGGTCCCAAAGAAATCAAAAAACCATGCTGCATTGACTGAGGTTTATTTTTCTTTCTGTGTTTGGATTTTTGGGCCACGCTTGACGATGCTCAGGGGTTACTCCCGCCTCTGCTCTCAGAAATCACTCTTGGTGGTGCTCAGGGAACCATCTGGGATGCTGGGGATCGAACCCCGGTTGGCTATGTGCAAGGCAAATGCCCTCCCTGCTTGTGCTATCACTCTGGGCCCATCACCCTGCCTTTTATTTCCTGCACACCTCGGGGACCCTTGTGTAGGTCACCCATTTCTGGCTGACAGGAAGCCTGGTCATGCCTTCACTGTTTGATCCGCGCCCCCTCCCCCCAAACATACTGATTTAGACACTGGCGACATGGATGAATCATGACTCAAGCATTTTGCCTCCTGTGCGGTCTTTCGTTTAAAGCCCTAGCTGGGGCTGGAGAAATAATCGTGCGGGGGTTAAGGCACTTGCCTTGCAGGTGACCAGCCCTAGTTTGGTCCACTGAGCACTTGCAGGCGTGATCCCTGAGCCCTGCCTAGGTGCTCAAAAACAACAAGGAAAAAAAAATTAAGGGCATGACTGACAAGGCCTGGAGTGATAGCACAGGATAGCACAGTGGGTAGGGCATTTGCTGATCTGGCTGATCCAGGTGCGATTCTCAGCATCCCATATGGCCCATAAGCACCGCCAGGAGTAATTCCTGAGTGCAGAGCCAGGAGTAACCCCTGTGCATCGCCGGGTGTGACCCAAAAAAAGCCAAACAAACAAACAACAATAACAAAACATAAAAAAAAGGCCATCTTGGGGCTGGAGCAATAGCACAGTGGATAGGGTGTTTGCCTTGCATGAGGCCGACCCGGGTTCGATTCCCAGCATCCCATATGGTCCCCTGAGCACCGCCAGGGGTAATTCCTGAGTGCAAAGCCAGGAGTAACCCCTGTGCTGTTGCGGGGTGTGACCCAAAAAGCAATAAAATAAATAAATAAAAGGTGTGCAGGCAAGGCAAATGTTCTATGATGGAGGCCACCCCCAGCCCCATATTTTTACATTTTTTTGGGGGAGGGACAGTTGTTCATTACACCAGCGATGCTCACGGCTTGCTCCTGACTCTGTGCTCAGGAATTACACCTGGCGGTGCTTATGGGCTATATGGGATGTTGGAGATCGAACCCAGATTGGCCACATGCAAGGCAAACGTTGTACTATTGCTTCCGCCCCAATTTTTACCACTTTTATTGGTAAAGTTCAAATTCAGTTTGTGGACACTACGCGGCAGTGCTCAGAGATTAATCCCAGCTTGTTTGCTCCGGGGTCTTCCTTCGTGGGGCTCAGGGGACCACACGCCATGGCAGGGATCAAGCCCTCTTGCTGAACTATCTTTCTGGTCCTTTTGAGACTTTTATTTCCAATTTTGTTTCGGGCACTGTGGTGTATGAAACTGTTATCAGTACGGCTTCAGACATAAAACATCCCCGCACCCCACCCTCTTCCCGTGTGCCTGCCTCCCCCGCTGTTGTCACCGTGTCGTGCCCCCCCCCCCACCTGCCCGCCAGCCCTCCCTCCTGACTGGCTTCCCAGGGAAGGCCAGTTCTGTTTCTGCAGCCTCTGGGCCCTGGTGAGTCCCCTGTGGTGCATCTTTATGCTCTGTCCACAGAAGACCATCCTGGGAGGAGACTGGATTTCTAAATTTCGGGTAATATTGTCATGGTCTTTTTTTGGTGGGGGCCAGTCACACCAGTGACACTCAGGGGTCACGCCTGCCTCTGTGTCAGAAATCACTCCTGGTGGTGCGCAGGGGCACATACGCGTGCCCTCGGTCTAACGGGGCGGGCCAGATAAAGGCCAGCGCCCTACCCACTGTGTTCGCTTCCCAGCCCCTGTCCTACTGTCCACCTTGGAAAGCAATGAACTGAAACCTTTGGGGCAGAGAGAGAATACAGCCCGTTCTGGGCTGGGCTTGCACGCAGCTGACCAGGGTTCAGTCCCCAGCTCCCTAGATGGTCCCCTGAGCCCTGCCCGGAGCCATCCCTGAGGCAGAGCCAGGAGTAAGCCTTGAGCAGAGCCGGGTGTGGCCCCAAACCTAAAAATAACTAAAAATGAAGAAATCAAAGTTACTCATTTTGTCTCTTGGCAACTTGTAACAAGTGGAGGTTTCATTCCCCGGGGTTCTTCCTTTTTCTTGTATATAGTAACAAAGCTAGGGAGAGCCAAGTGACCAGGCTCTGGACTTTTTTTTTTTTTTTTGCTTTTTGGGTCACACCCTGTGATGCACAGGGGTCACTCCTGGCTCCGCACTCAGGAATTACCCCTGGCTGTGCTCAGGGGACCATATGGGATGCTGGGAACCGAACCCGGGTCGGCCACGTGCAAGGCCGTGTGCTATCGCTCCAGCCCCGGGAAAGGCTTTCTTAATGGACGGGCAGTAGTGTCCAGGCTCCTCTGCTAAGAGAAGCAGGTGTTGTATGGTCACTCACTGCTTCCTGCTGGCTGAGAAACAGGGGCTTAGTCTTTTGCGAGGACGCCCCCACTTAACCGTGGGAGCCCAGGCAATGCTTCGATCACAATCCTTAATGAGCGACACGGAAATCATGTCACCAGCGTCCTAAGGCTCTGGTGAATATATTTTACTGGACTTTCTGTCCCTCACTGCCATCTGCCAGAACTCACCAGCTGGTGGCCAGAAGGGAGTATCAGGCCACATGCAAGTGCAGACGAGAAGGTGTGTTGACGGGGGCTCCCACCTATTGGTTCTATTAGGGAGAGGAAGGGAGCTCTCGGGGACTGCTCCTGACACAGTGCTCAGGGGACCATGCAGCCCTGGGGACCAGAACCCAGGACTCTGGCATGCAGACTTTTTTTTTTTTTTTTTTTTTTTTGCTTTTTGGGTCACACCCAGCGATGCACAGGGGTTACTCCTGGCTCTGCACTCAGGAATTACTCCTGGCAGTGCTTGGGGAACCATATGGGATGCTGGGATTCGAACCCGGGTTGGCCGTGTGCAAGACAAAAACGCCCTACCCGCTGTGCTATCGATTCAGCCCCCGAGGCATTTGAGCCTGGCTTTGAGCAGTCTCCCTGGCCCTGGAAATGCACTTCCTCCCCGGTAGCTGTGTGCAGAAAACTATGAAAGGAGAGGAGCTCAGAATTCTCCAACATATTCCCGTGCATGGGATTGCTTATTACTCAAAGGCAGTACCCAAGACTAGGTAACTCATCATTACCTGCTTGTGACTGCGAGCGAATGAACTTTCTAGCGCCAGAGCTGGGGTGTATGATAGTGCTTTCCCTCTGGGATGTCTCTCGGAAGATGCATGGTCATCTTTGGCAGAAAGGGTTGAAAATATTACATATCTTCCCTCCCTGGCCACTGGAAAGCGTGAAAGCTTTGAAGATAGGGACCATGCTGAAGCTTGGGGAGAGGTGCTTAAATGACCAGTTTGCAGTAATGTGACCGGCCAGTGCTTTGCAGACACTCTGGCAGCCTGGCTCAAGGGAGGCTGGGAAGAGTCGTTACGCTGACAGCCTGGTGCCCAGCCCGATGTGCAGCCCGTCTTGGAGAGGAGAACATGAATCATAGCAAGTCCCGGAGTGATGCTTCAGCCTAACAGCTAGAGCTGCTGGCTTTAATTCTCTGGTTTCTCTCGGATGACAGCTCTGATTTGCGCAAGAGTCACATTCTTTCCTGGGAGAAGTGGACCCTTGGGAGGGCTGGAAGTCCCGTTAGGAACACAGGTGCTACTTTTTTCCGGAGTCTGGACCCGGGGTGCCTTGGTTCTCCTTTGCTTTGTTACTGTAACAAAACAGGAGGATCCCAGGGAATGAAACCTCCACTTATTACAAGTTGCCGGAAACGGAATGAATGAGCAACTTTGATTTCTTTATTTTTAGTTATTTTTAAGTTTGGGGCCACACCCGACTGTGCTCAAGGCTTATTCCTGGCTCTGCCTCAGGAGTCCCTCCGGGCAGGGCTCAGGGGACCATCTAGGGAGCTGGGGATTGAACCCTGGTCAACTGCTTGCAAGCCAAGTCCAGAACGGGCTGTATTCTCTCTCTCTGCCCCAAATGTTTCAGTTCATTGCTTCTCAAGGTGGATGTTCCTCTAGCCCACCCACCCCCAGCAACTGGGCAATGCTTTGTTCATTGAAAGAAGGTTGGTTTCCTGGGGGAGGCGGGGAAGGGGTGCCGAGTGATTTGGGGGACCATTAGCTCAGGATAGTCCTGGCTCTGTGCTCAAGAGTGACCCCGGGTGGTCCTCAGAAGATAGAGACAGAGTCACCGGTGCGAGCATGTACCTTTCCTCCTGTCACGAATTATTCTTGTTTCGGTGGGGGGGCAGCCCTCAGCAAGCCCACCGCTGTTTCTGGGGAACTCAGCAGAATGAGCGTTTGTTGTGTGTGGCTATTTGGGGGGCACAGAGAAGCTGTACCATTGGACCAAGAAGGGCACGGCTTCATGATCGTGGGACTTCAGCCACAGCACAGCGGGTAGGGTGCCTGCATTGCATGTGGCCAACCGGGGTTCGATCCCCGTCTTCCCATCTGGTCCTCCGAGTCCCGCCAGGAGTAACCCCTGAGCATCACCAGGTATGGCCCCAAAACAAAACAAAAAAGAACTGCCCCAAAGGGCTCCCCAGTGTGCCCTCCCCTCGTCCCACCCCCCCTTTCCCCGGTTGGTCAGGAAAAGGCCCCGGGCACGGTCGTAACCGCACACTCATTTCCGGGCTCCACCACGATGAACTGAATCAGACTTTCTGGGCCCGCCCCAGCAGCCTTCGCACCAAGCTCCTGAAATGGGCCTTGTGTGCTTCGGCCTTGCCAAGAACCACTTGGCAGCCGCCGTCTGGCGCTCTGGGGCGCAGGCAGCCAGAAGAGTTGCCTCGGCGTGTGCAGGAGGACGCGGGGAAGGGAAGGGACTCGTCAGCTGCACTTCCCGGCCGAGCATGGCCCTGCTCACTTGCATGGTGTGGTGTGGCCTCGACATCGCATTCCTGCCACATGGTGGTCCGTTGTTTATTCTTCTGGGGATCAAGTTGTCGGGCCCACGTTTTGTTACAGAACACACTGACCTTTGCTTTTGCTTTTTTTTGGGGGGAGGGGGGAAGCGGTGCATCCGGCGATGCTCAGGGGTGACTCCTGGCTCTGCACTCAGGAATAACTCCTGGCAGTGCTCGGGGAACCATATGGGTTGCTGGGGGTTGAACCCGGGTCAGCCGTGTGCAAAGCACACGCACAACCCGCTGTGCTATTATCACTCTGGCCTCAACACAGCGCCTGGGCCCTGCCTGCCCACTTACACCCGCTTTGATCCATTTCTCCAGTCCAGTTTCTTGCCCACAGCAAGGCGTGTCCTGCCTCAGCATCTCCTTGTGGGGCACCGTCAGAAGTCACACCCCGCCGGGGGTGGGGGTGAGCCCAGGGCCTCCCACATACCAGGCCTGTATCTGCCCCCTGGAGCCGCACCCTCAGCCCCAGCTTGAGAGTCCTGAAGGCACACACCGCTGCCCTGTCTGTCATTCGCCAGTTTCTCTGGCTGCCGGGGCAGGCTGGCCCAGGCCTCTTCTGTCCTCAGGGGTTTCATTGCTGATGCTTCTGGCTGGAACTGCACTTGGCACGATTGAAAGTACTTTTGCTCCTGCCAGCGCCTGAAAGAGGCAGAAACAGAATGGAAAGAGCTTGAGAGTGACAGAAAACAGGATGTACAAACGTCTCCTTATTTTTGGTTTGGGGTTTAGGGCTACACCCAGCGGTGCTCAGGGATCACTCCTAATTACTCCTAGTTTAGTGCTCTCGGCTACCAGCCAGGGTTTCCTGCATGCAAAGCTGGTGCTTCAGCCTTTGAGCTGCTTCCTGCATGGCCCGGAAGCAATCCTTTGTCTGTCGGGGGAGAGAATTAGGCCGCCTTCCCTGGCTTTTCTGCCAATGAGAAGGGTGCTGACAAGGGTCAGTGAAGTCTGTCTTCTTAAAAGACTGTGGAGGAGGGGCTGGAGCGATAGCACAGCAGATAGGGTGTTTGCCTTGCATGTGGCGTACCCGAGTTCGATTCCCAGCATCCCATATGGCTCCCTGAGCACCGCCAGGATAATTCCTGAGTGCAAAGCCAGGAGATGATAACCCCTGTGCATTGCAGGGTGTGACCCAAAAAGCAAAAAAAAAAAAAAAAAAAAAAAAAAAAAGACTGTGGAGGGACTGGAGTGATAGCACAGCGGGTAGGGTGTTTGCCTTGTACTCAACGGCCTGGGTTCCATTCCCCAGCATCCCATATGGTCCCCCAAGCACCGCCAGGAGTAATTCCTGAGTGCAGAGCCAGGAGTGAGTCAGGGGTAACCCCTGAGCATAGGCAGGTGTGACCCCAAAAGCCAAAATTTAAAAAATATATATATATATATGTATATATGTGTATATATACATATATATAGAATTTAAAAAATTCAGGCCGGAGCTATAGAAGAACAGTGGGTAGGGCACTTGCCTTGCATGAGGCTGAGCAGGTTCAGTCCCCGGCATCCCATATGGTCCCTCGAGCACCGCCAGGAATAGTTCCTGAGTGCAGAGCCAGGAGCAACCTCTGAGCGTTGCCAGGTATGTCGCAAAAACCGAGAACGAAACTCGAGGTTCTCTCTCTTCAGGGTCTATCCCTGAGGCTTCACTTTTAAACGAGAGGGTCACACTGCACCCAGAGTTTCCAGGTAAGGATCCCAGTGTGTCTCTGGCCACAGCTGGGGCATTTGTCTCGCCTCACTGGTCTTCCTTCTCGTGAGACACTCGCATCCCGGATGTGTGGCATCAGCGTTTGGCCCGTCAAAGCACTGACCAGGTGCCGGTGGTGTTTTTTTTCTTCGTGCAGGGAGGTCATCGAGAACTCCAAAGAAGTCCTGAGTTTACTGCAGGAGAAGAACCCTGCCTTCAAGCCGGTTCTCGCTATTATCCAGGTGAGTGGCAAGGCGGCTCAACCCCCCGGAGGGAGTGTGCCCAAAGTCCAGCCATGTGGCTGCCCCGGGAAGTTCCAGTGGAGCGTGCCAGAGGGCAGAGAGGCCACTGGCCACAGCCCCTGGGGCTGCTAAGTTTGCTTCTTCAGGATCCAGTTTGGGAATTTTCTTTTTTCTTTTTTTATATTTTGCTTTTTGGGTCACACCCGGCAATGCTCAGGGGTTACTCCTGGCTCTGCACTCAGGAATTCCTCCTGGCGGTGCTTGGGGGATCATATGGGGTGCCAGGGATTGAACCCGGGTTGGCTGCGTGCTAGGCAAACACCCTACCTGCTGTACTCTCCTGCCCCTTGGGGAACTTCTGAGTGTGCAGGTTTTTGTTGTTCTATTTTTTTTTGTTTGTTTGTTTTTGTTTTTGCTTTTTGGGTCCGACCTGGCGATGCACAGGGGTTACTCCTGGCGGTGCTCAGGGGACCATATGGGATGCTGGGAATTGAACCCGGGTTGGCCGCGTGGGTAGGCAAACCTCCTACCCACTGTGCTATCGCTCCAGCCCCTGTTTTTTTTTTTTTTTTTAAGCCACACCCATGATGCTCAGGGGATAGTTCTGACTCAGCTTGGGAATTACTGCTGGTGGGATGTTACTCTGGGGACCCTATGGGATGCCGGGGATTGAACCTGGGTCAGCTGCATGTAAGGAAGGCAAGTGCCCTGCCCGCTGTACTATCGCTCCACCCCCTAGCGAGTCTTTCCTGGCCTTGGGTGTGGAGACCTTTGTGGTCAGGAGACGTGGAACCTGCGCGACTCGGATGTGTCGTGCTTCCCATGTGCTTATCAGACGTGAGTGAGCGTCAGATCGATAGCACGAGATACACAACACTGGCCTTACATGCAGCCCATCCTGGTTCAATCCTGGAGCGCCTTAGGGTCCCCTGAGCCCTGCCAGGAGTGACCCCTGAACACCACCGGGTGTGGTGCAGACACAAACAAAAACTGTGTCTGCAGAGGAGAGTGGGCCTGAGTGTATTTGCAGGGCAGGTAGCTCGGTGGGGCCTGGGCTGGGCCGTCTGCCCCTCCGTCCTCTGAAGCCTGCGTGATCGGGAAGGGCCGAAAGCCAGGGCAGGGCACAGGGACTTGAAATTCCACGCGCATCTCTTGGCTGCCGTCCCCGTGTTCCCAGTCGTGCTTGGCACCGCTCGCTGCCCTCATTGGCACAGCCAGGGCGACAGGTGCAGGGGGGACGGTGGCGGCTCCGCTGGGCCGCTGAGTTGCCACTGTGGGTCTGAGCCTGTGTGCTGGGTGGCTTGCAGGACCAGTGGCTGATTCTCGGCCGGGGCCTCTGCAGGGGGAGGGAGCAAAGCTCCAGTAACTGGCCCGAGCTCTGGCTTTGCACCCCGCCTCAGAGCCGCCAGGAGGGCTTCTGGGATGCGGAGTATGGGGCAGCCCCCCTCCTGGGGACGGGTCACCTGTGCCTGGCCCCGGGTCCTCCCTAGGGGAGCTGTAGCCTTGCTGGGCCCTCCGGCCCCCTGGCACTGACTGATTGACCTACTGGAGGGAGGAGCACTCTGGTGGGAGCGGTGTCAGGGGCTACTCCCTCGGGGTCTCTAGCTCTCGGGTACTTGCAGAGCGTGGGGGGGGGGGGGGGGCTCTGGGATGTTGGGGTGGGAGTTAAGGCCTTGTGCCTGCCAGGCAAGAGCTCCAGGCCCTGGAACGCTCTCTCCCCAGCCCGAATGCTCTTTTATTGGGTGGAGGAGCGGGTTTGGGTCACGCCTGACCCAAAAGTGCTCTGGGCTCACTTTTTTTTTTTTAAACATTTATTGATGGTGAATGTCATTCAAAGAATGCACAGTTCCACACTTCCTGTAAGCAGCACTTAACTGTTGTATATTTGAATGGTTGTTGTTGCCGTTGTGTTTGCTTTTTGGGCCGCAATGCTCAAGGGTTACTTCTGGCTCTGCACTTGGGAATTACTCTTGGTGGTGCACGGGGGACCATGTGGGATGCCAGGGATTGAACCTGGGTTGGCCGTGTGCAAGGCAAATGCCCTCCCTGCTGGACTGTCGCACCGTCCCCCAGGGTCAATTGCCAGCCAAGCAAGAGCCTTCCCCATCTTATCTCTGTAGCCCTTCTCTTTTGGCACCTCATGGTCTCTTCTGCCTTTTCCTTCTCCTCTTTGTCATTAGGTCATGTATCATCACAAGCTTGGGCTCCCTCTCATTGAGTTATTATTATTATTTTTTTAATGTTTTCACCCTCTCTCTTTTACTCCCTTCCCCTAAGGCCGGTGATGAGAACTTAATGCAGGAAATCAACCAGAAATTGGCCGAGGAGGTGAGGACGCTGTGTCTGTGTGTGTGTGTGTGTGTGTGTGTGTGTGTATGTATGTGTGTGTGTATATATATATATATATATTTTTTTTTTAAGTAATTGTCATGTGTTTTTGGCGGTGAGTTCCCACGGGTGACAGGAGTAACTGGTGGCTCTCGTTTCAGGCGGGCCTGGACATCACTCACATCTGCCTCCCCCCGGACAGCAGCAAAGACGACGTAAGTGGCGCGGGGCACTCCCCCCCTCTTCCCTCCTTGGAGCTAACGGAGCTGTTCGATCCCCTTCGCTGTGCCGACCGCAGGCCCCGTCTCCTCCCATGCTGAGCTCGGGGAGGGAGACGATCATTTTCCCCTCCCAGCCCTACCGCGTGTTTGCAGGGGACTCACGCATAGCAGCAGGCTGGGGCCACCCCCAGCAGTGCTCTGGGGTTACTCCTGGCTCAGCACTCAGGACTCACCCCGGCGATGCCTGGAGGACCGTATGGGATGTGCAGGGTCAAACCTGAGTTGGCTGCGTGCAAGGCAGGTGTCCTCCCCGCTGTGCTAGTGCCCTGGCCCTTTGGCAAAATGGCTTTTCCTTTTGTGTTGGGACCACATCCAGCGGTGCTCGGGGCCCTGTGCTCATGAATTAATTCTGGCAGTTTGTGGGGGATCCTATTGGATGCCAGCGATTGAATCCAGGTCGGCCATGTGCACGGCAAGCACCTTCCCCGCTTTTCGATGGCTCTGGCCCTTGGCTGCATTTCTTCAGCGCTGGTGCTGCGGAGTCCCGACTACCCATACTGGAGGCCCAGTTCTGGCTTGGCGCTTAGCTGACAGGTGGTGTGACCTGGGCCCCGTGTTCTCTGAATGTCTCTGTGCAACGGAAGAACAGGATACGGGGGCCAGAGCGATAGCACAGCGGGGAGAGCGCTTGCCTTGCATGCCACAGATTTGTGTTCCATTCCCAGCATCCCATATGGTCCCTGAGCACCACCAGGAGTAATTCCTGAGTGCATGAGCCAGGAGTGACCCCTGAGCATTGCCGGGTATTACTCAAAAAGACAAAAGAAAAAAGAAAAACAACAGGACAGGATGATCTTCGGAGTCTTTTTTTTTTGCCAAATGCTCAGGGAGTTATTTGGAATAGTGAAAGGAAACACCACCAGCCACAGCGTTCCTTCTTCCTGGTGTGTGTGTGATTTCAATGTTTCTTTTTTTTTTTTTAATTCATTTATTTATTTATTTTTTTATAAGTAGCACTGTAGCAATGTCATCCCATTGTTCATTGATTTGCTCAAGCGGGCACCAGTCACGTCTCCATTGTAAGACTTGTTACTGTTTTTGGCATATCGAATATACCACGGAGAGCTTGCCAGGCTCTCCGAGAGGGGCGGAGGAATCGAACCTGGGTCGACCTCATGCAAGGCAAACACCCTACCCACTGTGCTATCACTCCTGCCCCATTGATCCCCCTTTTTCTTTTCCCCCAAGGGTCCATTTGTCTGCTTCTTTCTCCCTTCCTGCGTTTTTTTAAACGTTTCTGTAAATGTGAGTTTGATGAGTAGGTAGGGCTGTTCATTTATTCATAAGATGTGTCATCGTGGCTTCTGCCATGTCCTCGTTATTGTCATTGGTGGGGGACAGAGAAGGGCGCTCGGGAACGGCCCTGGGGTCAGCCTGTCCTTGGAGGCCTGGCTCTGGCCATGCCCATGGCCATGGGAGGATGGTGTTCGATCCCCTTCGCTGTGCCGACCACAGGCCCCGTCTCACACCGGGAGGGGCTCACACCGAGCCTGCTCCCGCCTCTGCTCTCACTCACCAGCGGTTACAGGCGGTTGGCCCTGGGTCGTGGGGCCAAGAGGAGGCGTCTGGCAGGGCCCCGAGGCTGGCAGGTCTCAGTGACTTGCTGAGTCTTGTGGGGAAGCGGGATCTTTGCCCGATGCATGACTGTGTCCTCCCCGCTCTCCCCGTCACAGTGCCCAGGTGAAGCTCCCCAGTGCTTGGCCCTAGTGAGGGAAAGGATGGCCGAGGTCTAAGTCCATGCCTAGCCCGGGGTTTCCATCACCATGTGGTCCCCTGAGCGCCATCAGTGTGGCCCCTATAAAAAATGCAAAAAGTGGGGCTGGAATGATAGCACAGCGGGGAGGGCGTTTGCCTTGCACGCGGCCGACCCGGGTTCGATTCCCAGCATCCCATATGGTCCCCTGAGCACTGCCAGGGGTAATTCCTTAGTGCAGAGTCAGGAGTGGCCCCTGTGCATCGCCGGGTGTGACCCAAAAAAAGCAAAAAAAAAAAAAAATGCAAAAAGTCTAGGACTAAGAACCCAGATATTGGCCGGGTAATCCCTGTAATAACCTGTCCCGGTTATTGTGTCAGTGCTGGGCAGGGCTGTCTGCAGAACGACCCCCTGTCTGTCATAGAACTTGCATTTCCTTGGCTGTTTTTTGCTGCTGGTATGAACGGCTCTTGGCTTTGCTTTTCTTACAACTTTTATAGTTTTCTTGCTATTTTTCTAGAGGGAAGTGTTGGTTTTTTCATTTTTTCATTTTTTTTTTCTTTTTGGGTCACACCCAGCAATGCCCAGGTGTTACTCCTGGCTCTGCATTCAGGAATTACTCCTGGTGGTGCTTGGGGGATCCTATGGGATGCCGGGGATCGAACCCAGGTCGGCCACGTGCAAGGCAAACGCCCTACCTGCTGTACTATCACTCCGGTCTATCACTTTTCCATTCTTATCTATGAAGCTAGTATCTCACTTATATGTTAACAGATAATATTAATTGTGTTGTTTTCGAATCTATTATGAAAGGGGAAAGAGCTCCAAAGCAGTGCTCAGAAGGCCCCGGGACTGAGGGCTTAAAGATGCAATACTGCTTGAACCGTGTGGTGCTGGACAGTGCTTGGGGGGCCTCCAGAGAAGCCCCTGTGATACTTGTGGTGCCAGGCTGCTAACTGAGTCGGCCGCATGCAAGGCAGGCACGGTGACCCCAGAACAAATACTATTTATCATCATCCCGTTGATCGTCAGTTTTCTCGAGCAGTCTCAGTAACGTCTCCATTCGTCCTAGTCCTGAGATTTTAGAAGCCTCTCTTTACTCATCCTTTCCAACGGTGCCGCATTGGAGGCTCTTTCAGGGTCAGGGGAATGAGACCCATCATTGTTACTGGTTTTGGCATATGAATGCACCATGGGGAGTTTGCGAGGGTTTCCCATGCAGGCAGGAAACTCTCGGTAGCTTGTCAGGTTCTCCCAAAGGGAGAAGTAGGCTCTAATGTGTCGTGTGGCCGCAAGGCAGCCGGGAGCTTGGTTTTATAGTCTCTGGATGTTGGCTATTGGTGGGATTACACAGCGCCAGGGGCAGTTCCTGGGTGTGACCACCTAGCTACTTGGAGAATGGGAAATCTGGGCAGAAGTGGCCCAGTCCCGATCCGAGCAGGCCTGGAGGTCTGGGTTCCTCTGGGTACCTTCATGCGTGAGGCTCGTCCGAATGGGTTATAATATTTATAACCCAATGAATCAGTCAGCATGTTACGGATATAAGCCAAGAGTGGGCAAAATGTTGCTCACTTCCAGACATTCCTTAGCTGTTACACAAACTTCCTAAACTATCCTTGGGCTTTTTTTCTAAAGAGTGGGTTATGAGGGGCTGGAGAGATAGCACAGCGGGTAGGGCGTTTGCCTTGCACGCGGCCGACCTGGGTTCAAATCCCAGCATCCCATATGGTCCCCTGAGCACCGCCAGGGGTAATTCCTGAGTGCAGAGCCAGGAGTAACCCCTGTGCATCGCCAGGTGTGACCCAAAAAGCAAAAAAAAAAAAAAAAAAAAAAAAAAAAAGAGTGGGTTATGAGAGTGTTCTAGAACAAGGAGATCTCTAGACTGAGAGTTGATCTGTTGGAAGCCTTTGAAAATGTTCTTTGTGTGCCACTCCGATCCAGACAGGGAGGGGACCTGAGTGATAGCAAGGATGTCTCTACTTTTGGCAAGTGCAGTGTTTGAAACACAGTCTGGCCAGGTCGTGTCAGAGCACTCAAGATTTGTGGCCCCTCGTCTTCCAGAAAGTTGGCTCCTTTTGGGGATGGGTGACCTCCCCCCACCCCCCTGTTCTTCAGGGACCCTGGCAGTCACGCCCATGGCCTCTAGGGCTGTATAAGCTCGTTAACCAGCCATGATCCAGAGACTCAAATAAATCTTGAAAGAGATCACCAAGCTGCAGAGATGCTACCGGACCCCAGAGTCACCACTCAGTTAAAAATTTAACTCCAGGGGCTGGAGCGATAGCACAGTGGGTAGGGCGGTTTGCCTTGTACCCGGCCAACCTGGGTTTGATTCCCAGCATCCTATATGGTTTCCCGAGCACCACCAGGAGTAATTCCTGAGTACAGAGCCAGGAGTAACCCCGGTGCATCACCAGGTGTGACTAAAAAAGAGAAAAAAAATTAACTCCAGCTGTATCACCTCATTTAAAATTGTAGATATCTCATACTCTACACCACTGATGTACCAGGAGCTGCATACCACGTTGGACAGGATATAAAGGAAAAGGCAACCCATCTCGGTTAAGAAAATAATTAACACAGAAGGTTTAACTTTTGATAACATGTCAATAATCTCTTATTTAAGGGCTTACTGGCTCCAGGGTGAGATGCAGCAATCTGCACACACTTTCTTCTAAGAAAACTTTTTTTGATCACTTTTAGTGAATTACTCATAACAAGCAATACACACTAAATTATTTAGAGTCCGCTATTGGGCCGGCTTGGGTGGTGGTTGGAAAAATCGGAAATAATGGTGGTGGGAAGGCATAATGGTGGTAGAATTGGTGTTGGAATATTGAATGTAGTAGATCATGAACAACTTTATAAAAATAATCAAAAAAAAGAGAGAAGAAAGAAAATTGACTTCTGTGTTTGGTGCAAATATAGTTGCCAGGATTTCCTTCTCTCTTGCCTATCTAAAACTATTTTTTAAAAAATTTTTGGGCTTTCGTTTGATTTTGTTCTGTTCTGGCAGAGAAAAGAGTGAAAAGATGGAGAAATCATACACACAAAAAAATTTAGCTTAGAATTTTTGCTTTTTGCACTTTTGATAAAAATGATGAAAAGAGAGAATGATTGCCTTCCTTTTGCTGGACACTCCAAATGTGAAATGCAAGAGGCATTTCATAAATTTGTTTCATGTGTAAAGCTTACTTGGTTTTATATATATATACATATATATATATACACACACACATACATACATACATATACACACATATATATATGTATATATACACACATACATACATACATATACATACATATATATGTATATATAACACAAATATATATACATATATATAAATATATATATTTATATATTTTTGGGGTCACTCCCAGCAGTGCACAGGGGTTTCTCCTGGCTCTGCACTCAGGAATTACTCCTGGTAGTGCTCGGGGGACCATATAGGATGCTGGGAATCAAACCCAGGTCGACTGTGTGCAAGGCAAATGCCCTACCTGCTCTGCTATCACTCCAGCCCCTGGTTTTATATTTTTTGATACGTAAAATGTCCATTTTTTAACATGGATTTTTTTCCCTTCTCCCTTAGATCATTGATGAGATCCTGAAGATCAATGAGGACCCTCGGGTCCACGGCCTCGCCCTCCAGGTGTCCGAGGACACATTCAGCAGCAAAGTCCTCAATGCCTTGAAGCCAGAGAAAGATGTGGATGGGTGAGTAAAAGCGGATTAAAAAGGAACCTCCATGGCTAACTGAAGTTTCCTGGGGTGATTAAAAAAAAAATTTTTTTTAAACATCAATTATGTCAATTTTAAGAGATGCCCCCAAATGGTTTAAAGTGCTTCAAAATTTTGATGCAAATATGAAAGTTCATAAGTTTGTAACTGTACCTCATGGTGATTCACTAATACAAATTAAAAAAAAAAAAAGATTTTGATGGCTTTTGAAATTTTTGATGAGAAAGTTCCTTATTCAGGTGTGGTTTTGCTTTGCCTGGGAGGGGACGGGGTACAGGTGGTCTTGGCTACACACCCAGCAGTGCTCAGGGGCAGCAGTTCCTGCCTCTTGGCCCAGGTGCTCCTCAGGGGACCATAGACTATCAGTGGCGCCTGGGTGCGCAGCCGGGCTGACAGCGTACGCAGCCCCTTCCCCCCTGTGCTGCATCTCTCGCCCGAGAGCTCTTTCTTCCTGCCTGTACACTTGCCTTCTGCGTGAGGCCGTGCCCTCTGCAAATGATCTCTCTCCCCCATCCTGCTCGAGCCTCGCGCCAGCTCTCCCCTCGGGAGAAAGAGGTTTTCCTTGCTCATCTCCCAGCTGGAGAGAAAGAAAAAAGCCCCGAGCCCTGGTTCCCAGCAGGACCACGCTCTGCCTTGGCTCCAGAGGTTGAGAAAAACCAGACAGTCGTGTTTATTCATCACACAAGGTCTCCTCTGACATTGGAGGGGGAAACTCCAACTCTCAGGTGCTCTGGTTTTGCACTTTGACTCACATCCTGGCTGGCGTAAGCTTCCTGGGGCATGAAAACGGCCCATCCGTCTGCCTGGGGATTTGTGGGGATTAAAAGTCCTTGTTCTTGCGGCTGGCCCCGTTTGGATCCTGGTACCACATAGGATATCCCCTGAGCATCTCCGTGAGTGATACCTGAGCACCGAGTCAGAATTGAGCCCTGAGCATCACTGAGCGTGGTCCCAATCCACTGCTCCCCATTCTGGTACCAGTACCACCCCCCCAAAAAAAAAAATCCTCTGTGGAGATTCTCCTGTATGGAAATAGCAAGTATTTTGTTAATGTGAGAAAACACAAGAGAAAACACACACACACTCAACACACAAACACACACAAGCACATGCACATCTATATAAAATTGTGTGAATGTGTGTATGTATATGTAGTTGTCCGTGTGCATGTATGTTGTGGTGCTAGGCATAGAACCCAGGACCTCACACACGCAAAACACGTTCTCAGCTCCCAAACCACATCCCCGACCATATACCGTAAATACACTCAGCGTTTTCCAAGGTCGTGGGCGTCTTGCTGGGGGCTGGCACGACAGACCACGTTCTCCCAGAGATGCCAGAGGCTCCGTCCGTCTCCATCCCGGCCTCTGCGGTGACTCAGGCGTGGGTGGGCTGTGAACTCAGGCTCAGACTTTTGAGAACCGGCAGCAGTGGCCTGAACCAAGAAACCTCTCTGCCTGGTCAGCGTGGAGGCATCCAGAGCCGGGCCAAACCAGGCCCGTTTCACATCTTCTCGTGACGGAGCGGTTGGACTTTCCGTCCCGGGTCCCCACTGTGTCGCTGACCTGTTTGGAGACGTCAGTCGAGCTCAGGAGGGTGGGATCCGAGTCTGAAGGAGGAGGAACACGGACACCACTCAGAGTGTCTGACACTCACTTGTCCCTCCAGCCTCCTCTCCCCAAGGGGTAAATATTGACTCTCAGGGTCTTGGTCTTCCTAGCTCAGCGCAGAGTTCTGTGATTGCTCCTGGGTGCCCCGGGTGGGAGCTCTTTCAGCTTAGGTCCTGAGGTGCTGCGTGCATGGTCCTGCTCCAGGCAGAAGAACCAGGACCCCCCAGTTTATTCCACTCGGGGGACCCACCTGCCTGGAAGTTTCCCACGGGATTGCTCATAGGAAGCCTCGGTCCCTGCTGGCTTTTTATATTTATTTATTTTTTTTAAATACCGATTTTCATTTTATTATATTGAATCATTGGGAGATTCAGTTACAAAGCTTTCATGTTTGAGCCTCAGTCATGCAATGATCAAACACCCATCCCTCCACCAGTGCACATTCTCCACCACCCATGTCCCCAATATTACCCCCACCCTTCCAAACCCTCCCCCTGCCTCTATGGCTGACAATTTCCCTCATATTCTCTCTCTATTTGGGCATCATGTTTTGCAACACAGACACTGAGAGGCCATCCTGTTTGGTCCTTTATCTACTTTCAGCACTCTTTTCCCATCCCGAGCGATCCCTCCAACCATCACTGACTCAGTGATTCCCTCTCTATCCCAGCTTCCTTCTCCCCCAGCTCATGAGGCAGGCTTCCAACCATGGAGCAATCTCCCTGGCCCTGTCTCTATTGTCCTTGGGTGTCAGTCTTCTATTATGTTATTTTATATTCCACAAATGAGTGTATTCTATTTCCCTCTCTCTCTGACTCATTTCACTGAGCATGATACTCTCCATGACCATACACTTATCAGCAAATTTCCATGACTTCATCTTTCCTAACCGCTGCACAGTATTCCATTGTGTAGATGCACCAAAGCTTCTTTAAACCAGTCATCTGTTCCTGGTCATTCAAGTTGTTTCCAGATTCTGGCTATTGTGAACAGGGCTGCAGTGAACATACAGGTGCAGATGTCCTTTCTACTGTGCTTTTTTTGCACCCTCGGGATATACTCCCAGAAGTGGTATTGCAGGGTCAGTTGGAAGCTCAATTTCTAGTTTTTGAAGGACTGCCCATATTGTTTTCCAAAAAGACTGGACCAGTCGGCATTCCCACCAACAATGAGAGTCCCTTTCTCCCCACATCCACGCCGCTTGCTGGCTTTTTAATCTGTCCCTGACTGGTTTATTTTGGGCCACACCCAGTGATGCTCAGAGGTGACTCCTGGCTCTGCCCTCAGGAATTACTCCTGGCAGTGCTCGGAGGACCCTCTGGGATGCCGGGGATCACACGCAGGTCAGTCACGTGCAAAGCAAATGCCCTTTCCTGTTATACTTATTACTCCAGCCCGTGTCGCCAATTTCATAATGGCTCCATCCAAACGCTGGCTGTGGACCAGGGCTGGCGAGTGGCAGACGAGCGTGTCTGGACCCACTTTTTTTTCTCCTTGCAGGGTTACGGATATAAACCTGGGCAAGCTGGTGCGCGGGGACGCCCAGGAGTGCTTCGTTTCCCCTGTGGCCAGAGCAGTGCTCGAGCTCCTGGAGAAGTCAGGTAGGCGCCTTCCCGGGGCTCTGCGCCCATTTGCGTTGTTGACTCTCACCTGACTCTGTGCAGGCCGGGTGCTCCTGGCTCGGTGCTCCGGGATCATTCACATGGGCTCGGCAGACCCAGTGTGGTGGTGCCGGGGACGGAACCAGGGTAGCCCGTGGCCACTGTCTCTCTGGCCCTGATCCTCCCCTCCTCCTTCGAGAGGGTCTCGGAGTGGCCAGCAACACTCAGGGGGAGCAGGCGGTGCTGGGGACTGAGCCAGGGTCGGCCTCAGGCCAGGCTTGCACCTTGACCCCTGTACTGGCCTCCGACCCTGACAGTGTACTTTTAACTTTTATTATCTCATTTATTTTGAATTAGTTTTTGGCTCAAGGGTTCCATCGGGCAGTGCTCAGAGCTCATCCTCACAGGGCTGGGGGAACCGTGTGGGGTGCTCAGAGTGGAACCCCGTGGGCCGTGTGAAAGGCAAGGCCTTGCCTTCTGTGCGACAGCTCTGGCCCCTTGGTTGTATTTTCACACTTTTTTTTTTTTTTGCTTTTTGGGTCACACCTGACAATGCTCAGGGCTTACTCCTGGCTCTGCACTCAGGAATTACTCCTGGCAGTGCTCGGGGGACCATATGGGATGCTGGGAATCGAACCCGGGTTGGTTGCATGCAAGGCATGTAACGCCCTACCTGCTGTACTATCGCTCCGGCCCCTGTATTTTCACTCTTATTCTGTGGTCCTGCAGATGGACGCGGGTTGTCACATGCTGAGCCACACCGAGACCCTCACTCTGCACCCTTACGTCAGTGATGGAAGCAAATCACTGCATGAGCTTTAACCCTGTTGTAACTGTGTCACCCAAACAGAGTGGAGTCAGGAGAGTGGGTGTGAGCTCGGGTTCTGTCCCTGGGTACTGCCTGCAGTGGCCGCACTGGCCATGGCTCCAGCAGCAGAAATAGCCGCCCAGGGAGGACTGGAGCCAGCGTCCTGCGGGGCGGGCTCTGCACTGGCCTTGCATGAGGCCGATCTACGTTCCGTGCCTGGTACCAACATATGGATCCCTGAGCACAAAGCCAGGAGTCAGCCCTGAGCAGGACCAGGTGTGGTCCCCAGGCAACAAAACCCGGTTCTCTCTTTTTTTAAATTTTATTTTTAAGGAGTTGTTCACAGGAATTGATTACATTCAGTGTTTCAACACCAATCCCACCACCGTTATTTTGAATTTTCCCACCACCACTCAAGCCTGCCCAAACGGCAGATGCTAAACAACTTATTTTGTATTGCTTATTAAGAATAATTGACTAAAAATGATCAGAAAGATTTCCTTAGAAGAAAGTGTGTGAAAATTCTTATATCTCATCTTGGATCCATGAAACCCCTGTATTAGAGATTATTAACATGTTAGAATTTTGAGTTTTGTGTGCTAATGTGTGTGTGTGTGTGTGTGTGTGTGTGTGTGTGTGTGTGTGTGTGTGTATACTTGGGCTGGAGCAATAGCACAGCAGGTAGGGCATTTGCCTTGCACATGGCCGACCCAGGTTCAGTTCCCAGCATCCCATATGGCCCCCTGAGCACCGCCAGGAGTAATTCCTGAGTGCAGAGCCAGGAGTAACCCCTGTGCATCGTCGGGTGTGACCCAAAAACCAAAAAAAAAAAAAAAAAAAAGAATGAGTCAATTTTGTTTATAGTCACTCTAAGCTCAGGGGGCCCAGTTTCCAGATGTTATTAAGTTGGGGGGCTTGGGAGGCCACACCCGGTGGTGCCATCTCTTTTTCTAAAAAAAATTTGAGGTCCCAACCAGCAATGCTCAGGGTTCACTCCTTGCTCTTGGGAATTACTCCTGCTGGTACTCGTGGGACCTTCTGGGATGGAACCCGGGTCGGCCTGGTGCCACACAGGCACCCTACTCTTCGTCCTGGGCTGCTTCCCTCCCTCCCTCCCCCCGCCGTTTCTTTTCCTTGAAGCGAGAGGGGTGCACAGAGAGGGGCCCCGAGCCAACCCTCACGCTGCATTTCTGTTCGTGCCCAGGTGTTGATCTGGAAGGAAAGAAGGTGCTGGTGCTCGGAGCCCACGGGTCCTTGGAGGCTGCGCTGCAGTGTCTGTTCCAGAGACGAGGCTCCCTGACCATGAGCGCGCCCTGGAGCGCCCCCCAGCTGCAGAGCAAGGTAGGGCGCTGTGCGTTGGTGGCAGAGAACCCGTCCAGGCAGAGAGCGAAGAAGGAAGGAAGACAGGGGTCACGGGCTGCTTGATCAGTGAGCGTTGGTTCTCCTCACAGCATTGGTTATATGGAAATCGTGAAGGGTGGGGGTTACACACAGGTGGGGCTGAACATTGTCATAACAACAAACAGATGCAAAACCACTCCTTCAGGGGAAGTTCTAGGAGATTAACTCAGGGACAAAATCTCATCTGGGGATTCAGCACTCGAGATTACATGGAGGTCCGCTCAAAGGTGGGATTCCATCCGGGGTGTATTACTTTCTCCTTTCCTTAGCTATTAAAATATAATAATCAGGGGCTGGAGCGATAGCACAGCGGGTAGGGCGTTTGCCTTGCACGCGGCCGACCCGGGTTCTAATCCCAGCATCCCATATGGTCCCCTGAGCACCGCCAGGGGTAATTCCTGAGTGAAGAGCCAGGAGTAACCCCTGTGCACCTCCAGGTGTGACCCAAAAACCAAAAAAATAAAATAAAATAAAATAAAATATAATAATTATATTAAATTCACTTAATAATATTTCTAGTCATTTTGTATGAACACAGTAAGAGATATACTAAGCTTGAAGGTTGGCTCTTCCTGGGACATCTGGCTCTATATCCCAGACTACAGTTTTGGGCCAGGTTAGTCTTTCCTAACCCCAGCAGGGTCCTTATTCAGTTACTACTTTTTGGATCATGACAGTTTGTTCCATGACTGTGCTCTTAATTTATTATATGTTTTACTGCTCTTAGCCTGTCCCTTTTCTTTACCAGGGTAGCTTATGCTTATCCATGCTACCCTGGCAAAGGTAGCTTATGGGACAACCAAATGGGACTTGGTTCCATCCAAGTCCCTTGCTGGGACCCTCCTTTTGGGGGTGTTAGGAACTAAAGGCAACTGAGGCTTAAGTCAGGTAAATATGAAGGATGCCCAGGAGTAAATATTATTCGGAGTCCATTAACTCCCATGTTACAGAAGCATAGCGTGAACTGTCTTTCTGTGTCTATACAAAAAAAAGACATTGCTAACCCATGCAAAAGGACATAAAGGAAGAAAAGCAATATAGGATTATTAGTGCCTGATGGAATTGGGTGTGCCTTGGGAGCACTGTAATGGGAGTAACTCATAATAAGGTCCCTGAGGGAGGAGCAAGGACAAACCAGTGTTATCCAACAGGGCGCCCTGGCAGCAAGCACAGAACCTTCCCTGGGCCAGGGAATGTCCAAACCTAGCCTGTCTCGGGAGAAGTCGGAGAAAAGGGGGTGAACTCTTCTCCCTGCCGCCTGGTGAGCGTGCCGGAACCCCTCTGAGCTGTGTTTGTGCTTTTCCGGCCACACCGGCAGGGCTCGGGGCTTCCTCTTGGCTCTGTGCTCAGGAATTGCTCCTTGGGAGCTCAGGGGACCGAGTAGGGTGCTGGGGGTCACACCTGGGTGGGCCACGTGCAGGGTCAGCATCCTGCTCTCTGGACTAGCTCTTCTGTGCCCTACTAGACTTTTTTTTTGCTTTTTGGGTCACACCCGGCAATGCACAGGGGTTACTCCTGGCTCTGCACTCAGGAACTACTCCTGGCGGTGCTCAGGGGACCATATGGGATGCTGGGAATCGAACCTGGGTCAGCCACGTGCAAACACCCTACCCGCCGTGCTATTGCTCCAGCCCCAAAAGACGGTGTCTTTCCTCCAATGTTCACTATCTTCCACTATGGGAAAACCTTTGAAAGTACTCCATGACTCAGCCATCAAAGGGATAATAGCTTTGATGGGAAACTCTTTCCTAGCCTCTAGATCCATGGTCTCCGGCCCCAGGACATGGCTCAGAGCCAGAGTGCTCGTCTTAGTATGTGTGAGGGTTCTAATCCTGGCATATGGGATGCTGGGAATCGAACCCAGGTCAGCCGCATGCAAGGCATGCAAGCCCTACCTGCTGTGCTATTGCTCCAGCCCGACTTTTTTTTTTTTTTTTTTTAATAAGAAACAGGGCGAGCAGGAGCACCCCCAGAGTCACACGGAACGAGGAAGGCCGGGGGTCTCCATGTGCCCAGGGCAGCAGTTTGGGGACAGGAAGCGAGCTGTAGAGGTCAGGCTAAGCCAATTTTCTGGGACTGAAAAAGGCTCCAACTACAAAGATCATGTTTCGGCTTGAATGCTTTGAGCCCAGCTGTGGAGCTGAGAGAATTCTGGCTTTTAAAGAGATGTGAGGATTTTGAACTGGAAGGAGATGAAAAGGAAGGGGCAAAACATTCTGAACTTCATGTTTCATTAAAAAGACAATGAAATCTTGGGTTATGTTAAAGTCGGGGCCACCAGGCAACCATTGGTGTTTGGGGCAGGAAAATTGAGTATTGTGAAGAAAGCTCCCCCCCATGGGAAAATTGGCTTGGGCAGAAAATATTAGGGCCCTAAGGGGCTTGCTGTGCATGCAGCCACCCCGGCTTCTATCTGCCTCCCACCCCCAACTCCTAGAAAACAAAACAAAACAAAAACAAAGAAAAAAAGAGAAAAAGTAGCCGAAAACCTCAGGTAATGAAAGCAGTGGAGAGCAGCGTCATGCAACGGAAAACAAATCCGTGTGAGAGATTACTAACAAAGCCCGGAGCCAGAGGTCTAGCAACATACACACCAGTAGCCAAAATAATCAAGACAAAAGGATAATGACCAGCAAGGCTGGGGATGAACTGGAGCCCTAGCCACAGAAATGCATTATTCTTTTTTTTGTCACCAGGAGAATATAAACAAGGTTTTCTGCTGGACTGGAAAATCTGTATCAAGTGAATGCTTTCCTAGAAAAAGTAATTTTCGAAAAAGAATCTGTGTAAAATTACCCTGTATACATTCAGGACTCCCATGCCCCCCAAACAGGCAAACCCAACCCACTGGAGGTGATTTTAAATACACAATAGACTGAGTTTCCTACCAAAGAAAGAGAAAAGGAAGAATCTGCCTTTTGGGATCAATTTCATTTTTTCTTTGTTTTTTTCTTACTCCCAAACCAGATAAGGGCAGATGTTAAAGGATGATTATAGGCTAGTTTCGCTTAAGGGTAAAGAGGAAAAAAAATCGTTAGCAAAATTGCGGAAATTTTATTGCAATTTTATAATCTTAATAAAATTAACAAATTTTATAATTTTATACAACTTTATACAATTTTATTATAGGATTGCTGTAGGATAACAATGAGTTTGTCCTTTCAGCCTCGCCGCAGGGAACTTAGTTTACCTTGAAGCTATGTCCTTTCTGTATGGACACAGGAAGACAGTTTATATTATGCTTTGCAATTGGGAAGCTGATTGACTCCAATAATATTTATTCTTGGCATCTGCTTTCTCAACTCAGTTGCCCTTAGTTCTTAGCACCCCAAAAGCAGGGTCCCGACAAGGGACAGAATGGACCCAGGGCAAGCTGTGAGCTACCCTGGCATTGAAATGGACCAGGCCAAAGCGCCACAATACTCAACTATAAGTTGAGAGCATGGTCATAGACAAATGCTGGCATGATCCAAAAGTAATGACGAGACTAGGACCGTGCTGGGGTTAGGAAGACTAACCTGGCCTGAGGACTGTGGTCTGGAATATATAGTGAATGTTCTCAGGAAGAACCAAACTTTAAGTCTGATATATGTCTTACTGTGCTCATACAGAATGACATTGCTAGAAATATTAGAAGTAGATTTACTACAACTATTTAAGTGGATTACTAGCTGAGGAAAGAAGAAAGTGACATACCCTGGATGGGATCCCACCCTTGAGCAGATCTCCTAGTCATCTGGAGTAATCTCCTTAGATGAGATTTTATCCTTCAGTTAATCTCCTAGAGAAGTGGTTTTACCCCTCTTTGTTTTTTTTTTTTTTTTTTTTTTTCTTTTTGGGTCACACCTGGCGATGCACAGGGGTTACTCCTGGCTCTGCACTCAGGAATTACCCCTGGCCGTGCTCAGGGGACCATATGGGATGCTGGGATTTGAACCTGGGTCGGCCGCGTGCAAGGCAAACGCCCTACCCGCTGTGCTATCTCTCCAGCCCCTACCCCTCTTTGTTGATTTGTTAATGTTCAACCCACCTTTGTGTCAGCACCCTATGTGATTGCTATATAAACTAAGTCTGTAAGAGAAGTAGAGGGAGAAGACACCTAAGCAGGGAGAAGACAAAGAAGCAGCAGGGAAGACACAGAAGCGAGAGAGAAGACACAGAAGCAGAGACAGAGAGAGGTCGGAAGAGACAGAGATAGAGACAGACAGAAGAGGGCACACACAGAAGCAGAGCACAAGGAGGAGCTATCCCGATCTGGTCTATACACAGCGGCTTGAGAGCACTGAATGTGAGGGGGAAGAGAGAAAGAGAGAGAGAGAGAGAAAAAACAGAGAGAGAGAAGACACACAGAGAGAGAGAAGACAGAGAGAGAGAGAAGACACAGAGAGAGAAGTGAGAAGACAGAGAGAGAAGACGGAGAGAGAGAGAAAAAGAGGGAGGGAGAGAGAGCCCGCAAACAACATACACACATCACTTCCCCCTCCACACAAGGATTGCAAGGATGATTAATGTAATAACCTCTTTAAAATTTGGAGGCCAGAGAGATGGCACGCTTGCCTAGCACACGGCTGACCCCAGTTCCATCCCAAGTACCATCCCTGGTCCCCTGAGTGCTGCCAGGAAGTGACCCCCTTGGGCCAGGAATCAGCCTTGAGCAGACGCCCCTGTGGCCCAAACGGATGTGTTTCCCTGTGGCTGCCACTAGGTGGCAGCCTATTCAAGATAATGCAGGGGCACAGCTGGCGCTTTTGAGGTCAGCTGCTGGGGTTCAGGCAGAGGGAAAGAAAACCCTGCCCCGAGGAGAAAAACGCTGGCATTGGCGATCGACTGTTTTCACAGCTGTCAGGATGCTTTTCCCATGATAGCTGTCCTTTGCAACAACAAAGGCATCTTTCAGAGCTTTTTATTTTTTTAATTATGGAATTGAATCACCTTGCCTCTGTGCTGGGGCAAATCCTAAGAGGGAGGGCGATTAAGTGCTCTCGCTCCTTTGGGCAAAGTCCGTGTTCTCCTCTGAGGAGGCACTCTTTTGCTCTATCTGGGGGCTCCTTGGTCCTTTACAGCAGCGCCACTGGACCCGAGAGATGGCAGGCGCTTGCCTTGCTCACAGCCGACCTGGCTACATTGCTGGCATCCCACCCGAAAAAGGCAAACTAGCCTCAGGCTGTGGGCGTCACTGTCCCAGGGTGGGGAAGGGATGAGGGGTCACTCTCCTCTCCTGGGCTGTGGGGTCCCGCATTCAGCTCCCTGGCCCTGGCCGCCCACCCCGCCCAGGGCTGGACACCCCAAGGTGTGGAGTGGCCTCCTGTGGGGATACCCAGAGACGGGAAGCAGCCTGGGGGCCTCTCCTCAGCTCTCCCTCCTGGTGCATTCTGGCTCTGGCGAATAGTGTTGCAGTGAACACAGACGTGCCGGTGGTGTGGTGGTGTTTCTGCCACCATGTTTGGGTCTCCACAGCGTATATTTGTAGAAGTATTATTATTTTTTTATTTTTTTATTTTTTGCTTTTTGGGTCACACCCGGCGATGCACAGAGGTTACTCCTTGCTCTGCACACAGGAATCACCCCTGGCGGTGCTCAGGGGACCATATGGGATGCTGGGAATCGAACCCGGGTCGGCTGCGTGCAAGGCAAGCGCCCTACCAGCTGTGCTATCCATCCAGCACTTGTAGAAGTAGTATTGCGGAGTCATACGGGGTTTTTTTTGTTTGTTTTTTTTTTGGTTTTGGGGGGTCACACCCGGCAGTGCACAGTGGTTACTCCTGGCTCATGCACTCAGGAATTACTCTTGGCAGTATTTGGGGGACCATATGGGATGCTGGGAATCGAACCCGGGTCAGCCGAGTGCAAGGCAAATGCCCTACCCGCTGTGCTATTGCTCCAGCCCCTTAATTTCTAGTTTTTTTGAGGAATGCCTATATTGTTTTCAGAAAAGGCTGGAGCAGTCGGCATTCCCACCAACAATGAAGGAGAGTCCCCTTCTCCGTGTTCTTGTTCTTCTGGCTGTGGGCCAGTCTCTGTTGTATGAGATATCTCATTGTTGTTTTGATCTGCATCTCCCCGATGAGCAGTGATGCAGAGCATTTTCTTTCATGTGCCCTTGACCATTTGGATGTCTTCCTTGAGGAAGTTTCTGTTCATTTCTTCTCCCTATTTTTCGATGGGGTTGGTTGGATGGTTTTTCCTTGTAAAGTTCTGCCAGTGCCTCATGTATCTTTGATATTAACCCCTTATCAGATGAGTATTGGGTGGATCGTTTTGGGTGGGCTATCTTTATATCTTGGTCACCATTTCTTTTGAGGTGCAGAAATTTCTCTGCTTTCGCCTGCTTAGTTCCGGCAGTCTTGAGGCTCTTTATTGCTACCATTTCTAGCCTTGTTATGTTGGTGCTTCTCTCCCAAGGAGGTTGTGAAAGTTCAGTGAAAGCCTTGCTTGCTTTTGTGTGTTTGATTTTTGTTTGCAGTGAGGGGAGCCACACCTGTGGTGCTCAGGGCTTACATCTGGCTCTTAGCTCTAGGCTCCAGCAGCGGAATTGCCATAATTGTATGGGATGCATGTGCGACACCCGGGATTTGAACTCATGACCATACCATGAGAAGTTGATGCTCTGAGCCGCTGCAGCATTCCTCTGGCTCGGAATAGACTTTATTTATCGGACACCCGGCAGTGCTTAGGGCTTAATCCTGGCTCTGCTCAGGGATCTCTCCTGGCAGTGCTCGGGAACCATATGTGGTACCCAGGATTTAACCAAGGTCACTTGCTTGCACTACAAGCATCTTAACCCCTAAAATATCTCTCTGGCACCCGTGAACAGAACTTTTGCTCAGAACCCTGAATCGGGTCATTTGTATTCCGACTGGGAGGAAGGGATTGATGAATCTAGTGAAACTAATTCGCAGTGCCTTCGGGGGGGCTAGATGTGACTGTCTTCAGTCAGGGTTCAGAGTTTGAGCTGGAAAAATGAAATTCAGGAGAAACAAACTAGCAGTCTTGTATCAGATGGGAGAGAAATGTAGTCAGAGACAGTCCACTTCTCCTTGATTCCCTTCCAGCCACCCCCCACCCCCGTAGCTTGTGGCAAACTTTTCTCCTTCCCACCTCCCTGGGCGGTGGGCAGGGAATGGGGGTTTCTCGCTGCTGTAACATTAGCCGTGGTGTTAGGTTCCCCGGGTTGGGGGACGCCAGCGTAACAGCTAATCCGCCTCGGTTAGACTCTTGGCGGCTCCAGTGCTTCTGGGGGAAGCTGCCTTTGGAGGTCCCGTTTCAGCTTGAACCTCCTTTGAGACCACAGGCCAGTGCGTGAGTGTGCATGGATGTACGTGTGTGTGCTCATGAGTGTGCATGTGTGCCTGTGCACGTGTGAATACATGTGTTTGCATGTTTGCATGCATGTGTTGTGCATGTTTGCATGCGTGTGTGTTTAAGTACGCGTGCTTGCATGTTTGCATGCATGTGCACATGTGTGTATGTGCGTGCATGTATGTACGTGTGTGCTCATGTGTGCCTGTGCCTGTGTGAATGCATGTGTATGCATGTTTGCATGCATGTATGTGTTTTATGTTTGCATGCATGTGTGCCTGTGTGTGCCTGTGCATGTGTTTGCATGTTTGTGTGGATGTGTGTATGTGCACATTTACATGCATGTGTGCATGCATGTGCGAGTGTGTATTTGCATGTTTGCATGCATGTGTGCATGTGTTCTTGTGCATGTTTGCATGTGTGCATTTGCATGTGTGCATGCATGTGTGTGCACACATGTGTGTGTTCTTGTGTGCGTGAGTGCGTGGACGCGCGTGAAGTGGCATCCCAAAGGGCTCTGTGCAGGCTGGTAGGGCCAGAGTGGATCGCAGTTCCCCTCCTGTCTTCCCGGACCATCGGCAGAGCCTCGTCTCACCTCTCTCATCCCCTCCTCAGCTCCTAAGGATGTGGGATTAGGAGACGGCAACGGGGTTGTTTTTGTTTGTTTTTCATTCGGGAGGGGCCATGCCTGATAGTGCTTCCGGGGCTGCTCCGGGCTCTGTGTGGCGCCAGGGACCACGCCCAGTTGGCTGTGTGCCAGGCGAGAGCCGGCCCCCGGCCCCAGGCCTCCACGCCAGCCTGAACGCAGTGCCTCACGGGATCCGTGTCTACCTGGGGTACGAGGGCTACCCGAGGCCTGGTGTTTGGGGGTGGTCCTGGCAGTGCCGGGGATGGGTCCCCAGTGGGGTGGGGACCCCAGGAAGGCCCAGAACCTGGGGTAAAGAGCGTCTCCACAGGCCATTGTTAGTACCGATGGTCCGGCCCCAAAGGCAGTGGTGGCATATTCTCATAACCGAGAGCTCAGAACCCAGACGGCCGAGGCTGGACAGATGGTCTGGGGTAGGCACTTTGCACACATTGAGCACAGAAGGAGGAGTCAGAACACTGGCGGTTGTGCTGTGCCCCCCCCCCCAAATAAAAACAAAACTAAGTAAAACAAAAGTGAATTTTTACTGAACTTGATTAAAGTGTCTCATTTCATGGTAGACAGTGCTGAGATGGTCGCCATCAGCCTCAGAGCACACTTTCCGGAGCCCCTCCGGCCACTGTGTCTGAGCACCACTGGGAAGGATCTGGAAGCCTAGAGCTGGGAGTAACCTCCAGCACTATTGGGTGCAACCCAAAAATCAACACAAGAAAAGAGGGCTCATAGGGGCCCGAGGGATTGTTCAACAGGTAGGGTGTTTGCCTTACACACGGGTAACTTGGGTTCAATCCCCATATGGTCCCCCAAATCTGACAAGAGTGATCCCTGAACAGGAAGGAAGGAAGGAAGGAAGGAAGGAAGGAATAAGGGAGAAAAGGAGGGAAGGGAGAAAGGAGAAAGAAAGGAAGGAAAAAGGGAAGGTAGGAGGAAGGAAGAAAGAAGGAAGGAGGAAAGGAGGAAGGAAGGAAGGAAGGAAGGAAGGAAGGAAGGAAGGAAGGAAGGAAGGAAGGAAGGAAGGAAGGAAGGAAGGAAAGGAAAGGAAGGAAGGATGGATGGATTTGGTCTTTTGTGTTGTTTTGGACTCAGCTGTGTCTTGGACAGCCTCCTAGCCTGCTGAGCTGTGATGAAGTAAGGGTTGGACTTAGGCACAGTGAGACAAAGGCTCGTCATTCATTATCCTTTGGAAGGAAAATGTGAGCGGTTAATGCTGTAATCGAATCCCCGTGTGTCCGTTTGGCGTGCAGGGGTTCTGATTTATGAAAGGACCGGAAGAAAGGTCTGCTCTTGACAGCCCCGTCCTGGGCTTTGCTGACTGCAGGAGACAGTGGGGGAAAACAAACACGCCCAGTTCCTAAAAGGAAAAGCTGCTCCCAGGATGAGATCACTTGGTCTTGCGAGCGGGAAAGTTCCTCTGACCCAAACTGACCGTTCGTGTCTTCTTACCTCGCCAGAGAATCCTGGTGTACCGTGGTCCCAAGAGAGCTCAGAGGACAGGCGCACAGGCTTGGGGTGGTAGAGGCTCCAGGTCTGATCCCTGGCACCACCCGACGTGAACCAGCTGTACCACCCTCTCTGGTACTCATTTTTTGGGTAACACCCGGCAATGCTCAGGGGTTCCTCCTGGCTCTGCACTCAGGAATTACTCCTGGCACTGCTGGGGGTGGTACCATATGGGATGCCGGGGATTGAACTCAGGCCAGCCGCGTGTAAGGCAAACGCCCTCCCCACTGTACTATCACGCCGGCCCCAAGGCACTCAGGATTTCTGATTTTTGTTTTTGGCTTTTGGGTCACACCCAGCAACGCTCTGGGATTATTCCTGGCTCTGCACTCGGCAATTACTGCTGGCCGCACTCGAGGGACCATATGGGATGCTGGGGATGGAACCTCGGTCAGCCGTGCTTGAGGCAAACGCCCTCCTCACTGCTCACTGTACTGCCCCTTCCAAGCCCCTGATTTGCTCCCTGTTCATAAGCAACATGGATGAATCATGTTCTGGCGTCTGAGCTGCCTGTCTCTGAGCTTTCTCCATCCTTGCCGCTGCTCACACGGGCCCTTCTGCCTGGGGAGTGGGCGGGCCCCCTCGGGCCTGCAGTGTTTTGTGGTGAGGTCAGGTTTCAAGCCCAGCTCTGGCCGGGTCCTTCTCACTTAGGAGGGGAAAGTTCGAGCCAGCCAGTGTGCCGGTCATTTTCACTGCATCTGAGCTCCTTAAAAATCTTCCCTTGTCCATCGTGGGTTATGTCTTGATTGAAAGCAGCCAGCTCTTCTCCGGGCCGAGGGACCTGGCATCTCTGAGGTGGTCCTGCGGGAGAGGGCTTCCCTCTTCTCTCCGCAGGATCCGCTGCTCCCCTGTAACTTGCCTGCTTCGCCCTCTTGCTCGGTGCATCGAGGCAGGTTGGCTGAGGGGCTGGCGGGAGAGCCCGAGATTTCAGGGTAAAGAAGACGGAGCAGGTGGTATCATCAAAGGCAACTCACTGCGGCGACTCTGGCTCTCGGGGACCTTGTGAGTCCAGCGGGAATGCTCCCGCCTGTGAGAGCGTTTCAGCCGTGAGGACGTGCTCTCGCTTTTCTCGGCGCACGAGCAGGCGACATCTCTGACCTCCTGAGAGTTTGCCGCAGGCGCCGAATGCGTGTTTCTCGACAGCCATCGGTGGTGGGAGATCCAGGTCTGGAGGTGTAACTGAAGAGTTGCGTTTTCTCCAGCCGGGCAGATGTCTCTGGTCTTCCTCCCCTAAGGGTCAGCTGGCCTGGAGCCTGGCTGCGTTCCAGATCTCCCTGGAGAGGAGAATCCTGGGCCCGTTGGCTGCAAACTCAGTTTCGTGTCACCCTGTGGGTGACAGCAAGGGAGAGGCGCTGCTTAGGCAAATTCTTGTATTTACTTATTTTTTTCTTTTTGGGTCACACCTGGCGATGCATAGTTATAACTCCTGGCTCATGCACTCAGAAGTTTTACTCCTGTGCTCGAGGGACCATATGGGATGCTGGGAATCGAACCTGGGTCGGCCGCGTGCATGGCAAATGCCCTACCCGCTGTGCTATCGCTCCAGCCCCAAATTCTTGTATTTTAATTGTATTTCTCGGGTTTTGAGTGGTACTGGGGATTGAACCGGGGTTGGTTGCATGCAAGACCTTAAGCTTGGCGCTATCTCCCCAGCCCTACACGGCAACTTCTTTTGGATGTGCTGAATCCAGTTGATTCTCTGTATCCTCTTTTCAGTGCTCAGGGATTATTGTCTGTTTCCTTTGTGGCTGCTCGATGAATGGTTTTTATTTTATTTTATTTTGTTTTATTTTATTTTGGCCACACATGGTACTCAGGACTTACTCCTGACTCTGTGATCAGGAATCACTCTTGGCGGGGTTCAAGGGGACCCTATGGGATGCTGGGGATCAAACCTGGGTCGGCTGCTTGCAAGGCAAGTACTCTCTCTAGCCTCTGCTCACTGAATGTTAATTCTCTCTCTGTTTGCATGATCAAGTTGATGGAACGTGCGGATGTGAGCTTTTGAAAGTTGGCTTTGGGACTGGAGAGATAATACAGCTGGAAGGGTGTTTGCCTTGCACATGGCCAACTCGGGTTCAGTCCCCTCCAGCCCGATTTATTTGTTTTTCACTTTTGGGGCCACCCCTGGCAATGCTCGGGTTACTCCTAACTCTGCACTCAGGAATTATTCCTGGCGGCCCTTGGACGACCATATAGGATGCTCGAACCCGGGTCGGCCACATGCAAGGCAAACGCCCTTCCCCTTTGTTCTACTGCTCTGGCTCCGATCCCTGAGATTTAAAAATTTTTTAACTTACTTCCCCCCCCCCCTTTTCTTTCTTTGTTTTTGTTATAATACAACAAAGTGTGGTGGTCCGACACTTCAGTTGCAGTGCTGGTCACCCACGGGCATGTGGGCTGGTGCCAGGGATCGAACTCATAGCCTCACAGCTGCGCTACCCCAGACCCTAAAGACATTTGGGGAGGGTGGAGGACACTTCTCACGCAGTGCTCAGGGCTCTTCCTGGCTGTGCTTCAGCTGACCTGGGGGCTGCCAGGGCTACTTGGGGTCTTACTGGGGGGGCCACAAGCTATTCGGGATCAAACTCGCGGGCTTTTCACGGGCCTTGGGACCACACCTGGCAGTGTGTGACAGACCAAGTGGTGCTGGGGAGGAAACTTGGGGTTCCCGCCAGCAGAGCTGGGTCTGTGGCCCTTTGAGCAGTCTCCCTGGCTCCCCGAAGACAGGCTTTAGATTTTTTTCTTTTTCCTTTTTGGGTCACACCCGGGGATGCACAGAGGTTACTTCTGACTCTGCACTCAGGAATTACCCCTGGCGGTGCTCAGGGAACCATATGGGATGCTAGGAATCGAACCCGGGTCGGCCGTGTGCAAGGCAAACGCCCTACCCACTGTGCTATCACTCCAGCCCCCTTTTTTTTCCTTTTTGTGGGGAGAGAGGTGGGCCTGGGGTAGGGATTAGGGCTCACTCTTAGCTCTGTGCTCAGGGATCACTCCTGGTGGTGCTCAGAGTCCATAGGGGATGCTGGGGATCGAATCAGGGTCAGGCATGTGCAAGACAGGCCCCCTCCCCTCTGTACTGCCACTCCAGCCCCAGATGGTAGAGTTTTCTGAGAGGCGGCCGTCGTGATGTCTGGGAGCCGATGGCCTAAGCTGATCAGCTGGCACCGGCTGTTGTTCATCATGTCTGGGGGCAGTGTGGGCAGGGGTGAGAGCGCTGTGGTGTCTTTCTTTCCAGCTTCAAGAGGCTGACATTGTGGTCTTGGGCTCGGCCAAGCCAGAAGAGGTTCCCCCGACCTGGATACAACCAGGAACCATTGTTCTGAACTGTTCCCACGACTTCTTGTCAGGTAAGGTGTTTTTGTGGTTTTTTTTTTTTCCCCATTTATTTGATTATTTTTGGGGTCACACCCAGTGATGCTCTGGGGTTACTCCTGGCTCTGCACTCAGGAATTACTCCTGGTGGTGCTCGAGGGACCACCAATGGGATGCCCAGGATTGAACCCCAGTCAGCTGTGCGCAAGGCAAACGCCCTCCCCGCTGTACTATTGCTCTGGCCCCACAATTAACTCCTGATGTTGTCACTTTGAGATGCTGTTTCACATGTTTCCACATTCTAAAGCAGCATAGAGCCTAAGTGTTTTGGAATCTAACAGAAAGAAGAGAAGATACATGGGACTTAGAAGCATTAATGAAGTGCTGCCTGTGAGAAATCATGGGCCTCCCTCTGTATCACAGACTTGACATCTTCCTGAATTGACGGATGAGCTTTCCACCCCTTTGGGAGTGAAGGGGTGGTGTGGATTGGGGGTTACGAGGCAATCTTCCAGAAGTCTCATGTTTAACTGCAGAATGCTGAGCGCAGTGCCGAATGAAGCAATTAGCAGTACACTATAACGTCAGTGGGATTAATGGCTCTTTTTAGGAAAGAGAAGTATGTGCTAAATAGCTTCTTTGAAATATGTGACTCGAGCATGAATTTCGTTCTGTCTGAGAAAGCCAGTGTCTGATCATAAATAGTGGACAAGGCAGCTGTGCTCCTCCTCCATTGTTTGAGTTAGATTGCAAAGTCGATTATGACAATCTTTTCTTCTTCTTTTTCTTTTTCTTTTTTTTTTTCTTTTTTGGTCACACCCGGCGATGCACAGGGTTACTCCTGGCTCTGCACTCAGGAATCACTCCTGGCGGTGCTCAGGTGACCATATGGGATGCTGGGAATCAAACCCGAGTCGGCCGCGTGCAAGGCAAATGCCCTACCCGCTGTGCTGTCGCTCCAGCCCTCCTCTTTTATTCTTAATGATGGCGGCTTGCTGTCATTACTGACCAGTTGTTTTATTTATTTATTTATTTTTGCTTTTGGGGTCCCACCTGGCAATGCACAGGGGTTACTCCTGGCTCTGCACTCAGGAATTTTCCCTGACGGTTGTCAGGGGACCATATGGGATGCTGGGAATCGAACTCGGGTTGGCCGAGTGCAAGGCAAAGGCCCTACCCGCTGTGCTATCACTCCAGCCCCTGACCAGTTGTTTTAAAGTTTACATGTATTTGGATAATTTTGGCATAGTCCTGCTAGATGTCAAGGCCCAGGAGCCAGCTCAAAGGATGTATTTGCACACGTACGGCCTGCACTGACCCCCCCCCCCCGCCCTGCATGCGTCCCCCCGGACCCCTGGGAGCAAGCCCACTCCCCACTCGAAGCACAGCCAGCCCCCCAAACAAACAAAAAATATTCTTCTGGGACCCCCCTGTGCCTATTGGGTCTAGTAAAGTGCTTTTTTTTGTTTCTGTTTAAGGGCTGCAGCCAGCGGTGCTCAGGGCCTGCTTCCTCCTGGCGGGCTCTGGGGACCATATGGGATGCCGGGGATCGAACCTGTGTTGACCAAGTGCCTTCCCATTGGATTATCACTATGGCATCTACATTTTTGTTTTGTTTTGATTTGGGGGTGGGCCACACCCATTAATGATCAGGACTTAACCCTAAAAGTGATTTTTTTTTTTTAAAGGGAAGAACATTGTGCTTTTTTTTTTTTTTTTTTTTTTTTTTTTTGCTTTTTTGGGTCACACCTGGCAATGCACAGGGGTTACTCCTGGCTCTGCACTCAGGAATCACTCCTGATAGTGCTCAGGGGATCATATGGGATGCTGGGAATCGAACCCAGGTCGGCCACGTGCAAGGCAAACGCCCTACCCACTGTGCTATCACTCCAGCCCCAGAACATTGTGCCTTTTTAATATTACACTTTTTTTAGGAACTTACAACCCTCCCCCCCCCTTTTTTTAATGCGTTCTGAAATTTGTTACAATTCAGTGTGATGAGGGGATAAAAAGAGTATCTTTATTTAATGGTTCTTTTGCAGACAGATTATAGGTAGTTTATTTTACATATGTCTGGCCCAGTAATACAAGTTTTCTTCCAGTAATATGAGTGCCTGACACAGCATGTGCTTAGAAAGTATGGGTTGAATAAGTGAAAAATGATGTACTCAGCGTTCAGTTCTGATTGAAGACAATTTGAAGTTAAAGTTAACTGCAGTTCAGTGTCAGATAAACAAAACAATGATTTTCTTTTCTTTTCTTTCTTTCTTTTTATTTTAATGGTTTTTGAGTAAGATCTAATGATGCTCAAGACTTTTCCTGTGTGGTATTCAGGGAACCACATATGATGCCAGGAATCAAACCTGGGTCAGCTGCGTGCCAGGCAAGCACCTGAGCCCTTGCACTTCTGATGGGCCCAATGATTTTGATATTTATACTCCTTGACCTTTTTTTTTTTTTTTTTTTGCTTTTTGGGTCACACCTGGCGATGCACAGGGGTTACTCCTGGCTCTGCACTCAGGAATCACCCCTGGTGGTGCTCAGGGGACCATATGGGATGCTGGGATTCGAACCCGGGTTGGCCGCGTGCAAGGCAAACGCCCTACCCGCTGTGCTATCACTCCAGCCCCCATATACTCCTTGACCTTTAACCAGCGTGGGCTTAAGGTTGCCAGCCCCACCTATGCTGGAAAGCTTAGATATAAGTCTTGACTCCCCCGAATTTAATAGTCTGATGTTGGCAGCCTTACTGATACTATAAGCAGGCTATTAACATTATATGCTTCCTGTGCGTTATGTTTGATACTGTTTACGTACCATAAACTGGAGAAAATGAAAGCGTTAAGAAAAATCCTAAGACATCGAAATTGACTTACAATCCTGAACCGTGTTTATCAGTGCTGCAGTGAATGTATGCCATCTGTTTATCGGAGGCCCCGCCCCCTTAAACCCCAGCCATCAGCTGCTGTCACTGCGGAGTGATCACCGGTCCCCGCCTTGTGAGCCTCCGTCCAGCTGACACACACCCTCTGGCTCGGGTATTCGCTCCACTTAACGTTTTTCACTCATTACCCCAAAGCAAAGGGGGCTTTATTGAAGCTGGAGAGCAAAAGAATTTTTAATAACCTTGTGGCTTGGTGAAGGCTCCGTTTTATAATGAAATTTGTATGCTCGTCCTGACAGGGGTTCCCCCCACGCCCCCTTGTGAAAACAGATGGGATCCGGTGATGGATGACGGGGTCCCTCTACGGAGGCAGCTCTCGGCGGGCCCCTGCCCAGGCGGCGCTGTCCCGATGGCCGGGAGCCCGGTGCAGGGCTCAGAAATAATTCCCCTGGACTTGTTGGATCTGTCCGCCGTGCCGTGGCCTGAGCCTGGCGTTCAGATTTAAAACAGAAACCCGGCGATGCTCGGCCTGCTGGTTTCCAGGAGGATTCTTTTCAGTCTTTGATATGGGGGCCACGCCCGGCAGCTCTCGGGGCTCAGCTCCTGGCTCTGAGCTCAGGAGTCACTCCTGGCGGGCCTCAGGGGAGCAAGGTGGGGTGTCGGGGATCAAACCCGGGTCAGCTGCGTGCAAGGCAAGAACCCTCCCCGCTGCTGTACTATGACTCTGGCCTGCACTGTGAAATAGGTGTGACTTTCAGGGGCCCGGGAGGTAGGCCTGAAGGACCGGAGCAAACGCATTGTGAGTGAGTGGAGGTGGGCAGGGGCGGAGTTCTGGGGTATTCAGGGGCGCTTCCTGGCTGTGCTCAGGGAACCGTGTGCTGTGTGGTACCTGTGCTCTGCAGCCTTAATCCTTACACCGTTCCTCTGACCCTGTAGTGTTTGCTTTGTATGCAGGCATCTCAGGCTCAATTTCCCCCCTGCTCATCCTGTCTCACACACACACACACACACACACACACACACACACACACACACACACACACACACACACACACACACACACTGAGCCAGGAATAGCCCCTTGAGTACAGATAGGTGTGTCCCAGAAACTTCCCCCCTGCCCATCCTCTCTCTCTGTCTCTCTCTCTCTCTCTCTCACACACACACACACACACACACACTGAGCCAGGAATAGCCCCTTGAGTACAGATAGGTGTGTCCCAGAAACTTCCCCCCTGCCCATCCTCTCTCTCTGTCTCTCTCTCTCACACACACACACACACACACTGAGCCAGGAATAGCCCCTTGAGTACAGATAGGTGTGTCCCAGAAACAAAAGGAAAATCTTTGGAAGGGAAGACGAGGGTTCTGATCTTATAATGCTAATAGGGCAGAACCGGTTTTGTGCCCCTAGTTGGAGTTTATTTCCTGGTTGCTGAATGGGGCTCAGAAGAGCAGGTCCTTTGTCCCGGACTTCACACACACACACACACACACACACTTCAGACTGTGGAGTGATAGTACAACCGGGGTAGGGCGTTTGCCTTGTATTCATCCAACCCAAGTTCAATCCCCGGCATCCCATATAGTCCCCTGAGCACTGCCAGGAGTATATCCTGAGTGCAGAGCCAGAAGTCAGCCCTGAGCATCACTGGTTGTGACCCAAAAAGCCAAAAAAAAAAAGAAAAAGAAGGGAAAAAGAAACCAAATTGCGGACTTTTGGGGGGCCACTTTTGGCGATGCTTAGGAATCACTCCTCGCAGACTCAGGGGACCATCTGGGGTGACGGGAATGGAACCCAGGTCAGCATATAAGGCAAGCGCTCTACCCACTGTGCTACCTCTCTGGCCCCTGCAGACTTATTAATAGAACCGATGTCTGTCCAGGAGCAGTCACTGCCAGGGAAGAAAGCCTAGTGAGAGTCTGGTGGAGTGGAATTTCGAGAAATTCAGGTGGAATGGAATTCTTGTACCTGTGTACTTGTGGTAAATTGAGCACATTTGCTTATGATTTTACTTGTTCCCCGCCCCCTCCCAGGAAATTCTATATGTTTTGCACCCATCTCAGTGATTTCAAAAGAACTCCTTATATAAGCTGAAACTCATATTTTAGTGATACTTCTTCCTTTGAAGCTTCTGACATTGTATTATTTTAAGAACTCGCAATGCACTGTCATTGGGTAATGGACTGCAGATGTTTAAGGCACAGTGAAGCCCTGAATATTTTCATATAAATTATACTAAAAGGTGATGGCTCTTTACGGGACAAGGTTAATGTAGTTATTAAAGAGTGAGCCCAGAGTTTGGGGACGTTTTACCATACCGATTTATAATTTTTGAACTCTTCTATTTTCATAACTTCACGAACTTTTTTTTTTTTTTTTTTGCCGTAACTTCTAGAGGGGGAGAGCGTATCCGAGCCTGAGTCTCTGGGTTCGTGCAGCCTGTTTGTGATAAGAAGGGGCCCTCGCTAAAGCTGGCCTGTTTCCAGACAGCAGAGATGGCAGGGGGTGGGTGGAACCCTCGAATTTTTTTTTTTCACCCTTGCCTCCATTCTCCTCTCTTCCCTGTTTCTTTCATTCTGGCAAAAATCCCGGGGTGGTCTCCGACCAGCTCCTGGGAGGGAGAGACCATCCAGATTTCCAGGGAGAGCATGTGAATGCATCAGCTGACCTTCACTCACCGTAGAAAGTTTGTTCATTGTCAGAGTCGTTGGGGAAAGTCCATCTTTTATTCATTGCCTTGTCCCCCGGGGACCATGAGCTCATAGGAGTGTGGGTGGGCGTGAAAAGACTCGTAGGGTTTGGGTCCCGGGGCCCTGCTGGACTTGCTGGCCCGGTGTGGACAGCACGGGCCGAGGGGGTCGAAGCAGTGGCCTCCCTTAATGACTGTCCTCGGCCGTGGATTCCAGAGGCTGTATTTCTGGTGTGCAATGTTGCCATTCTTCATCCTCCCAGCCCCAGGGAGCCCGTGACATAGCTGTAAGGTTACGGTGATTCCTGTGACAAAGGCAGTCCAGGGACACTGCTGAGATGCAGAATGGTAAACAACAGTGATTTCCGATCCAGTGACCTCAAAAGAACTAGTTAGTCCCCGGTTAAAAGGCCGGTGAATTTATTGTATCAGGAAGATGAGAGCAGGCGGAAATGCAAGCAGTGTATTAAAAGCATCACTGAGAGGCAAATCCCGTCGCTTTAAAAGAGAAAGATTTGGAGAAAAATAAATAAAGAAAGAAAGGTTTGGGTTCAGCGAAGACTCTGCTAGAGTTTATAATCCAATATGTTTGAGCTTTGCCTCTTATCTTCAAATCTTTGTTGATTCTAACCTTGTTCTCTTGTTCACCACAAGGCGGTTGCCAGAATGATAGGAGGGTTGGTTTTCTAGCTAACGGCAGGTGAAATCGTCTTCATTTGTGTCTGTGATTCTGTTCTGGAAACGTGCATTATACGTGAAAACTATTTCCTGGAATGTAGCCTTTTCATTTTTCCCAGTTACTTAAACAGAGATAGGATAAGAGACACTTTTTTTTTTTTATTTTGTATTTTTTTCCTTTTCTTTTTTGAATTAAAGAGCCATGATTTACAAAGTTACTGATAGTTATGTTTTTGGGCATGCAGTGATGAACATCAATCTCTCCACCAGTGTTCCCAGAGTCCCTCCCCACCCAAACCCCACTCCATGGCACCTGTCAACTAGACGGGCACATTACAAAGTTCTAGTGGCTGCCACTTAGATCTCATGTTTTCAGTTCTGTTAAATCTGTGTTTTGGGTATATGTATGCATCCCTCACTCATATCACTGGGATCACTGAGGCCCCGATGTCTGTTAACCCATTACTTCTCATTCTCTTCTTCCTTTTTTTTTTTTCCTTCTCTTTTTGGGTCACATCCAGCGATGCTCAGAGGTTACTCCTGGCTCTGCATTCAGGAATTAGCCTGGTGGGGCTTGGGGGACCATTTGGGATGCCAGGGATCGAACCCGGATCTGCCGTGTGCAAGGCAAATGCCCTACCCACTATACTATCGATCTTCTGCCTCTCTTCCTCTTTTGATATCTTTCCTTGTCTGTCTCCTCTCTAAACACAGGGGTCAGGGATCATCTACGCATCCCCGTTTTCTACAATGCAGTGCCTCATCCGTACTCTCTATTCCCACAGATAAGTGAGATCATCCTTGTGTTCGTCTTTCTTCTTCTGGCCTATATCACTCAACGTATATTCCAGTTCCAACCATGTTTCAGCAAATTCCATGATTTGACCATTCCTTGCAGCTGCATAGTATTCTGTTGTGTATATAGAACACATCCTTACACTCCAGTCATCTCCACTTCTATTCAACACAGTATTAGAAGTCCTGGCTACAGCAAGCAGGCCAGAAAAGCAGAAGGGATCCAAATCAGAAGAAAAGAACTACTTGCAGATGACATAATAATATACATAGAAGGCCCTAAAGATTCCACAAAAAAGGCTCCTAGAAAAAAATAAACCAACTCAGCCAAGTGACCGGGTACAAAGTCAGGACACAGAAATCAGTTACACACTCCCATCCTTGTTGAGGTACCATTACGGTCTTGTGATTGGCTTTCATCCTCCATCGTTCTAGTACCAGATGCAGCATCTTCATCACTCCACCAACATCTCACATACTTACCCATTCTTTGGCTGGTTTGATCTTACACCGTGTCTCTCTTTTTATTTTGTTTTGTTTTCTCTGGATTTCCAGAGGCATCATGATTGTTTAATTTCCAGGTGTTTGTGTTTTTCCCACTTCCCTTGGGGATTAGTTTCCATTTGCAAAGCTTTGTGGTTTGAGAGGACAGTGGATAGGATTTCTACCTTCTTGATCTTACAAAGAGAGTTTTTGTGGCCCAGCATGTCAGTGGGGAATGTGTACTCAGTATCAGAGGGCGTGGAGGGACCCTATCTCTGTCTGTTAAGCCCACCTTCTTATTTCCCTTCAAGGCCAGTTTTTCCTGGTTGAGTTTTTGCCTACTTGATCTTTCTAGCAGTGAAAGCCAGGGGACAGGAGAGATTTCTTATTTATAGTGGCTGGATAACACTTTTGCATGAAATCTCTCGAGGATCAAAGAAAACAAAATAGATCTCACTCTCTCGACTCTTGGCTTTTGCCCAGATACAATTTATGAAACTGAAGTGTTGCTAATCTTTAAACAATACCCAAGGGGTGTGATTTTTCTAGCTCATTTAACTGGAGAACATCACAAGGCACTTCAGAGTGAGTGTTTTGTGCTCGTTTCGGCAAAGGATTGGCAATGAACATAATTTGAAAGCAGGGTGATCCAAAGAAGAAGTATTGCCTTTAGAAATGTTGGCTTTTTTTTCCCCTCTAAGGGAAGGTGTGTGCAAAAAAAAAAAAAATCTACATATATCCTTTATAGTAGAAGATTCTCATCTCTTGTCGTTCTTTACAAAAGCCAGTCACTATTTTTCTGAGGTTCTCATGGTTCTGGTTTTAAAACGTTTCAGTTCTTTGGTAGGGGGAAGGATTAGGCTTTTGGTGCACACCTGGTGTTGCCCAAGGTTTGTCTATTCCTGGCTCTGTTTAAGAGTGAGCCTGGCTATGTTTGGGGTCCATTGTGGTTCTGGGGCACGAATGAGGGTCAGCTGCCTGCAGTTGATGCCTTAAGAGCCTTATTCCTGTACTATCTCTGGTTCCTAAAATGTTTCAACTTCGATTGCACTGAAAAGTTTTTGTATGAAAATTATCTTAGTTTTAGTTATTTAAAAAAAATTACATTTTTGGGGCTGGAGCGGTAGCACAGTGTGTAGGGTGTTTGCCTTGCACGTGGCTGACCCGGGTTTGATTCTTCCGTCCCTTTCAGAGATCCTGGCAAGCTACCCGTGACATATTCCATATGCCAAAAACAGTAACAACAAGTCTCACAATGGAGACGTTACTGGTGCCCGCTTGAGCAAATCAATGAGCAATGGGATGACAGTGATACAGTGATGTACTTTGTATAAACATTCCGTATGCCAGTTGCAAAGAAAAAGGCAGCATTCTTACTGATGGCTATTTTGTAAAGAAGTTCAACCTGAAAATTCGCATCCTAAAATATGACTTCCCTGTTTTGTTTGTTTTTTCTTTTTTGGGTCACACCTGATGATGCTCCGGGGTTACTCCCAGCTCTGTGCTCAGGAATTGCTCCTGGCGGTGCTCGGGGGACCATATGGGATGCTGGGGATCAAACCTGGGTCGGCTGCATGCAAGGCAAACAAACGCCCTACTTGATGTCCTATTGCTCCAGCTCTGATTTCCCTGTTTTGATAAAAATTGGTTCTGACAATTTTATATAGGTTTTTTTTTTTTTTTGGAGGGGGGTGGTGGTGGCGGGCCACACCTGGCAGCACCCAGAGGTCTCTTCTAGTGGTTCCGGGATTGGGCCCAGGGAGTCCCGCGTCCTTGCATTTCAACCTTTCAGCCGTCTCCAGCCATCTCTCTCCTCCTACCTGGATAGGGATTTTGTAAATGACCCAGTAGCCCAGTCTTTGACATTATGCACCAACTGGGCTGATGTCGTGAGCTTTCTGCCCCTTTCTGGCTCATTTAGAAATGCAGCCCCATCCATGGAGTTGTAGTTCTTACTTCCCGTGTTTGTCTGTTCTCCTGGCTTAGAGCCACAGCCATGCGGTGCCGGGGATTGAACCCGGGGCTCCTGCTCACCCTCCTGGACACTCCCCAGGCCTGCCTGCCACCTTTGTTGAAATCCCTACCCTGTCGCTTTGGCTCTTCCCTATCATGCTGCATGCAGCCGTCCCTGAGTGTCCACAAGGGAGGCAGGGAGAGTTCCAGAGGCCCAATTTCGAATGAGAAGTGGCGTGAGGTCTGGGCACCAGGTGAGAGCCTTCCCCCTCCAGCCTCCTTGGAGTTCGCTGACTCCATCTTTTCCCCTCCTCACCTGTCTTGCAGGGAAGCTGGGCTGTGGCACTCCCGGGGTGAATTTCAGCAGTCTCTTCGCCGAAGATGATGTGAGTCTGCTCGCGGCCGCTCTGCGGATCCAGGTGAGTCTGAGAAAGCTGGTGAGGGGGCCCCGGCATGCGGGCGCGGGGGCACTGCTTGGTGCAGGGATGGCACTTCATTCTCATGACCGGGCCAGGTTGCTCTCTCCCTCAGAGAGGAGCAGTGGAGACTTGGAAAACTGGAACCTGGAGTGACTTAGGCCTGGGCCGTGGGGAGACAGGGACCCGGAGAAAGCGTGGCTCCTAGCCAGCTCCGGCCTGCCACCCGTTACTCCCCGACACCCGGCAGCGTCAGACAGCGTTTGTTTATATGCGGCCCACCTGCCTATGGGTCAGCGGTGTGTCGGCCCCTTAGCCAGGTTTGTCCTGACTCAGGGTCTCTCGGGGTGATACCACAGCAGGGAGGGCCTGTGACTTGCACGCAGCCAGCCCGGGTTCAATGCCTGGCGTGTCTTGTGGTCTCCTGAGCACCACCCAGGGGTAATTCCTGAGTGCAGAGCCAGGAGGAAGCCCTGAGCATCGCTGAGTGTAATCCCCAAAACAGTCAGACAGCTAGAAAGAAGTCTGGATGTCGGCTGGGACTGCTGAAGGCTGGCCCCAGGTGGAGGCTGTATTTTCCATGGTGGTGGCGTTACTATGGCGACAGGTATTTGATGACTGCTGGCAGGTGTCTTTGAGACCCGGCCCACAGGTACTGGCAGTGGGTCAGCGCCCCAGAAAGAGCCGAACAAAGGGCAGAGCAAGGAGGAAATGGCAGTCATTCTAGGACACAATCGGGACCCCTCTTTTTTTGTTGTTTCCCCCTCTTTGCTCCAAGAGAGATTTTTGCTCTTTCCTCCAAGTCTCATTCACACGCAGGGGGAAGGGCCAGAGGAGCTTTGTTGAATTGGATGGAAAATTGGATGAGGGCCATTTAGGTAGCACAGTGGGCAGGGCCCTTGCCTAAGCACATGCCCATCTGGTCTCCGAGCACAGAGCCAGGAGTCAGCCCCGAGCCCTGCTGGGTGTGGCCCCCATAAAACAAAGGCAAAGGCAGAAGACTTGCGGGTCTCCTGCACTCCCCGGGGGTCCGTGAACACTGCTGTCCTCTCCCCCCGGCCCCCGCGGGCCAGCGTTCTCTCCGCCCAGGCGCCCCTCTCTGTCTCTGCAGAACATGGTGAGCAGCGGCCGGCGGTGGCTCCGCGAGCAGCAGCATTCCCGCTGGAGGCTCCACTGCCTGAAGCTGCAGCCTCTGGCCCCGGTGCCCAGGTGAGGAGGCTGGTCGCTCACGGCACGCGCGCGGCGGGTACTGGGCGCCGGGCGTGAATCGCGCCTCCGGGCGGGGATGACAGGGAGTATGGGACGAGTCTCTGATGGAACACTGTGCAGCTGTTGGGAAAGAGGCGGTCATGAAGTTTGCTTCTACGTGACGGCATGGAGATGAGTGTAAGGGGCCACCAACATGCTGGCACGGGTTGGGTCTCGTGTGCTGGCATTCCTTGCGACCGAGAGCGCTTGCCTTCTACCTTACATACACCCCATCCAGTGTGGTGTGCTGGTACGTCAGTGGCTCAGGGACTGAGATGTCACTGCATAATTCTGAAATTTTGGTTAGATAGAGCAATAGTTACATTTTTTTTTTCCCTTTTTGGGTCACACCGGGCGATGCACAGGGGTCACTCCTGGCTCATGCACTCAGGAACTACTCCTGGCAGTGCTCGGGGGGACCATATGGGATGCTGGGATTCGAACCCGGGTCGGCTGCGTGCAAGGCAAACGCCCTACCTGCTGTGCTATCCCTCCAGCCCCGCTATGGTTATATTTTTAACTGGATGGTGACTTTGGGGACCAGCGGCTTCTCTGCAGCGTGTGGCTCTCTTCTGAGATTGGTCTGTGAGTCTCTGGGTCGTGGCGGTTAATGAGCTTCTATGGCAGTTTGTGGGTGTGCTTGCCAGGCTCCCAGAAGCACAGGGAGACGTGGGGGGAGGTCACCCATTCCCAACTCCATGAGAGCCTGCAGATTTCCGGATACCAGCACTCTTTTTTTTCTTTTTTTGCTTTTTGGTCACACCTGGCTCTCATGCACTCAGGAATTACTCCTGGCGGTGCTCGGGGGACCCTATGGGATGCTGGGAATCGAACCTGGATCGGCCCCATGCAAGCCAAACGCCCTCCCCACTGTGCTATCGCTCCAGCCCCCGGGCCTGTTTATTTTTGTTTTTAGGTTTTTCTTTTTAAGCAGATGAGTACCTTCTTATTGGGAGCAAAATAATAATAATAATAATTGTGGATGCCACAAAATGCTGTGCCAGTCTATGTATCTTAAAATAAACCCTACTGGCAGGGAGCATCTGCTTTTATGGCTTAATCACATTTGGCTCCCCGCGCCACTGGGGAGAGGGAGCGAGCAGCGGAGTCATTAGCAGGCCCTTAAGGAAGCAGAAGGACGGCACTGGCACGCGGGCGGGGGCCGAGCAGGCCCTGGCACCTATCCAGCCTTGCATTTAGGGCCTTGTCGAAGGAGAGAGAAGCTTTCTGGTAGGAGGCCGGCATGAAGGCGAGCCCGGGTGGGGAGGGAGAAATGGGAAAGAAGAGGCAGAGAGAGTGGGTGGGAGGCACCCCTCCCGGTCACGGGCCCTGGGGTGCGTGGGGAATGGAGTCGGTTTGCTGTTTCCAGGGGTCCTCGGAGATGATGCGGACCTCCGAGGGCTGGTGATGAGCACAAACAACAGCAGACTCGGAGCAGGAGCATGGCCTGTGCACCCTGACCCCCTTCCCCAGCACATCAGGCCACAGCTGTCTGCTCACAGGTCAGACCCCAAGACAGGACCTGAGACCTCTCGATGCCTCGGCTAGCGGGTCTCTGCAGGAGGTGGGCCAACAGCCCGGTGACCCGAGTCCCCCACCAGAAGCCCCGGCTGTGCTCTGAGTGTGGCTCCGCTGGTTTTCCCGGCACACATCAGAGATGAGCAGGGCGGGGGCGTGGTCACAGAATGTGCTCAGGGATGCTCCTTCGTTCCTAAGACCATCCCCGGATCTGCAGTGGTGCGTCCCGTGCTGGGTCTGTTGGCTGATGATGTTTTGGATGTGAACTAGGAAAGAGGTGGGGGGGGAGGTGGACACAGATCAAAGGAAATGAAATAGCATCCCCCGGTTCTCAGTGAGCCAACGGAGCCAAGAATCCCAACGGCATTTCTTTTTTTTTTTTTTTTTTTTGCTTTTTGGGTCACACCCGGCGATGCACAGGAGTTACTCCTGGCTCTGCACTCAGGAATTACCCCTGGTGGTGCTCAGAGGACCATATGGGATGCTGGGAATCGAACCCGGGTCGGCCGCGTGCAAGGCAAACGCCCTCCCCACTGTGCTATCGCTCCAGCCCTGACATTTGTTCTTTTTGTTTCTTTGGGGACCCCACCCAGTCTTGCTCAGGGCTTACTCCTGGCTTACTCCTGACTCACTCCTGGCGGTGCTCAGGGAACCATGTGGGATGCCGGGGATCGAACCCGGGTCGACCATGTGCGAGGCACATGCCCTTGCATTTTGTTGTTGGATGGATTTCTGCTCCATCCTGGAAGTTTTTCTGTTAGAGCATCAGCACTAATCCTTGTGCCTGGGCAGGATCTTAGCACTTTCCTGGGTGGGTGGTTTTTTGTTTTTTTTTTTAAGAGTTGCTTTTCAAAAGAAATGTCCCATTTTCTCGCGCATGTTAATCCTTAGCAGTTGGGTCCGATGCTGTGTGGGATCAAGGACGTCAGAGCCGTCTCGTTGATTTAATTGCTGGCGGGGTGGCTGGCTGGTTTTCGAGCCAGCAGAGACCACCGCAGCTGAGGCGTCTCTTGTCCCTAATGTGCTTCTCCCCCAGTGATATCGAGATCTCCAGAGCACAGACCCCCAAAGCCGTGGACGTCCTTGCCAAGGAAATAGGATTGCTAGCAGACGAGATTGAAATCTACGGCAAGAGCAAAGCCAAGGTGCGTCTGTCCCTGCTGGAGAGGCTCAAGGATCAGGCAGACGGGAAATACGTCATCGTTGCCGGGTAAGACTCCTTGGAAAGTCGTTTTTCCAAAGACGCTTTCTGACACGTCCCTGTGTCTGCCCTGTTGTCCACCTTGGCCTGTCCGTGGTGTTTCTGATGGAACAAGTTTGGGATTGTTTTGTTTAGCCTTCTCATATTATTGGGAGGGAGGTTCCCCCCCCTTTGTTGTTTGTGTTTTCATTTTGTTTTCATTTTCAGTGTCCAAGAGTTTCCATGGAATATTTAAGCATACGAATTTGCTAATCCAACCTGGAAGTTTTCGTTTCTTGTAGTATGGGAATTTTGATGTTGTGAGTTTTATTTTGGTGCCACACCCAGCGATGCTCAGGGTTTACTCCTGGCTCTGTGCTTAGAAATTAACCCCTGGCAGTGCTCATGGGGACCATATGGGATGCTGGGGATTACACTGCAAGGCAAGGCTGGCCAGCGCCCTACCCCCTGTACTGTCGCTCTGGTCCCGCCCCACAGATTTTGTTTGAACTGGTTCTCCTTGGTGAGCACTTAAGTGTGACCTCTCCCTCTGGGCCCTTATAAACAGTGCCGAGCAAGCCGTTAGGAGAGATGAAGTCATGAACTTGGCTTATAACTGGATAAACATGGAGAGTAGCATGCTAAGTGAAATGAGTCAGAAAAAGAGGGACAGACAGAGGGACTGCATTCATTTGTGGAGTAGCATCACATGAGGCTGACACCTAAGGACAGTAGATACAAAGGCCAGGGGGATTGCCCCATAGCTGGAAGACTGCTTCATGAGCAGAGGGGAGAAGGCAGATGGAATAGAGAAGGGATCACTAAGGAAATGATGGCTGGAGGAACCAGTTGGGATGGGAGATGCATGCCGAAAGTAGATAATGGACCAAACATGATGACCTCTCAGTGTCTGGGTTGCAAGTTATAATGCCCAAAAGTAGAGAGAGAGTATGGGGAATATTGTCTGCCTTAGAGGCAGGGGGAGGGTGGGAAAAGGGGGGTATACCTGGGATATTGGTGGTGGGGAATGTGCACTGGTGGAGGGATGGGTGTTTGATTATTGTGAGATTGTAACCCAAACATGAAAGCTTGTAACTATCTCACGGGGATTCAATAAAATTTAAAAAATTAAAAAAAAAACTTTTGTCCTGATAGTCTATCTACAATGTCATTTTTTTGCCACATTAAATTTACATTCAATGTAATTTATCTAAGTTCAAACAAATATTTCTAGAGAACTTAGTAATAAAGTTTTTAATAGGAAAAAAATTTAAAAATAATAATAAACAGTGCCAAGCAGACAGCCCGCTAGCTTGTCTGGTGATGTCCCCTAGAGGTGAGTTCAGTGGCTTAAAGCTGCAAACACAGGTCAGGCAGCTGAAGCGGGGTAGCCATAACGACCCCCTCTTTTGTGGCAGAATCATGTGTCCATATGTTCCCTCCTCTCCCAGCCTGCCCCCTTCCTCCCCTTCTTTGTTTTCTCTAAGGCAGTGGATGGTACTTACATTTTCTCTAAGTGGACAGTACAGGCACATCCCACCCCCTCCGCCCATACCCCCCTTTTTTGTTTTTTCTTTCTTTTGTTTTTTTCTTTTTTGGGTCACACCCGGTGATGCTCTGGGGTTACTCCTGGCTCTGCACTCAGGAATTCCTCCTGTCACTGCTCAGGGGACTGTATGGGATGCTGGGAATCGGACCCAGGTCAGCTGTGTGCAAGACAAATGTCCTACCCATGTGCTGTCACTCTAGCCCTTTGATAGAGACTTTGGAGGTGTATTTATGGATGGTTTTATTCCACTGGTAGTGGTATTAGCATCACTGCTGAATGCTTTAGCATGGTGTTTAGATATGAAGTCTCCAGCCCCTTGTTTTTTCTTTTTTGGTTTTGTCTATGTCCCATGGTGCATAGGGCTTATTCCCGGCTCTGTGCTTAGGGACATTTGTATATGCTTCTGGGGATCCCTTTTGGAGTGTCAGACACATGCAAGGCAGATAGGTTGTCCTCGACATTCTTCTGCTTCCCTCTACCTGTTTGTTTTTTTTTAAATTTATATTTGTAGTTCTTTATTCTTTTTTGGGGACTGGACCTATAGCACAGAGGGTGGGGTTCAAGTCCTCCGCCCCTCTCGGAGAGCCGGGCAAGCTACCGAGACTATCCCACCCTCATGGCAGAGCCTGGCAAGCAACCCGTGGTGTATTCAATATGCCTAAAACAGTAACAGCAAGTCTCACAATGGAGACATTACTGGTGCCTGCTGGAGCAAATCGATGAACAGTAGGATGACTGCTACAGTTCAGTGCTATTCTTTTTTTGGGGGGAGGGTTCACACGCATTGGGTGCTCAGGGCTCACTCCTGGTTCTGTGCTCAGGGCTCACTCCTTGCAGTGCTCGGGGGACCATATAACGTAACCAGGAGTGCACCCTGGGGTGGCCACACGCAAGGCCTGAGCCCTCCTCACTGTAGTCCTAAGGCAGCTATACCTGGTTGCCTTCTAACAGCCCAACCAGCTCCCTTGGTGTCAGAACCCCCACGCTCATGTCCCCTGGGCGGAGGGAAAAGCTCCTTGTCAGTGGACGGAGGGGCCCCCCACCACCCACACCCTTGCTTCAGGCCCTGTGTGTGAAGCAGCTGGCTGGCGGTGGCGGCAGCCCCGAGAGGGGAGAGCAGGCGCCAGGCGGAGTTTCTTTGGGCACTGGGCTTGATAGGAGTTTGCTCACGGTGTCGAAACAAGCTCCTGGACGTGGAGAACTGTGAGATCTAATTCAGCGTCTCCTCCGTGGTTCGCTTCCCTCTTCCACGCGTCAGCTGGCTGGTGGGTGGGCCAGTTTTCTCCCCTGGGTTCTGGAGGACATGCAGGAAGCTCAGGAGGCTGCACTGCCCTGGGGCTCGTGGACACAGCCCCGGTCTGCACAGAGCCTTGTCCGCGACTGAGGAAACCACTGAGGCTCCTGCTTGGCAGCCCAGGCCCAGGCCTGGATTCGTGTAGGAGGCACCAGCAGCCTGGCCAGTAAGGACTGTGGCTTCCCAGCCCTGCCCAGTACAATCAGCTGTCATTGCTGTGCCAACTTTCTTTTTTCTTTTTTTTTTTTTTAAATCATCATCATCATCATCATCATCCCATTGATCATTGATTTTCTCGAGTGGTCTCAGTAACATCTCCATTCGTCCTAGCCCTGAGATTTTAGCCGCCTGTCTTTACTCGTCCTTCCCAACGGTGCCACATTGGAGGCTCTTTCAGGCTCAGGGGAATGAGACCCATCATTGTTACTGGTTTTGGCATATAAATACACCACAGGGAGCTTGCCAGGCTCTCCCATGCGGGCAGGAGACTCTTGGTAGCTTGCCAGGTTCTCCCAGAGGGAGAACTAGGCTATAAGATGCTGGTCTTCATAACCATGTTACCAAGATAATTTTATATTCTGTCCAAATGCCTACTCCTTCCACTTCAATATATTATATTAACAGAAAATATTCAGCTACTCAATCCTAGGTGCCCTTCAATTTTTTTTCATTTTATTTATTTTTTTCTTGGTGGTACTTCTTTATTTTGTGATTTTTTTTTTAATGGAGTCACCGTGAGGTACAGTTACAGACTTACAAACTTTCATGATTACGTTTCAGTCATACAATGATCGAGTACCCATCCCTGCACCAGTGCCCATTCTCCACCACCAATGTTTCCAGTATCCTTCCCGCAACCCTCAACCCATTCCCCCTCCTTCCCCAGTCCCTGCCTCTGTGTCTGGCACGTTCCCTCTTTCTCTCTCCTTTGGGATGTTATGGTTTGCTAAACGGGTACTAAGTGGCCATCATGTCAGTCCATAGTCTACTTTCAGCACACATCTCCCATTCTGAGTGAGCAAGCGAACCCTCTGAGCATCATTTATTTGGTGGTCCCTTCTCTATCTCAACAGCCTTTTCCCCCAGCTTGTGAGGCCAGCTTCTAAGCTGTGGAGCAATTGTGCCAACTTTCTTTTTTCTTTTTTTTTTGCTTTTTTGGGTCACACCTGGCGATGCACAGGGGTTATTCCTGGTTCATGCACTCAGGAATTACTCCTGGTGGTGCTCAGGGGACCATATGGGATGCTGGGAATCGAACCTGAGCCGGCCGTGTGCAAGGCAAATGCCCTACCAGCTGTGCTATTACTCCAGCCCCTGTGCCAACTTTCTTGATGGCACTGAGCTCTTAGAAGCCAGCTTGCCACACTGTTGGGGAAAATGAACATTTAACTTGAATTTGCCAGGATAAAACCACCAGAGGCCAAGAGTTCTTAAAAGTGGGGTCTAGCATCTTGGACCAGTACCACAACCTCTGCACTTCTTTCTCCTAAAATGATGACAGAAGCCAAAACTCAATTCTATTCCTTCCAAGTGCACCTATAAGTAAATAAATAAAAAGGCAAGAGAGGATAAGATTTTGAGAGATGTCTGCTTCTGTCGACGTGCCAGAAGGATTTAAAAATGTCCAGGCCACACTGTATTCTATAAACTCCCTCATCACTTCCAACATATTGTTAGTGTAGAAACTGCCTTCATTTATCTCATCTCTTAGTAGTTCAATGCTTGGGCTCAGCTTACAACACAGAAACTAGTTTATCATCTAAAATGAAAAGTTATTAGAAAGAAAAAAAGTCACCCTATGTTTTTAACTTAGTTCAGTTTAATTGTGGGGAAATGACATAAGCAAACAGGTATATTCTCACAACTCCCTGAGAAATAGAGGAGCCAGGGGAGACCAAAGCAATAATACAGTAGGGAGGGTGTTTGCCAACTCGAATTCAGCCCTCAGCATCCCACATGGTCCCCTGAGCACTGTCAAGAGTGTTTCTTGGATCTGCACTTGCATGTTCATTACTGCACTGTTTGCAGTAGCCAAAATCTGGAAAAACCCGAGTGCCCAAGAACAAATGACTGGTTAAAGAAACTTTGGTACATCTACACAGTGGAATACTATGCAGCTGTTAGAAAAGATAAAGTTATGAAATTTGCATATAAGTGGATCAACATGGTGAGCATCATGTTAAGTGAAATGAGTCAGAGAGGGAGAGACATAAAAGATCGCACTCATCTGTGGAATATAAAATAACAGAATGGGAGACTAACACCTAAGAATAGTAGACATAAGGACCAGGAAGTCTACTCCATGGCTTGGAAGCCAGCCTCACATGCTGGGGGAAAAGACAGCTGAGATAGAGAAGGGACCACCAAGTGAAGGGTAATGTGTAGGACCAACTCAGGTTGAGCGATCCAAGCCGAACTTAGACTAGAGATCGAACACAATGGCCACTCAATGCCTCTAGCGCAAACTACAACACCCAAAAGGAAAGAGAGAACAAAAGGGAATGCCCTGCCACAGAGGCGGGGTGGGGTTGGTTGGGGGGGTGGAGGGAGATTGGGACCATTGGTGGTGGAGAATGGCCACTGGTGGAGGGATGGGTACTCGATTATTGTATGACTGACACGCAAGCACGAAAGTTTGTAAGTCTGTAACTGTACCCCACGGTGATTTACTAGTAAAAAATTAAAAATATAAAAAAGAGTGGTCCTTGGGGCTGGAGTAATAGCACAGCGGTAGGGCGTTTGCCTTGCATGCGGCCGATCTGGGTTTGATTCCCAGCATCCCATATGGTCCCCTGAGCACTGCCAAGAGTGGTCCTTAAGTACAGAGCTAGGAGTAAACCGTGCACACTATGGGGTGTGGTCCAAAAACCAAAAATGGAAGAACTGCAGGAGCTGGAGAGACAGTGCAAAAACTAAGGCACTTGGCACTTGCTTTGCACACGCGTGACTGGAATTTGATTCCTGGTACCTCATATGGTTTCCTGAGCCTCACTCGGGGTGATCCCTGAGCACATATTCAGAATTCGGTGCTGAGCACCACTGGATATGGGCCTCCATCGCCACACCACAAGAAAAAAAAGAAATATGAATGAGCTCTTCATTAAATGGAGAATTATTATTTTTTTCTAAAAATTATTTTATTCTAAATGCAATGCTAAATTATTTTATGGAAATTTAAGATAAAAAAATGAAATATTTTTTATTTGGCCAATAATGAAATATCCCATTACTTAGAAATGTTTTCAAAAATTTGTATTTCTGTCCAGATTCTAGGTAGGGATCTACCCCCCACTTTTTTGTACCGTCACATGCTACACAGTACTACTTTTTGTTCTTGCCTTTTCTCAGACTATTCTAACACATCTTTCCCCATGTTTTAGAAGAATTCAAATATCCAAGTAATTTTTTCAACAAACCTAAATAACGATCCGTTATTGTCTCTTTGAATTTATGTATAAATGTGACTTAAATGTATCAGCAATGGGATTAAAATACAAAGCAGTGGGATTTTTAAAAAATCTTCTACTATTAATAACTTAAATGAAGACCAGATTAACTCGTTTAGGACAGCAATTCCTCAAACTTTAGAATTTCTTATTCTGTCAGGATCATCTGTATTTCATCAGCTACACATCGAATGGTATTTACACCTCCGTATCACTTTATTTGCTTTGCCTGACAAAATGAAAAGTATTGGGAATTGTTCAGGGAAGTAAGCCAAAGAATCTTAAGGGCTCTTGAGTCTTACATACTTTCCCAGTTACACTAATGAAAAGGAATTTGTTTGAGAACTTGCCTCAGAGTGCAGCTGTAGGGCAGCGAACGTGTGTGCAAGGGGCTCCAAAGACCCTTTCCCGGTTCTGTGTAGAAGTTTCTAGAACTCCTCTGAATGGCTTGGACAGAATCATTAAGAGAGGGGCATGAAGTTGCTGGTAAACAGACCAGATTTCATATCCAAGAAAAAATTTAAATCACAGCAATTTTGTGTTTTCCCCCGAGGAGTGTCAAATGTGTGATTTGGAGTGTCTGTGTTTCAGCCCATTATTTTGGGTACTTCCAGACCTAGCTACACATTTGCTTTTCTGCCTGGGGCAGCCATTTATAGATATCTGTGTTTCCCTTTAATTGGCACTGTTTGCTGTATAGAAATGAGGCCTCCAGGAGGAATCATTCCTGACAGTTTGTTTGAACTCTTTATCTCATCCTATGTGATGCAAAACCCAGCCGAAATGACAGTTGAATTTGTCATTGGATGATGATTTGTTTCATTTTGGGGTCACACCTGGCAGTGCTGAGGGCTTACTCCTGGCTCTGCGCTCAGGAGTCACTCCTGGTAGTGCTCAGGGGACTGTATGGGATTTTGGAGATCGAACCCAGGTCTACCTCATGCCAGGCAAATGCCCTACCCACTATACAATCTCTCTAGCTCCTTATTAGATAACAAAAGGCTATTTAAAAAAAGTCATGGGGGGGGGGCTGGAGTGATAGTACAGCGGTAGGGCGTTTGCCTTGCACGTGGCCTACCCGGGTTCGAATCCCAGCATCCCATATGGTCCCCTGAGCACCGCCAGGGAAATTTCCTGAGTGCATGAGCCAGGAGTGACCCCTGCGCATTGCTGGGTGTGACCCAAAAAGCAAAAAAAAAAAAAGTCATCCAGGAACAGAGAGGTAGTAAGGGGCTATGGTGTTTGCCTTGCCTGTAACCAACCCTGGTTCAGTCCCTGGCATCACCAGATACGATCCTTGAGCACAGAGCCAGGAATAACTGTGAGCACAGCTTGATGTTATGCTAAACTAAAAAACACCAAAAACCAAAACCAAAAACCAAAAAAAAAAACTAAATTAAGATAAAAGTCATTCAAATCATATGAATAATGGGGTGAATAATACGGATTCCTACGTTGTTTGAGCACATAGTTTTGGAGTGGATGGTTAGGCTTACATGGCTTGTGTCAGTAACTGTTCTGTGGAAGACAGATTTTTTTGTTGTTCTTTAGTGGTGCTAGGATTAGAACCCGCACACATACTAAGGTGAGCACTCTACCTCTGAGCCATATCCTGGGGCTGGAGACCGTGGATCTAGAGGCTAGGAAAGAGTTTCCTATCAAAGCTATTCCTTTGACGGCTGAGTCACGGAGTACTGTCAGAGGTTTTCCCATAGTGGAAGATAGTGAACATTCGAGGAAAGATACCGTCTCCTGGGGCTGGAGCGATAGCACGGCGGGTAGGGCGTTTGCCTTGCACGTGGTCGACCCAGGTTCGATTCCCAGCATCCCATATGGTCCCCCAAGCACCGCCAGGAGTAGTTCCTGGGCGCATGAGCCAGGAGTGACCCCTGTGCATTGCCAGGTGTGACCCAAAAAGAAGAAGAAAAAAAAGAAGACACCGTCTTCTGCTGTTTGGGAGCTGTTCTTGCCCTGAGTGGGTGAGATCGCTTTCTTTTGCAAGTGTGTGGTCTGGTAGGTGAGAGAGAAACAGGCCAGAAAACGGGACATAGCCCTCTCTCTCCAAAAGTTCTATATGAAACCTGTCATAAATGCTTCGCTCTCTCCGAGGGGGCAGATAAATCTGCCTAAGAGAAGTGGAGTTAGGTAAGGAAGCAATAGCACCATTCCAGGTCCACAAATTCCAAGGTCACACGGAAAAAGAAACCAAGTCCCTTCGACGCTCTTTCTGAGCTCTGGATACAGGACGGTCATTAAACCGCAGTGTGATACCGGCTTGCAGGAATGAGGTGACATAACATTTTTTTTTTTTATTGTCGCTCGCCTTTTACTGCTCCCAACAAATCCTTCCTCCTTCCTGACTTTTCCTGAACCGTGGTCATTGGCAGAACACTCCGTGGGCCTGTGTTTCTAATTAAGAGTTGGATGGTGAGCCGGAGTTTTGACGGGGTCATCTCTGGGCGTGTCGGCCTTGGTCCACGTCCAGCAGCTGTTAGTGTATCCTTGGGAATGAAAATGGAATCCTTCTCAGGACGGGCCTGAAGAACACCGCCCCGTCTTCTGCAAACAGGAAATGCTCAGTGGGTATTCACACCCCGCGACGTGGGATACCACATTTCCTCCACAGGCCGTTGCTTGGCTTGTGAGGCCCGTGACCTTGTCGCCGTGTCAGAAAGTAGAAGGTCGATGCAGAGCACCCCATCCTCAGGGGCCCTCGCTTTGACCCAGGCTTGTGTGGGACCTCGGGACGTTCTTTTCCGTGGCCTCGTCACTACATTGGGCAGGTCAGAAAGTGAAAGTTTGTAGGTCAGAAAGTGGGTGGGTGGGTGGTGGGTGGTGGTGGTGGGTGAGGAACCTGGCAGCCCGACAAACCCTCTTGAGTTCCTCGAAGACCATATTGTAAGCCCACGGACTGTAGTTTGTTTCTTTTTAATTAGTGAAGGTGGTTCAAATACACAAAGGGCAGATCTTGTGGGTCCCTGCTTGGGAATGCAACGGCCGCCTTTCCGTGGCGCCTCTGATGTGCGGAGCTCGTGATGTTTGTTCTTGTAGGTCAGCTGTAAACCCCAGGAAAGAGGCACTCCACGGCCTTCGTGTGCTGAGGCATTTAGACTTAGTCTTTTCCGATATGGGATGGGCTGTTCTGTAGGACGAGATTAGGGACTATGTAAGACACCGGAAGCTTCACGAATGCAGTCATCTTGAGTTTTTTTTTGTTGTTACTGTTTTGGTTTGGCTTGGTTTGGGGGCCACGACCAGCGTTGCTCAGGGGCTGCTCCTTCCTGTCTCTGCACTCATGGTGCGCTTGGGAGACCATATGGGATGCCAGGAATCAAACCCTTATACAAGGCCAGTGTCCTATCCACTATTCTATCTCTCTGGCTGCTCGTCTTATTTTTTTAAGCTGTAGAACTCTCTCCCTGCAGAAGCTATCTAAACCGACTGCAGGTTATGATCCTCCTATCTCCGCTGTGTCCTAGCGTGGTGGAGCAAGCCCTGAGCTCTGACGGAGGAGATACCTGGATCGGGACTTTGCAGATTGTCCTTTGGCCCAGTCCATCCATGCCTCACTCCTGAACCGCCTAGTTAGACCCGCGAGCCCAGCCAAGTTTAATGACTCAGGAAGAAGAGAAGCCAAATTATCATTCAGTAAGAAATGATACTGGCTTAGTTTTGTTCCCCCATTTGAATATGGTTGGTGGATAGTCAACCATGTCTGATTGGTGGTTTTATTCCATTTGATAGAGACTTTGTTTTTTGTTTGTTTGTTTGTTTGTGTTTGTTCGTTTTTTGCTTTTTGGGTCACACCTGGCAATGCACAGGGGTTACTCCTGGCTCTGCACTCAGGAATTAACTCCTGGCAATGCTCATAGTACCATATGGGATGCTGGGAATCAAACCTGGGTCTGCCGCATGCAAGGCAAACACCCTACCTGCTGTGCTGTCACTCCAGCCCCTTGATACAGACTTCGGAGGTGTATTCATGGATGGTTTTCTTTTTATTGGTAGTGGTATTAGCATCACCTCTGAATGTCATAGCATGTTGTTTAGTTTTGAAGTCTCTTTGTAAAGGTGGAACTATACCTGGTGTTAGGCACAGCCTGTGCGATGTGGATAGACCGTTACCATCTGAGAAAATTGAATTTGATTTTTTTCTTTTTGGGTCATACCTGGCGATTCACAGTGGTTTACTCCTGGCTCTACACTCAGGAATTACTCTTGGCAGTGCTCAGGGGATCATATGGGAATTGAACCCAGGTTGGCCACGTGCAAGGCAAATGCCCTCCCCTCTCTACTACCGCTCCAACCCCAAGATTGAATTCTTATTATGGTCTCTACCAGTAGGTGGATTTGGTTCAGGGACCCTGGGCTGCTTTTTTGTCTAGAAAATGTCACTAACATCATCTCTTTCCTCCGCATCAGGATCACACCCACCCCGCTCGGAGAAGGGAAAAGCACGGTGACGGTGGGGCTGGTCCAGGCGCTGACCGCACACCTGAACATCAACTCCTTCGCCTGTCTCAGGCAGCCTTCTCAGGGGCCGACTTTTGGAGTTAAAGGTACTTTGTTTTGGGCCATTGCGATTGTACAGCAGGTAGGGTGTTTGCCTTGCAGCCATCCTGGCATGCCATATGGTCCCCTGAGCACTGCCAGGAGTAATTCCTGAATACAGAGCCAGGAGTAACCCCTGGGCATCGCCAGATGTGACCCAAAGCACTGTCTGTCTTCCCATTGTTCATCGATTTGCTTGAGCCGGCACCAGTAACATCTCCATGGTGAGACTTGTTACCATTTTTGGCATATCGAATACACCACGGATAGCTTGCCGGGCTCTGCCGTACGGGCGGGATACTCTCGGTAGCTTTCCAGGCTTTCTGAGACGGATGGGGCAATTGAACCTGGGTCAGCCACGTGCAAGGCAAACACCCTATGCACTGTGCTACCTCACAACCCCTTGTTATTTTCCAAGTGCACAAGTAGAGGGAGTCTTAGAAAGAATCCCTAGTAGATGTAGGTCTTAGAAACCTCAGGTTGCCATGGGAACCCCTCCCTGTACCCTCTGTCCACGCAGGCTACTGGTTGGTCCCCCTACAGAGAGGGGGCGCTGTTAAGGCCTCATTGGAGCCCCTCAGGAAGCCGACCCCCCAGTTCCATAGACCCAGGGGCAGACTCCTGACCTGCAGCTTATGTTTCATCGGCACCTTGGCCAAGTAATTCTGAAACTCTGTTACTCACCCTGGTGCTCTGTCACCCCAGCCACAGTGAAAGGTCTTTCCGTTGTGGGGTTCGAGACCCCTCTGAGCCCCTGGCTGGTCAGACGTGTCGTGTGAGGCCACAGAGCTCCTCAGTCAGGCCTGGGATGGAAAGACGGGGAAACTCGTCCCAGGCGCTGGTGTTTCTGGTTTCTGGGACCTTCACCTTCTCTGCTTTTCTTTCACTGATTCATCACAAGGTCACTTGCCGCTCTTCACAGTGACCTCTACTCGGGCACTTACTGTGTCTTCTGGGCACTTCGGGTTCTTAAAGCGTTATATTTATGTCCCAGGTCTGAGTAACTCCCTATATATTGATAACTCCCAATTCATCATGTACTGATTCACTCAGGGAATGCCGCACATTATGTCTTGGAGTAAACACGAGACTTGGGAGGCTGAGCCTTGTTCGTTGGCTGCGTCTCTTAATGCTGTGTCACCTTTTGCCAAGCACAACCTCTCTGAGCTGTACCTATGAAAAGATAAAAATAGTCAGAGCCTTTTGGGGGTGCCAGAATGATAGCTGAGGGGTTGGGGCCTTGCACACAGTGACCTGGGTTCTATCCCTAGCACTGTATATGGTCCCCTGAGCCTCATCAGGAGTGATCCCTGACAAGCCAGGTGTGACCTGAAAATCAATACAAAGCAAAACAAATAAAAAGCCATTGGGGAACTTGTGAATGATGTTCATGTGGAAAGTATTGTTTTTGAGAAAAGAAATGGTTCTTCAGAGACCCTCCTGGAGATCCATGGCAAACTGAGCTCATGGGGGATGCATGCCAGGCGTTGCCCTGAGCCACCTAGTGGTATCTGGGTGGGGGGCCAAGGGCTCCCTCAACAGTGCTCCCGGGACCTTGTGGTGCCAGGGTGGGTGTGTGCCTAACTGCCCTACTCTCTCCTGGCCCCTGTAATTACTATTTTCAGGGATAAGCGGCATGCCAATCGTATATGCACTTACCTAAAATAAAATGAAAGGAAGTTTATAGTAGTCTTTCTGCTTAACTCTTGAGCGTTCTTTGATGCAATTTAACTGAAGCATAGCCGCCTAGATAAAGATCAAAAACAAGGGGGCTGGAGCAATAGCACAGCGGGTAGGGCATTTGCCTTGCACGCAGCCGACCCAGGTTCGACTCCCAGCATCCCATATGGTTCCCTGAGTACCGCCAGGGGTAATTCCTGAGGCATCACCAGGCATGACCCAAAAAGCAAAAAAAAAAAAAAATCAAAAACAAGCCATAATCTCATATTCTGCTTCTGACGAGTGGCATGACATTTGCCTGAGTCGTTTTTATTTTATTATTATTATTATTTTTTTTTGAGGGCGAGGCAGGGCGCTCCTGGCAGTGTTCTGGGAACCACCCGGTGCCAGAGATCCGACCCAGGCCACCTGCTTCCATTCCACATGCTCTGCCCATTGAGCTCTCTCTCCGGCCCTCATTTTTCACATGATGGATGTTGTTATTTTATTTTTTTTATTTTTTTTGCTTTTTTTGGGTCACACCTGGCGATGCACAGGGATTACTCCTGGCTCTTTACTCAGGAATTACCCCTGGTGGTGCTCAGGGGACCATATGGGATGCTGGAATTCGAACCCGGGTTGGCCGCTTGCAAGGCAAACGCCCCACCCACTGTGCTATCACTCCAGCCCCAGCTGTTGTTATTTTTAACACAGACCGCGGGCCTTCCTCAGCCTGTGCCATGGGTCTGTGGACCGGTTCCCTTCTGTGCCGCTCAGACGGGTGTCAGTGTCTGGAGCTTACTGTCCATTGCTGCATCTGGGGCAGGTGCAAGTCACCTTTCGGACTGGGGAGTATCTTCAGGGCTTTGCCCCTCTGGGTCTCGGTCCTCGGCTACTGACTCTAACCGGTGCTGCTGTCTTGTCTAGGAGGAGCCGCGGGGGGCGGATACGCACAGGTCATCCCCATGGAAGAGGTAAGATTCCGCAGATACCCCCGGGAGCCTTGTGCTCTTCCCCTTCCCCATAAACGCAGGCCCACAGTCCTTCCTCCTCAGCTCCAACGTCCCCCAAAGCTCTGAAAACCCACGGTATTATCTGGCTCACTGGGTGGCCAGAAAGCATCTGTTTGTTTTGTTTCTGCCGGTGATAGAGATCATACAGCGGGGAGCACGTTTGCCTGGCTTGCGCCTGACCTGGCTTCGATCCCCGGCATCCCATGTGGTCCCCTGAGCACTGTCAGGAGTGATTCCTGAGTGCCGAGCCAAGAGTAACCCCTGGACATTTCCAGCAATGGCCCCAAAACCAAAAACTTAAATGAGAGTCTGGTAACTTGTTCCCGTGGAAGGTCGGCAGTGGGAACCAGTGATGGGGTGATCAGTTTATTGGGGTGTGGAGGGTGGGGGTGTTGTCTCAGGACATACCTGGCGGTGCTCAGGCATCGTATGTAGTGCTACACGCAAGACGAGTGCTTGCGCCTCTGCGCTGTCTCTGGCCCGAGAGGTCATTCTTGCTTCTCTCCTTCAGTCACTGCATCAGCTACAGCCCAGGTGCTAAGATAAGACACCGTGGCAGGCAGGGTATTGGACTAAGCACAACCGTGGGACTAACTATATTCTTTTTTTTTTTTTTGCTGCTTTTTTGGGTCACACCCGGCGATGCTCAGGGGTTACTCCTAGCTTTGCACTCAGGAATCACTCCTAGCGGTGCTCAGGGGATCATGTGGGATGCTGGGAATTGAACCCGGGTCGGCCGTGCGCAAGGCAAACGCCCTACCTGCTGTGCTATTGCTCCAGCCCCTATATCCTTTTCTTAAAAAATTTTTTAAATTTTATTTTCATAAGGTTGTTCACATTAATTGATTGCATTGAATATTTCAACACCAATCCCACCACCGTTACACCTTCTCACCATCACTACTTGGAATTTTCCCACCACCATTCAAGCCTGCCTGCCAGAGGCAGATGCTAGATAATTTCTTTTCTATTGCTTGTTATAAATATCATATCATGAGAGAGTGTGCTGCTGCCTTTACTGCTGAGTCTCTCAGATTAATTATTTCTTAAATGGAGAGGCAGTGGCGTTAGGGCTGGGAGATATAAACGAAGTTGCCAAGGGAAGGGGCATCAGACAGAAGGAATAGATTCATGTAAGGCCAGTGGGCATCTATGTGGATAACGAAGGACATCTGGAATGAAAAACTTAGTCCCCGGTTGTAAAGGATTTGCTTGCAGATGGGTGTTTGACTGCGCTATGAGCCCAGAGAATCCACACTCAAACCACCCTCTTGTTCTTTTACTTGTCCAATGGGCAGAGCTGGATTTCTTTTAAATAATGATTATATTAAATGTTGGTTAAGTGAAGTTGCTAATCGCACTGTTTCGAAGTGGGCAGTGATGAGTCTTCCCTGGAGGGGAATTAGAAATGTGCATCCTATGCCTTCAAAACATCCAGACCCTCTGGACTAAATAAAGCCTAAGGAAAAGCCGTGTGTACAAGCATGTCATTTTAAAGCACAGCGGTTGGGCATTCGCCTTTCACACGGCCGACCCATGTTCGATTCCTCCGCCCCTCTCGGAGAGCCCAGCAAGCTACCGAGAGTATTGAGCCCGTGCGGCAGGGTCTGGCAAGCTACCCGTGCGTATTGGATATGCCAAAAACAGTAACAATAAGTCTCTCAAGGAGAGACGTTACTGGTGCCCGCTCGAACAAATTGATGAGCAACGGGATGATAGTGACAGTGATATTTACATAATCTGTAGCATTTAACAGTTGGGGAGAGGAGAGAATTTTAAGTGTCAAGACATCAAGGCAACTATATTTTCAGGAAAAAAACGTTGATACATGTGAAATTTAAGGTATAAATTATTCCAGTGTTATATCAATCGTTAGAGTTATAAGTGTAGGGGCCGGAGAGATAGTGTAGTAGGTAAGGCCCTTGGTGCTTGCCTTGCACGCAACCATTCCTAGTTTGATCCCCTGTCCAGAACCAGGAGTAAGCGCTAAGCACCACTGGGTGTGGCCCGAACAGCTCCCCCACTCCAAAAATTACGTTTATTTCGCATAATTAGTATATATATAATCACTGACATTCTCTGGTGTATGTCTATTTAGAAGATTTGAGCAGGAGAAGATAAACATTCAACTTAATCAAGCCCTTAAAACCTGGATATTTTGTTTTGTTTTTGTTTGGAGCCACACTTGGCAGTGCTCAGGAGTTACTTCTAGCTCTGCACTCAGGAATTACTCCTCGAGGTGCTCGGAGGCCCCTGTGGGATGCTGGGGATTGAACCCCCCAGGTGGGCCTCGTGCACAGCAGATGCCTTACCTGCTGCACTATCCCTCCAGCCCCTGAACTATTTTTTTTTATGTCTAGGGGTTATTTTGGTTTTTTTGAAGTAATGAGTTTACTACTATTGCAAAAAAAGCAGTTTGGTGCTATTATCACGGTGCTTTAACCTAAACATCACTATTGATAGTACTGGGAGGAAGGGGGTGTTGGTCTTCCAGGTGGTGTTGTAGGACCCAGGCAGCTCCTCCTGCTGACTTTCAGCGAACCAGGCCCAAGGTCCAAGGTTGAGCTGGTCAGAACCTTTGATATTAGGGACTACCTGGGTCACCCTTCAGTGCTGGGTCGGGGGGAGGCTGTGTGGTGTCCAGGGTTGAACCTGTCTGCTGTATGCAAGGGCTGTGACTTTCATCCTCTCTCCAGCCCCATTATTTGATTTATGGGAGGGAAGTGGCCCATGTCCAGCACTGCTTGGGACTCCCTGGGGACCAGGGAGATCAATCCAGGTTTGACTCCAAGACACACTTGACCCCTGTACCATCTCCCCAACCCCTCCCTCCCTGCCCAGTATATTTTAGCTTTTTCCAGCCATTCGGTTATTTTCTTTATCATTGAGAAAGTGAATAATGAGAAGCAACTTGAGGAGCTTAGGGTAGAAAACGGGAACATTGGGAGCACTACAGACCGTCTCCATATTAGTGTCTTGAGAACCAAACTAGGCCACTGTGTCATCCTGGTATTTAAAAAAGGAAATGACCCAATTATTGGTTTGCTGCCTTACAGATACCAGTCACAGTACACGTAAGGTTAGTAGGAAAGTAACTCTCACTATAAGATTAGTAGGGAAATACCTCTGACTAGAGTTGGGCAGTTAGGGATTTTTCTGTTTCTCAGACTTTCTAACCTTTTTATGTCCTTCTGTTATTGTTGATTTTATTCCCTAGTCCATTCCCAGTGCATTTGATACGATGCTATTTTTTTTAAATAAAAATTTTATTTTATTAAATCACCGTGTGGAAGATTACAATGTTTTCAGGCTTAGGTCTCAGTTATACAATGCTGAAACAACCATCCCTTCACCAGTGCCCATATACCACCACCAAAAAAAAAAAAAAAACCACACAATACACCTCCCATCCCGCCCCCCCACCCCCTACCTTGTAATTGATAAGTTTCATTTTACATTCTGTTTACTTTGGTTACAATCAATAATTCAACACAAACCTCACTATTGTTGTTAGGAGTACCCCACTAGATTCAGACCAACTGTGAAGACAAATAAGGTTGCGCAGCCGCAGTAGCGGCCGCACGGTTTTGAATTTCTGTACTTTGACACAAAGTCCAGGGAGATTTCTTCCAGATATTGGATCATTGCAGGCTTGAAAACCCAATCTGTGGTTGTCTTAATATGGCGGACACCGCGCCCTTCATCCTCGGAGAGAAAAAGGCGAGAGAGAGAAATACCTTTCCCCTCCTGGGTGGGCACGGGGCCGAGGCTTAGTTCTCAGGCTGGAGACATTCTGCGAGAAGTTGCCCATGCCGAAAGAGGTTTTGCTGGGTCTGGATTCACGCTTGTGCAGCTGCGGAGAGGCCGCACTTGCGTGCAGCTCCCAGGATCACATCTCGGCGCTGGGAGGGGCCGGTGCCTCCCACCTTCCCAAGAGCACCCTCGTGTCCTTTTGCTGATGATGCTATTTTCTAAACCATGAATTGATGCATCAGAAGTCAGTGGACAAGGGATCACCAGGCATTGAGATCATTCAGTAGCCTCATCATAACATTTGCCCTTGTCCCCTAGAATGGGAGACCTTGCTACAGTCTGTCCGACTTCTTAGTGAATAACTGGAACACGGCTAACACGGATTTTCTGATTTTTCTGTACGCCTTTCTTAGGTGTACTTAGCTCATAAGCAAGTTCTATAATTAGAAGAATGTCACATTCATTCAGGAAGTCCTTGAAGGCTGCCATGTTTGTTAAAAGCAAGTCAAGATGTCTTCATTTTATTTACAGTTCAGATTCCAATGGTTTTTATTGTTGTCCTTTTGCTTTTTGGTTGTTGGGGGACTGCGTCCCAAGATGTTCAGGGCCTGTTACCAGCTTTGTGGGTAACGGGGTCATTCCTGAGGGGTTCCTAGATTGTAGGATAACATTGGTTTGTCCTTTCCACCTTGCCACAAGGAGCTTAGGTAAGGGTGACTGAGTCTTAGATCAAGAGAAATAAGGAGGTAAAAATGATTCAGAGTCAGTTAACTCCCAAGTTACTGAAGCATAGCATTAACTGTCTTCTTGTGTCCATACAAAAAGGATATTGCTCTGAATTACTATGCAAAGGACTTAAGGAGAAGAGAAAAACAATATTTACAAGCCAACAGAGCACAAAGAAAGAGGTTACAAATAAACACAGGAATGGGAGCACTGTGAGGGGAGCAACCCAATAAACCTAAGCTCCTTGTGGCAAGGTGGAAAGGACAAACCAATGTTATCCTACACTAGATGGTTCCGGGGATCAAAGCCAGGCGGGCCCCCTCGCAAGGCAAGCTCCTTAACCTCTGTGCCTCAGCCCTGTCTTCCTGCTCGTTCGTAGTTCAACCTTCACCTGACCGGGGACATCCATGCCATCACTGCTGCCAATAACCTGCTGGCCGCTGCTGTGGACACAAGGATTTTCCACGAAAACACTCAGACGGACAAGGTAAGAAAGGCCCCTCACGTGCCCCTTGGCTGTGCTTACTCAGGATTCCTGAGTCCTGCAGGAGTTCAGGGAAAAGTTAGGGTGTATGCACGTTCTCAAGTTCTGTTCAAAGTTGTGTGCAGTTCACAAGGATCCTTTCCTCAGGATGGAGAGTTGCTCCACACAATGGTTAGCACCTCAAATGAGTGTGTGAGCGCAGTCAAGGGCCTGAGAGAGTAATAGTAGTTGTACTTAGTTGGGCGGGGGGCATCTCCCAACAGCGCCAGTTGTGGTGTTCATTGAACGAGTGAATTCCCAGCTTGTTTGGTGCATTCTTGATTTCCTCTATCGACTGAGAGGACCATGTTGTCCTTGGGCCAAGCAGTTCGGGTGCCACATAGGCCCCCCCCTCCCCAAGCAGTGCTTGAGGGACCGTTGGGTGCTGCTTCATACCAGCGTGCGTCAGAGCCCTTGACATGGTCTCCCTCTGATCACCGGACCTGGAGTTTGGGGGACTCACCTCACAGTGCTCTGAGGCTCGTCTCAGCTCCGTGCTCTGGAGATCACTCCTGATGGTGCTCCAGGGCCCATGCGATGCCAGGGATGGACACTGGGCCTCCGGCATGCCAACCGCACACTGGCTGAGCTCTCTCTCCTGGGTGTACATTTTCAGCCAACAATTCTTGGAGATGAATCTGGTTTGGAAGGAAGTTGGTAGAGAGGTTTTTCTCTATTTTTTCACGGAATCCATCTTGTCTGTCCTTAGGGGAGTGGGGAATGTTTTTTTCTTTAAATTTAATTATTTATTTATTTAATTTAGAAATATTATTTATTTATTTATTTGCTTTTTTTTGGGGGGGGTCATACCCGGCGATGCTCAGGGGTTACTCCTGGCTCTACGCTCAGGAATTACTCCTGGCGGTGCTTGGGGGACCATCTGGGATGCTGGGAATTGACGCAAGGCAAACGCCCTTCCCGCTGTGCTATCACTCTAGTCCCCACCCCTCCATTTTTTTTTTAAAAGATTGTAATGTTTCGGGCCGCTCTCCTGGATGTCAGATCGCCCTGAATTTGACTCCGAGAGATGAGTGACTCTCCAGAAAAGGGGACAGGACGCCGGGTGCCGATTTTACAGATCCAGGACTTGGATCACAGTGGAACTTTCTGGCATGTTCCATAAGTCCTGATTCCCTCCAATTAAATTAACTCCCTAGTGAGTTTTTGAGTTCAAGTATAGAGATAAATATTAATTTGATGATAATAATAAGGCCAAAATAATAATAAGGTCAAAAGGAACACGTACTTATGCAAACTCCTTGCAATGTGCATTATTTCAGATCTTGTCAGATAGATTAAAATGACAGAATTGAAGTTCTATATTGTTTGCATCAGCCAAGAATTTTTATAGGGCCTGTAATCTAAACAGTTTGGTTATAAATGTAATGGACTTTGGCATATCCTGTGCATTTTCCAAGTTCGTGGTTGACCCTTAAAAACTTCTGCGGGGTTTTATTTTTTGTATTTCTAGGCTCTATATAGTCGACTGGTTCCTTCTGTGAATGGTGTTCGAGAATTTTCCGAAATTCAACGTGCTCGGTTGAAAGTAAGTCTTCAATTTGTGGTACTTTCAAAAGGAAATGACTCTGGGAACAAATCAGAAAGTATTCAGAGGCGGAAAATTCAAATCCGATTTGATTAGGGTTTTAAGATGCTCTTGGGTATTAAATCTCAAAGCACAGAAATAAGAAAACTAAGAGCACAGAGGCATCAGTCACTGGTGCCTACACCAAAAGCCAGACAAGTGAATTCCCAGCTTATTTGGTGGATTCTCAGTTTCTTCTATCGAATGAGAGGACCATGTGCTGATGCAGTTACCTCTTGAATAACCAAATGAGAATTCCCATGAATTTTTCTTTTAATTTCTAACAATGCTACTCAATAAAGAAATCCAGCTTTTTTTTTTTTGTTCTTTTATTGAATCACCATGTGGAAAGTTACAAAGCTTTCAGGTTTAAATCTCAGTTATACAATGCTCAAACACCCATCCCTTCACAGTGCACATATTCCACCACCAAGAATCATGGTATACCTCCCCCGCTCCCCCCCACCTCCCCAGCCCCTCACCCCACATGTGTAACTGGTAAATTTCACTTTACTTTCACTTTACTTTGATTACAAAGAAATCCAGCTTTTGAAAATTCATCTATTGCGATTCCTGTTATAATCAGATGTTAAAATTATATAGGGTGCCGGAGCATTGGGCCTTTGCCTTGCACGCAGCCAACCCGTGTTTGATCCCCAGCATCCCATAGGGTCCTGTGGGCACCGCCAGGAGTAATTCCTGAGTGCAGAGCCAGGAGGAACCCCTGAGCATCACTGGATGTGACCCAAAAAGCAAAAAAATAAAATGAAATAAAATAAAAAATAAAATTATACAAGCAAACATAATTTCAAGTCTTAATGATCTTATCACTTCCTTGCACTCTTTGCTATGCGAAGTTTTACTAGTCATGTAGAAATCAAAATAACTTGTTTGCAGCCAGCCCGGGTTCGATCCCATATTGTCCCCTGAGCACGACCAGGAGTGATTCCTGAGTACAGAGCCAGCAGTGAACCCTGAACATCACTGGTGTGACCCAAACACACAAACACACACAAAAAGCAGAAATGCTACTGAAATTGCTGGTGTTTGTGTTTGCAAACGAGAGCTCAGGAATGGAAGCACCAGTACTGTGGACATTCACACATGTCCCTTGTGAGCATAGCATTTGGTGGCGTGGAGAACATGGGACATCCTGTGGTTTACCTATTGCACATGTGCTACAGGAGTAAATGCTGAGTACCACTGGGTTCTACCCCAGAACAAACCATAAAAGAGTGATGGTTTTATCAGTCATAGAAAAAAGAGGGAAAATCTTTTTTTTTTTTCTTTTTGGGTTACACTCCGCGATGCTCAGGGGTTACTCCTGGCTCTGTACTCAGGAATTACTCTTGGCGGTGCTCGGGGGACCCTATGGGATGCTGGGAATCGAACCCGGGTTGGCCGCGTGCAAGGCAAACGCCCTCCCCGCTGTGCAATCGCTCCAGACCCAGGAGGGATAATCTTGGTTGCCTTTTTCCTTCTGAAATCACTCTTTCCCCTTCTTCTTCATCATCAGAAACTGGGAATCAACAAGACGGATCCAGGCTCCCTGACAGAAGAGGAAATACGGAGATTCTCCCGCCTCGACATCGACCCCGCCACCATCACTTGGCAGAGAGGTGGGTGGTCGCTGCTACGGCCCTCGGACCACCTCCTGCAGCATCACTTCTCCCTCCTCCTGCTTCTCAGCATGAGCCTCGGCTACATCCTCTCCGCAGCTGCTCACCTGGGCCCTCCCCCCCACGCTCTCCTTCCTCGGCCCCAGGAGAGGCTGCTTCCTGGGGCCCTCACCCTCTTCCTGCATGAAGGATACATCCGTCATCCCATTGGGCTCCTGCTCGCTCCTTTTATCTCCTGATTTCCTCTTATCCACGCCCCTTGATGTCTGTCTCTCTTCCTTACCACCTTTGCGAGGCGGCTCTTCTGACTATATTTCCAGAGCAGCGTTTTTTGCCCATGCAAAAAAGAGCAAACTGCATCAGCACTTGGTAACTGCATTTGCCCAGTGTCTCACGTCAATTGTACGGGCATCTTTGACTTCTGTCCGTCCAGTGGCAGAAAATGAGACAAACACAGCAGGAGACAAACAAACACACGGACTGTGCAAGCTCTCGGTCGCTCGGGCAGCTATGACCTCACTGGCTGACCAGGTGTTCAGTGCAGTGTCCTTCCCAACATACAGTGGGTTCATGAAGACCCCAGTCTGGGCTACTTCACACAGCTGTGTAGCAGCCCTTTAAAAGTATAAAGTCTTCACTGGTTTTTCATTTTGTTTTTGCCCCTGTTGTCATCTGCGTGTAAAAGATCCTAAACAGTCTTACTCGGGCTTATCCTACGCTTGCTTTATTCTATGCTTATTCTCCGCAGTCTTCTTCTATGCTTGCCGGGTACACAATGGCCGCCAGCAGTCATTAGTCTTCTATTCTCCTCTTTCCTGCTGTTGTTTTTCTTTCCAGCGTGCACATTTTTGCAAGTCCTTTGCGTTCTAAAACCTAAACTGTTGTTGCAAGGGAAATCTCCCAACCTGGCTATTCTCTTTTTTAAAAATTTTTTAAAATTATTTATTTATTTATTTATTTATTTATTGCTTTTTGGGTCACACACAGCAATGCTCAGGGGTTACTCCTGGCTCTGCACTCAGGAACCACTCCTGGTGGTGCTCAGGGGACCATATGGGATGCTGGGAATCGAACCTGGGTTGGCCGAGTGCAAGACAAATGCCCTACCCGCCGCTGTGCTATCACTCCGGCCCCTCTCTTTTTTTTTTTTTTTTTTTTTTTGCTTTTTGGGTCACACCTGGCGATGCACAGGGGTTACTCCTGGCTCTGCACTCAGGAATTACCCCTGGCCGTGCTCAGGGGACCATATGGGATGCTGGGATTTGAACCCGGGTCGGCCGCGTGCAAGGCAAACGCCCTACCCGCTGTGCTATCTCTCCAGCCCCTCTCTTTTTTTTTTTTTTTTTTTAGAGGAACAAATTCCCACTGTCCGTTATGTGCGTCTAACCCATCCCCCTTTAACTTGGTGGGGTTCCCTGTATATCTGCCCGCAACACCAGGACCCTCCACCCCAGAGCTGTGTGGCTCCATTCTCAGTCTACTCATGTCCTGCCCAGTGCTCAGCTACTGATGTCTGAGGTGGGCCTGAGTCTCTTGCAGATAGAAATGGCCCTGGGGATTGCGGCTCAGAGGCACAGGGTAGGAGCACCGGCTAAAGCCCACTGGACTGTGACGTCTGACGTATTTGGAACTTTCCACACCCGCCCCCAAACCTTTCCCCTGTTTCTCCTTGTTTGTGCTGGGGTCGTATCTAGTAAGGCTCAGGGACTACTCCTAGCTCAGTGCTCCTAAGTCCCACGTGTGAACTCTCTCCCCGGCCTCTCTTTTGTCGGTTGGTCGCACCTTTGCCTCTCTCTAGGGCTCAGACTTCTCTCATCATCCCCAACTGAAATTGGGCCCGTGAGGCCCTCACTCCCTTCTCCCCCGCCCACCCCCGGGAACTCCCGCCCCGCTGGGACTGTCTGAGTGAGTTTGCCGAGTGGAGGTGCCACGCTCCTTGGCATCGGGCCTTGCCCGCCCTTCTGCTTCTGATCTCTCTCTTGGTGCTGCTTCCGGTCTCAGTCTCCATTCGTATTGTCACGTTCCCCGTCCCCCATTCCTCGTCCCGGACTCGGACACCGTCCCGTATTTCCGCTGTGCGTATCTTTCTCTGCACAGGAGACTTGGCTGTTCCCTGTGGGCAGCGCTGCCCTGAGGCGTGGTGCGTGGGAGCTGGTTCCCAGCCCTGCGCTCTGTTCCACTGGGTGCATGCCTGCAGACAACGTTGCTGGGTCTGGTGACCATCCGGTGTTGAGCCTTTTATTTTTAATGTTTTAATTTTTTAAATTTTCTTTTGTTAATTTTATTGAATTCTAGATATGCCAAAAGCGGTAACAACAAGTCTCACAATGGAGACGTTGCTGGTGCCTGCAAATCGATGAACAACAGGATGACAGTGATAATGCTACAGTACTAATTTTATAGAATCACCGTGAGACAGAGTTACAAAGCTTCCATGTTTGAGATTCAGTCTTAGAATGATTGAACACCCATCCCTCCACCAGGGCACGATTTCCACCACTGATGACCAATGTTCCCAGTGTCCCCTTCCTCCTTGCCCCCCATCCCACTCCTCATCCTGCCTCTATGGCAGACAATTTCCCCAATACTTTCTCTCTACTTTTGGGCATCATGTTTTGCTTGAATTTCCCCACCACCATTCAAGCCTATAACTGCCAGGGGCAGACGCTAGATAATTTGTTTTTCATTGCTCATTTTGAGTATCATGAGAGCTTGCGTGGCCGCAAAAGCAGCCGCGTGCTTCTGGAATCCTAGATTGTAAATCGTTGGGTTCCAGAGACATCTCTGTAGGGCACGAATTTATTTTGGGATTCAGATGGGCGTCTCTGGACCAAGACTGTTGGTGCACTAAGATGGTGCCTGGGAGGCACATTGTGGGCATGACAACCAGGCCACGGAGCGGGTGGGGACCCGAGGAGGGACAGCCCAGTGCATGCGGCCTAGAGATTCAGTCCAGGCACCTGTATACCCTGAAGCTAAACATGCCCCTTAGGACTCAGCCTGCGGTGGAAACCCTGGGGAAAGTGTTTCTTACCCTGTCATCACACTGTCATGGAACATGCATGCCCTGCCACACGCCCTCTGTCCCTTCCTTCACTCTCTCCTGGTCCTGATCCTCCTGGCTAATGGCTTCCCCTGTTTCTTGAGGCTCCCTCTCTGCACCCCCAGAGCTGTCAGTTCCACAGAAAGCAGGTTTTGCCTCCCTCTGCCTCCCTGACACCGGGAATCCCCCGCCCATGTTTGCTCTCTTCTGTTCCCTTTCAGTATTGGACACAAATGACCGATACCTACGAAGAATGACCATCGGCCAGGCAGATACGGAGAAGGGCTATTCCCGGGAGGTAGGTCACTTCTCTTCCTGAGAGGACTCTGTGTTCTGTGCATTTCCTTGGGCGGGGGTCCCTGCTTCTGTCTCTTGGATCCTCTCTGGGCGATGGCCCGGGGACGTCTGCCCGTGTGGGCTTTAGACACAGTCCCTGCACAGCTCGAGGAAGGAAGCCGAAAGCAGAGGCCCCAGCACTGTCGTCTTTCTCTTCTGCATTTTATTGATTCTGGGCAGAGCCATTCAAGGTGCCCCTTGAATGTAAATTCTTCTACCCAGCCAATCGGGAGTCTGTTCGGAACCCCTGACAAATGAAGGTCTCAGCGGTATGACTCAAGTCTTGGAAGACAAATACTTATTAGGCAAATAGTCGGAGATTTTAAGGATGATGTCTTATTACTCAAATCCACGGAAAAGAAAATGTAGGATAAATTATGCTCTCAGCCTTCATTTTAATGATGCTGAGGGAATATGAATTCATTCTGTGATTTTTCAACCAGCCACACTAGGCTGCTAAATTTTTTTTTCCCTTGTAATAAACTTCGGACGCTTAGACAGTGGTAGAGTTATTTATGGCTTTTTCATTGTTGGGTTTTTATTGGGGGAAAAAGGAATCCTTCTCACCCCAGCATTCATTGCTCATGCCAAGCTGACTCCTGGCCCGTTTGTATGGAAAAGTAAATCTCGAGCAAGAGCACGGGGGTTCAGTTCCGGCACATCCCTGGCACACGGCTGGCCCTGATTGGACCGCTGGCACCCGGCATCAGTGTGTGCAGGTTAGGAGGTCCCCAGCGCCTCCAGCTGTGATGTTCGGACCCGTCCACTCCCCTGACCCCCTAAAACATCTGTGTGCTGACCCGACCAGCACTGCCTCCTGGGCCTTCCCTTTTCACCCCGTCACCTCCGGCTCCTCCTCCTCCTCCAAACTCTAGAACATTCTATCCTTAGCCGTCAAGTGAGGCGGGTGGAGGCCTCACTTCCTGGACAGCAGACATTCTGTTCCTCGAAGTCAGGACAGGGTTAGCCCAGCTCCGCAGGGCACTGGTGGGTCCAGGGACAGTTCCCAAGAAGCCATCACTCGGGCACCAGCCAAGGAGACATGGTGGCGGTAGCCTGACGGCCTGAGTGCGGATCTTGGGCTGGTTTGTCCTGCCCTGGCCACAAATTCACAGGCAGGACAGGGAGAAGCTCCAAGAGACAGCATCGGGCCTGGGGAGAGAGCTTCGTTCTCAGGGCTGAGGGCCCAGTACCCACGTTCAAACCCCAGTAACTTTTTTTTTTGCATTTTGGGTCATACCCGGTGATGCACAGGGGTTACTCCTGGCTCTGCACTCAGAAATTACTCCTCCTGGTGCTCGGGGGACCATATGGGATGTTGGGGATTGAACTCGGGTCGGCCGCATGCAAGGCAAACGCCCTACCTGCTGTGTTATCGCTCCAGTCCCTAAGTCATTTTTTAGTTGCAGTTTCCAGTGGAGTGGTGCTGTAGAATAGCATGCAGTCACAAATCACTTAGGCGCAGGGAGCATATCTTGATATTTAACTTTCAATGCATTAGAGGGTCCCCTGCGGGTCTGGGAAGGAGGAAGGGGAGCAGGTGTGAACATGGCGGTGGTTCCGTGCCAGAGACCTACAGTGCTGGGGGTCTGCAGGCTGAGCCCAACAGTGCTCATTGTGCAGTGTCCAGCATTGAGCCTGGCCATGTACGCTGTAGCCTGGACGGTCTCCCAGCACTCGGGTGGTTTGTTTTCCCTGAGTCAGTGACTCCTGACCTCGGCCTGCCTGGGAACCCCAGGACGTTCCTTCTCGTCTTCGTTTCCTGCCTTGTTGGTTAGCTGCCTTCGGAGGGATCCTCCCACACCGCCCTCTGGCTCACATGCCCTCGGAGGAGAAGAGACGGAGGCCAGAGTCCAGGTGTGCTGGAGTCCAGTGGTGGCGTGATGTTGGGGAACAGGTTTTCCTCAACGTGTCCAGACACATTGCACACTCGGTCTGACAGACACGGGACGAAGGATGACGGGTGCACGGAGAAACCACTCCAGGAGACCACTGATGGCTGCTCACTTTATTGCCGAATACACACATATTTTAGAGAGGGTCTCAGCTTACAAGGATGGTCCAGTCACATCAAGTTCAGCATTACTGACCTATCACCTTTCCAAGTCTGCTTTGGCCCGGCCCAATCCCAGTCAGGGCTAGATGCTACGGTTAGGAAGGAATGCAGTTAGTGACAGTGCTTGGGGGATGAGACTCAACACTGGATACCTGGTGCTAGTAAGATGTGCCCAGACACTCCCTACTGGGTCGCTATGCAGGGACGGGTCTTATCAACTCTGGCTTCTCTTGCCGTGCTCCACAGCATCAGGAGGACAGGAAAGAGAGGGAAGGCCAACCACTTCAGCTTCCCATGTTGTTCTGCTTATCTATCCTGGTTACTTTTTTTTTTTTTCCTTTTTGCTTTTTGGGTCACACCCAGCGCTGTACAGGGGTTACTCCTGGCTCATGCACTCAGGAATTACCCCTGGTGGTGCTCAGGGGACCATATGAGATGCTGGGAATTGAACTTGGGTTGGCCGCGTGCAAGGCAAACACCCTACCCGCTGTGCTATCACTCCAGCCCCTGTCCTATCCTGGTTCCTGATGGACAGTGCAGCTTGCAGGAAGAGCCGAGGGGAAGCCCTGAAAAGCCCAGGAACATTCTAGTTTGAATAAATGGGTCTGTTCTGTCCTCAGCGACATGCATTCTGTGTCACTGGGTGACACCCTCAGCCCTCTAGGGTTGGGGGCTCGGGGGTGTCCTGGGCTCGGGGTGTGAGGGTGCAGATGGCTCATGGCTGAGTCCCTGTGGATGCTCTCCCAGGCCCAGTTTGACATCGCGGTGGCCAGTGAGATCATGGCAGTGCTGGCCTTGACCGACAGCCTCACGGACATGAAGAAGCGGCTGGGCAGAATGGTCGTGGCCAGTGACCGGAGTGGACAGCCCGTGACGGCGGAGGATCTGGTGAGTCCTGGGAACTCTAGTGTGGCCTTTCCCCCATCTCTATGCAGGACACAAGGAGAAAGAGGATTTATTCATTTGTTTATTTATTTTTATTGAATCACTGTGAGTTACATTACAAAACTTGCCTGTTTGAGTTTCAGTCATACAATGATTGAACACCCATTCCTCCACCAGTGCACATTCTCTACCACCAAGGTCCTTAGTATTCAACCCCCCCTTTCCAACCTCCCCCTGGTTCTGTGGCAGACAATTTCCCCCCTACTCTCTCTACTTTGGGGCATTGTGGTTTGCAATACAGATACTGAGAGGCCATCACGTTTGGTCCTTTACCTACTTTCAGCACACATCTCCCATCCTGAGCGATCCCGTCAACCAGCATTGACTCAGTGATCCCTTCTCTATTCCAGCTGCCTTCTCCCCCAGCTCATGAGGCAGACTTTCAACTATGGGGCAATCTTCCTGGCCCTTGTGTCTACTGTCCTTGGTTGTCTGTTTTATATTATGTTACTTTATACTCTATAAATGACTGCAGTCCTTCTATGTCCATCCGTTTCTTTCTAATTCATTTCACTTAGCATGATGCTCTCCATCCACTTATAGACAAATCTCATGACTTCATCTCTCCTAACAGCTGCATAGTATTCCATTGCCCAAGGACAGACGACTGGTTAAAGAGAAAGAGAATTTTTGCACATGCCTTTGCAGGCACATCTGTACCCCAAGCTGCTGTCTTCCAGCTGCAGGTTCCCGCAGGCCTCCTGGGGGCCTGCAAGCAGAGCACGTGACCTGTCTTTCAACAGCTGTTTGGGACTCTGGCCGAGGGTGGGGAGGAAGTGAGGTGGTTTTTCAGTCTATTCTTGGTGGTGTTTAAGGACTACTGCCGGCTTTATGCTCACTTGGAGGTGCTCGGGAACTTGAATGTGGTTCCAGTGAAAAAACCCAGGTTCCCCTTGTGCAAGGCATGCACCTTAACCCTGGCATTATCTTCTGGCCAGTTGTGGTCTCTCCTCCCCGAGTAGGCTGGTCATGCAGCTGTGGCTTTAAGAGTAAATCCTGGAGGGCTCAGTATCTGTATAGCTTAGTGGAGAGGGCGTTTTCCTTGCATGAGGCCAACCCAGGTTCCATCCCCGGCATCCCATATGATTCGCTGAGCACTGTGCCAGGAGTAATTCCTGTGTGCAGAGTCAGGAGTAACCCCTGAACATTGCTGGGCGTGACCCCAAAACAAACAAACAAACAAAAAGGTAAGTGAATATTGGGTCTGTGCTTTTCACTCAGGGCACGTCACCCTTTGCGCGATAGAAGCTACCTTTCTCTGCTCACCAGAGGGAAGACAGTGAAACTGGGCACATTGGTCACCAGTCTGCTCTCTTGGCCTCTGTCCTCTATAATTTCATGCCTCGGGTTGGGTTTCCTGCCAGGGGTTAGCTCAGGGGTTGAATGTGTGTTCTGCTTACATGGGCCTTGGGTTGCCTCTCTGGACTTCCCCCAGCCGAGTTTGTTTTGAAAGTGGGTTTCACATTCTAGAAGCTGCTTTCCCAGGAAAGCCTTTCACATACAGAGCCTTAGAGAGCGGTGATGCTTCCTGATCCAGCCATACCACCTTGCATACCTATACCTTGGCTTTCTCTTTTCCTTTCTCCTTTTTTTTTTTTTAAAGGGGTGGAGGCGACACCCAGCTGTGCTGATGGGCCTAGCTCTGTTTTTCAGGGTCACTAATGGCAGGTTCTGGTGGTCGTGCAGGGGATTGTACCTGGGTCAGCCACGTGGAAGGCTAGTGCCCTACGTGCTGTGCTGTGGCTCCAGCTCGCACCCCCATCCCCAAGTCCTCCACCTCTTGCTTAACGGAGCCTTCTCATTTAGCATGCTCATTGGCTTTATTTGGGAGGTTTGGGGTCACACCCCGTGGTGCTCAGAGGGCTGTTCTGGGCTTTACACTTACGTGGTCACTCACTCCTGCTTGTGTTGGGGGTTGAACCAGGGTCAGCCTCCTGCACGGCATGTATCTTCACCCCTCTATGTTCTCTCTGGCCCTCGTGTTTTCTTTCAGTGATGACCCTTTTGGGGTGAGGATATGGGATATGCAGCGTGGTCTGGCCGTAGACCATGAGACAGAGATTGGGACATATGTTTTGCATGTTTCATGTCTCACCTGACCCAGGTTTGACCCCCCCAGCATCACGTGGGCTCCAGAATAGGTCTGGATAGGTGCCCTCGCAGCCCTGGGGTGTGCCTTGGAGAGTCCCCCCTGCCCCCTGCCCCCAGCTTAGCCCTGGTGGTCCCCAACACTGCAGGTCTAAGCAGCACCTCATCCTGGATCCCTGACACTGCTTTAGTAGCTCGATTGGCCAGTGGTTACCTGGAGTGATCGATGGTCTCCCTGGGTACCACTGGGGAAGCTCAAAAAAGAAATCATCTTTTTAGTTTTGTTTTATTTGGGGGCCACACCTTGTAGTACTCAGGGCTTACACCTGGCTCTGCTCAGGGATCATTCCCGGCAGGGTTCGGAGGTCCATGCAGGGTGTCGGGGAACAAAGTCGGGTCAGGCAAGTCCCTTACCGTGTCTTAACGCTCTGACCCCACAGTGAAAGAAATATCTCTCCTGATCCACTCACCCTGCTCCCGGCGGCAAGTCGTTCCCCCGGAGAGGCCGGGGCTGTGGGCACCCAACCTGGCAGGCCTCTCTTACTCTTTGCTGACTCACAGGGTCACAGGGGAAGCACTCCCGCTGACGAGCGTAAGAGGAGAAAGGCAGCTTCATCCTTCATGAGTCCCACGAGCTTAGGACATAACTGGGATCCTTGGCCAAAACGTCTGGGATGGCTTTCTTGGCTCCGTGCAATGAGGCCAGTCTGACGGACTCAGTTCATGGTCTTGTGGGGAAGCTAAATGGATACAGGGCTGGCAGCCTCCCCACTGTGGGCGCGGGGTTTGAAGAGGACACCCAGGTTCAGCTGGTGGTGTGGGTACCACTGCGCTCTCTCACTCACTTTTTGTTTGTTTGGGGTCCCCTCCCCAGCAGTGCTTGGGGTTTGCTAGCTTGTAGGGCCAGGGATTGAACCAGACCTCCTATATGCGAGGGCTTTGTTCTTGCCCTCCGAAGTACCGCTCTCCAAAAAAACCAAATTTCAACATTTCTATCTATGATAACCTATTTCAGCTTCTTTAAAAATATTCCCTAGGGGCTGGAGCAATAGCACAGCGGGTAGGGTGATTGCCTTGTGCGCGGCCGACTTGGGTTCGATTCCCAACATCGCATATGGTCCCCTGAGCAGCGCCAGGGGTAGTTCCTGAGTGCAGAGCCAGGAGTAACCCCTGTGCATCGCCGGGTGTGACCCAAAAAGAAAAAAAAATCCCAATTCCCTAGATGAGAGTGACAGAGGCTCCTGCCTTGCATATAGCAGACCCAGGTTCGATCCCCAGCATCCCATATGGTCCCTTGATATGCCAAGAATGATTTCCAAGTAAAGAGCCATGAATAAGCCTTGAGCATCGCCAAGTGTGGCCCCAAAACAAAAACCAAAACAAGCAAAAATAAATTGCCTCTGTTATTTTACAAGTAGGTATCCATCTCATATATGTCAGAGGAAATTTTATTATTGTTATTTTATTATTATTATTATTATTATTTTGGTTTTTGGGCAACACCCTGGCTTGCTCTGGGCTTACTCCTGGCTTTGTGCCTTGGGCTCAGAGGACAATATGGGGTCCGGAGATTGAATCTGGGTCAGCTGTCTGGAGCAAACACCTTACATGTTGCCCTGTTGCTCTAGCCCTGTCAGGTATAATTTGAAACATAACCGACAACCCTAAATTTTTGCCTGTGTGACGAATTCTCACCAAGTGAGCAGAAACCAGAGCTAACTCTTTTTAGTTATCTTCTAATTTGTCAAAAGCACCTAATTTCTTTTTTTTTAATGTTTTTAATTTTTAATTTCTTTTATATTGTTTAATGAATCACCATGAGATAGTTAGACTTATAAACTTTTGTGATTACGTTAAAGTCAGACAATGATCGAGCACCCATCCCTCCGCCAGCGCCCATTCTCCACCACCAATGTTCCCAAGTGCCCCCACTTCTTCCCCCCGCCCCCTCTCTGTGGCAGGCACAGTCCCTTTTGCTGTCTCTCTCCATTTGGGTGTTGTGGTTTGTAATGCAGGTAGTAAGTGGCCATGATGTTTGGTCTACACTCTACTTTCAGCACGCATCTCCCATCCCAAGCGAGTCCTCCAAGCATCATTCACTTAGTGGTCCCTTCTCCATCCCAGCTGCCTTTTCCCCAGCATGTGAGGCCGGCTTCCAAGCCATGGATCGATCCTCTTGGCCCTTAACTCTACCATCCTTGGGTGTTAGTCTCCCACACTGTTATTTTATATTCCACAAATGAGTGCAGTCCTTCTCTGTCTGTCCCTCTCTCTTTCTGACTCATTTCACTTAGCATGATACTCTCCCTGTTGATCCACTTACATGCAAATTTCATGATTTCACCTTTTCTAATAGCTGCCTAGTATTGTGGATGTACCAAAGTTTCTTTAACCGTCTGTTCTCGGGCACTTGGGTTTTTTCCAGATTCTGGCTGTTGTAAATAGAAAAGCACCTAATTTCTTCCAATGATGTTTGATCCCGTTGGAGGAATCATGTCTTTGTCCCCTCTCTGTGCTCGGGGGTCAGTCCTGGTGGTGCCTTGGGGACCCAGTGTGGCGCTGGGGGCAAGTCTGGGTCCTTGCTGCCCTCCAGGCCCGCTTGGTGACTAGCTTTGCCAGCTTTTACATCAGCAGCCATTCCCAGGAAGCCTGTAGTGAGAAGACCGATTGCACAGTTGCCCAGAAACTCCCCTAGGTCCGTGGGCACCTCTGCTCTGGGGCCTCCTCCCAGAGCACTGTAAAGGGGAGTTTGGAAAGGATACTGTGACAGCTGCCACCATGTCCCAAAGTCGATGACACCTGTTCCTGCGTCAGGGTGGCAGAGCTGGGCCCGGCAGGGACCTCGTTGGGGGAACGGCCTTCACACAGATGCCAGTTATCAATAATCCAAGTGCCGTCTGTTTTTTTTTTTTGGCAGGGCGTGACTGGTGCTTTGACCGTTTTGATGAAAGACGCAATAAAGCCAAATCTGATGCAGACTCTGGAAGTAAGTGGTTTTCTTGGGCAGAAGCTGGGGACAGTTTGCTTTCAATGACTGCATCGTCCCTCATTCCTCACCCCACCCACCGCCTCCCCTAAATGAGTATTTCCCGCCCAGAGGCACCCACGAGGAACCCCCAGGTAACTTCCGGGTTGTGCAGAAGGCAAGTTCGGAATGTCCTCGGCTCTTAGCTGGGATTCCTGTCCTGGCTAATGAAGTATGTGCTGAGCTGTGTAGACACTCGCACCCTCCGCATGTCACTTCTCTGCCGTTGTGTGGCTGTATTTCTATTTTCCATCTTGCCTTCCTGTTGCTGATTGGCTTCTCCTGATCCTTAGGGTTGGGGGTTCCAGGCAGTGCACGTAGTAAATCCTCCAAAGTGCCTTCCGGAAGAGTCTGTTAGCCCGCATTCCCAAGGTTTGCTGTCCCCGACTTTTCCGGCTCATTGAACTTAAACTTGATCATCAAACTGAGATGTTCTCAGCCAGATACTAGTTTTCATCCAATTTCTTGGCCTCTTGTCTTATGCATGTGAGGCCATGAGACCTCAGGATTTGCGTGTGCATGAGGCCGGGAGGAGGGGATGGTTGGGGTGGGGTGAACAGGAGGCGGGTGGGAGGTGGAGAAATGGGGGGGGAACAGGGAGCATGCCAGCAGGCAGCTCTCTGGCGAAAGAGCCTATCGGTGGCCCGGGCCAGTGTGTGCTGTGGAAGATTCCACCGGGGCTGACCTCTGGCTGCCTCCCAGATGCCCGTTTTCTGGCAGCGGGCAGAGGGCGTAGCGTGGTACATGTACTCTGGCTGTCATGGGGCAACAGGAGACGAAGGAGCCACAGGGCGGACAAGTTCATAAAGCGGACAAGTGCTCAGCGAGTAATTTGTTCATTTGTGGGGGCTGGGGTGGTTGGTCTTCCATGGCCTCACTGTGTCCTCTCCCAAGGGTGCTCTTAGCACGGTGCTCACCTTCTCAGCCCCTCTTACCTGTGACATGGAGCTTTAGCAGAGCACGGGCGGAGATGGCAGGGCTGGGGAGAGCCGGCCGCCCAGCACAGCTGCCTAAACCTGCATAGCTCGGCCAGCAATGCTGTTGCCATGGACGTTTGTCTGATCTCATGGGGACCCGGGATATTTTTCCCCCTAGGGAAAGTGGGGTTCGTGGCGGAGCGGGGGGAGGGGATGTAGTATCTGGGATCCACCCTGATTCTCCGAGATGAGTCTCTGGCTTCCTTTTTTCCTTTCTTCCTGCTTTTGTTCAGCTTCTCATCTCTGCACCATGGTGGGCTGCAGGCCCCGCCTGGTTCGTGGCTCCCGCCTCGCCCACCGGCATCCCTGCGGTCTCCCGGGGTCAGCGCGAGGCCAGGCGGGGCCTCTATTTTCACAGGTGGGGCGGAGGCTGTGTGGACACAGCCCTCGGCGCCCCGGCCGCTCTCAGAAGCAAAGCTGGACGTTTCCCTTCACAGGAGAGAGCAGTTCAAGCTGTGGCCTGTTCTCACGGAGAAAGAAAAAGAAAAAGTCTGGGAGTCGCATTGTGAATGCATATACATATATATATATATATTTAAATTTTGGCGGGGGGGCGGGAGAGGGGTTGTTTAAGAATTGAAAGCTAAATTTTGATAATTCCTTTAAGAGACCCCCCCCAACTTTCTTGCAAGAAATTAGTCAAACACTGTATTTTTCACTTAGCTTTTCCTTGGCTGAACAGCAGCGAGGATTTTTGAAACACAACAAAGAAGGAAACAGACCATTAAAAGAAAGAAAAGAAGAATTGGGACTAGAGCCGTAGGACAGTGGGTAGGACATTTGCCTTATACACGGCCAGCCTTGGTTTGAACCCTGGCCACCCCTAGGGTCCCCTGAGCACTGCCAGGAATGATTTCAGGGTGCAGAGCTAGGAATAAGCCCTGAGCATCGCCTGTTGTGGGCCCCAAAACAAACCAACAAAACTGGAATAATGAGTTTATTGTTGCAGATATGAAAACTGGCTGTAAAAACTCGAACCTTATTTAGTTGCTTTTTGGGTCACACCCATCGATGCTCAGGGGTTCCTCCTGGCTCTGCACTCAGGAATTACTCCTGGTGGTGCTGTGTGTGATCACAAAAAAGGGGGCAGTGGCGCTCTATCTCTCCCACTGCCTGTGTTCGGTAGTCTCACGCCGCTTCCCCCACCCCGGGGAGGTCAATGACGATGGGCCAGGCTGGTTGGTCTCAGTTGCAGTTTATTCCATTCCCATCTCCATTCTCCTCTGATTCTCCTCCTGCTTCTCCCTCCCCCATGCTACTTCATTCTCCTTCTCCTCTGGATCTGGATCTCAATCTGGCTTCTTCAGATCTCGTACTGGGATTGGCCCTCAGCCCACTCTTTCAGCCTAGTTAAACTGCCAAGCATCAGGGGTTGGGGTTTACACATAGGTGGTCACGGTTCTTTCCCTCAGGGGATGCTGCTTCTAGGACAGATTTTCATACAGCAAGATGACCCGCCTAAGGGCGAAATACCATCGAGGGGTGCGTTTCCCCTTTCTTTAGTCCGACAAGCATACATTCATTATACTAGTCATTTTGTATGGACACAGTAAGACATATATTAAACTTATAGGATTGCTCTCCTGGGGTCATCTCGATCTCAGACTACAGTGCTCAGCCAGATTAGTCTTTCCTATCCCTAGCAGGGTCTTAGTCTGGTCGCATTTGTCCATGATCAAACTCTTAATTTATAGTTAAGAATCGTGGCGCTTTGCCTGGCCCATATTGATGCCAGGGTAGCTCACAACTTGCCCTGGGTCCTTTCAGTCCCTCATCAGGACCCTGCTTTTGGGGTGCTAGGAACTAAGGGCAACTGAGGCTTAAGTTCAGAAAGCAGATGCCCGGGAATGAATAATATTCAAGGCATTGAATTATAAAGCATAATCTCAATTATAAAGCATAATATTGACTGCCTTCCTTTGTCCATACAAAAGTGACATTGCTTTCAACTAAACTATTCAGAAGACATAAGTAGAGGAGAAAGGCAGTATTTCACTCATGCATATAAAATCATGTATTTCTGGAGAATCTGACCTTACAAGTTAACAGAGTCTGATTAGGGGGAAAAGGTGATAGACCGGTTGGGGAAGAAAGCATAGAGAGGAGTTTATAGATAAACGTAGTGGAATGGAAGTGCCTCTGGAGCACTGTGATAAAACTAAGCTTCCTGTGGCAAGGGGAACCGGACATACCAATGTTATCCTAAAATGTTTAGAGCTACATTCCAATAAACACAGGGGAATGAAGGTGCTTCAGGAGGACTGTGATGGGTGTTACCAGATAAACCTAAACTCTTTGTGGCAAGGGAGAAAGGACAAACCAATGATATCCTACACTCTGGGGACCGTATGGAATGCTGGGAATCGAACCCGGGTTGGCTGCGTGTAGCGCAATTTTTTAATGAACCCAGCTCATCAGAGGTTGTACCTGAGTATGTTAAATTTCCTCTTTCACGGCCCCCTGAGGCAGCTAACAGAGTCGAATTTTTTGAAATTATATTGGAAAATTTTGATGTATCAAGACTCTTCTTTCTAGTTTATGGAGAATAGCATGTGTGTATGAGTTGGGAATTGAGAAAGGTACTTGAATTTTTTAAATTTTTTTATTTTTATTTATTTTTTTGCTTTTTGGGTCACACCCGGTGATGCACAGGGGTTACTCCTGGCTCTGCACTCAGGAATTACCACCTGGCAGTGCTCAGGGGACCTTATGGGATGCTGGGAATTAAACCCGGGTCGGCCTCGTGCAAGGCAAACGCCCTACCCGCTGTGCTATTTCTCCAGCCCCCGGTACTTGAATTTCTTTTTGAGAATCGGTGCTTAAATGCAGTGCACTGCCTGGGAACATGGCTCCATGCTTGATTCCCTTGCATCGTGAGGTGTGGGGTCGATTCCTCCTGCTGAGGGGAAGGAGTAAGGCTTCCTTGTAGAGTATCGACGGGAGAAGATGGCTCAAGCGAGTGCCTGAATCCCCCTGGCTGGGTCGCCTTGCCCGCCTGCCTTCCGTCTGCGGGGTTTTCATTTGTGTCTCTCTCTCCTCAGGGGACACCTGTGTTTGTGCACGCTGGGCCCTTCGCTAACATTGCCCACGGCAACTCTTCCGTGTTGGCCGACAAAATCGCCCTGAAACTTGTTGGTGAAGAAGGATTTGTGGGTAAGTCATTTCTCCTAAGCTTTCTTGTGGAATCTCAAAGATCTTCCTAAGTTGGTGACCGGAAATAGAGTGACAAGAGTACAACTGAATGTCTTCTGAATAGGGTAGGGGGAGGAGGACCTGGGGCTCAGGGGCGACTCCTGGTTCTGTGGGCCGGAGTGACCGCGGCGGAACTCAGGGTAAACCCGTCTGTGGTGCCGGAGATCTGCACCAGAACCTGGGCCACTGCGGCCGCTCGTGAGCTGTCTCTGGGGCCCTGGCAGTGTTTTCTTCCCGTCTGTGTGGCATAGATGGTCTCTGTCGTGGAACCATCCTGTCTGCTGCGAACTGGATTGTAGGTTTCTGGTCTCCGGTGCTTCAGTTTCCATCGAAAGCTCTGATGCTTGTTGGCCAGTGTATTTGTTGAGCGCATATACATTCTCGTACCCGAGCCTCAGGTTTCTTCCTCTCCTGTCAAATGATGAGACCAATTATTGTCCGAGCTCTTTGGGGTGACTGTGGAAACCAAGCGAAGCCCTTCACTCAGCTCTTTTTTTTTTTAATTTTGTTTTGGCGGCTACTCCCAGCCCGGTGCTCCAGGGTAAACACTCACTGCTCAGTGCTTGGGGGTTGTCGTGGTGCCAGGGATTGAATCTGGCACTCTCGGCACTCGAGCTGACTCCCCGGCCTCCCTCAGCAAACATGGGTTAAGAATCTGGGGCTAGGTGGTGAGCAGACCGGATCCAGTGCCTGCTCTCCTAAGGTGCGCCGTACGATGGGAAAGACGATTTAATAGGAGCAAGCCGGCCGGCTCTCTCAAACCCGTGTTCTCTCCTGAAAATGTATTGTCTCTCTTTCTGCCTGCTCTTTCTCCCTTGGAGGAGTCTGCATTCTCTCTCGAGCACATATTCCTCTCTTTCTCTACCCTCATGTCTTCCTCAGTTAAGTTCATTCCATCGAAGCTATCTTGCCTCACTAAAAAGAGCGAGTGAGAGAGCCAGAAAATGCCAGCTCACTGGATCTGAGCCATTATTAGCAGCAATAATACTGCTAATAACGAAATCCAGGGGCTGGAGCAATAGCACAGCGGGTAGGGCCTTTGCCTTGCACACGGCCAACCCGGGTTCGATTCCCAGTATCCCATATGGTTCCCCCGAGCACCACCAGAGGTAATTCCTGAGTGCAGAGCCAGGAGGAGTGGCCCTCTGTGCATTGCCGGGTGGGACCCAAAAAGAAGAAGAAAAAAAAAAAGAAATTCAATTGATCTTCCTCTGATCTGAGTGGTTTTGTGGCCCGACGGGGGAGAGAGGGTGGAATTGCCAGACAAGAGGGAGAAGTTTGATTATTGTGATTTCACACTCCGTCGCCGCCAGGCTCTCTGCTTTGGACCTCTTCCTCTTGGGCTTTTATTAGAGATTCCAGCCAGAAAGAAGAGGGCGTGGCCAGAGAGCGCGCCCGTCAAGTCTCACCGGGGATGCTGAGACTGCGCAGAAGGCGACAGTGCCTTCTGGTGGGGAGCACCGCATGTGCCGCCTGGAAAGCTGCATCGGCCTCAGTTTCCTCAGGGCCCACGGGGGTGCCTCTCTCTGATCAAGGCCGCACAGCGGCTCCTTTCATGCCCATCACCAGCCTTGTGGTCTCAAACGCAGACCGAGTTATTTTTAGTAGAAAAGAGCCCCGGAGATCAAAGAGCTTAGGTTGGCGCTTTTATGTTCAGACAGAGGAGTGCTGAGACCAGGTCATCGAGACCGTCCTAGTGTTTCCTCCTGGGCATGGCCAACCGAGCCAGTGCGGCTTCCTGCAGCTTGTTCCTCGGCGGTTGGCATGATAGGGCTCTCTTCCTGCTTCGTACCAGGGCTCACAGGGCAGTGCAGAAGAAGCCCTCTGGCGCTTCCGTGCCGTTGATCAATCAGGGCGAGATTGTAGCGTCCATGGGCAGGGAGGCTGGGTGAGGGCAGGCTCTGGGCAGTGGGGTGATTATGCAGAGTGGTGGTGCTAATGCATCAGCTCCGCAAATAACAGGGCTTTTAGGAGGAAGCACTCTGTTTTACGCTGACGGCGGGCACGCCTGCCAGATGGGTATTTATAGAACGTGTGTTACCCTGGCAGGCTCTGGGAGCAGCTGTACGGGCCGATGCCAGGCGGGAGACAGACCAGCTCTGTGTGACCTTGGAAAAGCCACCAGCCCATCTGTGGGTGTTTCCTGGGGAGCGAGGCTCTAAGTTTAGAGCTGTGGGATCAGAACCCTTTGTCGGATTTGAGGCCGAGTGTGAGGGCCGAGCGCCCAGTTTCTAGGGAGAGGAGATTCCCTGGACTAGAGTTCTGTTTCATTTTGGTTTGGGAACGTATCTCGCCGGACTGGGGTGCTACTCCTGCACAGTTCTGCGGGAGGGCCACTTCAGCCCCCTCTGGGAGACCGCAGGCCATGTGGCGCTGGGGGTGGACCCTGGGCCTCCTGTGTCCTTGGGCTGCGGTCCTCGAACCCACACCCCCTGGCCGTACTAATGAGAAAATGCTGTGTAAACTCTGTGCTTTGCGAGCTGGCAGAGGGCAGGGATTGATTACACAAACCTTTTTATTATTGTTGTTGTTGCTCTTTTTTTTTTTTTTTTTTTGCTTTTTGGGGTCACACCCAGCGGTGCACAGGGGTTACTCCTGGCTCATGCACTCAGGAATCACCCCTGGCGGTGCTCAGAGGACCATATGGGATGCTGGGATTCAAACCCGGGTCGGCCGCGTGCAAGGCAAACGCCCTACCCGCTGTGCTATCACTCCAGCCCCTGTTGTTGCTCTTTTTGGGTCACTCCTAGCGATGTACAGGGGTTACTCCTGACTCTGCACTCGGGAATTACTCCTGGCCATGCTCAGGGGACCGTATGAGATGCTGGGAATCGAACCCGGATCAGCCACATGCAAGCCAAACACCCTACCCGCTATGCTATCGCTCCAGCCTCATTAGACGAACCATTTTGATGAACTCTTCCAGACGACGACGAGGCTGTGAGCGGCGGGAGAGTTCCGTGGCTCTGGAACCTGCCTGCCGTGGCCAGGTAGACTTGAAGCTTGCTCCAGACCCGGGGCCTCGGGCTTAATTAAGTCCTTTCGACTTGGGTAACTTGAAGCCGGTTCCTCCTTCCGAGCCTGTTTCCTTCTGGGGGAAGTCGGCCTTTCCGGTGGCACGTGCCACACAGGTTTGAAGTGAGGGCGGAGTCCAGGCTTCTGGCATCCTGGCACGTGGTGTAATGCCATGTCATGCCCGCCACACCTCTAAGTCAGTGAGTAGCCTTGCGCTCCTGTCATTGATGTGTCAAGGATGAATGAAAGTTGGGTTTCCTTTTTCAATTCAGCTTATATTTTTTTTGGCTATTTTCTATTTATCTGTGAAATATGCATTGAGTTTGGATCAGCCCTTCTGCCCATGAATTGTGCCCGCCAGTTGTGAGGTTCTGGTGCCGCCGTCTCTACTGTGCATCTTCCCAACTCTCTGTATAACCATCCACTGCGTGCCTGGCAGTGCTCGGGGCCTCTTTGTGTCCTGGAGTGACCCCCGCTTGTGGTGAGGAGCCGTGTCCTGTCCACCCCCTCTTTCTACTCCCACAGCACCAGGGTGTGGTCCATAAAACAACAAATGAAGGGACAGAGCCAGAGAAACATTTGCAGTTAGATAACTAAATACCCTTCTCGATCTGGCAACCATCAAGAACTGCAGAGTGATAAGAACAAATAGCCAGATCATCCAACAAAGAAATGTGTAGCACATTTGAAAAGGAAAAAAATCATAATATGGACAGAATTTCGGAGTAAAACACTTAAACAAGTAAGTGTTCGAGCATTTAAAAATAAAAAAAAAAAAACATTATTCTCTTATGAATATCCTAGAAAAGAACTAAGGGAACAGACATGTACGTTCTCTGGACTCATTAACCCGCTCCATCGATTGTGCGTCTGCTTGCCGTCCGGGAATGGGTGGTGGGAGGTGGGGGGTTGGGAGGGGACAGACGCATTGCTTGGCGCCAGTCATCATAATGTGGCGGGTGAGCGCTTTCCATCCGAGCAGAGCACTTAGGAGATTGAGCATCATATTGATGAAGCAACAAGCCTGGGAGAGGTCGGGCATCTTAGCAGTTTTTTCCTTTACTACTGGCTTTGCTGAGGGACAGCATTAAGCCTCTTTTGATTTGGGTTCTAACCCAGCACACTCCAGAAGAGAGGAGAGAGAGAGAGAGAGAGAGAGAGCACTCTGCAGGACTCATGCCACCATCTTCGAGTCTTTGCCACCGTGTGATGCTTAGTTAATGAATGTGTGTATGTGGGAAGTCTCTGAGAATGTGGGGCACCCTATTTCGGGGGGGGCTTCCATCTCCCTTTTTCTGGGTCTTGGAGGAGTCTGTCTGTTTTGTCTGTCATCCCGTTGCTCATCGATTTGTTCGAGCGAGCGAGCACCAGTAATGTCTCTCATTGAGAGACTTATTATTACTGTTTTTGGCGTATCCAGTACGCACGGGCAGCTTGCCAGGCTCTGCCGCTCGGGCTCCATACTCTCGGTAGCTTGCCTATGCTGCAAAAATCATCTGCACCACAAAGACAGACGCTTCTCTGCTGGCATGCGGCCAATCGCGTGTGAGGCTGTGAGGAGCCTCCGGTGAGGCCCAGGGGCTTCCAGAGCTGTACCAAGCACGGTCGGGGTGGGGGGGGCCCGGAGGTCCCACTCTGGCTTAGCTCTCCTCGCTGTTCCTGTCACATGCACCCCTGCTCAGCAGATTGTCTTTCTGCTTTGGCTTCCGGACGCTGCCTGTGACCCCAGTCTGTTCTACCTCTGTTCTGCTGCGTACATAGGGCTGTGAATTTTGCATCGGAGACCTTCGTGTTTGGTAGGAGAGAGCCAGACCAAACCGAACATTCCTCTCACTTCACCCGCCCGTTAAAAAGCAAGTGTGACGTCGAGCGGTCTGCCCGCTCTCTCCACTTGGATTCTCCCAGACCTCACTGTTTATGTGGTGGAGAAACACAGGCCCACCCCACCCCTTGCCGCATCGAAGATGCTGTTTCCATTCTGTCCCCCACTGATCACTTCCTTCACGCAGTCAAGGACCCAAGAAGCATGCAGCTCGCCAGGAGAAATTCTACTCAGCAACTGCTGGGTTTTGTTTTTGTTTTTTTTGCTTTTTGGGTCACACCTGGTAATGCACAGGGGTTACTCCTGGCTCTGCACTCAGGAATTACTCCTGGCGGTGCTCGGGGGACCATACGGGATGCTGGGAATTGAACCCAGGTCAGCCGCTTGCAAGGCAAATGCCCTACCCGCTGTGCTATCGCTTCAGCCCCGCAACTGCTCGTTGATTTACAATTTTGTGGAATTTCAGGAGCTTGGCTTTAGACATCTCTGTGTCAGTAGGCGTCACCACCTTCACAATTAAAGAAAAAAAAATCCATCTCGAATGTGGGATATAAAGAAATATCGTGGCTGAAAATTCCAGGCCTCCTCGGGGGTCAGGGTGGGCGATCTCCCCCTACCTTCCATACTTCTAGATGACCCAGCAGCCGTGCCCAGTTAAATATTCTGAATTTTCTGGAGGATATGGCCACATTCTTGGGTCGAACAAATATGTCGAAATTCTACAACACTGACATCATGCGGCCGACTCAGGTTCTATTCCTCCGTCCCTCTCGGGGAGCCCAGGAAGGTACCGAGAGTATCTCGCCTGCATGGCAGAGCCTGGCAAGCTCCCCGTGGTGTATTCGATATGCCAAAAACAGTAACAACAAGTCTCACAATGGAGACATTACTGGTGCCCGCTCAAGCAACTCGATGAACAACGGGACAACAGTGCTACAACAAGTCTCACAATGGAGACGTTACTGGTGCTCGATCGAGCAAATCGATGAGCAACAGGATGACAGTGATACAGTGATACAGTGAAGCAGTATAAATTAAATTATTGTGGGCCTGCTCCAAGGGCAGGTTTGAGGGGTGGTTAGGAAGATGGAGACAGTGGTGTTGGAAGGTGACAGTGGTGGTGGGATTGCTGTGGAATATTGAATGCCTGTGACAAATCATCACGAACAACTTTGTAAACAACGGTGTTTAAATAAAGTGAAAAATAGAATTAATTTTTAAAAAAAATTTAATAAAGAAACATAACAAAGGAACAACAGATGGCCAGTGTCATCGGAGCTGGAGATTTTATCTGCGTGGGGGTTGGGAGGGGCCCTAGGGACCCTGGAGAAGGGAAGCTGCATTACTCTGGTGATAGGGTGTAGGAGTGATGTGTGCATGGAAAATAACTATATTGTAAATCCTGGGACCTCACGTGTTTGACGTTGGAAGGAACACAGGCTGCCGGTACTGAAACAGTGGTGTCACTCAAAGGAATAGGACTTACGGCCTCCACTGCATTGGTGCCCGGGTATTGCCAAGTCTCCAAAATGATCCCAGTCCCTTCTGTTTGCTTCTGTCTATGCCTTTTGGGCACACCTTTGGGACCCAAAGACAGGGCAATTGCGTTTTGATATTCTTTTTCTGTGTGTGTGTCTGAATTTTTATGTATTAGAACATGTCACAAACTGCACTAAGCTGTAGTGGGACTCCACAAACCTTTTCTGCAAAAGGCAAAACTCATTCATGGGGCTGGAGCGATAGCACAGCGGTTAGGGCGTATGCGTTGCACACAGTCGACCCTGGGTTCAATTCTCAGCATCCCATATGGTCCCCCAAGCACCGCCAGGAGTAGTTCCTGAGTGCAAAGCCAGGAGTAAACCCTGTGCATCGTTGGGTGTGACCCAATAAGAAAAAAAAAAAAGCCTTCATAATTTCTGTCTTTGAGAGCACTATTGTCTGAGCCAGTACACATGGTCAAATCAGTCACAGGTGTAGCTGGACTGCAGTGAGGCTGTTTCCAGTAGACTTTCACTTGGACTGACATTCGAATCTCTTGCCATTCTCACTTTTTTGTTGTTTTTATCAAACATTGAGAAGGTGTGAAAATAAAATATTTGCAGACAACACCAACACAACCCCCACGCTCTGTTATTTTCGAGCCAAGTCTCGCCCTGTAACCGGCTGTCTTGGTTTGCGTTCATTTTTGCATTCTTGCACTGGCTCTGTGAATCTCGCACCTGTCGTAGTGAAGCCTTGGAGAATGGCACGTCCAGGCCTCTCGGCGATGTCTTGTTGCCGGTCATGCAGCAGGGGGCTGTGGTTCCAGCACATTCGTGTTCATGTCTCTAAGAATACGTGTGAGGAGTTTTGGGTAGCGCCAGTTCCTCTGGGAAGAGTTGCTGCATCCTAAGGAGGCTAGTACCAAAGTAATAGTCAGAGCAGTTGTTTCTAATCTCCACCTTGTTTTTATGTCACTTCCCCTCAATTATCACAGATCTCATTTCTCCATATTTTTCCCAACATTCGTGTGGTTAGAGTCTTGTCAGTCTGAGGATAATGAAACGACATTTCATCTTCATTGGAAGGGCAAGTTTATAGACGGGTTTTGCAGTCTATTCTGGATTATTTTCTGTTAGTTTACAGGGACCATCATGGTGTCTTCTGAAGATATATAAATTACCCTTAGGTGTTGAAAATATCCCCTCCCATGTATGGTTTGTCTTTTAAATATCTATACACACACACACACACGTATACATATATATATATATATATATATATATATTAGTTGAGGATTTTTTTGTTTTGGTTTGGGTTTTTTTTTGTTTTTTTGTATTTTTTTTCTTTTTTCGGGTCACTCCCAGCAATGCTCCTGGTTCTGCACTCAGGAATTACTCCTGGCTTATAGAACCATATGTGATGCCAGGGATCAAACCTGGGCCGGTCACATGCAAGGCAAACACCCTACCCACTGTACTATCGCTCCAGCCTCTTTTAAATATATTTTTATTTAAAATTTTTTATGAAGCTTTATTTATAAACAACAGCCTTTAAATCGCTGAATGTTAGACAGAGCAGCATCTTGAACTCTCACAAAACCTCAATGAGCTTGGTCACCATGTGGATGTGGTCCATAAATAAAGAATATTTATCTTTTATCATGAAGCTTTATAAAGATGTTATCAGATTCACATTTAGTCCTTTAATCCTATCATGCAAATTCCTAATTCATACAGTTTGTGAAACTTCTTCCTCAGTGATTCTTTCCATTTGGGAAGAGTTCTAGGGATAGACCCCAGGGCCCCTGCCAGCAAAGCACACTTTCCCTCCTGCTATACACGTACTCCAGCCCCGTGCACGCAACCAGCCCTGTGTACACGTTCCAGCCCTGTGTTTGCACTTCAGCCCCTTGTACACATTCCAGCCCTGTGCACACACTGTAGCCCCATGTACACATTACAGCCCCATGCACACACTGTAGCCCCATGTACACATTACAGCCCCATGCGTGCACTGTAGCCCCATGTACACATTCCAGCCCCTCACTCGCACTCCAGCCCCGTGTACACATTCCTGCCTTGTGTGTACACTCTGGCCCTGCACATGCACTCCAGCCTCGAGCTCACACTCCAGCGTGTATATTTTCCAGCCCTCTGCCCACATTCCAGTCTCACATATACACATCCCAGCCCGTGTGCATATTCCAGTCTGAGTACACATTCCAGCCCCGCACTCTCATTCCAGCCCTGTGCACACACTCCAGTCCCGTGCTCGCACTCCAGCTCCGTGCATGCATCACAGCCCCATGTACACATTCCAGCCTGGAGCACGCACTCCAGCTCTCAAACGCAGGGTTGTCCACCCAACCCTCACACCCCTGTAGTTCTGAGTCATTAGTCAGCTCCTTCCCCGTGTCCAGCAGTGGGGGGAGCCCTGGAGGGGATTGATCAGTGTGTCTCTGGGCCGCCAGGGATTGGCATCCTACCTGCAGGGAATTCATCTCCCACTCGCCGCAACTACTCCTCACTCCTCCCCTGCACAGTGCCTGTCTCCTGTCTTTTGACTCCCCCAGGAAATGCCAGTACTTAGCAGGTATTCTCCTTTTTTTTTTTTCGTTTTTGGTTTTTCTTTTCTTTTTTTCTTTTTTTTTGGGGGGGGGTCACACCCAGCAGTATACAGGGGTTACTCCTGGCTCTGCACTCAGGAATTACTCCTGGCGGTGCTCAGGGGACCATATGGGATGCTGGGAATCGAACCCAGGTTGGCTGCGTGCAAGGCAAACGCCTTACCCTCTGTGCTATCGCTCCAGCCCCTTTTTTTTCCGTTTTTGGGTCACACCTGGCTCAGGGGTTACTCCTGGCTCTGCACTCTGGAATTACTCCTGGTGGTGCTTGGGGGACTAGATGGGATGCCAGGGATTGAACTCAGGTCAGCCGCATGCAAGGCAGACCCTCTGCCCGCTGTGTGTCGCTCCAGCCCCAGAAGACGTCTCCACATCTGCTTCTCTCCTTCTCCATCCAGAGGCCCCACATCCTTAATATTGTGTGTTATGGATATTCAGTGGATTGTGTTTGTGTGGGATTTTTAAATATATTTCCAATGAATGAACCTAAAGCCTCACACCTGGGGTGTGTAGGGTTTTAAGGTGTTTTGTTTTTGTTTTTGTTTTTGGGTCACACCGGCGATGCACAGGCGTTACTCCTGGCTCATGCACTCAGGAATTACACCCGGCGGTGCTCGGGGGACCATATGGGATGCTGGGAATTGAACCCGGGTCGGCCATGTGCAAGGCAAACACCTTACCCTCTGTGCTATCGCTCCAGCCCCGGGTTTTGAGTTATTGCTATCAAGGCTGGAGTTATAGCACAGCGGGTAGGGCATTTGCCTTGTACATGACTGACACGAGCTTGATTCCTACATCCCTCTTGGAGAGCACAGCAGAGCCTGGCAAGCTACCCGTGGCATATTTAATATGCCAAAAACAGTAACAAGTCTCACAATGGAGACATTACTGGTGCCCACTCGAGCAAATCAATGAGCAGGGGGACAGGACGACAGTGCTACAGTGCTACCAAGTGAAGACTTTGGGTTTGGGGCTTTTTGGATTTTTGTTCTCAGGTCTCACTCAGTGGGTCTCAGGGGCTGCTCCCAGCTTGGTGCTTGGGGTTCATTCCCAAGCCGTGGTGGCTAGATTACTTCCAGCGTCCTCCTTGGCTCAGGAAACCTTCCTGGGTGTAGAGTAGAATGCCCAAGTGTCCAGCAGAGTCCAGGGAGTCCCTCTTTACCCTGAGCCTGGGTCTTTGCTGGAATGGGAACACAGAAATGCTTGGGAAGCCGTGCAGGGGATTTTTGCAGTGGCATTACACATCAGAATTTAAAACACATGGTCTTCAATCCACTAAGCAGAGTTAACATCTCACATACACTGTTGGTGCCAAAAGAGAGGCGGCTCAAGACATTAGGGTCTTTGCTCCTTATTTGGGGAAGACTGTCCCTGCCAATAAAGAAAAAGACAGAAGACAATCACAAATAGCTAAAGCATTTAACATATATATATGTATACATATATAGTAAATGACTATATATATTTACTATATTTAGTATATTTATATTTCGTATATATTTATTTAAATATATATTTACTACATATAAAGTATGACTATATATGTAGTAAGCAGCTCTCCATATTTTACACGCATATATGTTATGGACATATATGTATCTTTGTTTTTTTGTTTTGTTGTGTTTTGTTTCGGGGTCACACCAGTCAAGGCTCAGGGGTTACTCCTGGCTCTGCCCTCAGGAATTACTCCTGGCAGTGCTCAGGAGACCATAGGGGTTGCTGGGGATTGAACCCAGGTCAGACATATGCAAGGCAAGTGCCCTACCCACGGTACTATCTTTTTGGCCCCGACATATATGTATGCTTGAAGCAACTTTGTGGTATTCGTTATCTCTATACTGTAAGCAGTATATTCTAAATTTATTTATTTTATCGACAGTGCTGCTAAATGATGCAAGATTCAGTGGGACAACTGTTTTGTTTTTGCTTTGGGGCCATACCTGGTCATTCTCGGCCCTTACTCTAGTCTCTGTACTCGGGAATTTCTCCTTGGAGGTACTTGGGGGACCTTAGGGGATGGATGCCGGAGATCTAACCGGGGCCAGTTGTGTGCAAGGCAGGCGCCCTCCCCGCCGTGCTCTGGCTCCGACCCTTCTTCCTTCCGTTTCACGCTGAGGTCACATTGGCTGACCAGAGTCTGGATGTTTTGGGGCTCAGTGGTCCCACACCTCTGATTTCTTAGGAGCACAGTCGGCATCCCACCGGGAAGCGCCCGTGGGATGCTTTAACAGGGCAGAGTCTCTTCTCTGCAAAGTCGGTCTCTGAGGTGGGTTTCTCCCGCAGCCGTGCTCACTGGGCTTTCTCCACTTTAGGGGGTGCCCTTGGCCCTGCGCCCCCGTCCACCCGCCATGCCGGCTCTCTCACTGGGTATTGCTCTCTCTGCTCTCGGGGGATCCTCGCTGCCCCGGGTGTCCTCTCCCCCCGGCCCCCCCTGGGCTCTCTCTCGGGTGGGGAGAGGAGATGTGCACAGCTGCCTCGGGCTCCCCCCCCCCAAGCCTGGCCCGTCTCCCTGGGCCCTGACTGGCCACTCTGGCTAGCGCCAGCTTCCTCTTCCCTGCACGTGGGGTGCCTGGCTGCCTCCCGAGATCCTCTCAGTTGTCTTCGTTCCCGCCTCCCGGTCTCTCGTCTCTGCCCTGCTAGGTCTTCCCTTCCCCGGGTCCCCACCCTGCTCCGCCTCTCAGTACAGTGACCGTCTCCCAGGGCCTGACCTGCCTCTTGATCCTCCCTCCGCCCCTCTCTCCGCACCCCTGCAGGCCTCCTGTCCCCTCAGCTCGTCGCCACTGTCCGTGCTGGGCTCCGTGAGAGCTACTGCCCCGAGTGTGCCCCTGTGGTGCTTTTGGAGTGGCTCTGTTTCCTGTCTGTCCTTCTAGTGTTTTCTGTCTCCCGGAATCTCTCCAGACCTTCCCTGAACCCCACCAGCCCTGGGTCTCAGGTGCTGCTACCCTGTCAGGCCTGTTCCACCCCAGGGCCTTTGCCCAGGCTGGGCTTGCAGCCTGCCCTCGTGGCTGTGTGCCTCCTCCCTCGCTCTGTGCCACGCTGACCCACACTCACTGTGACCCAGACCCACTGTGTGCTTTCCAGTGACAAGACCACCCAGCCTTCCTTCCAGGTGCTGGGCCATGTGTGTGTCTGCATGTCTGTGTGACTGTGTGTGTCTGTATGTGTATTTAGTGTCCGTGAATGTGTCTGTGTGTAGTGTGTGTGTCTGTCTCTATGTGTGTCTGACTTAGTGCATGGGGTTTGTGTGTATCAATGCGTGTTTGTGTGAGTGTATGTGTCTGTATGGGTATCTGTGTTTGTCTATGTGTGTGTGTCTCTGCTCATGGTGTATGTGTGTGTGTGTATCTTTATATGTATCTCTCTCTATCTGTATTTCTGTGAGTATGTATGTGTCTGTATAAGTGTGTGTGTCTCGGTGTGTATGTGTGATGTGTGTGTATCTGTGAATTTGTATCTGTATAGTGGATAAGATGTGGGTCTCTGTGATTGTGTGTGTGTCTCTCTGGCGTGTCTGTGTGTCTGTGTGTGTCTGTCTATGACAGTATTGTGTGTGTGGTGTATGTATGAGTATGTGTGGGGTGTGTGTCTGTGAGTATCTCTGTGAGTGTGTGTCTCTATTCGTGGTGTGTGAATGTGTGTGTGTGTCTGTCTGTCTGTGTGTACTGTGTATTCTTACACCAGAGGCTTGTGCCTGCATCTCCCCTCCATGACACTGGAGCTTTGCTCCTCTCCTTCCCTGCTCGGTCCCAGATTCTGTGCAGACATCAATAAGTGTCTCCCGAGTCCAGAGATGACCTGGAAGGCAGCCCTCGGCCTTTCCGTCAGCAGGGTCGGGAACGTGGCTTTGGGGCAGCCGCACACCCCAGCCCAGCCCCATCCTCTCAGCCCCGTGGCTCTGGTCAAGACTCCAGGCGTCCCCGCACTATGCGTGGGGGTTGCAAGAAGTCTGGAAGTTTTCTTTTAAAATGAATTTGAAAATGATCATTGGGAAATGATTGGTTGATTTGTACACGTAATGTCTATACCCATGTACCTGAAACAGGAAAACTGGGGACAGAAAGGGGCCAAGAGTAGGAAACCTTGAAACAACTTTGTTCTAAGCTCACGCCTCCATACCGTTTTTGCCTTTAGTTTTTTTGGTTTGTGGGTCACACCCGGCAATGTTCAGGTTACTCCTGGCAGTGGTAGGGGGACCATATAGGATGCTGGGATTGAACCCAGGTCAGTTGTGTGCAAGGCAAGTGCCCCTACCTGCTGTACTATCACCCCATCCCACTCACCCCCTCCTCACTCTCTTTCAGAGCAAACCCTCACCTGCTGTGAAGTCAAACCCAGGCCCTGCAGGTGGTATGGTAGGACAGAGAGACAGAACATTGCATGGTAGAACACCGCAATAGTTGTCATGGAAAAGTAAGTTTAGGGGGCTGGAGCAATAATGCAGTGGGTAGAGTGCTTGCCTTGTAAGCAGCCAACCTGGGTTCATCTCTGGCATCCCGTGTGGACCCTCAAGTGCCCAGGAGGGATCCCTGAGTACAGAGCCAGGAGTAACGTCTGAGCACTGTTGGGTGTACCCCTTCCTTCAAAAAAAATGTCATTTTGATACTGTTTTGCCTGTGTTTCAACCTGCATTATTCTGGGGCCAGATCGATCGAACAATGCACCTTGCACGTGAAAGACCCGGGTTCGATCCCCAGCATTCTATACGGTCCCCTGAAATTCCCAAAGGCAGAGCCAGGAGTAAACCCTGAGCATCACCCAGTGTAGCCCCCAAGCAAAGAAAACAAAATAAAATCAGTATGCCTCATTCCAAGAGCTACACTGGGTGATTCTCTGAGTGGTCAGTCACTTGTACAAGGACAAGACTGGACAGGTTTGGAGAAAGGGTCAGGTTTATTTTTGGCACCTCAGATCCCAAGGGTTAGCTGTGTCCGAAACACGATTTTCTGGAAGAGGATCAACCCTTAGCAGCATTTCAGAGGCAGCCCCGGTCTCTCTTCTTTGCCTGTTGACTTGTATTGATTGTCTCCTTTCAGAATCTGCCTTGGAAATATTATGGTCCATTACGGATAGCTTGGGGGGGAAAGAAGAAAAACAAGTGTTTTTTTGGTAAAAGCCGAAGGGAGCGCTCCCACTTTGTATAAACACACATGATCTTTCAAACACAAAAATGCCACAGAGATGTGGAAGGAGAGATCTTTGTGGGATTGTCCTGCGTGTGACCCTGAGACCAGCATCTCAGCATCTCAGTTCCATCAGCCAAACGCACAAAGCATCGTCAGGTCGTTGAGATGATCAGCTAGGATGTGCCTCCCCCACCCCCCTTCCTCTGGGAGCCGACAGTGTTTGGTACCCCTATTTTCTCATCTGCATTGGGAGGGGAAGTAACAAGCCTAACTCAGCATCAGCCACAGAGAAACAAAGTATCCACAGAGAGTTTGTGTGCAGAACACCCTTTGGGTCGTATTCCATGCGTGTAGAGTACAACAGCCTAAGGCATTGGCCAAACAAGTTAGTCTTTTGCCAGGTGGTGGTGGTGGGGGGGGGGGAACCCTTGCAAAAGTACCTGGATTTGTGAGCCACAGCGATAGCACAGTAGATGGGCCATTTGCCTTGCATGCAGCCAACCCGCTTTCAATCCCCGGCATCCCACCTGGTCCCCTGAGTCCCACTGGGATTAATTCCTGAGCACAGAGCCAGGAGTAAGTAAAGTAAGCCTGGAGCATTTCCAGGTATGACACAAAAACCAGCAGAACAAAATAGCTGGGATTTGGACCCAAGTCCTAGGCCAGAACCTTTGCTCCCTCTCACCCCCAACCCCTCCCATGTTTTACAGCTCCTTCCATATTCACTTTTCTCTCCACCTGGAAAGGCACTAAATGTTCTGGGAGTGAAAAAATGATGACAAGACAGTTCACTGACAGACTCAGGGACCGGGAAATGTGTCTGAATATGGCACAGAGAGGCGCATTTGACCCTTGGTGTGTTAAAGCGGTTTTTAAATAAAAGAAGAACTAGATGAAGAGAGTCAAATGTATTTGCAAGGAGTTCTAGACTCCTAAACCGTCTGACCTGACTCTGTTTGCAAAATGCTAATTTATTTTCAATGGGATGGCTCACCCGCCCCAATTGAATGATTTATGTATATGTTCCAAAGAGCGTGCTCACCACTGAATCCTGCACAGCATCGTAAAATATGAAGTGAAAAGAAGCCCTTGTCAAAACACTCTCTTGCAGAGATTAGTGCTATGAACGTTCACATAAAACTATTTAAGAATGTGACCAAGAGATTAAACATGAGTTTTGGGGAGTCCCCAAATTCGTGAGTTTTTTTTTTTTTTTTAAATTTTTTAAAATTTTTCTAAAAACTTTGTGAGCTTTGGAGGATTTAAAGAAATATAGCCACTGTGACCTGGGAGCTATGGAAATGTGTCAGGGGCTAAGGGGAGTTGCCGCTGGTGTTTGGGGGGGCCAGAGTGCAGGGGTCAGCTCTGGGAAGCACACACAGCATCACTTCGTTGGTTGACTGGTCTCTGGTCCCCATGCCATGACTCTGCAGTGACGTTGTCTGACTCTCATCTCACCCCGTCTTCTGAAGAACTTGAAACTGAAGGTGTAGAAGCGGACCATTATCCTCACCTCATATATAAATTGTCCTTTAGAACGTTGTGCTCACACGAGGCTGTTTTTAAGCTCTTAGCAGTGTTAAAGCAATCTGTGCTGTTCTCCAAGAAAAAAAAAATCCAGCAAATGATTAATAATTGCGAAGAGATCAGGTCACGTAAGAAAAGTCCATGACTCTCTTTTCCTCTTGGGAGCAGGGAGAGAAAAATGAATTATTACCAATTTCTACGAGTCTTCAATTGCATGCTAACTCTTAATCTTCAATGATAAATATTATTTTAACCATAAAACTTTGATACAAGAAATATCCAGTTTAAAAAACCCTAATTACCTACGGTTTAAGAAGTATTGTGGTGGGGTGGGGGACCATATGGGATGCCGGGGATTGAATCCGGGTCAGCCGTGTTCAGAGCAATGCCTTATCTGCTGTACTATCTCTCCAGCCCCTGCTCCAAGATATTGAATTATATCTGTAAGACCCTTTCCTCAAAGGAGTTCATATTCATGGGTTCTCAGGAAAATATCTTTTTTTTGGGGGGGAGGGTGGTCACACCCGGTGATGCACAGAGGTAATACTCTTGTCTCTGCAGTCTCTGCACTCAGGAATTAGCCCTGGCGGTACTCGGATTCGGGATATGGGATGCTGGGGTTCGAACCTGGGTCAGCCACATGCAAGGCAAACGCCCTACGCGCTGTGCCTGAAAATACCTTTCGAAGGATGACTGTTTTGCCCTCTGCTGAACTCTTAACAAGGCAAGGGCCCTGCTGTACTGTCAAAACAAGGAAATCCTAAGAAGGCCTGAGAAAGGCTGTTCAGTTTGTTTCTGTTCTGTTTGTTTGCTTCCGGGGCCCTGCAACTGTGCTCAAGGCTTTGCATCGTGGTTTGGTTGTGTCTGGAGCTGGGATCTGCTCAGTGGCATGGCTCTGGGGGTCTGACAAGCATGTCTGCCCACCTCTCCGCCTCCAGGCTTTTACCTCTTGCATTCGCATCACTCTGAGCAAGTCTCTCCTCTTTTCGCAGTGAGAAATGAAACTTTGACTTCCTTCCCAGAGTTACCATTAAGCAGAAGGAGATGCTCCGTAGTGTTCAAATCAAGTACAAAAGTGGAATGATGGAATCAGAGAATGCTACAGGGTGTGTGTGTGTGTGTGTGTGTGTGTGTGTGTGTGTGTGTGTGTGTGTGTGTGTGTGTTTAATTTGCTCTGGCAGTGTTGGGGGAAAGTGGCCCAAAGAGTTTCTTTTCAGCTTTCTTTCTCTGTCTCATAAAAGACCCGCAGTGGGAAGTAGCTCGTCCCACTTAAGGAGCACTGTGGGGCCTCATCGTCCAAGATGGCAGCACAAGCTCCGGCCATCATACCTGTATCCCTACCAGCAGAAAAGGGGAAATGCACATCCTCCTTTTTCCAGGCGCCTCCCTGGTCATCAGGCACCTCATCTCTTGTCTTCAGATTCCTTGTGGGTATGGCAGGGTTGTCCCAGGCAGAAATGAGCTTGTCCGTTCCCATTTTGGCAGCACCAGCCAGCGCCGGGAAAGCAAACCTCATCTCATCTACAACCAATGTTGTAGATACCCCTGTCTTCAGGGGTATCTACAACATTGGTCACACTTGCTGGGGCCACATGTGTGTTGGTGAAAGGAATTGAATACAGTCAGAAACAAAAATTTCACAGGGCCTTAAGCACAAAGGTGGTAGTTGGCTCGCTGGGTGCAGGAGGTGGGTGCTTGGTCCTGAGAGGTCTTTGGGGTGGAGCTGAGGAGGCCAGCGTGGGTGGGTGCAGACAGAGTAGCCACAGAGTCGGCAGGGAAGCCCGGGAGTAGAAACGTCTGTAGAGATGAAAAGGGGCCTGTCAGGAAGAGGAAACTTCCCAAACGTGTTCTTGTGAAGACTCGGGAGTTGGAGAAGGCAGGTCTGTTAGGGCGTGGATCGAGATCTCCCGACAAAGAGACTCCAGAGGCTGCAAACAGCATGCAGGATTTATTGTAAGACTGGCTAGCCAGGGTCCAGCCTCCTACACGGACACGCAGGTCCAGCAGGTTGGGCAAGACCCCGAGCTTCTCCAAAGGAGATCTTATACAGGCCTTGCCCGGCCGTTACAGCAGAGCCCGCGCATTTCATAGCCAATAGATTTGTAATATTACAAACACTCTTAACCAATCCATTTAAAAGGACATCACTCCTTAGCCTATGGTTTTAGAGATCAGTATTCATGCCAATATTTAGGAATGTCCCGGTTCTGGGGACAGTCCTGGGTCCTGTGATATGGGTCTTGTGATATGGGTCTGGTTATCTGGTCTGACCACCACCCTTCTTGCAACCCAGGGTGCCTGCATCCAAATTCCTTGCTCAGGGACAGATAGACAAGTTATTCTGCCATGCAGCCTCCTGTAAAAAGAGTCTTAAGAAAGCTACATAGATTCCTGTGGTCTGTCCTGGGCCAGTTCCTCACAAGGTCCAGGAGTCTGCAGGAGAGTTGGAGAGGTCAGGGGAAGGAAGGGGCGGGCTGGAGGGTCCCGGCCCCCTGAGGCCCCTGGTGCTTGCCGGGCAGAGGGACCCGTGAGTCGTGGTGAGTTTCTCTGACAGAACAGCCCCTCGCAGGGTGGGTCATGGGCGAGTGAGGATTGACGGGATTAACGGCGTGCCCTCAGGAATGAGAAACAAAGTGAAGTATGCTTTCATCCTTGAGTTCATATCCCAGTTCAAAGAGAGCTTAAACTCTGGCCAAACCCCGCGTGGGTGTTTTGGTGTTCTTTGAGGGGGGCTTGAGAGGGTGGCATATGGGGCCACTTCCAGTGGTACTCGGGGCTTACTCCTGATTCTGCACTCAGGGATCACTCCTGGTGGTGCTCAGGGGATCGAGCGGAGGTTAACCCCGTGCACAGCACCTGCCTTCATCCCATCCGGTCTCTCCAGCCCGGCCCCAGCAGATTTCTAACTCCTCATTTCACTGGGGGCTGCACACTGGGCTTGTGCATTGTCGTGTAATGCTTGCTCACTCCCTGCAGTACTCCAGAGGTCAGCTCCTGGTGTGTTGCCAGGAATCCCAGGGGCAGGGTTAGGTTATATATATAGTAGCTTGTACAGGGTCAAGTGCTATACTCGCCTTGTGTACTTAGGCAAGTACCATACAGAGAGAGAGAGTACAGGGTCAAGTACTACACTTGCCTTGTGTACTTAGGCAAGTACCATACAGAGACATAGTACAGGGTCAAGTACTATACTCACCTTGTATACTTGGGCAAGTACCATACAGAGAGAGAGCACAGGGTCAAGTACTATACTCGCCTTGTGTACTTAGGCAAGTACCATACAGAGATAGAGTACAGGGTCAAGTACTATACTCACCTCGTGTACTTAGGCAAGTACCATACAGAGAGAGAGTACAGGGTCAAGTACTATACTCGCCTTGTGTACTTAGGCAAGTACCATACAGAGAGAGCGTACAAGGTCAAGTACTGTATTCACCTTGTGTACTTAGGCTAGCACCCTACAGAGACATAGTACAGGGGTGAAGTACTATACTTAGGCAAGTACCATCCACACAGAGAGTTAGTACGGGGTGAAATACTATACTTGCTTCGCGTATACTCAGCATGTTGACAGGGCCTTAGATCTAATGCAGAGCCTCAGATCTGAAAGATGAAAGGTCTAAACTGGTCTGTCCCCCCCGCCCCACCATGGCTCTTTCTTACAGTGAAATACTATATAATAAAATCTTACCAGCCGGGGAGATGATATAGCGGGCAGGGCATTGCCTTGCTAACCCAGGATTGCTTCCCGGTATCCCGTATGGTCCACCGAGCATGACCAGGCCTAAGCACAGGTCCAGGAATAAGCCCAGAGCACCGCTAGGTGGACCCTCTCCCCCCCCAAAAAAAAAAAATTAAAATGCAACCTTATCATTTGGGTATAAGAAAAGGTTCCTAAGCAGCTCCCGGGAACTACTCCCTGTGGTGCTCAGTCCCTGCCTTGTGGCCCTGTTCAGGGTCCCCGCTGCCATCCTGGCCTGTTCAGGTGCTGCCAGGGCCACACCTGGCAGTGCTGGGATTTGAATCTTTGGACCCTCAAGGCCTCCGCCTGTGACCCCTGGCGGTCTCCCTGGATCCAGCAGTTGTTACTGTGGTGTGGAAATGCGTCGTCTTAGTTTGACAGTGAAGATCAGAGCAGAGCCCGGTTCCCGGGATGCTGAAGACGTCCAGTGGGGGGCTGCCGTCTTTGGGGGCCGCCACGGCTAAGGAACCCACCTCAGAGTTTTGCAAGCCAACGGGGCATACTGGCACTTCGGTTGTAGCAGATTATCTTCTTGCCGGGATAATAACCGTAACAGTAGACTATTTCTGTGCGTCTCGTGTTTCCCGGGGTGAGGCAGAAGGCCCTCTTTCTCGCCCGAGCTTCTCTCAAGGCAAGGCCAGTTCTGGGCGCAAGGTCAGTCTGCAGACTTGACAGATGAGGGAGAGAGGGAGGGGGCCGCCAGCGGAGGGTTTGTTCTTGGATCATTCCAAAGTGAGACCCGACCAAACAGCTGAAAGTCCCGTCCCGGGCTTCCGGGGGAGAGAGAACAGTCATGGGTGCAGTTTCTTTTTTTGTTCTTTCCTCATGAAACACCCAACTTCCTTCCAAGGCAGCTCTCTACTCTGGAGTCTGGATGATAGAGAGAGCTTTTCTCTTCTTTTCTTTTCTTTTCTTTTCTTTTCTTTTCTTTTCTTTTCTTTTCTTTTCTTTTCTTTTCTCTTCTCTTCTCTTCTCTTCTTTTCTTTTCTTTTTCTTTTTTCTTTTTGTTTTTTGTTGTTGTTGTTGTTTTGGGTCACACCCGGCGATGTTCAGGGGTTACTCCTGGCTCTGCACTTAGGAATTACTCCTGGCAGTGCTTGGGGGACCATATGAGATGCTGGGAATCGAACCCAGGTCAGCCACGTGCAAGACCTACCCGCCGTGCTATCACTCCAGCCCCGGAGAAAGCATTTCAAGGGCCCGATCTGTTTCCTTCCTCCCGTTGCTCTTTCCAATAGCCTATTCCTAATGATCCATGGATTTGAGAGGCAGAAGTTGTTTTGGAAAGACGTCAAAGAGAAGCAGACACCTTTTCGAATTGCTTTGCTTTCTTTGTGGCTTTTTGCCCCAGATGGAAACAGGAATCGTGGGTCCTCTCCCTGGGATTCACTGGTTCTGTTCAGCTAAATTCTTCTCTTGTTTGTTTAGTTTGGGGGCTATACCTGGGGATACTCAGGGCTTACTCCTGACTCTGCACATAGGAATCACTCCTGGCCAGTGATTGGGGGACCACTTGGGGCTCTGGGGATCAACTCAGGTGAGCCACATGCAAAGCAGGTGCCCTGTACTAGTGCTCCAGCCCCTAAATTAAATTCTTTTTTTGTTTGTTTTTTTTCCCCAGAGGGAACAAAACTGTTCCGGTCCCTGGGAATTTTTATTGGCCAAGATGGTCCTAACATTGGGTCGGAGCGATAGCACAGCAGGTAGGGTGTTTCCCTTGCATGCGGCTGACCTAAATTCAACCTCGGTCATCCCATATGGTCCCCCAAGCACCACCAGGAGTAATTCCTGAGTGCAGAGCCAGGACTAACCCCTGAACATCACTAAGTGTTGTTAGAAAAAGAAAAAAAAAAAAAGGATGGTCCTAACTTTAAGCTGAATTATTTTTTTTTGCTTTTTGGGTCACACCTGGTGATGCACAAGGGTTACTCCTGGCTCTGCACTCAGGAATTACTCCTGGCGGTGCTCAGGGGACCATATGGGATGCTGGGAATCGAACCCGGGTTGGCCGCGTGCAAGGCAAACGCCCTACCCTCTGTGCTATCGCTCCAGCCCCAAAATTGAATTCTTTTAAGATCTAACACCACTATTGAGTTAGGGGAGATTTCATTGGTCAGGGATACACACATGAGGCTGGGACCAAGTCCGATCCCTGGCACTACATAACCTTCCCGGTCCTCCCACGACCCCTGCCCCAAGTCCTTCCAGACGTGGCCCTGTGATCCCCAGCGCCATCAGGCCTAGTCAGGCCTAAGCTCTTACCACAAAATTATCACAGATTTCATGCCAAATTGTGCATTCTTGACCACAGAAAGGGGGTGTGGCCATTATGTGACGTTTTTTGTTTTACAACTTTGGTGGTATTCATTGGGGATAGGGTGTCGGGGGGAGGGTGACAATCACGGACTCATATAGGAGTGGTGATAGGGGCTGCTGAGCACTGCTGGGGCGCCCTTCCCCACCTCACCCCCGAAATGAATGAAGAAAGAAAGTCATCTAACACCACTGGTAGATCTGGCAGGCCTTAGGCTTGTCCCGTCTCCTGCACAAGCAAACAAAGAAGGGACCTTCGGACCGTTCTTGCCCTGCACCCACGAATACCGCCATCTGCTCCCTCACCACCCTTTTGGGTGGTCCAGGCCTGAACAATCACGAACTTCTTTTGGGGGGTGGTGGGGGGCGGGGTTGAGCCGTACCTGACAATGCTCAGGGGTTACTCCTGGCTCTGCACTCAGGAATTACTCCCGGAGGTGCTCGGGGGAGCCTATGAGATGTTGAAGATCGAACCCGGGTCAGCCACGTACCGGGCAAGTGCCCTACCTGCTCTACGATTCTTCCAATCCCGGAATGACTAATTCAACAAGAGAGTGGGGGGCAGATTCCCCTCCCAGATATGAAATCTCCCAAGGACACAGTCTAGGGCTTGAGCGCATTTCCAGTCCCAGCCAGGTCATGCATGCGTACATACTTGTGCACGAAGAATGTTGATTTCTTAGGTATCAATCCAGCTTCCTCTGCGTGTGACCTGAATTTGCCCCACTTCGTTTCTTTCCTTAAATTCAGATTATGGTCCAGGTTTTGGGTTGTTTGCAGCATTAGAAAGCACCCCCACCTTCACCTTGAAATGCCCTGCTTGGCTTGCATAATTTGGTCAATATATGGTCAAACGTGCTTTCCTTCTGTGTCTTAATTTCCTCTTCTACAATAGAAGCCGTGGGAATATCGGCATGTTTATTTTTAGCTCAGTGATCCCAGTTTTACTTGCCAGGTTTCTTACACTTGTTTAGAAAAAAAAAAAAAGCTATTACAGGTGTGTTCATGTTGTTTTTCTCTGGGGACATTTGAGATAAAATATTTCTTATCTTTTGGTGTTTACCTTTTCTTTTTTGGGTTTGTTTTCACAAGTAGCTCCAAGAAAAATGTTCCGTTTCATCTTTCCGTTGTTTCAGGTGAGGGTCTGTTGCTACCAGAGCCTGTTAGCAGTGGTCTGTTTTGGGTTCTCCTTGAATCCAGTTCTAGTAACTTCCACAGAGCTCCTCCGTCCCCATGTGGTCTCCCTCGGTTCCAGCTGTGGGGATCCAGCTGTTGGCTGCAGTTTCGAGGCTCTCTCCATGCTGGCTCGTACAGTGACATGATGCGAAAGCGTCTGATCCTTGGAAGAAGAGGGGAGCTATTTGGATAATGGGTGTATGAATTTAATTCAGTTGGATTTTTAGCAGCAACATGAAAAATGAGATGTTTAATTTAATTTGCATTTGCATTTTTTCCCCAGAATTAAATTTCACTCTGATCAAAATCATTTTGCAAGCCAGGATGATTCACGAGGGTTCTGAAGATTGGGAACCCTTGTCTGTAACTAATTAACTCTGTAGAGGAAGGGAATCTGGGGTCTTCACACCAGAACACATCTAAATGCTGTTACTGGAGTTTTCAAAGCTGCTGAAAACCTGTGTCCCCTTTTACACTTTGCTTCTTTTCTTTACCTGTCCCCCAAAGAATCTGCTTTCCTGTTCGTTCTACAATACAGCTCAATTTCCTCCCTCTGTCTTTTCATGCCTTTTCCTGCTAATAATAAAGACCCAGGGGCTGGAGCGGTAGCACAGCGGGTAGGCATTTGTCCTGCACACAGCCGACCCAGGTTCGATTCCCAGCATCCCATATGGTCCCCTGAGCACCACCAGGAGTAATTCCTGAGTGCAGAGCAAAAGTAACCCCTGAGCATCGCCGGGTGTGACCCAAAAAGCAAAATAATAATAATAATGATGATAAGAACCTAGTCAATTTGTTCTCCTCTGTGGAAATTTAACCCTAAGATATTTAATAAAACTAAAGAGGATCTCAGATCAAATAGCAAATTCCAAACAAATGGATGAGATTTGATTTTTCTGGGGTGGTGGTGGGATGGAGGAGAAAGCACAGCTTTATAGACTCAAGAGGACTTGGCTTCTCCAAATGGCTGTGCTCTAAATCCAGGTCAGTGTTTTGTGTATTGGCAATGTGTTCTTCCCCCGACGTTCACGGAATGATTCAGCTGGTTTCCTTTCCTTCTAGTAACTGAAAAAATAATGAGAATCTTCAACGCGTAACCCTACCTTGAGCCCCAGCTCAGACTCCGCGAGCTTCTGAGACTTTGAACCCGACTCACCCTGTTTGTCTGCAGAAAGCTGAAGCTCAAGAGAGGTGTTGACACAGGGCAGAAAGGGCCTGTTGGAAAAGCCGATTTTTCCATGGCTTTGCTGTTCAGGAATTGTATTATCCTAGTCCAGTCCGGCCTATGCCTCACAGCTTCCTGCACAGAGACTTGCTCTTTATGCTCTTTATTTTTGATTGGTTATAAGGAAGTCAAGTTCTGAATCCACGGCAGGTTTCATTTCTCCCTTGGGTCTCCAGAAATCCTTCGGAGGGTTCAGTTGGCCGAGCTGCTCCGTGCTGACAGATTTCTTATCTCGACCTGTCTCGAGCTACGCAGATAGCGCTGGTCATATGACAGTTCCTTCTCTGGGACCTCAGACCATTCATAAATTCAAGTTCATGTCCGGAAGTAATGGGACACTGAATGTGTTGTGCATTTGATATGTATGTGTGTGGAAGGGGAAAATTACCCTTATAAGTGGCTCTGAAACCCGAAAGGTCTGATCTTCGGAGGATACCTGGAGTCAAGGGTTCCACACTGACCTTGCAAGGTGGAAATTCGATTTGCAATTACGGTGACGATGTTCAGGCATATAGCCAGTAGCCAGAGACTCAAGGGAAGGTTCCCTCATGCCTCCATTTAACTCACTCAGTCCCGGGGAGTTTGATCCCCGGCATCAATGCAAAGATGAGAATCTCAGATCTAAAACTGTGCTGCCTTGTCTCCGGGTGCATTTACAGTAACAGGAAACTGCAGTTCGGGTGTGGGAAGGAGGCAGGCGAAACTCAAGCTGGAGATTACGACTTTCTTCAACCAGCAATGGGAGGGGCACATCTAGCTGAGAAGTCTGGGGGTCTGCCTTATTCCGTTGGAAACCGGTCAGTTGTCTCCTGCACACACACACACACACACACACACACACACACACACACACACACCAGAGAACATTTGGTTCTGAGGGGTCAGATTGTAGAGCATCCTTGGGTGTCCCTGGGTGTCCCTGGGGGGGTCAGATTCTAGAGCATCCTTGGGTTTCCCTGGGGGGTCAGATTCTAGAGCATCCTTGGGTTTCCCTGGGGTGTCAGATTCTAGAGCATCCTTGGGTTTCCCTGAGGGGTCAGATTGTAGAGCATCCTTGGGTTTCCCTGGGGGGTCAGATTCTAGAGCATCCTTGGGTTTCCCTGGTGGTAGGACAGTAGAACTTAGGCCACCATGATGTCCCCTGGACCAGGATTTCTGCAATGTTGCTTTGAAAACCAAGAGCTAAGAGGGGATGGTGACTCATAATCCCTTAATGAAATGCTCCTGGAGGGAGGGAAAAAAAAAACAGCACACACATATTCACTGAAGGGGAGAGAGAGAAAGGGGAAGTGGCCCTCGAAGGTAGAGCTATATGATGAGAAAATGTCTGAAGAGCTCCCAGAGTTCAGCAAAGGGCTCAGATGTCAAAATACTAGTTTCTAGCAGACCTGGATTCCGCATAAGAAGTGCCGTGTGATTGGATGGGTGTTGACAAGAGAACATGGTGGGGGAGGGGGCTAAACCGGAGAGATGGGCGGTGGTTACTGTCCCAGATCTATCGCTCAGATCTGTGGGACCTCAGAAAAAAAGAAGTTAAATGTTCTCCTCTTTCCTTGTCTATGCTCAAAAGAAGAGCGGGAGGTATGTCCCGGATAGCAGGGAGTGAAATGGGGACGTCTGTCCTGATGTACTGAGCGCGCCCTACTTGGGGCTCCCGAAGGCTAATTAGCCTGGCAGTCCCCACCTTCGATATTCCCCACCAGAGTCCTAGTGGTAAGGCCGATCCCGTCTGTCCCTCGTACTGTCCTATGCTGAGGTTTCTTGCCCATCCCTCCCACGTCCTCTAGAAATTAGTACCACGGTCACCCTTGGACTCAGCTTGGCATCCTCAGAAGCTGCCCAGCTGAACGTGCTCTGCAAGGTGTAGAACAGAACTTTCACCGTGATTATTCTTATTTCAGGATCTCAGAGCTGGTCATGTCGGTGAACGACAATGGTAATAACCTGCCAGTCTTGAGCATTTCTTCAGCATCTGATGCCTGTGTGGCCTTTTCAGAGTCTCTGGAATGTACAAGGCTTCTTGGCATGCTTGAGTGTCTAAATCTTTGGGGGGGATGTGGGGGCGGTGGGTTGGATAGATTAAACTGGCTCTGTTTTGTGGCGGGGAGTGAGATAGAATTGCCCTGGGCATTTAAAATTGCTCAGCAGCTTCCCTGACTCTTTTTGCTAAAAATTATTTTGGGCATCACCATGTACCCCCCCAGAATGGGAGGAAGAGAACCATAGAGCATCCCAGTTCAAAACCTTTGAGTCACTTTGAGTTGTAGATTATCGTTTCTGTGATTCCATGGAAAGGGCTTCATTGGGTGTGCAAGAGCATGGGAACGTGCAGAAATAAATGGGAACTTTCCAACGTCAGATGAGCCTGTGTCCAGATAAATAAATGAGGAAGAAGTTTCAAGTCCCAAAGGGAATGCCAGTAAGGAAAGGTGAAAAGGAAGGTCGAAAAATGTCCTCTTTGGCATGAGAAGAGGCAGCTGGAGGCGGGTGGGGTGGGGGGCTGTCTGCTCCCTGAATGCAAACACAAAGACTTGGGTGATTGTTTAGAGGTCATGGGTCATCATTCATGACTGATTGAGAAGACACGGAGCTAGTTCCTAAATTCTGGGATGTTTGGGTTAGAATTCCAGGAGCCCCCAAGGAGGTAAACATGCATTATCCTGAAACTTCCCTCATAGATTGGGAATTTCAGCCATATGTTAGAGGGTCTGCTGACGGGGGAAGGAACACCGCCCCTGACCCCAAGTGAGCAGATTCATGATTGCATTAAAATCTTCATTGTTCAGCCATAAAACAGATAGTACAGGGGTTAAGGTGCTTGCCTGGCATGAGGCCAGCCCTGGATCCAACCCCAGCACCACGTATGTATGTGTGGTCCTCCAAGCACCACCAGGCACATCATTCCTGAGTTACAGAGCCAGGGAGAAGTCCATGAGGTCTCTGGGTATGGCGCTCCCCCCCCCCCCCGCCACGCACACACCCCAAAATATTTATTTATTTATTTATTTATTTATTTATTCATCTTTGCCTTCTGGGTCCCACCCGGCAGTGCACAGGGGGTTCCTCCCGACTCTGCACTCAGGAATTACTCCTGGCGGTGCTTGGGGAACCATATGGGATGCTGGGACTCAAACCCGGGTCGGCCACGTGCAAGGCAAACACGCCCTACCCGTTATGCTATCGCTTCGGCCCCGAGAAAAAAAATTTAATTGTTGCTTGTGATATGCCACAAGTTGGAGACAGGGTAGAATAATCTGAGAACAACAAGGATCACCTCTTGGAAGCGCTTTCTGGAAGGATTCCCGAAACGAGCTTGCCAGGATTACTCAGTTGTTGCTGCTAATCCCGTTTGTGGGTGCCAGGAGCCCCAGCGTGCCCTCCTGGGGGCTGCCAGGGTTTCCTGGGGTGATTCCCGCCAGCAGAACCCAGAGCTGCTGCGGGTCACTCACAGTGCATTCTCAGTCCATGCCTCTCCCCCCCCCCCCCCCCCATCTGCTGGCCCTTCTCTCTGGGCACTGGTGTGATTTGACCCCTGAATCCATCCCTGCTCAGAATCACTAACTGTCCCTCCGCCCCCAAGTCAGCATTTCCTGTTTTCGCTCACACTGTCCATCTCAGCCACCCCGTAACCGCTGCCACTGGGATTGCCAAGATAAATCATCGCTGTGGCATGTGCAAACAGTTCCTCGCCAGCCCGATTCCAGGGGCAGCTTTCACGGAGGAGTTGTCGTCTTGTGCTTTTCAGGAAAACGTTGGCGAATGCGTGAGCTTGTGCCCGGCTGCAGAGCGAGGTGAGGCTCTTGCCTTGCATGCAGTTGGCCCAGCCTCAGTCCCCAGCTTTTCTTTTCTTTTTTCTTTTTTTTTCTCTTTTAGTGTGGAAAAAAAAATATATATATATATCTCCAAAGATATATATAATATTTTTAAATGAATTACCATGAAATACAGTTACAGAAATACAGTTAAATACTTTCATGAAATACAGTTAAAATCTTTCATGGAGTGATAGCACAGCGGATAGGGCATTTGCCTTGCACACTGCCGACCCGGGTTCGATTCCCAGCATCCCATATGGTCCCCTGAGCACCACCAGGGGTTGTTCCTGAGTGCAGAGCCAGGAGTGACCCCTGTGCATCGCCGGGTGTGACCCAAAAAGAAAAGAAAAAATCTTTCATGACTGGGGGGCTGTTGCCAGCGTGCTCTCTGCCCAGACGGGACCCAGAATCTCGCACGAACAGCTCCTCTGCTCCTAAAAGACCATGATCCCGGAGGCCTACTAACTACTTTTGGCATCCAGGGGCTTCTTACAGAAATGCCTCTAGACTGTGAACTGAGCTGCAGCCTCATGCCGCCCCGGGAGGGGAAACGTTTTTCTCTCTCGGCCTTTCTTTTCAGCGGTGGCCGCGTGGCGACTGCCATCTTACAGAGCCCACTAACCGCAGGTATGAGCTTGCAGGGACACAACTTCTGGCAGAAATTTCTCTGGACTTAATTGCTAAAATACCAGAAATTCAAATCCTCATATTCTCTTCATTCTCAGCGATGGAAAACAAATGATCAAATGCTGCCCTCCCGGCAGGTTTGATTGTGGGGGGAAGTTAAAAATGATAATAGTGAGTTTTCTGTTGAAATATTGAATGTATTCAAAGTATAGAGAGAATAAAGTGAAGATCATTAGCCACACAGGTGGGGTGGGAGGTATACCGGGGTTCTTGGTGGTGGAACCATGTGCACTGGGGAAGGAATGGGGGTCTTATCATTGTATGACTGAGACTTAAACCTGACAGCTTTGTAACTTTTTTCATGGTGATTCAATTAAAAAAAAATTTTAAAAATAAAATCTTTCATGATTACGTTTCAGTCATACATAATCGAGCACCCATCCGTCCACCAGTGTCCATTCTCCACCACCAGTGTTCCCAGTACCCCTCCCCCCAGCCCCCCACCGCCTCTGTGGCAAGCACATTCCCTCTCTCTCTCTCCTTTTGGGTGCTAAGGTTTGCAATACAGGTAGCAAGTGGCCATCATGCTTGGTCTAGAGTCTACTTTCAGCACGCGTCTCCCATCCCGAGCGAGCCCTCCAAGCATCATTCACTTAGTGGTCCCTTTCCTAAATCCCCAGCATTTCATATCACTCCCCCAGCCCTGCCAGGAAGGAGGACAGAGGCAGAAACCAGTCCTGAACACCTCTGGGTGTGGCCCCAATGTAGAAATAAATGGACTCTCAGATCCCGGGGGCAGGGAACCCAAGGTTTTCTTTAAAGCAATTCCCAGGATGTGCCTAAGGCTCTGGCAGCTGCCCCTGAGCAGAAGCCGTGTCCCCTTGTCCCCTGGTGGGGCTCAGAACCGGACCCTTACCCTCCGCCTGATGCATTTCCAGGCCTGGCTTACGGGCTTACAGGCTCACCTGCCACAGCCCGCCTTGCCAATGACGCTCACACACGCCATCCCCGTTTCCGTGTTTCTGCTCGTTCGCAGAAGGGAATGTCCTGACAGAGACTCCGGGTGCGGGAACCTGGCCCCTGATCCTGTTTTCCCCCACCCGAGTTTCCTGTGTGTTGGGAGCCCGGGCCCTGCACCTTTCGTCCTGTATCCTGTTTTCCTCCCTCGCTGAAGGTCCCGTCCTGCTACTTTCTTTGGGGGAGATCCAACAGGTCACTTAAAATATGAAATTAAGCTGATCTCATCTCTAGAGACAGACATTCTTTATGTGTGGTTCTTTTCTTTTTCTTTTTTTTTTTTTCCATTTGGCGGGGGTCCGGGGTGAGGCTCCAAAGCAGGGAACAGGGAATCATTCCATCCTGGAACCAGACCAGCTGGCTCTGCAGTGCTGGGCGTGGCCAGGGCCACCCGTGTAATGCTCAGGCTCGTCCAGTGCTGGACGCAGGTATACTGGCTCCGGAGAAACACGGTGCCAAGGACATAATTCAGTGCCTTGTACATGCAGGGCTTTCCCCTCCTCGCCAGCCATCTCCCTGGCATCCTTCGCTTCAGGTCACTGTTGATACCAAGTCTCAGTTCTGAGCATATGGGTTCATTCATTCATTCATTCGTGTTCCCCGGGCTCTCTTTGGTGCTGAGGCCACCTTGTTCAATGTAAAGATGACCAGGAGACGGTCGCTGCCCTCCCAGTGGGCACTGACCCAGGTTTCTGACTCGACTGCTGCCTGCAGTGTAGATGGAGCTCCCAAGTGCCTGCCAGGAAACAGGACGAGGTGTTGACGAAGTCAAGAGGGGAGCAAGGAATGTTCTAGAAGAGAGGCAGAGATGGCAGGTAACTCTTTCGTGGGCTGGCCCGGAAGCTTCTCGTACAACAGTTTAACATGCATGGGAGAGAGTGAGGAAGAAGCAGGTAGCAGGGTGTGGACGGGGTTCCTTAATGTGACGTTGGGGTTTCCATTGACGGAAGTGAGATTAGATGGCGAAGAACTGATGAAGTGGGCAAAGGGACGAAGGGAGAGGAGAATTGGAGTTTGCAGCTTTTTCTTTTTCCTTTTTTTAGGGGGAGTCACACCCAGCGATGCACAGGGGTTACTCCTGGCTCATGCACTCAGAAATTACTCCTGGCGGTGCTCAGGGAACCATATAGGATGCTGGGAATCGAACCCGGGTCGGTTGCTTGCAAGGCAAAATGCCCTACCTGCTATGTTATGGCTCCAGCCCCTGCAGCTTTTTCAAGGGAAGGAAATGATAGAAACAAAATATGCTATCTATAGACCTATTGCAGTAGCACAGCAGGGAGGGTGTTTGCCTTGCACGCAGCCGACCTGGATTCGATTCTTCTGCCCCTCTCGTGGAGCCCGACAAGCTACCGAGAGTATCCTGCCCACACAGCAGAGCCTGGCAAGCTCCCCGTGGCATATTCGATATGCCAAAAAACAGTAACAAGTCTCACAATGGAGATGTTACTGGTGCCTGCTCAAGCAAATCGATGAGCAACGGGATGACAGTGACAGTGATAGACCTGTCACTACTACACACACACACATACACACACGCACGCACGCATGCAGATTTTGGTCACTTGGTTCCGGGCTTTCTCTGTTCCTCACCCCTGGTACCTTTTTCCTTTGACAGCCAGTTTTTGCGCCCTCCTTCCTCCCCCCTGCTCCCAGCCCACCCCACCCCTTCTCACCTCCTATCTCTCAGCCTTCAGAGTGTGGCTCTGTGTCACCTCAGACTCTGTGTCACCTCAGACTTCCCCCCAGGCAATACTCTACCCTCAGTATTCTCCAGAGGGGTGGCCGATGGCTTCCCCACCTGTTTTTTGGGGGGGCGTTGGGGGACGTGTTTGAGGGGCTGGACCTTAAGTTACTCCCACAAGGAAAATGCCTGGACACAGCAGGCATCGAGCAAACGCTTACGAACAGGACAGGGCTTCTAGCATGTGGAGATTCATGATTTTAGTAATAAGGAATACCCTCCCTTCAGTTTTGTGAATTCCAGCTCTACTCCCCCCATCCCCCACGCAAAAAAAAAAAATCAGCTCGTACCTTACTTCTCAGGTGTTATCCACTGTGAGTCCTCCTCACAACTGAGTGGGGACATTGCAAGTCGCCAAACTCGCTCCTCCTAGAGGACTCGGTCCCGCCTCTCTCTGCGGGTCTGGGCTTCTCCAAAGCGGGACCTGCCGTCCAACCCAAGGCCATGTTACCCATGTCGCCCCCCCCCACCCCCACTCCCACTGTGCCCCCATCTGGAATGCTTCTTCCCCGTGGCTCACCATGCCTTGCGAAGAGTTAACATTTGTTTTTCCGGGCAAACCCCCAAGAGAAGGGCTGCAGCCGTCAACTTTTGACTATTCTCCGTAGAATCTCCAGTTTGCCCCAAATCCTATGTAAAGAGGAGTATCTTGTGCTGCTTTAAGTTATTCTGCTATATCACTTACTCAAAGAAAATACCACAAAGGATAACATGACTTGGAACCGTCACCATTCCAAGCTGAATATTTTTAAAGGAATATTTTACAGTTTGTCAAAAGTATATCAACAATCATAAAATATTTTAGATCCTCTGGCTCAATGTGCTCACCCTTGGGAATTTATTCCAAGAATATGATTTGAAAGAGGTTAAAGCTCATATGTACAGATACTTTGCAGTGTTATTTATCTTGGAAAGAACCCAAATGGCTAATAACGGGAGAATAGTTTTGTAAATCTTGGTACAGTCACTGAACAAGATTTTAAGCTGCTATGGACAGTCATAAATTTTGAAAGTTTGTAGTAGAACAGGAAAACATAATTTTAAAGTAAAGGAGCAGACTACAAAATTCTGCCTATTCTCTAAAAATTATATGGGCTTATGAAGGACCGAAAGACAACCCTAAAGAAATCGGGCAACTGGTTGATGTATTTACAGCTTGAAATTATGTGTGACATTTCATCATTTTTATTTCCTTAATTCTTCTTAAAAGATATGCATTCTGTGAATATGGGGCCAGATATCTCCATTTATATTTTAAACATTTGAAAAAATTTATCTTCATACTTTTTTAATTGTCAGTCCCCCTCTGCCATAAATTATGGCCTCAGTTGTATGGTCAATAGAGTGTGGATTTCCTTTCGATTAAGAAGTAGCATTTCTTTCCTAAAGACCTTTGTTCTCATTTTTTTCAAATAGAATTTTTCATATTTTTTTAATTTTATTTTTCAAGGAGAATTTTTATTTTATTTCTTTCCACTGGGAGGCCATCCCCAGCAGTGCTCAGAGCTTGCTCCTGGTTCTTTGCTTGGGAATCTCTCCTGGTGTGTTGGGGTGACCAGGTGCAGTGCTGGGGATCAAACCTGCATGCATCACGTGTGAGGCAAGTGCCCTGCCCGCTGCACTGTCACCTTGGCCCAACTTTTATTTTTCTTAATTGGCAATTTCTTTTTTTTTTTCGTTTATAACTCACAGGTTTATTAAGTACTGGAAGGATAACTATTTTTTAATTTTTTTAAATTTTTAAGTAGTTCACAATATTTGATTACATTTAACATTCAAACACCAATCCCACCACCATATTTTGGATGTTTCCATCCCAAGCCCCAACCCCTTCCCCAAAGCCGAACCGAAATAATATATTTTGTATTGTTTATTATGAAAAATCACTGAAAATGCTACCAAAAAGCTTCTTTAGGGGAAAGAGTGTGAAGATTGCTGTATTTCACCCAGGGGCCATTAAGCCCTTCTATAAGAGATCACAACATGTTGTTATAGGTTGAGCCTTGTGTCGCCCCCCCTCACTATCTATATATCTATATCTATATCTATATCTATATCTATATATATCACTGTCATCTCGTTGCTCATCGATTTGTTCGAGCAGGCACCAGTAACGTCTCTCATTGAGAGACTTATTGTTACTGTGTTTGGCATATCCAATACGCACGGGTAGTTTCCCAGGCTCTGCCCGTGCGGGCTCGATACTCTCAGTAGCTTGCCGGGTTCTCTGAGAGGGGCGGAGGAATCGAACTCAGGTTGACCACGTGAAAGGCGAAAGCCCAATATTTCCCTCTGAGTTTGGTTGCCTCCTACTTCGGACCCCATCACATGCGGTGCGGTCCTTTTGGAGCATGGGTAGGGTGTGACCTATGGTCCAGCCTGGTGGGTGAGGCTCGACCCAAGCGTGTGGGGAGCAGCCGTGAGCAGTTGAGTTCTGGAGCTTTTCAGCTGCCGGGGCTGGGTCCCTTGGGGCGGGGAGGCTCTCACCTGCCCCCCTCCAGGGCGCCCCGAGCGACACAGCCTGGCGTGGGGTCCGGCAGCCTGGTTAGGGGGAGCGTCATGTTGTGCTCCCTCCCAGGGGAGAAGGACGTGCGACTCCCGGGGTAGCCCTGGCTTACAGACTCTGATTGGGTCTGTTCTTTACGGGCGTTGTGCCAGCACAGTGCTCCCAGCACCACAGGATCAGCGAGCTACTGTCCGCCCAGCACTGCTCCTAGGGCCCTCCCTGTCCACACCAAAGCACCCCCCCACCCCCAGCCCTGGCACCTTAGTCCCGTCCTGAGACTGTATACCCCATCGCTGAGTGAGATCGTCTAGTATTTGTCCTTCTGACTTCAATCGCATGCCCTCCTCCAGTTCCGACTGAGTTGGGGCACATGGCCTGGGGAGAGCCATCTTCGTAGGGAATGTGGGGGGAACCTTCTAGAAGACAGCAGGAAGCTCAGTTCCCCCCCCGCCCAAGTACAAGTGAGCTGCGAGTGCATGTGATCAGTGGGTCCTGGTGGGGGGCGGAAGCCGTTGCTGTCACCGTCCTCGCACGGAACGTCCTTGTGTGTCCGGGTCATGACACGCGTGCCATCTGATTCTCCGCAGTCACGGAAGCAGGCTTCGGCGCGGATATCGGGATGGAGAAGTTCTTCAACATCAAGTGCCGCGCTTCGGGCCTCATCCCCAACGTGGTGGTGCTGGTGGCCACGGTGCGAGCTCTGAAGATGCACGGAGGCGGCCCGAGTGTGAGTCCCCACTGTCCCCGCCCACCGAGCCCTTGGTCCGAGAAGGAAAGCGGGGCGGGATTGACCTCTGGCGCCGAGGGAGGGGTGAGGCCCTGGTTCCCTACCTGGCACATCCCTGAGCATTAAGAAGCTACAGCTGAGCTTTGAAGCATTGAGGGGTGAGGACTAATGATGGTTTTCTAAAGTCAAGTGAGCTTTGGGGGGAGCGGGAGAGAGAGTGCAGAAGGGGGGACGCTTGCCTTGTTCGTGGCCAACCCTGTTCCAGCAACATATAATTAGGTCCCTGAGCAGCACCAGGACTCAGCCCTGGGCACCGCTGGCTGTGGCCCAAATGCCAGTGGAAGTATCCGTGAGATAAGGCGACTTTTCAAGTCTCCATGGTTTTAGTAAATCTAAGTTGATGGTTCCCCCTAGACAGTGTTGGGCAAAGCAGTATTTTGAAAAGGAGCAGACTTGGATGCCCTGCAGTGCTCCAGTTTCCATCTGGGGTGGGCTAGAGAGACAGAGCAGGTGGGCACCGGCCTTCCACGTGGCCAACCGGGGCTCAGTCCCCAACGCCATACATGGTCCCCTAAGCACTATCAGGAGTGAGCCCTGAGCACCCTAGGGGTGGCCGCCACCTCCCATCCCCCACACCCCCCTAAAAAAAAAAATTTGTATCTGGAACTTACAAATATTTTATAACCTTGGGGGCTGGAGCGATAGCACAGCGGGCGGGGCGGGGGGGGGTGTGTTTGCCTTGCACATGGCCAACCCGGGTTCCATCCCTGGCATCCCATTTGGTCCCCCAAGCACCGCCAGGAGTGATTCCTGAGTGCAGAGCCAGGAGTAACCCCCGAGCTTCCCCGGGTGTGACCCAAAAAGCCAAAAAACCTTTGTAAAAGGACGACGAAGACCCCTGTTCCTGTGGAGGGAACTTGATTTGGGTCGCTGAGGTCTCTCAGGGCCCCGAAAGCCTAAAGGGAGAAAAGTACATATTCTGTTTGACTCAAAACACTTCTTGCTATAATCATGCCTTGACTAACTTGAATCCACGAAGGGACCATTTTCAAGGACGATTCTGTAGCACTGTAGCACTGTTGTCCCATTGTTCATCAATTTGCTTGAGCACCTGTAACGTCTCCATTGTGAGACTTGTCGTTACTGTTTTTGGCGTATTGAATACGCCACAGGTTGCTTGCCAGGCTCTGCCGTGCGGGGTGATGGTAGGTAACCAAAGAATATTTGTTTACTTTGACTTATATGTAGGACGATTCTACCTACAGGAAATGTGTTTGAAATTCGTTTTGCACCGTGAGAAATTATAAAAATCAAAGAACCCAAGGACTAGAAAGGGTTTCCCTGGCCTAATCTGGTTCAGAACACAAAGATGTGTTGAGTGCAGAGAAACCGCACCTCTGCAGGGGGCCTCTCACACCCAGACCAGGGGGTCTTGAGATTTTGTCCAATGTTTTGTTCTGTTGGTTTATTTTTATTTATTTATTTTTTTATTTTAATGAATCATCGTGAGCTATAGTTACAGACTTACAAACTTGCATGGTTATGTTTCGGTCATACACGTTCAAGTACCCATCCCTCCACCCGTGCCCATTCTCCACCACCAATGTTCCCATTTATGTTAGGCTTATTTTTTTCTTTTCTCTTTTTTTTTTCCCCCCGTTTTTGGGTCACACCCGGCGATGCACAGGGGTTACTCCTGGCTCTGCACTCAGGAATTACTCTTGGCACTCAGGAATTACTATGGCTCAGGGAACCATATAGGATGCTGGGAATCGAACCTGGGTCGGCTTCGTGCAAGACAAACGCCCTACCCATTGTGCTATTGCTCCAGCCCCTATTATTTTTTCTTTTCACACTCTAGTCTCTGTTCTCTAAAACTCTTTTGGGTGCTATGTTGGGTTGGTTTGTTTTGGGGGAGCCACACCCAGTGGTGCTCAGAGCTTATTCCGGACTTTGTATTTAGGGATCACTCCTGGCGGGGCCCGGGGGACCAGATGGGGCCAGGGATCAGGCCCAGCTCATGCAATGCAGTGAGGCATTCCTGTCTCCCCAGCTCCCTCCATGTGCTTCCCAAGCCTGTTCTCAGCTCATCTTTCTGTGCTCTCTTTGCCGTTGGCTGCGTTTTCTTCTCATCTTACTCCTCCGGGCCTCTTCCACTTCCACTTGAATATCAAAAGTGATGAGTGTCACAGACTCAAGCTTAGTGGCCTCAGAAGTCGGGGGTTCGAGGGGAGTGTGGGACATTTCAGAGTCCAAAGCTGCACCGTGATTGGCTCTCTACTCAGCTCTAAATTCCAGCAGTCTCAGAGTCTAGCTGATTAATGTGGAATTCCTGGTGCTGGGCGAAGTCTCTTTCCAGGAAACATTTTGAATAATTGAATCACAAATGAACTTTCATCTTCTTAATCCTATACTCCCCGTTATCCATCTCTGTGTCATTCCCTCTTACTTGAAACAACTCCATTTTAATTTCCACTTCCTTTTCATATCATTACACAAATATCCAGGGCTGTCTCCTGTGTTTATTCAGCTTGTTTTTTTTTTTTTCCCCACTATTTGTACAGTGGAAAATCCTGTGACCCTTCAACTTGCCCGTTTTAGCCCCAATCTTTAAAAATTCATATCCTGTCTTTCAAAGCGTTCTTCTTCTTCTTCTTCGGGAATCCTGATACTGCTTTCACAACTCGTTCTTGAAAGCCTTTGTCTGAAGGGGGATCCCCCTCGAAACAGAACCCATGGCAAGTCTGTTTATATAAGGAGAGATTTATTATGAGGAATTGACCTGCACCGCTCTGGAGGTTGAGTCGACCGCGTGAGCCAGCGGGAGAACTGACGTTTCAATTTCAGTCTGCTCGGACATTCTCTCGTGCTTGCTGGCGTCTCTTTGATCTGATCGAGCCTTCAGCTGACTGGATGCAGTTCACCCCATTACGGAGGACGGTGCCTTTTATTCCCACTTATTTATGTTATGTATTAGGGTGGGAGGGGCATGTCTCGTGGTGCTCAGGGTGACTCCTGGCTCTGTGCTCTGTGATGTCTGTCTTTGGAACCGAGGGAGGCAAGAGAGACATCAAGTGCCCTAGCCCTTCTACTGTGTTTCCAGCCCCTCGACCACTTCCGTGCTGTTCTCACCCAGAGCCACTCCATGGGGACCCCCAGAGTTCAGCGGGACCATGGCCCCCACTATTACTGCTCCTTCCATTGTTTCTGTCTAAACCGTCACTTGACCTACTGCTGTTGCCTGTAGGGCCCCCTCCTCACCCGGCACTGAGCCCCCCTCTAGATGAGTCAGTGCTCAGAGCTCGTGCCGACGCTCTGGGAACGCCCTCCCGGGCCCTTGCCTATTTATAATGGTCTCTCCTACCCCGCCAGCTGCCCCGTTGCTCTGTCTTTGGAGCCCTCTGTACTTGCGGGGGATTTTAGGAGGAGCCAGGAAACTCCATGAAGAGATTCTTGTTTTGTTTTGTTTTTTGTTTGTTCTTTTGTTTTTCTGTCTGTGTTAGAATCTTTTATTTTTAAAAAATTTTCAATTGAAAAAAATTTTTTCAATTGATTCACCATGAGAAGGAAAAGGAAAGCGAGAGAGAGAGAGGACAGGCAGACAGACAGAGACAGAAAAGTCCTTCCATAGAGGCAGACTGTGAAAGGAGGGTGGTCATTGGCTAGGGTTATAGCTCAGCGAAAGACTAGCCTGGTAATAGACAAAAAGGACAGATTATAAAATAATAGATGAAAATTGGGGAACATTTGACAGCTTCCTGGGGCGCTCGCAGAATGGGATCGCTCTCTGTTTAGATTTTGATCTTCTAGAATGTACCCTAATAGAGGGCAGAGCAATAGTATGAATAGGGTGTTTGCCTTGCACACAGCTGACCTGGGTTCAGTACCCGGCCTTCTTTTTGGTTCCCCGAGCCCTCCAGGAGTGATCCCTGAGCACAGAGGCAGGTGTAGGCTCTGAGCACCACAAGTAAATAAATAAATGAATAAATGTGCCTTAATATAGGCTAGAGCATCCATGGGTAAGGAGTTTGCCTGGCACACAGCCGATCTGGGTTCAGTTCCCAGCATTCCCATGTGACCCCCGTAAGCCCTGAGCACTGCTCCATGTGGCCTCAAAACACCAATAATAAATGAATAAGCAAGCTACCGAGAGTATCCCGCCCTCATGGCAGAGCCTGGCAAGCTCCCCGTGGCATATTGGATATGCCAAAAACAGTAACAAGTCTCACAACGGAGATGTTACTGGTGTCCGCTCAAGCAAATCGATGAGCAGTGGGATGACAGTGACTGACAGTGACCTTAATAACAACTTATAGAGCCCGGGACAGGACATAGTTCAGCGGCAGAATGCATGTTTCACGTATGAGATCCTGTGTTCTAGCCCTGGAACCAAAATTATTTGCAATATTTCATACAGAGCTTCTGGGACTAGAGAGCTGGTAGCCAGCCTGCGTGCTGTGAACCCCAAGACAGCGAGAGTGTCCTGAGCACCAGCAGGGGTCATTCCCAAGTTTTGTCTGGTGTGACCTCAAAACGTCCAGCCTTCGTGGAGAGGGGCGGGCCGTGCTTCTGGATTCTTTTTTGAGTTCCTATACACCTTATATATTTGAATAATTTAGGAGGTTATTTCTGGATTCTTATGGATTGCTTTTATATCCAGAGGCCCCTTTAGATTATTGATTTTACTCATTTAGATTCCGTTACTTCGGAGGTTCTAAGTGAGTGATCCTATTGAAGGATAATGACCTTTCTGGTTTTTTTCCTTTCCAGTTTGAAATTTTTTTTTCTTGTCCCAAACAGGTCTTTCTGTTTGCAGTGGAGCTTTAAATAGACTGGTAATAACAGCTTCCCCCTCTAATTCCTGATCTGAAAGGGAATGCCCTCGTAGCTCATTACTAAGTCTTATGCTCACTTAACTCTGGTTTCAAGTGTATAATTTTATCAGGTTTAAGTCTTTGCTTTCTGTTTTTGAATTGGCACTTTTTTTGGGGGGGGGGGGGCGGCAAGGGTTGGTTGGAACATACCTGGCGGTGCTCAGAGTTTACTCCTGGCTCTGTGCTCAGGGATCACTCTTAGCAAGGGTCAGGGGACCATACTGGATGCCAAAGATCAAACCTACGACAGTTGCTTACCTGCTGGACTATCTTTCTCTACCACAGTTTTATATTAGATATTGACTAGTTTTCATGTTTAGACATACATATTCTCTCTTTTCCTTCTCTTTACCCCCCACCCTATTTTTTAAAATTTGGGGACCATACCCATCAGTGCTCAGGGGATATCAGCATCCCTCTGTGTTCAGAGATTGCTTCCAGTGATACTCACAAGACTTTGCAGTGCTGGGGGGGGCGGGGCGGTCACCTGGGCATCCCCCCACCGGCAAAGTCTGTACTCAGCATCTCAAACTCTCTGCCCACGTTCTTCATCTCTGACCTATTAATGTGGCAAATGTCATTACATCTCCTTCGAATCTGTTTCCCCAGAATAAATAACAGTTGGGGGTATGTTCAGCGTTCATAAGCAACTCGCTTCTGCTTACAGTTTTCTAATGTTTTAAGTAGGGTTTTTGCATTTACATTTATGAGTGAATTATGAGCCACATAAAATAAATTGCAAAGGATTCCTCTTTACATACTCTGGAAGGGATTTTATGTAATAAACAGAGTAATCTGTTTATTGGAAGATGGGAAGAGTTTATATGTGACAGTGCATTGGTTGCACATTACTGAGAAGAGGGTTGTTTTTGTTTTTTTTTTTTTTAATTCTTTTAACTGAATCACAGCGAGATACACAGTTTCACAGTTGTTCGTGACTGGGTTTCAGTCATCGAATGTTCCAGCATCAGTGCCTTCACCAGTGTGCATTTCCCACCAACAAAGTCCCCAGTTTCCTGCCTCCCCCCTCACACACCTGCCTCAATGGCTGAGGAAAGATTTTTAATGATGACTTTAATGTATCTAGTCACTAGAGAGCTATTGAGAATTTCTCTCTGATAATTGAGCTTTAACAAAAGTTAGATTTTTATGCTTGGAAATAAATTGGTATAAAGTGGAACATAGTACCCTATTTATTCTGTCTGTAGCATGTCATCTTTTTTTTTTAAATTTCCTTTTTTTTTTTTTTTGCGGCAGGGGGGTTGTTGGGTACCACACCCCACAGTACACAGGGCCTTACTCCTGGCTCTGTGCTCATGGGTCACTGCTGGTGACCATATGAGGTGGCAGGGGTCAAACTGGCGTTATTATGGCAAAGCAAGCATCAGTCTCGCACTATCTCTCCAATTCCTGATCACTCACTTTTTTTTTTAATCCTATCTATCAGTGTTGTCTATTTTGTTAGTCATTTGTTTTTTGTTCTTCACTTGTTTTTATTTGGGGAGGAGTATGTTTGATGGTACCTTTTCGGGTCACTCTTAATAGTGCTTGAGGGACCAGATCTTCCTGGGGACCCTCTGTTGTTATTCTCTCTTTTTTGTATGTTTTGGGGTCATACCCAGCAGTGCTCAAGGCTCACTCCTGGCTCTGAACTCAGGGATCACTCCTGGCAGATTCTGGGGACCATATAGGTTGCCCGGGATCAAACCCAGGTTGGCCACATGCAAGGCAAGCGCCCTCCCTGCTGTAGCATTGCTCCCCACCCACACCAGCCTTTGATCTGCCCCTCCAGCCCCTTGCCTTGTGAGAAACTCGGTCCATAAAGGAGTCATTGGGGTGGGCAGTCCAAGTCCTCCCTTTATTAACTGCCCACAGGTTCCTGGCAACTGACTAAGCGAAGCAAAGAATCGTGAAAGCGAGTCCCAGGATCAGATCATTTTATTTGACATTTCATTTAAGCATTTATTCAACGCTCTGCCTAGGGCCCGCAGAGCAGGCTCAGCACAGGGTGTCCAGGTGGGAGAGCTGGTTCCACCCCTGATCCTGCAAGGTCCCCTGGGCACCGGGCGCAGACCAATCCCCGAGCACCGTGCCAGTTTTGCCCAAGACGAAAATCTCAGAATAAAATGAAAAGACCCCGGCATCGCCATGGTGCCTTCCTGGCACCACATCCATTTCACATTTATTTAGAAATAATGGTATTCGTTTCTGAGTGCAGAGCCAGGAGTAACCCCTGTGCATCACTGGGCATGACCCAAAGAGAACAAGAGAGAGGGAGAGGGAGAGGGAGAGAGGGAGGGAAGGAAGGAAGGAAGGAAGGAAGGAAGGAAGGAAGGAAGGAAGGAAGGAAGGAAGGAAGGAAGGAAGGAAGGAAGGAAGGAAGGAAGGAAGGAAGGAAGGAAGGAAAAGAGGAAGGAATCATTGAGTCTTCTCTCATGGAAGTGCCAATCCTCGCTCAGCCTCTAATCCCCCATGCACTGTCAGATGTTGCTCACGCCGGGTGCTCTCCCAAGAAACTCCATCCGCACTGGTGGGGTGCAAGTCGAAGCAGCAGTGTTTGGTAAACGCTCCCCCTAAGACTGCCCAGCCAGAGTTGCCCACTGGTTCAGGAGCACTGGTTCAGGATGCTAACTGGGCCCGCCCCTCAACATGACCTGGTTTGTTTGGCTTTCATCAATTTCAAGGAACCGTCTTAATGGGATTTTTCTCACTTTGTCTCTCAGGTCACTGCGGGTGTTCCTCTTAAGAAAGAGTACACGGAAGAGGTAAGGCCCTTGGAAAGAATTGTTGGGACCCAGGTCACCGTTGCCTGCAGCTGAAAATGAGAGCTTGGGGGCCAGAGAGATGGTCCAACCTTTCACTTGCCTTGCATGTGACTGACCCAGCTTCAGTCCCCAGCACCCCGTAGGGTCCCCCAAGCTGAGCCAGGGGTGATTCCTCAGCACAGCCAGGAGCCAGAAGTAAACCCTGAGCCCTCGTGGCCAGAAACCAAAAATAAAAGAAAATTGGTGAATCCATCCCTCACCATTGTTTTCTTCCAAACCTGCTGCACTCATCTCAGGAAAGAGCTGGAACAAAGGAAAAATTCAGTCGTTGAGATCTTTCCAGAAATGACTTGGGCTTCGTCTACGGTTCCTCCCTCCTGCTCCATCAGAGCAGAGGCTTTCATTTTGAAAGTGGGGGAGAAAGCCTGATATTGATGATTCGCAATTGACTTTATCACTTGCGGAGACGCCCTTTCTGGCTGCAGTACCTCCGAACTCCTACAGGTGGCACCAGGGAACTGAGCAGCAAGGCGGGACCCTTCCGGGCCCTCCTGGGGCCTCAAGTCTTCCTGTCCACCCACCTCTAGAGGACCTGCACAGTTGGCTAGTCGCTTGACTCCAGTCCCAAATGTGCTCCTGGACACACACACACACACACACACACACACACACACACACACACAATTTTAGAATTGAGTTGGAAAATGAGCCTTGGCAATCAATAGATCAATAGCCATCTTTTACCAAGAGCAAAACGTGAGTCCAGAGAGCTCCCTGGGCGGAGTCCCAGCCTTGCCTGCAGAAGCCTGAGTCCAGACCTCAGCACTGAGTGGTCCCCCAGTACCACTGAGTGTGACCCCCCCCCAAACAAACACAAACAAAAACAGCTTCTTGGACAACCAAGAGAGCAAACCTGGAAACTGGCCCCACCGGGGGCCCGGCCGGTTGAGGTTAGCAGGTTTGTTGGAAGGCAATCCACAAGGCTCCCGTTTTCTTCCAGAACATTCCGCTGGTGGCGGCCGGCTGCTGTAACCTCCAAAAGCAAATCCAGATAGCTCAGCTCTTCGGGGTTCCCGTTGTCGTGGCTCTGAATGTCTTCAAGTAAGTCCAGTGTCAGCCGCCGCTACGGCGTGTGGCGCTGCATCGAGGCTGTCTCGGAGTCGGTGGGTCTTTACTCCGTGTTAAAGCCCGCAAGACACACCACGGGCTGCTCATTCTGCGGGTTTGGATCATTTCTGACGGGCAGAAACTTCTGGGGTGTTCTTAGGGGGTCAGTCCTTAGAGTGAGTCACCACTTTCTTGCCTTCCCACCCTCTCCCTCCAATTCCCAGATTATTGCTGTCGGAAAGACACCTCGGAGATCAAAGGGATGGATTATAGAATTCCCTCGATAAAAGCCTTAATGACCTGGAAACTTGCATGGGATTGGAGAGGAAGTTGTGTTTCCCAGCTCCCTCCCTCCTCTGAGTCTGATTTCTTGAAATCCGCCGTAACCACATTTGATGCTTGAAACCTATTGTGCGTTAGGGTGCCGAGTTCCGTCTATAAACGATTTGTGTTTCTTTTTTAAAAAATAAAATAAAGGACCAGAGCAATAGTACAGCAGGCAGGGCATTTGCCTTGTATGCAGCCAGTCCAGGTTCGATTCCCAGCATCCCATATGGTTCCCCTGAGCACCGCCAGGAGTAATTCCTGAGTGCATGAGCCAGGAGTAACCCCTGTGCATCGCCGTGTGTGACCCAAAAAACATTGTCATTGTCATCCCGTTGCTCATCGATTTGTTCGAGCGGGCACCAGTAACGTCTCTCATTGAGAGACTTATTGTTACTGTTTTTAGCATATCCGATACGCACAGGTAGCTTGCCAGGCTCTGCCGCGCGGGCTCCATACTCTCGGTAGCTTGCCGGGCTCTCCGAGAGGGGCAAAGGAATCAAACTCGGTTCGGCCGCATGAAAGGTGAACGCCCAACCGCTGTGCTATCGCTCCAGCCCACCCAAAAAGCAAATAATAATAATAATAAATAAATAAATAAAATAAAACACATTCAGTGAAGACAGATGCCAACCCACTGCCCTTGTTCCTCCCCAGAACCGACACCCGTGGCGAGATCGACCTGGTGTGCGAACTGGCCAAGCGGGCGGGCGCCTTTGACGCGGTGCCCTGCTACCACTGGTCCATGGGCGGCAAGGGCTCGGTGGACCTGGCGTGGGCCGTGCGAGGAGCCGCAAATAAAGGAAGTCGTTTCCAGTTCCTGTACGACCTCGAGGTAAGAGCCGCCTCCGTGTTGGGGTTCGAGGGCGCTGGGCAGGGTCTGCAAGATAAAGGAAATTCTGGAGAGGCTCCTGGTCTTGTGGCTGCGCCCAGGGCCGCTGGTCCGGCCCCTCACCCGGGTCTGCGCCCTCGGAAGGTGACTCACCCTCCACGTCAGGCCAGCGAGGCGGTTCGGCAGCTAACTTTCTGGGTTTGTGCAGAAAGGAGACTTTGGGGGTGCCCGGGCAGAGGGGCCTCGTAAGCGGTGCTCAGGGGGAAAGGAGTTTGTCTCCAATGCTGCAGGCTTGGGTGAACCCCCAGCACCCTGGAGAGTCCCGAATACTGCCAGGAGCAAGCCCTGAACACAGCCATGTGTGACCCTGAACTCCACCCCTCCCCCAAATACAAGTGGTGGCAGGAGGAGGGGGGCATATGCAGGGCTGAATTCGGTCCCCTGGGACGTCTGCACAACCCCGTAAGTGTGGGGAGCCCGTGGGCGTTCGTATCCTTGTCTCTTGCTTCTGTAACTTTCCGTCCTCCTTGTGGTTGGAATTCGGGGGTTTTTACTTTTGTTACTGAGCCACTGTGAGCTGGACCCTTACAGAGCTGCTCCTGATTAGGGTTCAGTCGCACCCTGTTCCAACACCCGCCCCTCCCACCCCAGCCTGCCTCCATAGCAGGCGCTTTTCTCTCTCTGTCTCTCTCTGGTTCTGTCTCTGTGTCTCTCACTCTCCGTCTCTCTCACTTTCTCTCTGTCTCTGTCTCTCTCTGTTAAGCTCTGTCTCTCTGTCTCTCTGACTTTCTCTGTTTCTCTCTCTCTGTCTCTGTGTTTCTCTGTCTCTATTTCTCACTCTCTCACTTTCTGTCTCTGACTCTATCTCTGTCTCTCTGTCTCCCACTCTGTCTCTGTGTTTCTCTGTCTCTATCTCTCACTCTCACTTTCTCTGTCTCTGACTCTATCTCTGTCTCTCTGTTTCTCTGTCTCTGTCTCACTCTGTCTCTCATTTTCTCTATTTCTCTCTCTGTTTCTGTCTCTCTGTGTCTCTGTCTCTCTCAGTCTCTATCTCTCACTCTCTAATTCTTGCTCTGTTTCTCTCTGTCTCTCTCACTCTGTCTCTGTTTCTCTCTGTCTCTCACTTTCTCTCTGTCTGTCTGTCTCTCTGTCTCTCTCTCCTGGCTGGACTTTAATCAGGGTGACATGACATCGGCCATGGTGGCTGCTGGGGTGGGCGTCCACGTCTGTGCCATCACCTCCCCACGCCCCCGCCACCCCCACCCTCTGGCTCTGGGGGGCTGATGTCACTGCATCCTGCCCAGCTGTCAGGTCTTGGGGGCCTTGTTCACTCCCTGTCTCCCCCGTCCCGGCCACCTCACAGGCTGCCATGTTCTGGGGGCCTCAGGAGCCACATGTTTCATTCTCCCCTGGAGGCCGGCCAGCCCAGGTCAGGGCCCAGCTACTGCCGTTTCTGGGGGCACCTCCACTGCGTCTTCGGAGAGTGGATGGGCCGGCGGTCTCCCCGGGCCTGTCTCCTAAGGGCACTGACCCCTTTCCCTGGCGCCCTCTCGCTAGGGACTGGGCCCTCACCCAGACCTCGGGGCAGCGTGGCCTCCGCGGCCATCCGTGGTGTGGCGTGTCCACTCTGGTCCGCGTGTGCTCCCTTCTGGAGAGGAATGTAGCTGGTGGGTCCGTTTGTTCTTCTCAGAGGCTTGCTCGTTTGTTCCTTGAGCAGCTGCGGCCACGGGGCTTGATTCTGCTCATCGGCTACTAGAAACAGCTTCTTGGCACCTGTGTGTGCGGCTGTCTCCTGTGTAGCCCAGAGAGCTCCTTGCCTTGCCTGGATGCCAGGCTGGGCTTAGCGCCGCAGCGCTGCAGAAGAACAAAACCAAACACTGTTTAAGAGGACCAGATGGGAGTGATAGTCCAGCGCAGACGGCGTTTGCCTTGCACGCGGCCAACCCAGGTTCGATCCCCGGCATTTCGTGTGATTGATTCCCTGAGCACTGCCAGGAGTAATTCCTAAGTGCCGAGCCAGGAGTGTCCCCTGAGCATCGCCAAGTGGGACCCAAAAAGCCAAAAGCAAGAAGCCAAACAAAACAAATCCCTAGAGTGCGGTCAACACTGGGTACGTCAGAAGTGGACCGGTCAGTGGTCTGGTCTGTTTATGGCCATCGCCGGACGTGGCCATCTCCATCCGTGCTCTGCAGCCCAGCTCTGGTTCCCAGTAGCCCGTGGTTGTGGGCAGGTCAGCCCTCTGGCCAGTGGCTGTTCTCCTGCACCCTTGCCGCCGTGGGCACCTGTGCCTCACCATCCAGCCTTCCTCTCCTGTTTCGGTGACCCAGAGCTGCAGCACGAGGCGGGAGAGGCCAGGAAGCGTCCACTGCCGCCCGCCACGGCACTGCCCAAAGTGTGACCTGTCGGTGAGCTCCTAGTCCAGGGCGGGCCTGCTGGGGACCCAGCATGCTGGGACTCTGCACGGCCAACTCTAGTTCTCGTCCCTGCAAGCTGCGGCTGCTGAAAATCTGTTGTTACAGACACTGTCTGACCCGGCCAGGGGCTGGCATGCGGGGTCTCTCTCACCGGCCTGAGTGGTCCTGCAGAAACAGTCATGGGCCAGGGGCACAGTTCAGGGGGCTGTCGCAGGCTCTGCCTGCCGCTGGCCCGCTCTGATGCCCCTGAGTGTCCCGCCCCTGAAAACACACATGCACACACACATGCACACATGCACGCACACCCCCGCCCCTCCAAATTTCAGTACTTTGCTCACCATGGAATGGGGTTGGGATGCAGCTTACAGGGGCCGTATCTAGGGGACCCTTCTGGAATGCAAAGGTCGTGCCGACAGGTACAAAGCCACCATATGATGGGCACTGTGGGCGCCCAGGAGTAGTGGCTTGTTGGAAAGAGAGGGTTTGGGAATGAAGTAAAGGGTATGTGAGAGTGTGTGTGTGTGTGTGTGTGTGTGTGTGTGTGTGTGTGTGTGTGTGTGTGTGTGTGTGTGTGTGTTTTGCCAGGGATCATACAAATCAAATCAATCACAATCACAATATCCCGCTAATCACCGATTTCTCGGCGGGCTCAGTAACATCTCATTTCGTTCTTTCCCTGAGATCTTAGAAGTCTATTTCGACTTGGCCCTCCTAACAATGATCATACACCGTGTTACTTTCTTTTCACCTGCTGGACAATCTCCCATCTGTCCCTCAGCAAGCACCGGCGCTACTGTATTTCGTCTAATACATCACACTTTTTTTTTGGGGGGGGCTGGGTTTTTGGGTCGTCCCTGGTGGTACTTGAGGGACCCTGTATTGAACTAAGGTTGGCCTTGCGTACAGTTCCCCGTGCTCCGATCCCCAGAACTGCGTGGGTCTAAGACTCTGGGATCAGCCACGCTTGCTGCCGCCTCTTGCTGCAGCCCCAGGCCACCCCAGGGAACGCACTCCGCTCTCCCCGACTGTGGTGGTACCCCAAATGCCACCGAGAACATTGCGGGGCGGGTGGGGGAGGGGGTTCAAAGCTGGAGACACTCCGAGCTGAGGACACAGTGGCTTTTGAATGGAAAGTAGAAATCACCTCACAGGGGAGAGAGGTGGGCCAGAGCCCTAGTACAGCTGGTGGGGCACTTGCCTGGCACACACCTGACCCAGTTTTGATCCCGGCATTTCACGTGCTCCCCCATGCACTACATACAAAAAGTAATTCCTGAGTGCAAAACCAGGAGTGACCCCTGAGCATCACCAAGTATGGCCCAAAAAGAGAAGTGGAGGCTTCTGGGTGGATGTCAGGGTGACAAACACAAAGAAAGTGGGGGGGGGGCGTTCTTTGTGGGTACAAAGGGGAGGGATTTCGGTTGTTGGGTCACACTTGGAAATGCTCAAGGGTTATTCCTAGCTCTGCACTCGGGAGTCATTCCTGGTGGTGGCTCAGGGGATCATATGGGGTGCCAGGGATCGAACCTGGGTCTACTGCATGCAAGGCAGGCATGTTCTCAGCCCACTGAGCTGAGACTCTCTTAGATTCCTCCCTTGAGCAAGGAAAGCTTTGAAGAAGGGGATGAGGCTGCTGCCCGGGAGCTCTGGGCCGAGCTTCCCGGGAAACTGCCCCTCAGACAGTTCCGAGGCGTCACACAGAGCCACTTCCGACTCCGAGCCCAGAGGCAGCTGTGTTGTTCTGACCCATTGTTTAAGAAAGTGGAGAGACCAAAAGGAAGGGAAGGAGATGGGAAGGAGCAGGGGGCGCTTCCTGTGCCTGTGCCCCAGGCCGGCGGGAAGTAAGCGCCTCCTTCTGTCAGGACCCGCTAGTGTCCTCACAGCCCCCTGCAGAAGCCTTCAGAGCCACCTCCCAGCATGGAGGCTGCCCGAGCCCAGGTGCTGCCTACGCCCTCATGGCCCAGCACATGTGGTACCCGAGCACATGTGTCGCCTGCATCTCCCCTCTTGGGATGTGGACTTTCGTGCTTTCCTGTCTAATGCTGAGACGTGTGTAGGGGTTCTCTCCACCCCCGGAGAAGCCCGGGTTTTCTCTCTCTCTCTTTTTTTTTTTTTTTGCTTTTTGGGTCACACCTGGTGATGCACAGGGGTTACTCCTGGCTCTACATTCAGAAATCACTCCTGGCGGTGCTCAGGAGGACCGTACGGGATGCTGGGAATCGAGCCCAGGTCAGCTGCATGCAAGGCAAAAGTCCTACCCGCTGTGTTATTGCTCCAGGCCCGCCCAGGTTCTCTCTTGAGCACGTCACTCTCCATTCTCTCCCACTTCCTCTCCCTCCTTAACTTCAAAACCTCTGAATCTAAACTATAATTATTTTTTTAAAAAAGCCACCTTCCCGCTCCTGACTTTTTCATTTATAATTTTCATTTATAATTTATAAAGACAACAGCCTTTGCTGTTGTCGAGGATTGCAGTGTCGGTCCTTGGGCTGGGGGGTGAGGGTGTACAGGCTAAGCCAGGAGACCAGCTAAGGTGGATCGGCAAGTACAGACACACCGTGCTCTGCCCTGCAGCCTGAGAATGCGTAGCCCTGAGTTCTTAAAACGGAGGCTCCGAGCAGGCGAGGTGCCCACCCCACACGATGGACGGGACACTGCCTAGAGGTAGACCTTGTGGGGGGGGGGGCGGCAGAATAGAGGCCAAATATCTAACACCTCCCAGTTAGGCCAAGTTAGCTCGTCTCTCTCTCAGCCTGGCTTCTTCATAGAAGTGTCTTACAGGAAGACCGACTTCACCTAGTCTCCAGGGGAGCCGAATGGAATGTCTTGAAGCATAAAATTCAGGGCCTGAGAGATAGTTCTGGTGTTTGATTCGTGCATGCCCCCCGCAGTGCAATCCCTGATGCCACAGATGATTCCCCCACCCCTCAGCAGGAGCGGGCCCTGAGCACAGAGCCCTGAGGAAGGCCTAGAGCACTGCCAGGTCGGGCTCAGCCACACACACACACACACACACACACACACACACACACACACACACACACACACACACACACACACACACACACACACACACACACACACACACACACACACACACACACACACACACACACACACACACACACACACACACACACACACTTCAATTCAGCGTTAAAGACATTTCTCCTGTCAAGTTCACAGGTACCTTTGTTGGTCTTGGATTCAGAGCAGCAGTCTGGGCCAGGGCCCTGCTACATGAAGCGCCTTCGGCTAACCTTCTCCCTGGGAACTGGGAGCCCGGGGCAATGCCATCGAAAGGCAACCACTTTCTCAAAACACAAGTCGGGTGTTTGTTCCATCAGGAGTTAAGGTCAGGAAGCGTCTCCTTACCCGGCCTTTCTCCTGGCAGACATTCCGAGGTGAAACCTTGACAGCAAGACTGCTAGTGAGTGTTTGTTTTTGTTCAAAGGGCCTTCCTGTTCTTTGTGGGAAGCCCTTCTCTTGATCACCGCGGGGGCTGGATGAAGGGAGAGCAAAACAGAGCAGGGAGACCCAGCCTGGGTTTCTGAACTGTTGTACTTTCACTGCCCGTGTGTTTCCCGGTCTTCTCCGGGCCCTTTAAGATAGGGCAAGGGGGTTGGGGGGCTCTTGAGCAATTGTTTCTTAAATATTCAGACAATATTTGCAAGTCAATGGTGGAGTTCTGGGTTATTTTTAATTGAACTCCTGGCATTTTCCTGCTAAGAAGGTCAAATTTTTTATGGAGACGTTACTGGTGCCCACTCGAGCAAATCGATGAACAGTGGGACAACAGTGCTACAGTGCAGCTTATTTATTTATTTATTTTATTGAATCACCGCGAGATACATTTACAGAGCTTTCATGTTTGCATTTTGGTCATACAGTGATCAAATATCCATCCCTTCCCCCGTGCACATTTTCCACCACCCAAATCCCCAGTATCCCCCACCCCCATCCTAACCCTTCCCTGCCCATGGGGCAGACAATTTCCACAATACTCTCTCTCTCTACTTTGATTACATTCAATATTTTGACACCGGTCCCACCATTATTATTTGGAATTTTCCCACCACCACTCAAACCTGCCAAAAAGATAGTACGAGACAATTTGTTTTGTGTTGCTTTTTATGAATGAAGCTCAAATTTTAAATCATTAAAATGCATTGGAGCATGGGGCCGGGAAGAAAATACAGCAGGTAACGGAGAGAGCTTGCTTGAGCGGAGCCGACAGGCACCCTGGGTGCTCCCCAGAGCCCTGCCAGGAGTGATCCCTGAGTGCAGAGCCAGGAGTAAGCCCTGAACACTGCTGGGTGTGGCCCAGAGAACAAAAGTAAAAAAATAAAATTCACCGGCAGAATTATCTGTGTGTAGGTGGCTGGAGCGATAGCACAGCGGGTAGGGCATTCGCCTTGCACACGGCCGACACAGGTTCGGTTCCTCCTTCCCTCTCGGAGAGCCCGGCAAGCTACCGAGAGTATCCCGCCCACACGGCAGAACCTGGCAAGCTACCCGTGGCATATTTGATATGCCAAAAACAGTAACAAGTCTCACAATGGAGACGTTACTGGTGCCCGCTCGAGCAAATCGATGAGCAATGAGACAGTGATACAGGTATAGGTAGTGATTTGTTTTACGGTGCTAGGGATCGAACCCAGGGCCTCACACATGCGAAGCAAGTGCTCTGCTGAGTTACATCCCCAACCCTTTTTCTTTAAAAAAAAAAAAAATCAACTTGATTTACATTTCCTTCCCCCTTTTGCTGTGGGGTGGTGGGTGACCAGCGAGTGGGCGGGGTGGAGGAATAGGTGGGGCCACGCTCACATACTTGGCCAGGGGCTTTGGATTGTGTTGTCACTAGACCAGGGTGCACGCATGTTTTTTTCACTTGTGTTCTGCCATGGCACGGGCGTGCTGCTTTGCAGACATCAGGTGGCGTGGGCCGGAGACCTCACATTCATGGCAGTCCCTGGGATTCGCAAATATTTGAACAGAACCACTGGCACTTGGCATGTGGGCGGCACAGGGGGTCCAACTCGTGGCCTCGTGCTTGCAAGGAGCGTCTGAGCCCTCCCCGGCCCCGGGCCCACTAAGGCTCTGTCCCACGGACTCTCCAGGGCCAGTCAAACAAGAGACCCTGTGGTGAGGTGAGAAAGAGCTTTGGTGGCAAACAGCAGCGGTTTGGGCCACGGTTGTCCTCAGCAGCCTTTGTGTCTGGGAAAACAGGGAAGGAGGGATGGCTTGAGAACAAACAGCGGATTCCTTCGGTGAACTCCTTCCTGGCTGTGCCCCCGAGGCTCAGCTTATCTGCAAACCTAAACAAAGGAGACACTCCAGCCTTATCTGGCCTTATCTTCCGGGCAGGGTCGGCCAGCGGCAGCCTCCTTCCTTGTCTGAGGCTTGGCCCTTCCGCCTCTATTTCTCTGGGTCAGGTGTAGGCCTCTTGGTGCTTGTTTTGTTTGGAATCATGGCAGGATTTTCTGTTTTTCAACCAGTTCTGTGGCTCACGGTCCATTCGCACTATATGATAGGATGTTTCTGTTTGGTTTGGGGACCCCACCCAGTTATACTCCAGACTTACTCCTGGCTCTGCACTCGGGGATCAGTCCTGGTGATGCTCCGTGTACCATATGGGATGCCAAGGGTCAGACCCCACTGTGCTATCACTTCAGCTCCCGGTAGGGTTGTTGGGTTGGGTTTTTTTTTTTTTAATTGAATCACCGTGAGATAATTGCAAAGCTTTCTTGTTTGAGCTTCAGCCATACAATGATCGAACACCCATCCCTCCACCAGTGCACATTTTCCACCACCGATGTCCCCAGTATCCCCCCCTCTCCCCATCCCAGTCCTCCCCCTGCCTCTATGGCAGATAACTTCCCCAATAAACTCTCTACTTTGGGGCATTAAAGTTTACTCAAATTTTCCAGCCACCATGCAAGCCTGCCTGTCAGGGGCAGACGCTAGATAATTTATTTTCTGTTGCCCACTTTGAATAGGAGAATGCTTCTGGCATTCTAAGATTGCAAATGGTTGGGGTCCCGAGACATCTCTGTAGGGCGCTAATCCATTTTGGGATTCAATTGGCATCCCTGGACCAGGGCCTTGCTTCTGGGAGCTTGTGGTCGCTGTGGTTTCATCTGCAGTAGCGGGTTTTAGTAAAAGAATTCTAAAGGGCTGAAATGACAGTACATGGGTAAGGTGCTGACCTGGCACGCAGCCAACTCAGGTTCAACCCTCAGTATCCCATATGGATCCCCTGAACCCACTAAGAGTCATTCCTGAGTCCAGGAGTAACCCCTGAGCATCACTGGGTGTGCCCACCCCCCCACCCCCGAATTAAATTTTAAACACTTAAAATGATATGGGTACCTGTGTGTGTGTGTGTGGGGGGGGGTGTTATATATCTTATAGCCTACTTCTCCCTCTGGGAGAGCCTGGCAAACTCCCCGTGGTGTATTCATATGCCAAAACCAGTAACAATGATGGGTCTCATTTCCTTGACCCTGAAAGAGCCTCCAATGCGGCACCGTTTGGAAGGACGAGTAAAGAGAGGCTTCTAAAATCTCAGGACTAGGAAGAGTGGAAACGTTACTGAGACCGCTCGAGAAATTTGATGATCAATGGGATGATGATGATGATGATGATGATGATGATGATGATGATAATTTTATATATATAGTGGTATTGTTAAAAAGAAAATTATTCCAGGGATAACACTGTCTCTCTGGCTATGGCCTTGTCTTCTGTGCCCTCTGGGACCTCCTTGCTCTCCCCTTCCTGTCCACAGGTCCTTCATTTGCCTTTCCCACTGACCCTCTCTTCACCAGGGAATGTTCTAGAAAGCCACCCCTGAGGCATTTCTCTTTCTCATTGGCTCTCTCAGTCTTGTTGCTGCGCGTGCACGTCCTCGGCCCTGAGCCCCTTCTCCGTGACACATCTCCAGGCTCCCCCGTCTCTCCCCGCTGTGATGCTCTCCGGCCGGAAGGAGCTTTGAGGAGGGGCCAAGTCTGGTCTCTGTTTCAGACATGCAGGCCGCAAGGCTTCCTGCTATTTGGACGCTTTCTTCCACCGTGAAAAATGGAATGTTGTGGTGGTAGAAGTTTCTAGAAAGAACTGTTTCACTTGAAAGTATGGGCCAGTGCAGGAAGAGTGAGTCTGGACAGTCCAGGAGCTCTCCTCCTGCCCTCTCCTTCCAGCCCCTGCCGACCCGAGTTCTGGGACAGGGGCTATTTTGTGACGGAAGCCGGACAGTCTGTGTGGCCCTGCCGGGCCTTCCCCGGCATCTGTGAATAGTCAGTTGTGCACCGCGGGAGTTACCAACGTTGGCCCTGTAGATAAGGGACAGTCTACACTGGTAATCCTCACCGTGAAGGGGAACAGGTGTGCAAGGAGCTATTGGACCTGAAGCAAGGATGGGAGAAACAGTCTGAGGGGCCCGAGTGAGCACCGCAGGCTCCATGAGTGAGACCACCAAGGTGGGGACACGCAGCTCTGCAAAGCCTGTCAGACCAGTGGGCTGGAGATAGGCAAGGGGCTGAGCACTCACCTTGCACTCGGCCCAGACGTTCCATCTCCGGCATCCTGTGTGGTCCCCTGAGCCCCGCCAGGAATGATCCCTGAGCACAGAGCCTGGGGTAAGCCCTGAGCACTGCCAGGTGTGGCCCAAACAGCTCTCTCTCGCTCTCTCTCTCTCTCTCTCTCTCTCTCTCTCTCTCTCTCTCACACACACACACACACACACACACACACACACACACAGCTCTGTCATTTACCACTTAGAAGTCAAGTCCCCTGTCAGATTTGGAACCAGATCACTGGGCTAGACTTTGTTTTTTGGTTTTTGGTATGGGCGATGCTCAGGGTTTAGTTACTCCCGGCTCTGCATTCAGGAATCACTCCTGGCAGTGCTCAGAGGACCATATGGGATGCCGGGGATTGAACCCAGGTCGGCTGCATGCAAGGCAAAAGCCCTACCCGCTGTGCTATCACTCCAGCCCCTTTTTTGTTTCTTTTTTTTTTTCTTTTTTCTTCTCTTTAAACATTGTCTTTCTCACACCCATGGCGCAGTGACGACCTAGGAACTGCCTTATCAGGTTGTTCTTCACCTGTATCTTCAATCCAAGGGATAGGTTTGCTGAAGGGATTGTGTTATAGCAAGAGTCCTGAGAAAACTATTTATTTTCATATGCTGTTAGATGGAGGGTGGTTATATAAGGGTCACTAAGTCGATTTGGGCACAGCTAACAAAGTAAATCTTGGCTTCAGTCCCTCTCAGGACTAATTTCATTAGTCAGTAGCAAGCGGTACAAGTGGCTGATGTCTGGGGTTTTATTTTTGATGTCTGGTTATTGTCAGGACATTCGTCATCTTTGGCTGTTTAGCAGCAGAAACGCTTTAGGTTTGGTTTTTTAAATTTTTTAATTAATGTAATTGAATCAGACTGAGATTCACAGTTACAAAGTCGTTCATGATATGACTGTGTTTCAGTCATATAATGTTCTAGTGACATCTCCCACCGCAACCAGTGTCCCCAATTACCCAGTTACTCTCCCCTGCCAATGCCTCCCTCTATGGCAAGCACTTGTCTTCTCTCTCCCTCTCTCTCTCCCTCCCCCCACCACTGTCTGTGTCTGTATCTCTGTCTCCCTTCCCCCAATCCCCCCTCCTCTGTCTTCAGTTTATTATTTTTTTTAATGGACATAGGAAGTGTCTGGTATATTTCCTGGTTTCTCACTAGCGGAGTTCCATCTCAGTTTTTTCCTGCTTGCACAAATTCCAGATGGCTCAGCAGCACTGATCTCTGATTTGGGGCATCCTGGTGTGCAGTACAGATACTGAAAGGTCAGCAGGAGTATCCCTGAGGAACCTTTAATGATGGGAGGGGGAGGTCAGGGGCGTGAGCAAGGGGCCTTACTGACCTGGCTTGGGGCAGTGGCACGGCAGCAGTGCTGACGGGCTTCGCCCTGGGTGGTCGTGGGCTGTGGTACGTGTCTCGTGCATCCTCATCTTCCGGGGTGGCATCGCTGTGTCTGCATGAACTCACAAAACCCGTAAGGCTCTTGCCTTGCACACACGTGACCTGGGCCAGTTCTCAGCCCTGCTCAGGGCACCCCAAGCACCACCAGCACTGATTCCTGAGCACGGAGACTGGAGTAAATCCGGAGCACTGTTGGGTGTGAGCCAGAAACATAAACAAGCGGCAGAGAGAGTGCAGGGGGTAAAGGTGCTTGCCTTGTACGCAGTCTACCCCAGTTCAATCCCCAGCACCGCTGAGGGTCCCCCAGACGCCACCAGGAGTGAGGCCTGAGCTCAGAGCCAGGAGGAAGCCCTGAGCACCCTGTCAGCGTGAGTGAAAGCAGATTTCTCTGCACTGGTGGGCTCCTCAGAATTGTGTGAAAGATTCTCGAACAAAACTCAGTAGGTGAAAAGTTAGAGTTTTGGGTTTTTTTTCTTTTTTTTTTTTTGGTTTTTGGGTCACACCCGGTGATGCACAGGGGTTACTCCTGGCTCTTCACTCAGGAATTACCCCTGGCGGTGCTCAGGGGACCATATGTGATGCTGGGATTAGAACCGGGGTCGGCCGCGTGCAAGGCAAACGCCCTACCTGCTGTGCTATCGCTCCAGCCCCGAAAATTTAGAGTTTATTGTGCAAATGGAGGTAGAGGGGCCGGGTCCCTCCGCAGATGTCCAGCCTCTCCTGCACCCAAGGACATCACCAGCCCTACCCCACACCGCCTACTCACCTCCCGTGAATGACGGCCAGGTCCCGAGCTGACCCATCCCGTGAACGATGTCCCCGCCTTGTCCCCGGCCACGCCATGTGTGCGAGACCCCCGTGCCTGTTCTCTGCTCCTGTGTGGGTCTCTGTGGGCTGCCTGGACAGGCCCCGTTTCCGGGGCGCACAACCCTGCCCGAGAGAGGAGTGCAGAGAACGCCGCTCAAGGGGGATGAGATGGGGCTGGGGGCTGCCTTTATTAGCTGCCAGATTCCCCCCACCAGCCACGCCATTATCTGTTCCCTTGGGCTTTCCTGTTTCCCGGGTGGAGATTTGAAGTGACCTGGTGCTCCACACTTCCACTCCTGCTGGCTCGGCCCCCAAACAGAAAAAGCCTGGTGACACCCTCTAGCCCCCACTCAGAACATGATTTCTGAGCTCTGGACCACATGGATCACACAGTGGTGACCCTCGTGGTCCACACAGGGGCCACACGGCCATCGTCACGGGAGCAGACAAATCCAGGGAGGGGACCGGGTGGAAGCAGACAGAAGGGGCCACTGTCTTTCCCAGCTCTCCTGCCCCACCTCGGCCTCTTAGCTAGAGCTAGAGGACACAGTGTCCTCAGAGATGACTTTCCTGACAGTGCAGGGCTATTGCTCATGAACGCTGTGCATTCTAGAAATATCCACCAGCATCCTGCTAACTCTTTCTTCCTAAAAAAGGGTTGCTCCGTGCAGCACATTGATTGGTCAACAGAGATCTTTCTAATTTGAGCATCACGTCGATGAGAAGGACTTGGGCACCCGTCAGCATACATTCTTAGTTCCTCCTTTTCCCTGGCCGGTCCATCCAGAGACCCAGTGGGGGCCCCCCCACATCCCAATTGCCAGGTACCATTTCTTCTTTATGAGGGTGTGTACCTCTGGTAACACTGGATTAATCACTGAAGTCCACTAAGTGAACAAGAGTAATACCAGGCAAAGTAAGGAAGACAGTGTTCCCGTTGGGGGGCATTCCCACATTCCCAGCCCATCTTAACTGCACTGAATAGTTTCAGACCCTGGTTGGTTGTGAGTAGTTGTCGGGAGGTGGGATTTGATGGCGCCGCAGAGAAGGGGCAGTGCTGATGAGCGAGTGTATCCGAAAGCCCCCCTCGGGACTGTCTCAGCAAATTTTCACCCCAACTTCCCTGGAATTGTGTGTAACCATTGTTCAGGCGGAATTCACACTTGGTCAGCACGAAACTGGGGATAGGTCGTTCCTTCCCCTTCCCCCAACCCCTGGTGGTTTCTGAAGGGCCTGCTCAGTGCTCTGGGGCCTGAGGAAACTTCACCCTCCACTTGGGTATGGGTCCCTGCAGAATCTCCTGCACAGAAATGACCCTGAGGCCTGGGGAACGTCCAGAGGGGAAGGCACTTACCTGGCACCCTGCTGATCCCATTTGAATCCCCAACGCACCCCACCATAGGGCCATCCCCTGCCCCCGAGCCTCCACCACCAGTGATCTCTGAGCATTACTTAGTATGGCCCCAAACCAACACCTGACTAACAATATAGTCAGGCTGTTCTCTTCCTAGCCTGCCTCAAGTTTGCACTCTCTCTTTCTACTCCATTCTACACGCCCACATCCCGGACCCCGCACAGACCCTCGGGTGCAGACAGGGCACCCCTGCGTGGGGCCGCTTGCATCCAGGCTCTTTCTTCTTCTTTGCTTTTTGGATCACACCTGGTGATGCACAGGGGTTCCTCCTGGCTCAGGCACTCAGGAATTACTCGTGGTGGTGCTCGGGGGTCCATATGGGATGCTGGGAATTGAACCCGGGTGGGTCGCATGCAAGGCAAACGCCCTACCCGCTGTGCTATCGCTCCAGCCCACAGCATCCAGGCTCTTTCTTGACCTCTAGGCATAATCCTGCCCCTGCTTCTTCCTCAGTTTTTCCTTCCGGCCCGATTCCGGCAGGTGGGCCCCGTCCAGGTGTGGCGTCTCTCCCCCTGCTCCGTAGACTCCTGATCCGTCTCCATGTCGGAACTTGGTTCCAGGTCTGTTCCCTAACTCTTGCTGGTGTCGGCCTTGGCCAGCAGCCTCTCGCGGCCAGACCTTGAAGATCCCAGTGACCCCACGACCCCAAGAGCACCCGGACTTGAGCAGAGAGTCTGTCCGGGAACTCCGAGAGTGGACTCTGGAGATTTCCGAGAAGGAGGCTTTGGGTGCAAGGCCTGGAGATCAGAATGTAGGGGCTGGAGAGACCACCTCGCCACCGGCTGCGTGGATGCTTTGTCTGGGGAAGACCCAGGTTCACCCCCCAGCATCGGGTGGCTTCCTCGAGCTCTGCAGGGGCCAGAGAGATAGTACAGTGGGGAGGACGCTTGCTTACTGACCCGGGTTCAATCCCTAGCATCCCGCATGGTCAGCTGAGCATTGCCAGGACTGATCCCTGAGTGCAGAGCTAGGAGTTACTCCTGAGCCCCCAAACCAAATAAATAAATATTTGCAGATACCTTCTCCCACATTCCTCCTTTATTTTTAGCTAGAATGATTTTTTTTTTTTTTTTGGTGGGGGAGGGTGGTTGGATGCTTGGCCACACTCAGCACTGATCAGGGTTTACTCCTGACTCTGCTCAGGGATCACTCCTGGTGGTGGCAGGGAGGATCAAACCAGGAGCAGCTGTGTGCAAGATAAATGCCTGGACCTCTGTACTAGCTCTTCGATCCTGATACACTGGCTTTTCTTACTGCACGAGGTCTTGAAATTTCATATCATCCTAACTGTGAATTGTTTCCTTCAAGGAGGGCTTTTCTGTTGCTTTGTGTCAGAAATCCTTCCCTGCAGTGTTTTAATAATTTATGATGAAAATGGCAATAAAAATTAAGTTTTTGTCGTCTGTGGTATCTAGGTCTTCATCCTCTTCATCATCATCTGCTTGTTGATCCTCTCCTAGCCGACAAGTGTTTACCTGTTAAAAAAATTTTAAATATTTAAAAAATACTAACTTGAAAAAAAAAGAAAAATTGATGGGCCAAGAACCAGAAGTGTTTTCAGTACTTTGGTTGGGATTCCGTTACATCCAGCCGGAACATGAAGCGTCTCCTGCTCTCAGTGCCAGATTATCTCCTCTCCCCTGAGGCCAAGTCTGTCTCCTTTGCTGCAGACCCTCTTCTTATGTCCTCCAGGAAAAGATTTATAAGAATTTACACCTTCCTTTGTTTTATTTGTTAGCGTCCAACCAGTAGTTTCTTTGCCAAAGAACACCTCTACAGTAAAAAAGCAACCAGAATGAACAACACGTTTTAAAGCCCTCAGTTCTCTTGTCTCAAGAGGTCAATCTATCCCTTTCTCTGGTTGGAAGACTCACCTTCCTGTAAATCACTGTCACTGTATCACTGTCATCCCTTTGTTCGTCGATTTATTCAAGTGGGCACCAGTAACGACTCTGTTACACTCAGCCCTGAGATTTTTTTTTAATTTTATTTTTTATTGAATCACTGAGATACAGTTACAAAGTTTTCATATTTGATCCACCACCAAACCCTGCATGCCCCCCTCCCACTCCCCCTCTGCCTGTGTGGCAGACTTTTTTCACTTTACTCTTTCCTTACTTTGATTGCGTTCAATTTTCAACAGGGATCTCACTATCATTATTTGGAGGTTTTCCTCCAACAGTCAGACATGTTGGGTGACATCAATAGATTGTATGTTTTCATTTTTCAGAAAAGGTCGTGCAGCTGCATTAGTGGCCGAGAGGTTCGGAGTTGTCCCAGTCCCACATTCCGGAGCCGTGTTAGTTGCTGCTCATTGTCGCCGGGGCTCCATCTGGAGAAGGCTTACCGGCTGTGCCTCCTCCATCTCAGCCCTGAGATTTTAGCAGCTTCTCCTTACTTGTCTTTCCCAACGATTGGAGGCTCTTTCAGGGTCAGGGGAATGAGACTTATCGTTACCGTTTTGGGCATATTGAATACACCATGGGTAGCTTACCAGGCTCCACCGTGCTGATGGGATACTCTAGGTAGCTTGCCGGTCTCTCAAGAGGTATGCATATATCTTTTACTGTATTTTGGGATATGAGTACACCGTGGGAAGCTTGCAAGGCTCTCCCATGCAGGCAATAAACTCTTGGTAGCTTGTCAGGTTCTCCAAGAGGGAGAACAAGGTTATTACATGTCGCCCAGCTGCTTCCAGGAGCTTGGTCTTATAGTCTCTGGATGTTGGCCGTTGGTGGGATTACACAGCGCCAGGGGCAGTTTGTGGGTGTGGCTGCCAAGCTACTGGAAAATGGGGGATCTGGCTGGAAAAGGCCCAGTCCCCATTCGAGCAGGCTTGGGGATTTTTAGATATTTGGATATTTCCTGTAAATATCCAACATAACTCATGCCATCATGCCATTTAGATGAGTCAGGGGTAAAGTGCATGTGAGACCTGGGTTTGGGCCTCAGCATTGGAAAAAGTAAAAATAAAATAAATACCAGGTCTGCCATTGGCGTTGCCAGGTCGAGTTTTTGAGTCCGGCCAGGAGGGCCTCCATCCATTGGTGGGTGCCCCTTTATCAACATGTGACTCTGCTGCTGTGCACACACCAAGTACACAGGCCAATGTCATGTCTACCCACAGCACAATTCTAGATGATTGTTTTCAAATCCGCTTAACTCAGCATTTCCCAGAGTGGGCAGTGTCGTCTCCTGGGGGCTTCTGGAACAGTCCGGGAGGGTAGTAATAGATTGGGTGCAACTGCGGAAGAGCTGCTCTCTCCTCATTCCCTGAAAGAAGATTTACAGGGGAGTATTGAGCAGTTTTTTTCTAAAAGGAGGGGGCTGTGGAGGGGGGTGCAGAGACGCAGAAACAGTGCAGGGGTGAAGATGCTGGCCTTTTAATCAGCCAACCCACACTGTTCCCGCACTGCATGTGGACCCCCGAGCACCACTAGGGGTAACCCCTGAACACAGAGCCAGGAATAGCTCCTCAGCACTGTTAGGGGTTGCCCAACAAGCAAAGTGAAAAAGCAGGAACCAGTGACCTATTAAGTTTGGGAGCTTTGGCTCAAATGAAGCATCACTTCTTGGCAGGTGTCTTCCTGATCATCTGTCCTTGTTTCTCCCTTTCTGCAGAATTTCTCATAATGTCTCTAAAGTAATAACTCAATTTTGCCTTCACCTTCCCAAAGAGATCCCATCAGCATTATATTGAAATCTTGACATATTCTACTCAGAAATGTATATGTGTGTGTATCTACATATGTGTGTGGATGTATATACATGTGTATATGTATGCATATGAATATATAGCACTGTAGCACTGTCGTCCACCAGTAACGTCTCCATTGTGAGACTTGTTGTTACTGTTTTTGGCATATTGAATACACCACGGGGAGCTTGCCAGGCTCTGCCGTGCAGGCGAGATACTTTCCGTAGCTTGCGGGACTCTCCAAGAGGGGCAGAAGAATTGAACCCAGGTCGACCGCGTGCAAGGCAAATGCCCTACCCGCTGTGCTATTGCTCCAGCCCATGAATATGTGCATATTAATATATGTATTCTTTAATGTTGCTAAGTTTTTTTTGTTTTGTTTTTGTTTTTGTTTGTTTTTTGTTTTGTTTTGTTTGCTTTTTGGGTCACACCTAGCAATGCACAGGGGTCACTCCTGGCTCATGCACTCAGGAATCATCCCTGGCGGTGTTTAGGGGACCATATGGGATGCTGGGATTTGAACCCGGGTTGGCCGTGTGCAAGGCAAACGCCCTACCCGCTGTGCTATCACTCCAGCCCCAATGTTGCTAAGTCTTTGATGGTTCCTACAAGCACCGAGTCTCTGGTACAGTCCTTTGCTCTGAGTCACAGAGCCATTGGGTAGTCTAGCCAGGGAGAGGGCCCGTAGGGCTGAGGCCAGGCTTTGGGGGAGTCCCAGCTTCCCTCCCCAGAGCACCACATGACCCCCTGAGCACGGCCAGACCCCCATGTATGGCCCCAAAATAAATAAAAAGTGTGGCATAAATAACAGTTCTGCTAAATGCCACGATGATGGATAAAAATCAATAAGCTGGATAAGCACCCTCCAGATGGACTTCCTGTCTAGCCCTGCCTGCTTGCTAACTGACCTCTGATTGGGAGATGCTCCAAGCTTCCATGGCAGCAAAGAAAAGACTGCTCATTTCCCAGCCCATGGCTGCCAGGGGGGGTTTTCAGCCGTCACGGGACAGTTCACAGAGCCCGCCCTGCACTCTGGACCGAAACTCACATCCCTGTTGTTCCCTGTGTTTCTCCAGCTGCCAATCGTGGAGAAGATAAGAACCATTGCCCAGACCGTCTACGGGGCCAGGGACATCGAAATCTCTCCGGAGGCGCAGTCCAAAATCGATCGCTACACGCAGCAGGTACAGATGCGGCTTGCCCGGACCGAGGCCACCGTCGGCATTGAGAACGTTCCCCCTGGACTTGAGGAATGGCCTGTGGCCCACGGGCTGGGCGGGGCCAGTTCATGTCAGCCAATGGAAGAGTCCTGAGTAGGCTCTCGGGGACAGGCCAGGGGTGTAGGTACCTGTGTGGTTGTGCATGTACGTGACGTGGCTGCATGTGCTCTGGCTCCTGCTCACCCAGAAATGTCTATAGTGCCCAAGGGTGAGGGCCGTGGAGAGAGAGGCAGACGGCCGCTCCTTGCTTCTGCTTCTTAGCAGGCCTCGATGCCTTTCTTAGCAGGGTGCCAGTAGGCCAGGTGGGGGTGCAGCACCTAAAGAAGAGCTGTGAGGAATTTTCTTTCTTTCTTTTTTTTTTTTTTTTTTTTTGCTTTTTGGGTCACACTCAGCAATGCACAGGGGTTACCAGGGGTTACTCCTGGCTCCTGCACTCAGGAATTACTCCTGGCGGTGCTCAGGGGACCATATGGGATGTTGGGAATCGAACCCGGGTCGGCCGTGTGCAAGGCAAATGCCCTCCCCGCTGTTCTATCGCTCCAGCCCCACTGTGGGGTATTTTCTTTCTATACAAGTGACTTGCTTACTGGGTGTTCGGAAGGCCCTTCACACCTGAAGGGTCATCATCTCAGTATCCCAGCGTGACGGATCAGTGCCCGAGAAGGTGACACCAGCCCAGCCATGGGAAGGTCAAGGTTTTTCTTTATTGGGGAGGGAGTAAAGTTTCTTTATTTTTATTTTCTTTATATAAATTTTTTACTTGGCAGGGATTGCGGGGGTGGGGCTGTGGAATGGATTGGAATTATTTACCCAGAGATGCTCGGAGACTGTTCCTGGCCCTGTGCTCAGGTGTGACCCCTGGCGGTGCTCCAGCGAGGAAGGTCAAGTGTAACATATGCTCTTGGCTTGGGGTTTCAGAGTGAATAACTAATTTCCCGACGTCCTCGCCCAGGCGGCGGGGTTTTGCAGTGGTGTTTTCACTCGCGTGCAGTGAAGCGGTAAATCCTATTTGTAAATCCTCCCCGACCTTGTGCTAAATCCAGCCAGCGGCGACCAGAGCATCCTCTTTGGGAAGATCGTCAGCAGCTCAGTTTGCCCTTAGTTTTCCTGTGTCTGTACTTGGCTTGTGCCTTAAGATGAAGAAATGACCCTCCGGCATCACTCTCGGCCCTGGTGTGGTTCCCCGGCGGGGTTTTCACTCACGAGCCAAGAGTGAAATGAGGTCACTGTCGTGAATTGGGTTTTTCTTAATCGAGAGTTCTACATAATGCTCTTTAAGACTGGCCTGTGCTCTGACCCTCGGTCTTCCCAATTTTATCAGTCTTCGGAAGGTCCTTTACAAAGTAGACGGTGATGCTAGATGTCGTGTTGTGATTTTTGCCCAGCCGCCTACTGGCCGGATTTTCTTTTGGCAAACCTGCATCCATTCAGAAATGTTATTTCAGCACTCAATCTCTGAAAGCCAAAATTCTGGGCACCGTTTCTGTAGATCGATGGTCATTACCCCTCAGCAAAATTCTTATCTAGTATATGCGTGAGTACATATCATATTTCCTGGAAAAAGGTGGGGGGGAAGCCTCAAAGCCCCAAGTGGTGATACTCAGAAATTCTCCGAATAGCAGGAAGGTGAATCATCCAGAGCTGAACACGACTTCCCTCTGAGATTGCGTTCCTCTTCCTCCCCGAGAGGGGATGGACCTGCAACGTAATGTGTCAAGTCAACGGTGGCAGTTCCTCAGCAGGGTCTGTGCGGGGGGGCTGTGCCCCCCTCGGAACGGAGCCCAGCCACGAGGACACTGTCCTTTTTGTGAGACGCCCAGCGGGACTTCCTGCCCTTTCACCTTCGGGCATGTGGGTCAGGCGCTGCTTTTGCTCCGTAGACATAAAGAGGCGGCTTCCGAAGTGACCTCATCTTCGTTCCCGTCCTGTAGTCACAGATCCCGTAGCCGTGACTCATACGTCAACACAAAAGGCTCCTGTGCAACCCCCCCCGAAGGAGTGAAGCACGTGACTCCAGTCCTCAACTTCAGCATCTTTCTCTGCAGACCGTACCCAGGCCTGATGCTTAGAGCAGCCTCTCCAGCCACAGCCACTGCTCTCCCGAGAGCCTTTCCCCCCACCCCCTGCCCTCACACCATACCGCCTTCCCTAAAGACAATCCCCTGCCCCCACCACGACACCCACATGCCCTCAGCCTGCCAGATGACGGGCCCTGGGGCGGTCCTGCCCGCTCTTGCTCAGTGAGCAGCTGGTGATGTGCACCCACCGGGTGCTGTCTCAGAGCTGCCAGCCCCGGAAACACGGACTCGGCCCCTTCTCACCGATGCGTCTCCTTCCCCCTCTTCTAGGGCTTTGGCAATTTGCCCATCTGCATGGCGAAGACCCACCTGTCTCTGTCGCACCAGCCCGACAAGAAGGGCGTGCCCAGGGACTTCATCCTGCCCATCAGCGACGTCCGAGCCAGCATCGGGGCCGGGTTCATCTACCCGTTGGTGGGAACGGTGAGTAGCCGCCTCCCCCGGGTGCGGTGGCGGGGGCTGATCTGGTCCCGGAAGGACAGGGTTCACGGCAGGTGCCAGCTGTCAGGTGCTCTCTCTCTCTCTCTCTCACCGTTCATTGGACGTCATTACCATGAGGCTTGAGATTTCCCTTGGGTAGATCGTGGGTTCGGGTTTCCTCGTCAGATTTCCCTGGGGAGAGGCAGGAGCGGTTAACGGAGAGAATCCGGCCTGCCAGTGAAGCTGGCTGATGACTGCACATGGCATTTCTCTGTCTTGTTTGCTCATCGTCACCTTCTACATACATGATCAGTTTGTATCATGGTGGGGGCACGTGGGGGGAACCCTTGGTGCCAGGTGGGACCAGCCCGCCCCTGTGGACCAGGCTCGTTAACCCTTCACCCCTTCGGTTCTTCCCCACTCATCAGGTGGGAAACTTCCGACCGTGAGCAAGTCCCAGGAGGTCTTGCGTGCTGGACGTTGTTGTCGCAAGGGGAGAGTGTTGGGGTGGCGTTTCAGGTGCTTGGTGGGGGAAGGGCAGTGACAGCCCGGAAATGAAAGCTCGTCCAGGCCCTTGATAAACGCAGGGTAGGGCCAGGGATGTAGCTCAGCGCAGCACACGCTTTGTATGTGCCAGGCCTTGGGCTCCATCCCCTATACCACATTCCCCCCCACCAAAGAAAAAAAATAGTAATGAAATGAAATCCATAGGCAGAGGATTAACTATTCCCTGCTAGCCATACAGGGATACAGTAGCCTTCCTGGTAACCACGAATGACTGAAATTTGCCTTCTCTTGGAAGTAATCCTGGGTCAGATTTGCATCCAAAACTCAAGATCATTACCAAGTGTTGCTGCCAGAGTTTGATCCAAACCCAAGTAGGCAAGATACTTTTTTTTTGTTTTCCAAATAAACCACGTTACTCTTGTTTTGTGAGCTGGCAAAAAGGAAGGAAGGAAGAAATCTTTGCATTGATATTTATACGTGTTTTATAGATGTTGGGCAAATGTTTTCAGTAAGCATTTGGAAATTGCCATAGTATCTATGAGTCTTGGGATGCCAAGCAGAATTCATGAAGGAGCATGGATTTAAATAGTATAGAAACATGTAGAACAGGCGGTGTTGGTGTTCTGGCAGCCCTTGGAGTCCAGGACAAAGCTGCCTGGTGTGGAGGGAGCCAGGACCTCTGTGGAAGACTCAAGAATGTTCCGTGAATGGGCTGGAGTGATAACACAGCGGGTAGGCATTTGCAACAAACAGAAAACACCCCTCCCCATCATTCATGCCTGCATCCTCCCCGCAGCCCCTGGAGGTGGGAGGAAAGGTCCTCAGTGGAGGGAGGCACAGAGGCAGGGGGTGGGGGGTTGATGGGGACGAGCATGAGCCCCTTAGAGCTTCCAGTCTGCGAGGGCAGGAGGTTGCACTGATGGTGTCGGCAGATGGCTTGAGTTAGGTCAGGCGGGTGTTGCGGGAGGTTTCAGAAAAGGATCAACTGAAAATAAGGAGTTCCCGCTCAGGGGCCAGATCGGCCACAGCGCTGCACGCAAGTGTGGCAGGAAATTTGGACAACGGGAGCCATTTCTTTTTTTTTTTTTTTTTTTTTTTTTTTGCTTTTTGGGTCACACCCGGCGATGCACAGGGGTTACTCCTGGCTCTGCACTCAGGAATTACTCCTGGCGGTGCTCAGGGGACCCTATGGGATGCTGGGATTCGAACCTGGGTTGGCTGCATGCAAGGCGCCCTACCCGCGCTGTCCTATCACTCCAGCCCCAACAGGAGCCATTCCTGGTGCTGCTTTTGGTGCCAATTATGGACTGAAGTGATTGAGTTGGTTATATTACAGTTTTCTACCGCAATATTTTAGAATAGTTAGAGTAATGATATCATGATGTATATTTAATACATGTATTTCTATGTGATGTGTATGTAATTTCTGTACTTACGCTATTTATGATATTATTTCCGTATTGAGGAACATGTGTGAGTGACTGCCATTCGCATTTTTTAAATGCCATTCGTTTTCTAAAAATTCCCATTGGGATATAGATAACATCATTGTGGAGGGGCTGGAGCAATAGCACAGTGGGTAGGGCGTTTGCCTTGCACGCGGCCGACCCGGGTTCTATTCCCAGCATCCCATATGGTCCCCCGATTACCGCCAGGAGTAATTCCTGAGTGCAGAGCCAGGAGTAACCCTGTGCATTGCCAGGTGTGATTCAAAAAGCAAAAAAATAAAATAAAATATATTTTTTTTAAAAAATCATCGTGGAAATAGGTAATTTATATGAGGAGTCTGTAATCACAAGCTGGAAAAATGCTAAGACCAGTCATACTCTCATCCTCTCCATAGGAGAATTTTCTTGACAAATCATTACACATACCAGGGGGTACAGTCTGCTGCGACATCCAAATGTGAGCCACTGGTTAATGCGTTAAAGACAAATCATAGTAGTATTGAAAATCTGGGGCCAGTGAGGTTGTGCAGTGGGTAGGGTGTTTGCCTTGCACAGGGCAGACCCAGGTTCAATCCCCAGCATCCCATAGGGTCCCCCAAGCACCGTCAGGAGTCATTCCTGAGTGCAGAGCCAGGAATGACCCCTGAGCACTGCCTGGTCTGGTCCGAAATTAAAAAGAAGAAAGAAAATCTTGGGGCTGGAGAAATGTTCCGAGGTTAAGGCTCTTGCATTCCACACGGCCAGCCCCGGCTTGCTCCCCGGCACTGCAGGGCCTTCCCCGAGCTCAGAACCAGGAGTCGGCCCTGAGCACTGCTGTGTGCGACCCAGAAACCAATCAGAGAAAGGGACATTGGGGGAGGGGAGTGTCCCTTCACAAATAACCGAGGGCCGGAGCCATAGTACAGCAGATAGGGCGTTTGCCTTGCACATGGCTGACCCGGGTTCGATTCCCAGCATCCCATAGGGTCCCCCGAGCACCGCCAGGAGTGATTCCTGAGTGCAGAGCCAGGAGTTACCTCCGATGATTCCTGGTTGTGACCCCCCCAAAAAAAAAATTGATCAAGTAAGTCTCACTCCACGCCAGCCACCCCCCACATCCCTGAGCATGTGAGGCCACAGGGAGTCACAGCACTTCCTGTGTGAGCCCCAGCCCGGCCCTCTGACAGTGACTTAGCAAGTGAGCTGAGCGGGGCCAGGAGAGTGGCCACAGCTCCCCCTCTCCGGAGGCTCGTGCCTGTTCGACACGGCCAGCGGGGCAGTGCTGGGCACAGTCCCCCCATAGGGGAGGGCTGGGAGCACTGATTGAGAACCCCTTCTGGGAAGGAAGGAAGTCGCCGGCGCGTGGCCTTAGGGGTCCCCGTCCCCTGACGGAGCCGGAAGTTGCTGCAGGGTCCCCTAATAAGGCGGCCCTTCACTTTTCCTCGAGTGCCGGCTGCCGAGACGCCTTCCGAGCTGTCACACTCACTCTCCTGCGTGGGCCACGCAGTCATTTCCTGCTGGGTGACCCAGGGCTGGGCGGGGGGCTACGGGGCAGGAAGGACGCACTGAAGGGAGGAACTTCCCGGCGCCGTGAATCATTGTCTTCCTCACTGGACGTGGGCCCCGTTGCCTGCGGGCCGCAGACTCCGGGGGTCCCGCCAGCAAGAAAGTCCCGTGGACACTAGAGAAAGCTTCTAGAGTGTTCCTGATTGGGGGCCGGGCTTTGGGGAGGGGGCGATGGGTCACACCTGGTGGTGCTCGGAGCTTCCTCCCGGCTCTGCTGTCCAGGGTCACTTCCTGGCGATGCCCCGGGGACCCAGTGACCAGTGTGATGCTGGGGATTGAGCCATGTGCCGAGCGAGCACTGTAGCCCCTACATGTCCTTGGCAGCCCGAGTTCCCTCTTCCTCGTGCACGAATCTATATATATGGGACAGGGAGACAGTACTGGGGTAAGGCATTTCCTATGCATGTATATTCCCTGTCCCAGCACCTCCAGGCGTGACCCCTGAGCACAGAGCCAGGAGTAAGCCCAGAGCAAGGCCAGGTATGCCCCTACCCCCCAAAAAATTAAAAAACAATCTAACAAATACAGATCTTTAATATAGACAGGCACAACCTTTTTTGTTTGTTTGTTTAATTTTCCTGACCTCCTGTTTGCAGATTAACCTGTTACATTGTTTCCAAAATTCCTTCCAAGCTTATGCTTTGTAGCGTGCACGAAGACCTAATAGCTTACAAACTCCCAGGCCGTCTCCTGCCAAAAGTACAGCTTTAATAGGGTGGTCTTTGTCTTGTGGTTACGTTGTTTGGGTTCTGTCTTTAATTTACCAGGGTGTTTCCCATCATTTGGCAAAAGTTTCATGACATAAAGATACTAATATGTAAGCAAAGTACATGAGATTACTGAGAAGTAACTCATGTTCACTGAAGGAAAACGCCAGAACGATCCCCAAGTGTTAGCGCCGGCTGTGATTTGGGTGGGGCAGGGGTTGGGCCGAGACAGGGATCAAGCCAAGGTCAGTCGCCTGCAGAGCCCTGCCCTCCCCCCTGGCTGGGATGGCGGTGACATATTTTCTCTGTGCTGCTGACTTCAAGTGACCCTATTCAGCATCGTGCCTACAGCCCGCGGGGAGGAAGGCGAGCGCTTAACTCCCAGCTGCAAGGATCTCTGGGAGGAGGCAGAGGATGGGGGGTCACCTCCTCGCCTCCCTGGGTCTCCCTCAGCTGGCACTAGCCTGCAAAGTGGGACATAGAACAGACCGGAGGTGCCAGCGTGACCGGGACCACAGCCCGGTGTGACTTGTCTTCTGATCTTTCGGGAACGTTTTCCATGTCCGTGTGTCCGGGCTTTTCTTGCCGGCTGTCTTGGGGCCGCAGAGAGAGGGCGTTCCTCCCTCTCTTACATAACCAGGCCCGGCCGAGCAGAGAGGCGCCCCAGCCGTGCATTTGGGGGCTGAAGGTTTCCCTCTCACCTCAGTCTCGCACGCTGCCCGGGTGAGCGTGGCGCCTAATGCCAGGACCTGAGGCTCTTGAGTCTGGGACCTGGCGAGAATCGGGGGTTATGGGCTCCTGAGCACTGTAGAAGGGACTAAGGTGTCTCTGGGAGTTTTCGTGATCAGTGGAGGCGCAGGCTTTCTGGGGTTGGGGGGCGCCTGAGGCTGTAGGGAATCGGGCATCAGCACTGCAGGGGGAGTGACGGGAGAGGCAGAGGCTGGGCGGTGCAGTGGGCGGATGCGAGCACACCCAGGCACGCACGGGCACGCACATAGGTGGGCTTGGTGTACACACACACACACTTGGCACAGACTTGCATACTCCTGTTCACACTCAGCACAGACTTCTGTACACTCCACAGCCTTAAACACACTCGGCACAGACTTGCACACTCACCTGGCACATACTTATACACTTGGTACAGACTTACACACACTCAGCACAGACTTGCACACTCACCTGGCACAGAGTTACACACTCAGCACAGACTTACACACTCACCTGGCACATGCTTACACACACTTGGCACAGACTTACACACTCACACTCAGCACAGACTTGCACACTCACCTGGCACATATTTACACACACTTGGTACAGACTTACACACACTCAGCACAGACTTACACACACAACAGACTTACACATTCATCGCAGACTTGCACACTCACTCGGCACAGGCTTACACACCAGCATATTTACGCACACAGCACAGACTTCTACAAACTCCACACAGACTTACATACTCATACTCAGCACAGGTCTACACACTCACACTTACAGGTACATTCATGCACACAGACACTCAGCACAGGCTTACACATACATCCCCTCACATACAAATATACACACAAACACATACGTACACACAGAGACTTTTGCACTCACACACATACATACCCTTACATGTAAACTTATACACTCATACATACATACAAACTTTTTTTGTGTACACGCATACACAATTACCTACATATCCTCACATATGTAGACACAGACTTACCCACTCACAATTAAGACTTACATACTCACACACTCATGCATACATACAAACACACACACAACCTTACACCATATACAGAGATAGACGTACACGCTCACCTACTTACATGCATACATTTATACACGGACTTCTACATTTACTCACTCACAAACTTGCACAATCATGCTTACTTGCAAACTTATACACACACAAACTTAAACTGTGGGGGTTTTTTGTTTTGTTTTTTTTTTTGCATCACACCCAGCAATGCACAGGGGTTCCTCCTGGCTCTGCGCTTACGAATTACTCCTGGCAGTGCTCAGGGGACCACATGGGATGAATCAAACCTGGGTCGGCAGCGTGTAAGGCAAACGCCCTACCCGCTGTGCTATCGCTCCAGCCCAAACTTACCCAGTCTTCATCACTCACACACACACACACACACACCCTACCTGGTGTGCTATCGTACTATTGCTCCAGCCCAAACTTACCCAGTCTTCATCACACACACACACACACACACACACCCTACCTGGTGTGCTATCGTACTATTGCTCCAGCCCAAACTTACCCAGTCTTCATCACACACACACACACACACACACACACACACACACACACACACACACACACACACACACACACACACACACACACCCTTCTCTTAGCAGACCAGAGTGCAGTTATTCTCCTGCTGTGACTGATCTGAGCTGGACCTGGCTCTGCGGGGCAGGTGGCCGGGGGACAGTTACCGGAGTCGTGCCTTTCACAGCAGCGCGTCACCTGCGCTGTGGCCGCGTCATGGGCAGCGGATCAGCCCCTCCCGCCAGCATTTTCTCTCCTTCTTTCTCATGTTCCTGCCTCCCAGCCCGGCCCGTTCCTGGCCAAGTATGTCCCGAATGTGGCCTTTGCGCCCAGGCGATGCAGGTCAGTGGAGGGGTCGCTCTGCCGCCCCAGGGAGCCCTCCCTCCCTTGCAGGCCAGCCCTGCCCACGCACCTCCGGGGGACACGGTGCGCCCGGCGGGCATGGGAAGGGATCCGAGGGCCGCCTCGGCGCAGCCCCCGGGCCCGGGGCTCGGAGACAGGCAGGAGCGAGCATTGAGGGCTGCAGAGAGAGCGGGCGGGGGGGGGGGCAGTGGGGGCGTGCGCCACCGGAGTCTGGGTCACAGAAAGTGTCCCCAACCCTGCTGGCGGTGGCCCCGAGTCAAACAAGTCGCCTCTGGGGAGGGTGAGCCGCGGTGGCCTGGTCACTCATCGTCTTGCACCTTCGTATTGATCCTGGGGGCCTTGGTGCCCACACAAGACAAACGCCCACTGGGCACTCGGCGCGGGCACAGCTGCTGAGACCCGTCCCCTCCGTCCTCCTGCCCTCACCCTCCTGTCACCTGCCCTTCCCGTGCCGCCCCGCAAATGCAGTGGCTCTCCCTCTCTCTCTCTCTCCCTCTCTCCCTCCCTCTCTCCCTCTCCCTCTCTCTCCCTCTCTCTGCCTCTGTCTCACTCACTCACTTGCTCGCTCTCCCTCTCTCCTCCTCTCCTCCTCTCCCTCTCTCCCTCTTTCTCTCTCCCCCTCTCTCCCCCTCTCTCTCCCTGTCCTCCCTCTCTCTCCCTCTCACTTTCCCTCTCCCTCTCTCTCCCTCTCCCCCTCTCTCCTGTCTCTCCTTCTCTCTCTCCCCCCTCTCTCCCTCTCTCCCTCTCTTCCTGTCTCCCTCTCTCTCTACCTCTGTCTCTCACTCGCTCGCTTGCTCGCTCTCCCTCTCTTCTCTCCCTCTCTTTCCCTCTCTCTCCCTCTCACTCCCTCTCTCTCTCCTCCCCCTCTCTCCTCTGTCTCTCCTTCTCTCTCCCCCCTCTCTCCCTCTCTCTCTCCCCTTCTCTCCCTCCCTCTCTCCCCTTCTCTCCCTCCCTCTCTCTGTCCCCTCTTTCTCTCCCCCCTCTCTCCCTTTCTTTCTCTCCCCCCTCTCTTACAACCCTCTCTCTCTCCCCTCTCCCTCTCTCTCTCCCCCCTCTCTCTGTGTCTCTGTCTCTCCCTCTGTCTCTGTCTCTCTCTGGGTTCTGGGGCCACACCCAGCAGTGCTGCACAGGGCTCACTCCTGGCTCTGTGCTCAGGATCACTCGTGGCGATGCTGGGGAGACGGTTTGTGATGCTGCAGCTAGAACCCAGGCCGGCCCTGTGCCCGGCAAGCCCCGCCCGCTGCACCATCTCTCGGATGTTCCTCTGTCTGTCCGTCTCTGCCAGCTGCCTCCCTGTCTCTCAGGCTGTGAAATAATCCAGGTCGGCCCCACCTGCCCGCCCAGCCTCGCCCTCTCCGTCGCCCTGCGCCCCGTCCTCCCCAGCCCTGGGGGTCTGCTCGCTGTCCTCGTCCCCCCCACCGGCTCCTTTCCCGCCACCCCGCCTGTCTCCCTCCCCATCAGGATTTCCTGCTTCCCCCCCACACGCCACTCCGGGCCTGACGGCCCTGCGCTTCCTCCCGTGGTGACGTCACTGCTCTGGGGTGACCGCTGCTCGGTGACCGCCATTTCCGTCCCAGTGGCTCCAGGGGACGTGTCCCTCCCCCCGGAGAGCAGCCGGGGAGGGGACAGGAAGGCCACCAGCAGCGGAAGCGGCATGACCCAGGAGGCTGCCGGAGCCTCCGTCCCCGAGGGCTGTCTGGGCCCCCGCGCCGCCGTCCCGAGCGCCCGGCCTCTGGGTGCGCTAATTTCCTTCCCGCAGAAATAGATCAAATTCCTCTCGGTGAAGTCAGCCCCCGCTGGGGAAACACACTGCTCATGTCCCCAGCTCGTTCTCTTCTTGAGTTACACTCGGGAGAGGGGGCACGAGGGCCAGGCCCGGCAGGTTTGGGGACACCACAGCCACAGCTGCAGGGAGGGAGCTGAAGGCACCGGGGAGCAAACATGCAAGATTCATTTTCTGCCACACGAGCCGCATCGCCAGCCCGTGTTAGGAGCTGAAGCTGCTGTTTGTCCGAGTCTGTTTCACTTTCTTCCAGTGAAATTTCCTTCCTTCCTTCCTTCCTTTCCTTCTTTCTTTCTCTCTTTCTTTCTTCCTTCCTTTCTTTCTTTCTTTCTTTCTTTCTTTCTTCCTTCCTTCCTTCCTTCCTTTCTTTCTTTTTTTTTTGCTTTTTGGGTCACACCCGGCAATGCACAGGGGTTATTCCTGGCTCATGCACTCAGGAATTACTCCTGGCGGTGCTCAGGGGACCATATGGGATGCTGGGATTCGAACCCGGGTCGGCCGCGTGCAAGACACATGCCCTCCCCGCTGTACTATGAAGCTTTCTTTTTTTTTTCTTGTTTTTTGGTTGTTTTTTGTTTGCTTGTTTTGGGGGGACCAGGCCGGCGGTGCTCAGGGGTTACTCCTGGCCGTGCACTCAGGAATCACTGCTGGCACAGGAGATGCATGCAAGGCAAACCCCCCTACCCACTGTATGATAGTCATTCCTCTCTGGTCCCGGGTGACTCGACACTTTCAGAGGTCACTAACACCATCACTAGGTGCATCTCTGCCTTTTTTTCTCCGTGGATGGATTTGTGCATCCGTTATTCCACCTCCACCTACTCTGCATTTAGAGTCATCGTGTGAAATTGACCGCAGAGGTGGCCCCACATGCAGAGGCCCCTGTCGAAGCACGGGCCACTCTCTCCAGCACCCTGTCCCGATGGCAGTGCCGGGAGAGCTCAGGTTCGGCTGAGGAAACAGGGCTGAGGAGTGGCGAGTGCCTGTTGCTTGGTACCAGAGCGTTGCTTGGTCTGCAGGTCTGCAGCAGGGATCTCGGGGGTCCGTGTAAAGGGGTGGCGGCACTGGGGGACAGCAAGAAAAACTGACTTTTCGGCCACAAGCAAAAAAATAGCAGAGACCCAGGTGCCTGCCGCGTCTGCCCCTTACTCTGGCCTTGGGGCTCGGACCCTCAGCCATTTGTGTTGTTGCACCTCACCCAGCTGAAGACGGGGCTTACACCTGGCTCTGTGCTCAGGGAGCACTTCTGCTGGTGCTTGGGACCCTGTGTCTGTCTGTCTTTCCTTTCTGCCTTCCTTCCCTCGCTCCCTCCCTCCCTCCCTTCCTTCCTTTCTCCTGAGTCCCTCACACACCCCTCCCTGCATGTCAAAAATGGAGGCTTGGCCTGCTGTAGTTCGGGAACTTTCTACAGGTCATCTGTGGTGACTTTCTTTTCTCCTCTTCTTTTTTTTAAAATTTTTCTTTACTTTTTCTTGGGGGGGTTGGGTTGGCTGTGGTGCTAGGGATAGAACCGGTGTCCGCTGCATGTATAACAAGCACTGTAACCCTTGTCCTGTCTCTCCAGCCCCTTTGTTGTGTCTCTGTATTATTTTTTTTTCCCTTTCTGGGTCACACCGGTGATTCTCAGGGGTTACTCCTGGCTCTGCACTCAGGAATCATTCCTGGCAGTGCTCAGGTGACCATATGGGATGCTGGGAATCGAACCTGGGTCAGCCGTGTGCAAGGCAGATGCCCTACCCGCTGTGCTATCACTCCAGCCCCTTGTCTCTGTATTGAATGCATGGCCGATGTCTCTGTAGCCCCAGATTATTCTGTTCCTTTTTCCCTAAATGCAGCGGTGATGCAGGAAAGACCCGTGGAGAAGAGGGTTAGAGGTACTGGGGCCTGCCGAGGTTCGGGATTGGAATGAGGGTTTGTATCTAAGAACAGGCTCTTTTTCTTCCTCTTGGTTAGCATGAAGCTGTGTCACTTAGAGGATAATCTTGTGCGGCTGGAGCTAGAGGCCAGTGGGGGAGACACTTGCCCTGTGTGTGGCCAGTCCACTATCCCTTGTCCTCTGAGCCCTGCAAAGGATGATCCCTGAGAACCACCGGATGTGACCTAGAGTGTGTGTGTGTGTGTGTGTGTGTGTGTGTCATAGTCAATGGCTTTTCCCATTGAAACGCTTGCATCTACCCAGCAGCCTGTGTGGTGATGCTGGGTCTTTAATGTTTAATGACTTGGAGAAAATAGATTCGCTTAGTGGGGAACCAAATGAGCATCGTGGAGCATGTATCAACAGGGAAAAACGCACGGAAGAGACAGCAGAAAGAAAGCGATGTCTGCGCAGAATTTAATAAGAAGGACTAAAACTAGGGTGCGGAGCGATAGTACGGCAGGTGAGGCATTTGCCCTGCCCACTGCTGGCATCCCATACGGTCTCCTCAGCACCGCCAGGTGCGGTCCAAAAAAGAAAAGGAAAAAGAAAAGAACTACAGCCCTAATCGGGGCTACAGTTTGCTGAGCGCCTGTCTGGGGTTTTCCGAGCAGTTGGGCTGAGTTGACTCCTCTGCTGTGCTGAGCCCCCTACCCCGTCCTTGTTTCACAAAGCCGAGTCCCTGAGCTTAGGTGCCCTGCCTGGGGGCCGGGCGATGCCCCGCCCTTGCCTGCCCAGAGACGGGCCGTGCCCTGCCACTGTCTGTACAACCTAGTTTTACCTCCTCCCACTTGCTGCAAGTGACCATCCATTCTGAGCACCGTCTAATTTGAGAGGGTGGCTTCAAAGGAGCTGAGGGGCGCAGGGTGCACCCAGAGCTTTCCTCCACACCTGCCGGCCTTCACCACTTCCCTGGCCGAAGGCCACGCTGCTCCGAGGGTAGTTTCATGGGGCTGGAGATGGAGTCCAGTGGAGAAGACACTTGCCTGCGCGCAGCCAACCCAGATTCCATTCATGTGTGTGTAACAGACAGACAGACATAGTTGATGGGGTTTCCCGTCGAAACTCTTGCTTTGGATGTCTTCAGGCCAGAATGGCGTCCACCACTTTTTACAGCGTGGGCATTTCTGGAGTTCGAATGCCCCCTGAGTTAGTGTGCTTGAAGCACGTCCAGAATTGTTGCTGAGGGAAGTCCTGTGTTGTCTGTCTGTCCGTTTCTCTGGCTCTGGCTCTGTCTGTCTGTCTGTCTGTCTCTCGCTCTCTTCCCTCTTGAGATTGGCTATTGATTTTCTTCCTTAATTTATCAAGACTCCAACCAGCCCCACTCGAGTCTGGGCCGTGCCAGGCGGAGGCACAGAGGCAGCTGCTTCCCCTTCCCGTCCAGGCCAGCCTCGAGTCTAGCCTGGACCTCTCGCCAGCCTGCACTTTAAAAATAATATTTTTTAATTGAACTGTGAAATAGCCCATTACAAAGCTGTTCATGATTAGGTTTCAGTCACACGGTGTCCCAACACCCGTCCCTCCACCAGTGTCCGTTTCCTGGCACCCGTGTCCCCAGGGTCCCTCCCGTCACCCTCCACCCCCCCCCCACACACACAGCCTGCCTCTATGGCAGTCTCTCTCTCTCTCTCTCTCTCTCTCTCACTCTCTCTCTCTCTCTCTCTCTCACTATCTCACTCTGTCTCACTCTCTCACTCTCTCTCTCACATTCTCTCACTCTCACTCTCTCTCACTCTCTCTTTCTCTCTCTCACCCTCACTCTCTCACTCTCACTCTCTCTCACTCTCACTCTCTCACTCACTCACACTCTCACTCTCTCACTCTCTCTCTCTCCCCCCACCCCCACTTTTAGCAGAGGGTTTGCCTGGGGAAGGAGTTTCGAGGCTTCTCTGCAGTCACAAGAACACCGTTGGCAAAGGCGTCGCCCTAACATGTGACGTGTGTGTCTCGTCCTGCTCCTCACCTGGTCCCCACATTTCCAGTCAGTTCGCTCCTCAGTTTCCCAGAGAGGTGCTGAGAGCACAGGTACCACACCCCACTCCTGTCCCCATGCCTGGTGCCGGCCTCACGCAGAAGGTTCCACTCAACTGAGCAAGCTTCTTCCAGCCCAAGGGACAATCATATTTTGGATGTTTTGCTTTCCACCACCCCCCAACCACCACCACCACCACCCTAGGCTTCTCCCTGGGGATTGAAAGTGCTTTTCCAGATGTGCACAGTACTTCCTGCATCCGAACTTCGTTCTCTTCTGGCTTCGGGTGCTGTAGTAATCGGGGACCTTCTCTCCTGGCTGGATCTTGTTCTGTTTCTTGGGGGTGGGGGCACCCTTGGCCGTGCACGGGGCTTACTCCTGGCCCTGCGTTCAGGGGTCTGTCCTCCAGGGACTACAGCGTGCACTGCTGGGGATCTAACCTGGGTCAGCTGTGTGCAAGGCAAGCGCGTCACCACTGCACTATCTCTCTGCCACTGGGCTTGACATTAACTCAGTAGATGTTTTGTTGATTATTAATATTTAATTATTATTATTATCATCAATTATTATTTATTAATTTAATACACACTGTTCAGGCTAACATCCGATACTGCCTAACTCTGTATGTGTGTGTGTGTGTGTGTGTGTGTGTGTGTGTGTGTGTGTGTGTGTGTGTGTGTGTGTGTGTTGGTTTTGATCTCACACCTTGTGGCGCTACTCCCAGCTCTGCTCTGGGCTTGCTCCTGAGCATTCGACTCTGCTCTCTTCTTTTCGTTCATTTTTATTCCTGAAAACCAGTGACTATATGAGACCGCACAGAGACCAGCGTCTCCCCAAGCGGGTTTTCCGTGTGTCTGAGGCTGGGTTTCTATTTATTTATTTATTTTTTTAATTGAATCACCGTGAGAGAGCTACAAGCTTTCATGTTTGGGTTACAATCTCACAATGATCTAACACCCATCCCTCCACCAGTGCACATTCCCCACCACCAATATCCCGGGTATACCCCCTTTCCCACCCTCCCCCTGCCTCCATGGCAGACAATATTCCCCATACTCTCTCTCTACTTTGGGCATTATGGCTTGCCACACAGACCCTGAGAGGTCATCATGTTTGGTCCATTATCTACTTTCGGCATGCATCTCCCATCCCAACTGGTTCCTCCAGCCATCATTTTCTTAGTGATCCCTTCTCTATTCCGTCTGCCTTCCCCCCCCTCCGCTCATGAAGCAGGCTTCCAGCTACGGGGCAGTCCCCCTGGCCCATGCGAGGCTGGGTTTCAAGCCTGGCTCTGGGATTGGCCGCGCTCTGTCCCGTGGCACCTGCACACACCAGCTGGGCTGAGCTGCTTGGGGAAGGTTCCTGCTCCCTCGGTGACGTAATGCCTCGGGGACTCGTCTCTCTGCCTGTATTTACTGCCAAGTCGGTGCTTCCAGGAGATTCGGGCTTCTCTTGGTTCCGGCCTCCGGCCCTTTCTGTAACATGGGGCGGGAGCAGTGGAGACTGGGACGGGGCCATGAGCAGCGCAGGGAAGGACACAGGTGACCCAGGTCGGTGAGCCGGCATCTCTTCAGTAAACAGCCCTGGGTTTAGGGGGACTGATGCCAAAAGCCGTGTGCTAACAGCCCCTCCGCCGGCCTTCCCGGGGCATCAGGAGAAGGCGCAGGATGGGCTGGGACCCCGGGAGGGAGCACGGTGCCTTGGTGATGGTCCTTGGTGGGCAACCATCCCGTGGAGAGGACCAGTGCTCGTCCTGCAGACTCACCCTCCGTCCACAGGCCAACGGCCACTGCACACAGGTGCACACCGCACACAGGTGCAGAGGCGCCCTGCGCACGCACCTCCCCCCTCCGTGGCTGCACACTTGGCTGCGGTGGTTTGCACACGCGCAGCTGTGGGGCCAGGGATGCACACGTCGGTGCTGTTGGGGTTGTCCTGGCCGTGTGGGGTCAACAGTCAAGCAGCCCCGCTACCCAGGGGCTCCTCCTCACCAGGGGCCTTCGTGAGGGAGTTTTTTGGGGTATTTTTGTTTTTAATTAATTTTTATTTTAAACCCCGTGATTTACAAAGATGCTCACGATACAGTTGTTTCGAGCATTTGGTGCTCCAATACCACCCAGGTGACCTTCCCTCCAACAATACACTCAGTTCTCTCCCCCCCGCCCCCGCCCCGTCCTAGCTCAGACAAATTTACTTTCTCTTAGTCTTTCCAACAGAACTCTTACGGTTTGTTTTCTGATCACTCTGCTTGCCATTTCTTAAAGTTTTGTTAGAATGACAGGGTTTTACGTTGGCATTCACTGTGAGCCACTGGAAATGAGAAGTCACTGTGACAGTGTCTTTGCCTTGTGGTGCTTAGATTGTAGGGTCGGAGAAGAGAGGCCAGCACGGTCTCTGTATGGGGGGCAGGGGGGCCGGGGGAGGCAGTAGGGCTCAGGATGGGCAAGGATGCCCCTCTCAGATGTAGCCCTGTAGCACTGTCGTCCCGTTGTTCATCGATTTGCTCGAGCAGGCACCAGTAACATCTCCATTGTGAGACTTGTTACTGTTTTTGGCATATCAGATACGCCACGGGGAGCTTGCCAGGCTCTCCAAGAGGGATGGAGGAATCAAACCTGGGTCAGCCACTTGCCTCTCAGATATAGGACTCAAAATTAAATCGAGGGGCCAGAGTGATAGCACAGTGGGTAGGGCGTTTGCCTGGCATGCGGCTGACCTGGGTTCGATCCCCAGCATTCCATATGGTCCCCCAAGCACCGCCAGGAGTAATTCCTGAATGCAGAGCCAGGACTTAACCCCTGAGCATAATCCTTGTGACCTAAAAAGTTAAATAATAATAATAGTAAGTTAAATAATAAATAATAATAAGTTAGGTTTCGTGGTGGTAGAAAGGTACAGAAAAGAAAACTCTATGGCTTGTGCAGTAGTACAGCAGGTAGGGCATTTCCCTTGCACAGGGCTGACCTGGGTTCGATCCCCAGCATCCCCTATGGTCCCCCAAGCACCGTCAGGAGTAATTCCTGAGTGCAGAGCCAGGTGTAAGCCTTTGAATGTCACCCGGTGTGGCCCCAATATAAAAATAAACAAACACAAAAAAAGACTGTTTACATATGCCACCCCCTTATCACCACAGATCTGATGCCAAATAAGGTAGGACCATTACATCAAACTTTTTTTTTTTACTGTGCTGTATTCCAGAAAAAAAAAAAAAACAGGGTGTGGCGACTGTGCAGTGAAATACAGCAGGTGCTGCTGTGGGTCCCAGGTGCTGGCTTTGGTGCTGGAGCAGTTACTTCTGATGCCCACAAAGGCATTTTATTTTTGGGTGGTCAGATGGATTTCCTTCAGTGTTGGCTTCTTCTGTGTGGCTATTCATAGGCAATGTTGCATTATTCTCATTTTCAAGGGGGGGGGGATCATGAAATGCGTGCAGAGTCCAACTTCGTGGTAGAAGGAAGGTTTTAAAACAAGTCTCGGGTCACGTGTATTGCCTCTAAATATAAAGAAGGGAAACAAAAACGTTTCCCTCCTGCATCTTTATTCCGATCGCAGCTCCGTTTTTACTGCCTCATTTGTCATCTTAGCAGTCTTTGTTCTCTGGGCCTTCAAACATGATTAATGGCTGATGTCCTGCCCCGCAGAGGGAAGCGGCTGAATATTTGGTGAGACGAGTCATCGGCTTCTACGCCCCTCTCCCTGTTATCCTTGACCAACAATTATGTCGGTTGCAGCTGGAGCGCCCGCTCGCTTGTTTCCCTGTTGAAATATTGCACTGTGCGCCCGGCGCTTTCCTTGGCACGACTGTCGCCAACCATAATATTGACCGCTTTATGAAAATCTGTCATCGGAGACTGTGACAAACTTATGCAAATATATTTAGATGGCTCGCTGAGGGGACCGGCTCCGCATCCAGATGGCAAGGCTGAGAGGCTGCAGGGCGAGCCAGCCACTGAGGTTCCTCCTCTGGCCTCCCGTTGGAAATGTGTGACGTGTTTTGGAAGTGGACACTGAGCTTACCGCGGTGGGGGGCCGTGAGTGGGGTGTGGGGGACATTCTGGTGGAGGGTGTGGTGTGGGAACCTCAGATGCTTGAGACTCACTATTATAAACTATGGAATCATGGGGTTTTTTGTTTTGTTTTGTTTCGTTTTTTAAGAAAATGCACCTTGAAAATCAAAGATCTGAATTCTGTTCCTTTTGTTGTTTTTTGTTTTTGTTTTTGTTTTCTTTTTTTGTTTTTTCAATTTTTATTTGAAGAGAATGCGTTGAAAGCAGCACAGTAGGGGCTGGAGCAATAGCACAGCAGGTAAGGCGTTTGCCTTGCACTCGGCCGACCCGGGTTCGAATCCAAGCATCCCATATGGTTCCCTGAGCACCGCCAGAGATAATTCCTGAGTGCAAAGCCAGGAGTAACCCCTGTGCATTGCCAGGTGTGACCCAAAAAGCACACACACAAAAAAAAGATAAGATAAGAATGCAGCACAGTATCATATCACATTCAGATTGCTGTAGAGACTGGCAGGCATTTCAGGGAGAGTTTGTTTTTAAGCACAGGCCACTCTGAATTTTAAAAACTGCTTGGCGCATCTTTGCAGTGAATCTTTCCCTGGGACCTGCATGAACTCACAGATGGCGAGATTTTCAAAATACATCATCAGGTCGTTTCTCTTACAAATATACTATTTTAACGTTTTAAGAAATCAAAGAATGAACATAAGGCGATAACTTGGCAAAAAACAAAACACACCCAAAAAACGGTGCATCTGAGAAGTTGTCACCAAGAAACTTCATTTCACTGGTAGTTTGTTTCCAGAAAGTTCACGTTGTACGTCATCCATCTGACATGTTTCTCTTTGTGCCATGTCTTACATTCCTGATACATTCCCTTGCCATGGTAAATTGCTCTTACTATTTGAAAATGGGATTTTTTTTTTCCCTGTTGATTTAGTGGAGATTGGTTTAGTGTAATTGGATAAAGAAAAAGAAAGAAAAGACTTAAGTTATTAAGCCAAACCATGACCTGCAACTGTTTAAGTTAGCAGATATCTGTTCATATTACAGCGTGCACTAATGGCCTCGATTGCCTTGGCTTGTTTTTGTTGGTTGAAGCAGTGCCGGGCTTACTCCTGGCTCTGTGCTCAGGAATCACTCCTGGTGGAGCTCAGGGGACCGAATGTGAGCATCTTTGTGTGCTGTTTGTGTACGCGTCCCATGTCCTCTCAAACTAAAGATTTCTCATCTTTCATCTTCCTCCCACAAGAGTCTGTCTGCTGTGTTTGTCTTTCCTTTTGTGTTCAGCTCTGAGTGCAGTGTGTGTGTGTGTGAGACCATGTACATATTGGAACCTAGATTCATGTTGGGCGGGAGCAATAGCACAGCAGTAGGGCGTTCGCCTTTCATGTGGCCGACCTATGTTCGATTCCTCTGCCCCTCTCGAAGAGCCCAGCAAACTACCGAGAGTATCGCGCCCACACGGCAGAACCTGGCAAGCTATCTGGTATGCCAAAAATAGTAACAATAAGTCTCACAATGAGAGATGTTACTGGTGCCCGCTTGAACAAATCAGTGAGCAACGGGATGACAGTGACAGTGACAGATTCATGTTGAGAACCTACCTACCCATAACTAAGTGGCACAGTTCATGTTTTACATGTGTGAGGCCCTGGGTTCAATCCCTGGCACTCAGTACCAAAGTAAAATGGATCAGTGTGTAACCTAGTTCTCTTCTTCCCAGCCCCTAGGGAAGGGTTGAAACATGGCAGTGCTCAGGGCTTACCTCTGGCTCTGTGCTCAGGATTCACTCTGGGTGAGGCTCGAGGGTCCATATTGGGGTGCTGGGGAATTGAACCCCAGATCGACTGCAAGCAAGGCAAGTGCCTTAGCCTCTCTACTATCACTCTGGCCCAATATCTGCTCTCTGGAGGCCTTAAGATGATCAGTTATTGGGCTGGAGCGATAGTACAGCGGGTAGGGCGTTCGCCTTGCACACGCCGACGAGGGTTCGATTCCCAGCATCCCATATGGTCCCCTGTGCCCCACCAGGAGTAATTCCTGAGTGCAGAGCCAGGAGTAACCCCTGTGCATCACCGGGTGTGGCCCAAAAAGGAAAAAAGAAAAAAGATGCTCAGTTATTTTAAATCATAGTTTCGATCGCGCTCATCAGGGCTAGGTCTCAGCTTCAGGCCTGGTGTCTGGAAATAAGCTGCACGTCGAGGGGAAATGGCCGTCTCCGCGGCACTTGAGTGCGGTGACTTGGCTCACCATGTGGCTGTTCTTCCCCAGGAACCAGAACAAGGGGCAGCGTGCCCTCTTGGCCTCGCCACTCACTCCTGGCCTTCCTGCCTCCGGGCAGACAGCAGCCCGGTGCCCTCGGCAAGGTCTCCACAGCGCTGGCCTGTGTGGAGCGCACGTGCGTGAACTCCAGCGGAGGCTGGCCGAGGGAGGCCCCAGAGGCAGCTTGAAGGTTGCCTTTGAAGAACCCGCGCGTTCCCAGGCCGGGTGCTACATAAAAGAGATGAGCCGTGCTAAGCGGAGAACCCGGTTCTGTTTCACGCCGTGGGCAGCAGCAGAGCCCCTGCATAAACAGACCAGGCTGACGGCGAGGACGCAGGTCTGATAGCAGCCCCCACTTTCGATTAAATCCCAAGACGACCAAGGAAAGTTCCCACTGGTCCTCCTGCTAAGGGTCGCCAAGGGAGCAGAAATGGCAGCCTTTTTTTTTTTGTTTTAATTTTTTTATTCTTTTATAGAATCACCATGTGGAAAGTTACAAAGCTTTCAGGTTTAAGTCTCAGTTATACAATGCTCGAACACCCATCCCTTCACCAGTGCACATATTCCACCACCAAGAATCACAGTATACCTCCTCCCCTCCCCCTGACCTCCCCAGAAATGGCAGCCTTTTACCCAGGGACCCCTTACAAGGGAACTTAAGCCCGGGTTAGAAGGGAGATGGGTGTGACCAACCCTGGCAGAGTCTGCAGCCCCTTTGCCCGTTCTCCTGGCTCCGAGGAGTATCTGTACTTTGACCTCCCGTCTCTTCTGGTGGGGTGCAGGAACGAGTCTCTCCCTAATACTCTCAGGCGACAGGGCCGGCAGTTCAGTGCACGGTCTCAGGATGCAGAGATGCCTGAGGCGACAGGGCTGCACCTGGCAATGCTCAGGGGACCATAGGGTGCCAGGGCTCAAATCCAGGTCAGCCACGTGCAAGACTGTGGCTGGTTATGGTTACTCACCATAACCCCTCTGTAGCCTCTTCCTTCGGCTCCCTTCTCAGACTTTTGATGTCAGTCACACATTCCAGGAGCTTCTGGTATCCGGTCCAGTTTTTCCAACAGTTGCATAAATTTCTTCAGTTCAGTGTGAATTACATGCATTTTTGTTTGCTTGGGGGCTACACCCAATGGTGCTCAGGGCTCACTTCAGGCTGTGGACTCAGGGGTCACTCCTGGTGGTACTCGGGGCACCATATACAGTGCTAGGGATTGGATTCTTCAGGTGGGCCATATGCAAGGCAAGTGCCTTACCCACAGCACCAGCTCTCCTCTGACCCTCACACATTCTTTTGTTTTGCTTCGTTTTGTTTTGCTTTTTAGGTCACACCGGTGATGCACAGGGGTTACTCCTGGCTCTGCCATATGGGATGCTGGGAATTGAATCTGGGTTGGCCTCATGCAAGGCTACCCGCTGTGCTAATGTTCCAACCCCCCTCATGCATTCTTTATCTTAAAAGTGATTTTCTTACTATGTAAGACAGTTCGACTTGACTAGATATGAGTTACAATTCCGAGTGCTGGAGAGATCGTACTCCTGTAAGGCTCTTGCCTTGCTTGCAGCAGACCTCATTTTAATCCCCAACACTGCACATTTAGTCCCCAAGCACATCTAGTCCCCAAACAAACAAACAAACAAACTTTTTTTTTTAATTTAAAAAGAGCTGCAGGGGCTAGAGAGATAGCACAGCAGGTAGTTCGCCTTGCACGCAGCCGACCGGGGTTCAATTCCCAGCATCCCATATGGTCCCCCGAGTACCGCCAGGGGTAATTCCTGAGTGCAGAGCCAGAAGTAACCCCTGAGCATTGCCAGTTGTGACCCAAAAAAAGCAAAGAAAAAAAAGAGCTGCAATTGGGCTGGAGCAATAGTATAGTAAGTAGGATGTTTGCCTTGCACATGGCTAATTGGGTTCGATCCCCCTGCATCCCATATGGTCCTCTGAGCACCGCCAGGAATTAGTCCTGAGGGCAGAGTCAGGTGTAACCCCTGAGCATTGTCAGTTGTGACCCAGAGCAAAAAATGAATAAATAAAAATTAAAATCACTACAGTTTCGAGAACGCTCTATAAAGTTGGCAGGAATAGGTCATCCCATTCCCGGCAAAGATCCAGACGGGTCTCTGCCCCCACCCCCCGCCTCTTTCTCCGTCCTTGGCATTGTCAACACTCCTGCATTTCTGGGAGGGTACCAATCCTCCGTCACTAAGAATAACATCGCGTCTTGTTCCCCATGGTCTTTCTTTTGAACTCAGCTCCGTGTCTTTGAAGCGTTGACTGTGGTATCCAACTCCAATTCCTTCCCGGTGGACTTATGCCAGCTTGCCTGATCGCATTAAATTTTTAGAAAGGCCGAAAATTCTGGTATCGTTTCCCTACAGTCCTCGCATCAATCATCATTGGTGAAAGATGAGGAATTTGGACTGGGAGTGGCCCTGTGGCCAGGGGGGTGGGCTACGGGGAATAACCATTTCACTGGAACTCGGGCCACCTTCTGCCTCGCGGTTTCCTAGCAGTGGCCTCGTTTCAGAGTGGCTGCATTCCTAAGGCCCACACCCAGGTTCATGGAAACCATGCAGTTGGGGGGCGCTGAGGCACCCCAGGGACTGAGCCCAGGATCTCCTCCACGTGGTGTCCTCTACCACTGAGTTAGAGCAGAGCCTCTGAGACCCTGCAGTGTTTAACTAAGTGCTGATCTTATTTTATGCCTTTTTTAAAAATTCATTTTTGTGTAGCCAGGGCAGGAGAGATAACTTAAAGCGCTATGCCCGCGCTTTGCATGCTGGAGGCCCCAGTTAGGTGCCCAGCGCTGCATGGCTCCCCAAGGACTGCCAGCTGTGGCCCAAATATAAAGAAATGGCCATTTTTATGTCCCCCGCCCCCAGCCCTACAGCTGATAAGAGAAAAGCTTGATAGGCCCAAGGACTTGATGCAGAATATTTTATAGCAACAGTGAAGCATAGACTCTAGCCCATGCCGTGCATTATCTCTTTACACCTCACCCTGCCACTTGCTCGTTGTAGTCTTCTCCCCTGGATTGGCCGGCCTGGGACCCCTCTCCCTGGATTGGCCGGCCTGGGACCCCTTTCCCTGGATTGGCTGGCCTCGGGAGCCCTCTCCCTGGATTGGCTGGCCTTGAGAGCCCTCCCTCTGGATTGGCTGGCTTCAGGAGCCCTCTCGTAGGATTGGCTGGCTTCGGGAGCCCTCTCGTGGATTGGCTGGCCTCGAGAGCCCTCTCCCTGGATTGGGTGGCCTAGTGCCCCTTGCATAATTAGCCAAAGCACTCTGCAATATAGAGCATCTTTTGTCTTCTCAGGCATTTGTGCTTCGAGAACTGTGTTGTGTGTCCACACTGTTTAATTCTGGCCAGGTGTTGCTTTGCCCGGGAAGGCCCTTTCCCACTCAGAACCCAGTTCTCCTCCAAACCCATGTGATGAAGGGCCAGGTCCGAGAGGACATTAACAATCCTCAGTCACTGCTGTGATTTCCAAGTTCTCGGCTCATAGACCCCTTAACAGGTCCTTTTGACACGCAATGGTTCTTTTGGGGGGAGGGGTTGGGGCACATCCGGTCCTTCTAAGGATATACTCCTGGGTCTGTGCTCAGGGATCACTCCTGGCAGGACTCAAGGGACCAAGTGTGCTGTCTGGGATGGGGCATGGAAGCAGGGTTGGCAGGGTGCAAGGTAAACCCCTTAACCCCTATGCTATTTCTCTGGGCCACCTTAACAGTGGATGAACAGCAGAATCTGGGATTTCCTTGTCAGTGCCCATCCCCACCCCACACCCCGGGAACCCTTTTACTGCCTTGTCAGGGATGTGCTGCGCCCTCACCAACACCAACAATCTGATTCTGTGTTGATTCTTGTAAGAGCAAAGGTTGTTCTGCAGCCTTCAGATGCCCCTGGCTCGTGGAACAGGGGCTGTGTGCCCTTTGGTGCCAGAGAGCCTGTGACCACGCTGATTACCCCAAAGAGACTTGGAAACCAGTTAGATCGCCCACCTAGAGCGCAGGACATCCAGCCTTTCACGCCTGTAGCCGGGGGCCGCGTCTGCAGACCAGAGCTAAAAGAAACCGGGGTCAGTTACCAACAGTAACTTTCTGCAGACAAAAGGACCCGCAGCAGGAAATCGCAGACGGAGAATCTACATTTTATGAATCGATGAGTCATAGTCTGCAAATTAGATCTCTCTCCTGGTTGGAATCTCGATCCCCAGGGAGCAGTTTCACACAGGACGGAGCCAGGGGTGTGACTGCCGTGGCAGAGCTCGGGCCTTGCCCTGTGAAGCCCTGGGCCTGACCCCCCTCGCACCGCCTGCGCCTTCCTACCCCACCAGCAACAACAAACGCCACCATAAATTCAAGTGTTGAAACACTGTCCCCCGGAGCCGGCGGCTCTCCCCCGCACAGTCGCCTGAATATATCAACTTAATGGCCCGGACCTTGACCTTTGGGAAATGAACGTGTGGTCGAGCCAGGATTTTCGGAGCTTTCACCTCCCCTTTCGCTTGCATCTGCGTCTAATGGCTGTGGCCCTGCTGTCTTCAGGAGCCTTACTGCACCCCCATGTGCATCGCGAGCTCGTTACCCCTCTCCGTTTGCATTAAACCGTCCTGTTTAAGCTGTTTGTGTCCGAGCACAGAGGCCCCTAAGTGTACGCAATGAAAGGCCAGGTGGAAGGGATTTTAGACCTTGCAGACCCCATCCCTGGCCTCCAAGAGCAGCACATGACTTTGTCAGCCCCACAGCCCACGAGCAGCCTTGGATGCTGACAGGCAGGCGAGGGCAGCTGCCTCTCTCGGGCACGTGGGCTGTCATTGTCACCACCCGAGAGGCGGTCTGTGGGTACTAGTGCCCCTTGCGTAATTAGCCAAAGCACTCTGCAATGTAGAGCATCTTTTGTCTTCTCAGGCATTTGTGCTTCGAGAACTGTATTGTGTGTCCACACTGTTTAATTCTGGCCAGGTTCTGTTTAAACCGTGGGTACTACTCCTAGTGATGTGACTCCGAACCCCCCCTCCAAGCCTCCTTCCCATTAAAAGCTGATTTTACATCCCTGGAGTCCCCAGGTAGTAGCAGGAGCGAAGCAAAAAGGCCAGAGGTGGGGCCGGGGCGCTAGTACAAGGGTGAAGGCTCTTGCCTTGCATGTGACCAACCTGGGTTCGATCCCCAGCACCACCTGTGTAATCCCTCCCGCGCGCTGCCATGGCTAACCCATAGCTCGGAGCCAGGAACAAACCTTGAGCATGGCCAGCTGTGCCCCCACCAAAAAACAAAAGGTCAGAGGTGCCGTTCCTGAAGCAGACACGTGGCCGGGTTGGGTGCAGGAGGGCAAAGCAACTGATCTGGAAGGCTCCAGCCAGCCAGTCACAGCTTCTGCGGGGACTTCTCTTTATTTGGATTTCGGGCCATACCTGGTGGCTCTGTACTCGGCGGTCACTCCTGGCAAGGGGGCCAAGGATTGAACAACTGGGCTGCAGGCCAGCCAGCGCCTTAACCCTTGCACTGTCCTCGCCCACCCACCGCCCCTAGGCAGACTGGACTTGAGGAAGCAGAAGGTGGCTTTGCTTCCACGTCAGTATCCACCCAGGTGATCTCTGTCTTGTCTTGTTGGGCAGAGAGATGGTTTGAAATGAGCGAGCCATGGCAGCTCTGAACTTCCAACCTTCGCCTCAGTGAGGGAAGGAGGCCCCACAGGACAGGAAATGCAGGAAATGACAGTGTGATTTTTTTTTTTTGCTTTTTTTTGGGGGTCACACCTGGCAATGCTCAGGGGTTACTCCTGGCTCTGCACTCAGGAATTACCTCTGGCGGTGCTCAGGGGACCATATGGGATGCTGGGAATCGAACGTGAGTCGGCCACGTGCAAGGCAACGCCCTACCCGCTGTGCTATCGCTCCAGCTCCTTTTTCTTTCTTTCTTTCTTTTTTTTTTTTGTGACAGTGTGATCTTGGCCCAAATGGCCGAGCAGCTGTTGTTACGCCCAGCACCGAGGGGACTTGGTCTTGTGTGTGTGAAAAAAATTCGGGAGCTCTTGGCTGGGATTCTGTGGGAACATAGCTGGTAGCTGATGGCACGGGGCTCCTTCCGCGTGCTCGAGAGCGACCCCGACACTCGAGTCAGATGCCTGTACCATGTCCCCAGGCGTCCTGGCAAGCTGTCACTCGCCAAGGTCACAGCGAGGGCAGTGGAGGGAGGCGCCCGAGACTGCAAATGCTTCTCCCGGCTGGTAGCAGGAACAGAGCCACCGGGCAGGCCAGGAGCTGGACGCCCAGAACAGAAACGTTCGGAGCAAGTGGCCTTGTTTGACTGGAGAACGACACCTCTTTGTTTATGGTGTTCTCAGCGTCTAAAATCAAGCCTAAGATGCGCCGCCTCGCTTCTTTCAGTCCGCTTCTTTCTCTACATCTCTCGGGTCCTTTCTGAGACGGGGAGTCCTTTTTGTGCGGGATATTTCCATCCTGTCTTTATTTTACATGTTTGTAAATGAATGAAATCTGGGCCCTGGGTTTAAGGAGATTCTGCGCTGAGTGCGTTGTCTTGGACCCGTGGACGCTGCTAATTTTCTATATGCTTGGGCTTCTTAAAGTCAGATTCGGCCACTGGAGGTCATGAAACAGTGCTTCCGGTAACCTTACTCTTTAATTAGGTGGAACGAGCGGCCTAATCATACCTTTAAAACCACCATCAACCTATAAACATCTCATGCTCACATTTACAAGGCAATAATATCACCCGATGATATATAACCCTTTTTTTTTTTTCATAAAAGGAGAGTGCATTCTAGTGAAGAGAGAGAGAAAGATGGGAATCGGGGTCTTCCTCCCGCCCCATTCCAGGCACTGAAACCTAGACAAAGTCTAGGAAAATCTCCACTAGAATCATCGGGTATTGGGGCTGGAGAGATAGCACAGGCTGAATGCGCTTATCTTGCACGTGACCAACTCTGAGCAAAGATCACTCCTCCTCCATCTGGCCCAAATCCACCCATCCCCCACCCGACCCCCCCAAGAAAGGGGAAAAAGACATTAAATAGGAAAGGGCCTTGATCCCTGAAAATCAGATCATAGGCTAGGGGGGGCCCTAAGAGGTCCAAGCCTGCCCCCTATGCAAAGACTGTGTAGAGACTGGAGCAATAGTACAGCAGGTGGGGCATTTGCTTCGCACAGGGCCCAGCTGGATGCAGTCCCTGGCACCACATACAGATGACTGAGGCCACCGGAAGTGATCCCTGAGTGCAGAGCCAGGACTAAACCTGACACAGGCAGGTGTGACCCAAGTACAGAGGGAGGGAGGCAGGGAGGGAGGCAGGCTGGCTGTGTAGGGAGACGAACCTCGGCAGCACTCAGCTCTTTTCTTTATCACTCTCCTTTGAGCCTCCCACTCCGGAAGCTGAAAGCCTTGGGGCTGGGGCAGAGGAAACAAGGTAGCACTCTGAAAGGGGTACACACGGGGAGGGGTATACACGGGGAAGGGTACACACAAGGAATGGTACACACGGGGAAGGGTACACACGGGAAGGGGTACACACCGGGAGGGGTACACACAGGGAGGGGTACACACGGGGAGGGGTACACACCGGGAGGGGTACACACGGGAAGGGGTACACACGGGGAAGGGTACACACGGGGAGCTCAGACTCCACGAGGGCCCCCTCCTCTCTGCCTTCAAGTGAGCCAAACTGTGCGTACGGGCAAGAATCCCTGAGCCCAGGAAAGATTGTCTCCAAAGAATGAGGGGGGACGAGGCAGAGCCGCCACCTCCAGAGTCAGTCCCCGCCAGCCAGGCTTTAAAATCAAAGCCTTCCATGGTCAGCTCATTTCCAAGCACCTCCGTGTAAAGAGAATTATAAAAATGCAAAAAGATTAGGGCCGGGGAGATAGTACAGTGGGCAGGGCGCCTGCCTCGCACACAACCAACGTGGATTCAGTCCTTGGCACCCCATGTGGTTCCCCCCAAATGTTGCTAGGAGAAAGCCCTCAGCACCGCTAGGTGTGGCCCCAGACTAAAATAATAAATCCAAAAGAAGACCCCGAAGTGTCTGACGGCCAGCCCAGAGCTACAAGCACACGTGCAAATCGGCAGAGTAGAGCCTGTCCTGGGAAAAGGAGATTGACAACAGAGTCATCAGGGACATTGAAACTGTAAATCTCATTCGTATGCCTGACAAACTCGAGCAGTGAATTAACATGCTGGGGTTAGGACAGTGGGCAGGGCATGTGCCCTGCACACAGCTGACCCAGGTTCTATCCCTGGCATCACATGTGGTCCCCTAAGCTTGGCCAGCAGTCACCTCGGAGCATCGCCGGGCGTGGCCCAGAAGCAAAAAAAATAAATAAAATGCTTAACATGCTAAGTAGAGACCAAGAAGATGGGAAAAAGGAAGATCAACTTCTGGATGAAAACTATAGTGTCCAGAATGGAAAAATACTCTGATTAATGGTTGATTCGATGGTTCAGGGGGAAAAAGATTATTTAACTTGAAAAAAACAGCGGCAGAAGCTATCCAGAAGGAAACGGGAAAAAGCCAGAGACAGGGTGATGAGCGCGTTGCTGAACTCTGGGGTAGTGTCAAGTGGTGATGAACACAGAAGGTCTCACAGGAAGGAGGGGAAAGGACTGGGAATATTCGAAGAACTAATGGGCAGTTTTCTCCCTAGTTAATAGAAACTAGAAACAGACTCAAGATGCTCCACAGACCTCAAGAAACTTCTAGAAAACGACAACAGTTGGAGCTAGAGAGATAGGACAGTGGGTAGGGTGTTTGCCTTGCATGCCACCAGCCTGGGTTCTATCCCTGGCATCCCATATGGTCCCCTGAGTGCTGCAGGACCTTGGGTTTGACCCAAAAACAAAACAAAAAGATAAATTGGCGACTGATTTTTTTTTTCAAAAGCCATCCAAAGTGTTAGGCAGTAGGAGCCAGTACCCGTAAGATGAAAGGAGAATCTCCAGTCCATATTCTCTGCTTTTTTCAATTCGTTCATAAACTTAGGTGAACGGAAGATTTTTGTAGTTTTTGTTGATTTGTTTTGGCATTACACCCAGCAGTGCTCAGGGCTTACTCAAGAATCATTCCTGGTAAAGCTCAGGGGACCAGAGGCAATGCCTGGGATCGAACCCAGGTTGACTGCGTTCAAGGCAAGTTCTTGGCTTATTATATTTTTCATTTTATTTATGATGATTATTATTACTATTTCTCCAGCTCTCAACTTTAGATTTTTTTCTTCAGCCAAAAAAGTTAAAGAAATGAGGCCAAAGGGATAATGCAGTTGGTAGGCTGCTCGCCTGGTATGTGGCCGACTGGATTTGATCTCTGACACCCCAGATGGTCCCCCAAGCACCACTAGCTGTTTGTGGGGGTGGGAACATATAAAAATAGTTAATATCCAAAGAAAAAGAAATCTTAATGGGGACAGAGGGATGCCTTAGTGGGCTTGATTGCATGTTTGCATGCATGAGTCCGGTTTTGAACCCCATACCCCACCACCAATGGCCCTGAGTACTGAACAGGGAGTAGCCGCTGAGCGCTACTGACTGGCAGCAGAGAGAAACAAGGAATGAAATTCTTTAGCAGGCTGATCTTATTGCACTGAGAGGTTTAGATCTGCTCCAAGAAATGATTCTTCCTCCCCGCCATACACACACACACACACACACACACACACACACACACACACACACACACACACACACTTCCCTTCCCTATTGTTGCTGTGAAGACTGGTGATTGCATGCTTTAGTTACAGTGTTTGCACTTGTGCTAGCAGGGGAGGACTCTTACTACAGTGCTCACACAGCTGGCTTGGCACCAGAGTGGACGCACCAGGGGCCCTAAACAGCAGGGCCTCTGGTGCATGTGGGTGGCACTGGGGATCAAGCCCCAAGGCCTCAGGCCTGCCATGTGGCTACTTTTGCCCCTGAGCCATCCCCAAATAACAAGACTTTTAAAATCAAGTAAGCAGAGAGACAACGAGGCTATAGACTACTTGAACAGAATCATAATCCAAGTTGACCTTATTGGCATTATCACAGCGCCCCGCCTAACAACAGCAAGATACAGATTCTTTTCCGTGTACACAGAACACTTGGCCAAGACAGACCGTATTCTGGGCCACAAATTAATTCTCAATAAGTTTTAAAGGATTCAAATCATACGAAATATGTTCTCTAACCACAATGGAATTAAATTAGAAATGAACACCAAGAGACATCTGGGAAAATCCCAAATATTTGGAAACCAGCTAAGCCACAGAGAGGGAGAAAACATTTGTAAGTCATCTATCAGATAGGGACTTGTCCAGAATGTGGAAGGAGCTCTCAGCAGCGATAAACGGAAAACAAACAGCTCTTAACGAGGAGCGAGAAATGGGGATGTGCACTTCACCCAGGAGAAGGGTGACAAGTGCTTGAGTATAAGGAACTGCAAAATAAGATCCTGCAGAGACCCTGCCTTCCTGGTATCCCAGGTCAGCGAGAAGAGCCTTAGCAGGCTCACCCCGGAAGGAAAACAGCCGGAACGCCCAGACACTGCCGGATTATAGTATAATCCCTGTGGAAAACTCCTGGGGAGTTTCTCTGAAGATTAAACAAAAGGGCTGAGTCCACGCTGGGGACAGGGTGAGGAGGGCCTGGGTTCAGTCGTCAACAGAGCATGGTCACCTTTGTACGTTTGGGGGTGACCCCCCAAAAACACAGAGCCAGGAGTAACCCCCAGCACCACTCAATAATAATAATAATAATAATAATAATAAAGGTTAAATAAGATGCACCTACCTTCTATCCTGGTTGTTTACTTAAGAGAAATGAAACAGGTTCAATAGACACAGCGGGGAGTGGGGGGAGAAAACTCAAGGAAAAAAATGCATTCTTAAAGAAACCTAAATTTAGAACTGGAGAGGTAGTACAGAGGTTGATGTGTTTGTCTTCCAGGCAGCTGAGCCTAGTTCAGTCCCCCAAACCACATACGGCCATACCCCTCCCCCCAACCCGCCCCATTCCGCCAGGAGTGATCCCTGAGTGTAGAACCAGGAGTAAGCCCAGAGCACCACTTGTGTAGTCCCAAAACCAAAAATATAAATCTAATTTATATACGTATAGTACGGTTTATAGGCATGTATAAAAATTATACCTATACCTAGGGGCTGGAGTGGAATGGAGCGATAACACAGCGGGTAGGGCGTTTGCCTTGCACGCAGCCGACCCGGAATTCCTCTGTCCCTCTCGGAGAGCCTGGCAAGCTACCGAGAGTATCCCGCCAGCACGGCAGAGCCTGGCAAGCTCCCCGTGGTGTATTCGATATGCCAAAAACAGTAACAAGTCTCACAATAGAGACGTTACTAGTGCCCGCTCGAGTAACTCCATGAACAACGGGATGACAGTGCTACAGGGGCTGGAGTGATAGTACAGTGGGGAGGGCATTTGTCTTGTAAGCGGCCGACCTGAGTGTGATTCCCAGCACCCCATATGGTCCTCCAAGCACTGCCAGGAGTAATTCCTGAGTGCAGAGCCAGGAGTAACCCCTGAGCATCGCTGTGTATGGCCCCCAAACAAGCAAACAAACAAACAAAATAATAGTCACAGCGTCTAGAGCACTGACTTACCTTGCACCTGGCTGACCCCCGTTCAGTCCCAAGCACTGCATATGGTCTCCCAAGTGCCTTTGCGCACAGAGCCAAGAGTAAGCCCTGAGCACTGCCAGGTGAGGACGGTAATTTCTCTGTCCTTCTAACTGAGCAGGGCGCAGCCCCAGGGTCAGTGCTCGCTTGGCTTGCGTGGGGTCCCTCCCAGCCCTGGGACTAGCTAAACAGTGAGTGTTCGCCGTCTCACAGCTGGGGAGCCAGGGATCGCTCGCTGGTGGCAGTGACGACCTTGTTCTCTCCAGATACATGGGGGTGCTGGGGGGCTGGGGAGTGGGGTTGGTTTGGGGGGGCTTGTAGTTTGTTTTTGGCTGGTCTTTGCAGGTCCTGCTTCCTGCTGATTTTTCAGCAGGGAACCACAAATAGTGCTGGCTTCTGGCTGTTCCCTTGTTCCAAAAATGGATCCAATTTTGGTTTGGTTTGGTTTGGTTTGGTTTGGGGGCCACACCTGTCAGTGCTCAGGGGTCCCTGCTGGCGGGGCTCAGGATACCTGCTGTACGGTGTCTCTGGTGTGTGCCCGGCACTCTCTGGAGTCGGCTGAGTGAGAATGTGCCCTGTTTCTTCCACCAAGGAAGGTCACAGGAGCACCCCCCATGTCCCTTGGCACGTGACTGCAGGTGGAAACGTGACATTGGCACTCGGGGAGGAGGGTCCTGCTGGCCTGGGCCAGAGCTGCCCCACCAGGGTGCCTGTGAGAGAAGGCTTCAGTGAGGCCCCAACATCGCTTCAAAAAGGGTCAGAAGGCACCAGGACTGCGGGGAAGGGGATGCAGCAAAGCCTCATGGGGCCAGAGCGAAAGCGCAGCGGGGAGGCTGCTTGCCTTGCACCTGGCCAGCCCAGGTTCCATCTCTGGCACCCCAGATGGTCCCTGAGCACCGTCAGGAGTGATTCCTGAGTGCAGAGCCAGGAGTAACCCCTTTGCATCACCAGGCATAAACCAAACCACCTCCATACCCCTTCTTCCTACCCCAAAAATAAAAAAAAAAAAGATGCATTGAAACAGTATACCTGGCATGTGGCAGTTGCTCAATAAATGTGTCTTCCAGTTGTTGCTCCAGTCTTTGGAGCTGGAGAACTGAGTGTTCAGAGTAGAGAGTTAACAAAAACATGTGCTGGGAGCTGGAGTGATAGCACAGCGGGTAGGGCGTTTGCCATGCACGTGGCCGACCTGGGTTCAATTCCCAGCATCCCATATGGCTCCCTGAGCACCGCCGGGAGTAATTCCTGAGTGCAGAGCCAGGAGTTACCCCTGTGAACTGCCAGCTGTGACCCAAAAAGCCAAAAAAAAAAAAAAAGCCAAAAAATCATGTGCTGGTATGAGAGGGAGAACAGAGTGGGGTGTTCAGTGCACCCACACCCATGGGCCCCATCAGCCGATGGCTCCTTTTTCTCGGGGGTTCACATTAGAACCCAGGTCTAGGGGAAAGTGTGTGGAAAGCTCCAGTGTGCCACAGTGGGACCAGGCTGGGAGGTGAATGTCCCCAGTTTCTAGAAAGCTGGGCCAGAGAGAGAGAGAGACAGCACAGAGGTTAAGGCCCTTGCCTTGCCCGTGGCTGACACTGGTATAATCCCTGGTACCACATACCTCTAGTCCTCCAGGAGTGAGCCCTGAGCACAGAACCAGGAGTAATCCCTGAGTATCACCAGGCATGGCCTAAAAAACAACCATAAAGTTTTTTTTTTAAAAAAAAAAAAAAGAGTTTTCTGGAGCAGACGGCTCCCTGTCCTCATTCTTCCCGCACAGGCTGGTTGGGGATGGCGAGTAGGAACACATGCCTGTACCCGAGCATCCCCAAGGGGACGCCACGTTCAGGGGGTTGATCGGATGGCAGGTCTGAGGCACGTTTCCAGTGCCGTGTCGCTGCCTGCTGCGCCTTTGGGGTGCTCACCACGCTGCCCCCCCACTCAGCACACTCGTGTTTCCTCCCGCAGATGAGCACCATGCCCGGGTTGCCCACCCGGCCCTGCTTCTATGACATCGATCTGGACCCAGACACGGAGCAAATCACAGGCTTGTTCTGAAGCAACGCGGCGTCCACGGACCGCTTCAGGTAAGCTCGGTGGGGCGGTGGGGCTTGGGGTTTGGGTTTGCGTGTTGGTTTGGGGGGTCTTGGGGATCCTTTCCGGTGATTCAGTGCAATGCCACTGGGTCTGACTGAGCAGGGATGTCCGGGCTCACCTCTGGTGGTGATCAGGGGGCTCGAGCCCCGTCCTGCTTTTTCTTTTCTTTTTTCTTTTTCTTTTTTTTGGGGGGGGTCACACCCAACAATGTTCAGGGGTTTCTCCTGGCTCTGCACTCAGGAATTACTCCTGGCGGTGCTCGGGGGACCATATGGGATGCCAGGGATCTAACCTGGGTCAGCGCATGCAAGGCCAATGCCCTCCCTGCTGTGCTATCACTCCAGCCCCTGTCCTGCTTTTTTCAATTTCTTTTTTTTTTTTTCAACATGGGTTCTACTTGGTGGTACTTAGGTGGTGCTTAGAGGACCCTCCGGTGTCAGGGATCAAGCCCGACCCTTCGTGTGCCATGACATGACATGCCCCACCCCAGAATTATCTCCCCAGCCACCTTGTGCCTTTAGTTTTAATTTTTAATACTTATCGTATAAATGGTCTCGTTGTGGGGCTGGAGACAGAGCACAGCAGGTGGGGCACTTGCCTGGTACGGTTTAATCTCTGCACCGTATATGTAGTCCCCCAAGCCCCTCCAAGAATGATCCCTCGGCCCAGAGCCAGGAGTAAGCCCTGAGCACTGCCTCCCTTCCGAAACAGAAAGGCCGGGGATTCCCTGAGTGGTGGCTCTGATGCCCGCTTCATAGCAGCCCCAGTGTGGCTTGGCACTCGGGCCCTTGATAAGCCCAGACTGTCCAGAATATGGAATCGTGTATCTCTGACTTGGGTTAAAGGCACCATCCGGTCATCTCCAAGGAACCCCATTTCCTCCTGGTTCTGTCCGGTTTCTGTTTTGTTTTGTTTTGTTTTGGCTTTTGGGGTCACACTCAGCGATGCTCTGGGCTAACTCCCATCTCTGCACTCAGGAATCACTCCTGGCAGTGCTCAGGGGACCCTGTGGGATACCCGGAATTGAACTCAGGTTGGCCGCATGCAAGGCAAACGCCCTACCCGTTGTGCTATCAGAACTTCCCAGTTCTGTTGGGGCTCAGGGGAAGAGCATGTGTCTTGAATGCATAAGGCCGTCGTTTGGTCCCTGGCATTCTAAAAAAGAAAAAGAAACTTACTAAGTTTTTTTGTTCTGTTTGGGTTTGGGGCCCCGCCCAGCAGGACTGAAAGCTGACGCCTAGCTCTGGTCAGGGATCACTCCTGGCAGGCTGGGGGGCCGGGAATCAAACCCAGGCCAGCTGCGTGCGAGGCAATTTCCCTACTCGCTGTACTATCTCTCCAGCCTGAAACTTGTAGTTCTTCTTTTTTTTCTTTTTGGGTCACACCCGGCGATGCTCAGGGGTTACTCCTGGCTCATGCACTCAGGAATTACTCCTGGCGGTGCTCGGGGGACCATATGGGATGCTGGGAATCGAACCCGGGTTGTCTGTGTTCCAGGCAAATGCCATACCCACTGTGCTATCGCTCCAGCCCCTGAAACTTGTAGTTCTTGTTCCAGGGTTTATTTGGGTGGTGGTGTTGGGTGAAATACGGTACACCCTCTAGTGCTCAGGGCGACTTCTGTGCTTGGAGTTTACTCCCAGCTCTGCTCAGGGGGGATGCAGTGCCAGGATCAAACCAGGGCTGGCTTCATGCCCGGCCAACTCCTTCACCCCTCTATGAGCCTTTCTTCCAGTATTCCAATCCGGGCTGTAGCTCTTCATGCTGCAGGCCCTGATGGTGTTAGCTCCTGGGACGAGAGCAGCAGTACAGGGGGTAGTGCGGCCAGCCCAGGTTCAGTCACAGCATCCCATATAGCCCCCCAGTCCTCCAGGAGTGATCCCTGAGCTCAGACCCAGGAGTAAGCCCTAGGCACAGCTGGCTATGCCCCCTGCACACCCCCCTCCCACCCCCCAAAAGAGATGTTAACTCTTGGCCCCAGAGAACCAGTGCAGGATTAAGGTGCTCACCTTTCATACGGTTGACCCTGCTTTGATCCCTAGCACGACATTGGGTCCTCTGAGCCCCACCGGGAGTGGCCCCTGAGCACACAACCAGGAGTAGCCCCTGAGCACTGCTAGGTGTAGCCCCCAAAAGAGCACCCCGCAACAGAAAAAAATTTGTTTGACTCTTTGTCTGATTTGTTGTTGGGAGCCACACCCAGCGGTGCTCTGAGACCCGTATGTAGTGCCCGGGTTCCGACCCGTGTCACAGTGTCCGCAGCTGTGCACCTTAACCTTTTTTTTTTTTTTCCGCTTTTTGGGTCACACTTGGCGATGCACAGGGGTTACTCCTGGCTTTGCACTAAGGAATTACCCCTGGCAGTGCTCAGGGGATCATATGGGATGCTGGGAATCGAACCCGGGTCGGCCGCGTGCAAGGCAAATGCCCTACCCGCTGTGCTATTGCTCCAGCCCCTGGCTTTTTTTTTTTTTTTGAGGGGGGGAGGTCACACCCAGCAATGCACAGAGGTTACTCCTGTCTCTGCATTTAGAAATCGCTCCTGGCAGCACTTGGGGGGCCATAATGGATGCTGGGAATCGAACCGGGAACGCACTATCTGTTGTGCTATCACTCCAGCCCCAAGCATCTTATCTTGGATGGCTTCTCTCGGGCCCCCAAGAATGTTCACTTGGACGACTGTCCACTGGGACAGATCTGGGTGTGAGATGAAGAAGTACCTGGCTGGTAGCTTCGCTCAGGAGAGGGGATTGTGGGTGGGCCAGCTGTTCCTGGGGTCATGCCCCTCTCCACCCCCACCCCCATTCAATAGGCCTGGAACAGGGGGTGACGCTTTCCTGCTTTCCTGCCCGCCTTCTCTGGTCCCTTCACCCCCCATGCCCCCCCACCAGTAACCGTGCGTGGGAAAAGCCAGGAAATCTCCAGAACTTGAGCCCTCAGCCCCATGGAGGCCTCGCTCCTTTGCTCTCACCTCGGGACCACGAACCCAACCCAGCCTTCCCGAGGCCGTCCTGTAGAGCTCATGAGAAGGACTTGCTTGTCCCAGTGAAACCGATCCTGCCGCCGCCCCTATTCTTTCTTGGGAAGTGATTGGATTGCGGGTAGTTGAGTTTGGGGTTTTGCTTGTGGTTTTTGGGGGTCCCTCTTGGTTTCTCATTCTGAACCTTTATCATATTTCTGAGTCTTGGCAGGACTCAAATGAATATCAGACAGTCGCGCCAAGTTCCTGAAGAATTCAAATCGTCTCTTAGTTGGTTTTCTGCTGTGCAAAGTTGCGTTTTTGTTATGGAGTCAGATGGACTGGGCTTCGGGTCCAGAAATGTTCACTGTTTCATCAAAAAAAAACCTCTTTCTCTTGCATTTTCACACACAGGAAGGCCTGGAACCCCTGCTCATGCCTTCACTCAGTTGCCTTTGGAGCAGAAACTGTCTGCCAATACCTGTAATAACCATAAGTCAGTCCTGAGGATGGCTGTTACCCCCTCCCTTCTGTGGACAGGACCTGGCATCCCTGGGAGAGTACAGGGACTCTGTGACTTTCAATCTTCAGAGTATTTCTCAAGGCCGGAGAGATAGCACCACGGGAAGGGTGCTTGCCTTGCATGTGGCTGACCCAGGTTCGATCCCTGGCACCCCCAGAAATGTTCCCTGAGCACAGAGCCAGGAGTAAGCTCTGAGCACTGCTGGGTGTGGCCCCAAACAAAACAACACCCCCCTCCCCCCAAGTATCTTTTTCAAGAAGAAGCTTAGAGGTTCTTTATCACCTATGCTTCTAGATAGGGCTAAAGAGATAATGCAGTGGTCATGGTGCTTGCTTTGCACACAGCTGACCATGCTCGATTCCCAGTGTCATATATAGTCCCCCGGGCCCTGCCAGGAGTGGTCCTTAAGCACGGAACCTAGAGTAAGCCCTGAGCACAGCTGGCAGTGCGCCGTTCTACCCCCCAAAGGGGCTGACTGTTCGTCCTCCCTTCCCCCATACTTGGGGCTGAAAGAGGGCTTCCTCTTTATCACATCCAGGCAAGGCCCAAGCAGTCTGCAGGACAAATAGCTTCCATAAGAGATGGCACTTGTTCAATCTTAAGATTGGATCTAGAGATAACAATCCCTCACTATTTCGTGGACATCTGAGCCTGATTAAATCACCCAAGATGATGATTAAATCACCTAAGATGGAATGTTTGGAAACTTTACCTTTAAGAAATTCTTCATTTCCCCGCCCCCACCCAGCCTCCAGCCCCCCCCCCCCAAAGAAAAGAAACTTGGAAACTTGTACTGAATACTTTTGTTCTTTCATTCCCGTGAGATAAGCACTGATTCTTTATCATATTTTCACCTGACAGTTTGCTTTACAGACAGATGACAGGAAAGATGACAGATTTTTCCTGATCCATAATCAGACTACCTTATTTTTTTTTGTCCAAATTTTGAGTTTTTTAAAATAGGGAGCCCCCGTACCAGAGCGATGGCTCAACAGACTGAGCGCGTGCTTTGTATGCAGGAGGTCCGAGTTCCGTCCCCCCACCACCTGTGGCCCGCTGAGCACAGAGCCAGGAGCAGCCCCTGAGGACAGCTCCAATAATCAAGTGTAGGAAGGATAACAATAAAGCACAAGACCCTGAGCTCCTTTTTTTAAAATTTTTTTTGCTTTACTTTTTGGGTCACACCCAGAGATGCTCAGGGGTTATACTCCTGGCTTTGTGCTCAGGAATTTCACCTGGCAGTGCCCGGGGGACCATATGGGATGCCGGGGAATGAACCCAGGTCGACCACGTGCAAGGCAAATGCCCAACCCGCTGTGCTCTCACTCTAGCTCTGACTTCCTTTTTTCTTTTTTTGGGTCACACCTGGTGATGCACAGGGATTACTCCTGGCTCTGCACTCAGGAATCACTCCTGGCGGCAGTCGGGGGACCATATGGGATGCTGGGAATCGAACCCAGGTCGGCCACGTGCAAGGCAAACGCCCTACCTGCTGTGCTATCGCTCCAGCCCCTGAGTTCCTTTTGACATAGAACTGTTAGAGGCGAAGTGACAGGGGTGAGTCATTGGGCACCCCAGCCGTCCCGTCTCTCTCCAGGTTGTCCTGCCCTGCTAGTCGGGTCACCAGGCCTGCAGCCAGCACCCTTCCCTCCAGCCACCATTGAGTTGCTTTCCATTGTTGCTGCTTGTCCTCTCGGGGAAGCTTCCCTTTCCCCTCTCCTTTGTGCAGTCCGTCTGGGGGGCGTGTTTCAGGTCCCCCGTTCCCTGGCCGCCTAACCTTCTCCCCCTCCCAGGCTAACCGAGCATCCGGGCCAGCCGCCCCCTTCCCCTCCTTTATTCCAGTGTAGAAAACTCTTGGCCCCAGAGAGAAATTCTTTCATGAACAAATTCAGATGAAAGGCCAGTGATTGCATGTACATTTCCCCACGAGTGGTGAGCTCATTATTTCTTTCCTGGAACTTAGATGTTTTGTAAATTAGGTTTTGGGGGGGTGTTTTTTGTTTGTTTGTCTGGATTTGGGGGCCACACCTGGTGGTGCTCAGGGTCTCCTCCCGGCTCTGTGCTCGGGGGTCACTCCCGGTAGGGCCCCAAGGACCTGTGGGCAGGGATCAAACTGGAATTGGTCACATGCGAACCCCCATGCTAGCTCTCTGGCCCCTCTTAGCTTTTGTTTCTTTTATTTTGGGGAAGGGCGACAACCATCCGTCCATGCTCAGGGGCTACTCGGAGCTCAGGAGACCCGTGTGGTGCTGGGATCAAAGCCCAGGAAGTCCCACCTGCAGAGCACGTGCAAGGGCCCATGGAGCCATCTCCCCAGGCCCCTCACTTGTTCTTTTTATTTAGTTTTTATTTTTTGGCTTTTTGGGTCACACCCGGCAATACACAGGGGTCACTCCTGGCTCTGCACTCAGGAATTACCCCTGGCGGTGCTCAGGGGACCATATGGGATGCTGGGAATCGAACCCGGGTCAGCTGCGTGCAAGGCAAACGCCCTACCCGCTGTGCTATCGCTCCAGCCCCTCACTTGTTCTTTTTAAAATGCAGTGAAGGGGCTGGAGCAATAGCACAGCAGGTAGGGCGTTTGCCTTGCATACGGCCGACCCAGGTTCAATTCCCAGCATCCATTATGGTCCCCCAAGCACCACCAGGAGTGATTCCTGAGTGCAGAGCCAGGAGTGACCCCTGTGCATCACTGGGTGTGACCCAAAAAGTAAAAACTCAGAAATAAAAATAAAAAATAAATGCAGTGAGGCCATCTCTCTTTCAAAACGATGGTTGGCGTGGACAGGGAACCTTAGTCTTTTCTTTGAGAGAAAGTAACAATACAGAGATTTCAGCAGTAGTGTAAGTTCCTGGTCCATTCTCTTGCCTACTCTCCTACATGCATTTTTCCTTTTTTATTTTGGTTGGGACCACACTGGGCACTGCTCAGGGGCTACTCTTGGCTCTGCACTGAGGAATGACTCCTGGTGGACTTGGGGACCCTAAGGGGTGCTGGGGATTGAACCCAGGTCAGCCACGGACAAGGCAAGCGCCGTCCCCACTGTACCATGGTTCCCGTCCCTCTCTGTGTAGTTTTCAGGTCTTGTTTTCAAGTCTGTACATGCTCTCAGAGAGGAGCTGGAGTCCCAGGTGAGAGAGTTGAGAATCTAAACTCCCAACCCCGCAACCCTGGTTAAGCCCCTGGAGCCAGGACTCCCTCAGTTTAGAAGCCGTGGGATTACTGCCCCGTGTCCATCTTAATGTCCACCCATCTGTACATCTGGGAGAAAGTTGCAGGAAGCTGCCAGCAGCCACAGAACAGCGGAGAGCCTAATTAGCCAGTGACTCTCCATTAATCATTAAGAGTCGTAACCAGAGCCTCAGCCTTGGCCGGGAGAGCACTTGGCTTGCAGCAACCCGGGTTCGATCCCTGGCATCGCACATGGTCATCCAATCCCACCAGGAGTCTTTCCTCAGTGCAGAGCCGGGGGTAAGCCCTGAGCACCACAGGGTGTGGCCCAAAAAACAAAATATAAAAGCTCTCCTTGTCTTACAGCTAGACTTGCTCTGCTGCTCTTGTTTTCTTTTGGTCTCCAACTTTTTTTTTCTCTTCATCATGTTATTAACAATATTAAAAATCAGAGTGCTCAGTAGAAAACTATACCAAAGAAGATATGCAAATCATAGAAGGGTTTGCATGACTATAAAAGTATATTTTATCCAAGCAACACTCAATATAATGTAACAAGTTTAAAATATTAGACTCTTCTCAAAATTCTGTAAAAGCACCAAGAAAAAGTTCCATTAATAGATGGCTGAATAAATAGCAGTACTCCTACATTAAAAAAAAAAAGAAAAAGTTTCAATAATAACACAGTTCATCTTTTTATTTAGCCTATATTCTTTACACAGTTTAAGTATATCCTCAGTGTTCTATTTGTGGTTCAAGTAAAAATTCCAATAATTCAGTCCTCAAGGATCCTTTGTATGACCAGCCTTTACTTTACAATGCCTTCTTCATACCTTCATATTTTCTAGACCATTTTGTATTATCATCAGTCATGGCTGTACTCTAGAGTCTTTGAAGATTTTGTTTTTAATTTTTTCTTATTGAATCACCGTGAGATACAGTTACAAACTTTCCTGATTACATTTCAGTCACACAGTGATCGAGCACCCCTCCCTCCACCAGTGCACATTTTCCACCACTAAGGTCTCCAGCTTTAAACCTACATTTTCCTAACAGTTTAACACCAGAGGAGAAAGGCCACGTCCTAAACCACTGAAAATTGTTTTTTTTTTTTTTCCTTGCAGGCTCCCAAAATCACAAACTCACGCCTTGCCTTTTTACTACATTTGGAAGAGGAAATGAATTTGAAATACACTGGTTACAAAACCTAAGGAAATGGTGAAATGACCAAAGATTGATTCTTCTGTCCAGAGAATACTGTTTGCAACAGAGTATTTCTCTACTTCAGCAAATGGACCTCCACCAAGTCTGAAAGAAACGGATTCTCTTCCCACTGCTGTTACATTAGATTGTTTATTTTATGGGGACGAGGGATTAAAAGAGTGTGAACTAAAAGGTACCCCGTGGCAGTTTTGTCTGTGGAGTGTTTGAACTGAAAATAATAGTGTATCTGGAAAACCCAGCGGATTGGTGCTGGGTTATACCGGGGTCACTGTAGCTGCTACCTGGCGTCAATACCCTGGGGAATCAGGAATGCAGCCAGAATGTTCTAAACATCACACCACACAGAAATATCTGGTCCAGGGCCAGAGACATAGAACAGCAGGTTAGTATTTGTCTTACACGCAGTCAACATGGGTTTGATCCCTGGCCCCCCCTAACGTCCCCTGAGCACCACAGGGTGTGACCCAAAAAACCAAACCAAAAGAAATATCTGGTCCAGTGTCAAATTGTTTCCCTGCAGTGTTCTGACGGTCCCTTGAAACAAAGTACATTTTATATCCTGAACCTTTTTTGCTTTTTTCCCATGCTCATGGAGTTTGCATCATTTAGCCTGAAAACTAGGTTTATGCGAGTTCTTCCACCATGAGCGAATCTCAATGGCCGGGGGTCCCAGAGGGCAAAGAAAAGGGACTGGGACCTCAGTGTGTTCCTTTCGCCCAGCCCTTCGGGGGCAGTCCAGAATGTTCTGTGGCCCTGTCACCCCCTCCCGGGAGAGCCTGAGCCTTTGTTTTCTGGAGTTTCCTACCATCATATAAAATTAGAAGTTAAGACAAGGCTGAGGATTCAGGAACAAACAAGAGGGGATTGTCCTGGAAGACGTGTATGTAAAAATAGTCGCCCGGAATATCTTCCGTGTTCCCCAGGCATATCCCCGAGAAGCCCCGGCCCGGGCGTCTTTCCTGGGTGCCCGTCCCGTACCCTCCGAGGGCCCTGCTCTGCAGCGCGCTGCCCGGAAGGATGCACAATTTCATTTGCTCCAAAATACCTCGATACCCCTCCAAAGACTGTCCCAAAAGCACCTGAAGTGCCGGGAAGATGGTTCAAAGGGCTGTGGTGCAGATTTAGAGGGTTTCAGGGCTTGGGGGTTTTGTTTTTGCGGGATGGGCTGTGGGGAGGAGGGGAGTTTGGGCCACACCCAGTAGTGCTCAGGGCTGACTCCTGGCTCTGTGCTCAGGGATGACTCCTGGCTCTGTGCTCAGGGCTCACTCCTTGCTCTGTGCTCAGGAATGACTCCTGGCTCTGTGCTCAGGGCTCACTCCTGGCTCTGTGCTCAGGGCTCACTCCTGACCGTGCTCTGGGGACCTCGTGTGGTGCCAGCAATCAAACCTGTTTCCGCTGCATTCAAGACAAATGCCCCCATCTGCTGTACCATCTCTCCGGCCCTGAAGCTCAGGTTTGGCGTGTGGGAGGCCTGGGTTTAACACCCAGGACCACATGAGTCCCTGAGCACCTGGGTACGCTCCTCCACCAGAAAGGGACATCTGAAGCATTCTCTCCCCTGTCCCCCAGCCCGCCCCATCCCCCCATCTGCCTGCCTGTTGGAGTCTACCACCTCTCTAGAACTGCTGTCTTCTAGGGTCTTCCAGGTCTAGATCCAGCTGAGAGTATCGGGGTTGGTGTGGTAATCGTGGCCTTTCTGCGATGCACTCCACAAGCAACCTTCTGGGGACTGATTTAGACTTTGGGGTGGGTTGCTTGGTTGGTTGGTTTTCATTTTGGAGTCACACAGGCAGTGCTTAAGACTTACTCCTGGGACTGGAGCGATAGCACAGTGGGTAGGGCATTTGCCTTGCACGCGGTAGACCCAGGTTCGAATCCCAGCATCCCATATGGTCCCCCGAGCACCGCCAGGAGTAATTCCTGAGTGCAGAGCCAGGAGTCACCCCTGTGCATCGCCGGGTGTGACCCAAAAACCAAAAAAAAACTTACTCCTGGCTCTGCACTCAGGAATCAGTCTTGACAGGGCTCTGGGACCATATCCCCATATCCGGTGCTAGGGATCGAATCCGGGTCAGCCCATTCTGTCTCCTTAAAGTTTCATTTTCTGGGGTCCGAGCCGTAGTACAGTGGAGACGGCCTTTGCCTTGCACGAAGCCAACCCAGGTTCGATCCAGGCATCCCATACGACCCCCTGAGCACCGCCAGGAGTGATTTGTGAGTGCAGAGCCAGAAGTAAGCCGTAAGCCCTGAGCATCGCTGGGTGTGACCCAATAAGCAAAAAAACAACAAAAACAAACAAACAAAAAAACCCTAAGTTTCTTTTTCTGTTCTTACTCATTTGCTGTGGTCCCAGGGACTGAAGCTAAGGCCTCACACACGGAGAGCTACTGGACTCTGTTGAGCTAAGAGCCTCTTTTTCTACTTGAATAAATGTTTCAGAAAACATTCTCATTAATTTTTTTCCTCCTATCTTGAATTTAGTTGTGAGTACATGGCTAAATTTGATCAAATAAAATATTCATTGGAAATTGCATCTGACAATGCCTGCAAACATTCCCACAGCCTTTCATGTTTGTCCTTGTTGGTCAAACCTTGCAGTGCCCCAGTGTGGAGACACAGATTCTCCCCTCGGTCCACTCCCCGTCACCCAGCTCTCAGTTGCCCTTATGAACAAGGACTTCTTTCTAAGGTGAGGTGGTTGTCAGTTCTCAGTCTTGGCTCGTCCCGAGTTTCACTCTCTGGCCCTTGGGTCAGCGGAACTAAGTTTACATGTTTGGCTCCAAGTGTCGGGTTCAAGTCCCAGCTCCTGGTAGCAATGGCCGTAACGGTACTTGGGACTCGGGTCTGCAGAGATCATCGGGTTAAGAGGTCCATCGGGCCGGTAGCAAAGAGATGGGGCACGGACAGACCGGCACAGAGGGAAGATGTGGAAAGAGATCTGGAGGGCCCCCACCACGGCCCTGCTGCCGCCCTCCGGGTGAGGCTGGTCCCAGGCTGGCGTCTCTGACCCTGTGGGGGACAGGAAGCAAACCCCCCACTTCTGGCTCCGTCCCAGGGGGCCTCCACGCCGGACCGCGCCCTAGTGCTGGGGCCCATATCACCTTATTTTAGTTCATTTTAAATGAGCATGTGTCAAGTATCTTTTCCCTTTTTTGGTTGGTTGGTTGGTTGGTTCTGGGGTCTCACCTGGCAGAGCCCAGGGCTCACAGCTCCACACGCAGGAGTCCCTCCTGGGATGCCAGGAGTCGTACCCGGGTCTGCATTCAGGAATTACTCCTGGCGGTGCTCAGGGGTCCATACAGGCTGCTGGGGGTTGAGCCTGGGTCCGCCGAGTGCAAGGCAAACGCCCTACCCGCTATGCTATCTCTCCGGGTCCATGCCAACACGTTTCATCCCAGCAGCTGCTACATCACAGTTTAGCGGAAACAGAAACGTTTGTCTTTTGCCCCCGTTCAAGTACATGGTGCTCCCACCGCCAAGCTAATTCCCGCTTGCCGTGTCTGCCTTTATCTTCTTTCCTTCTTGACAGGGCTTGGGGTGCCTTGGAGAGCCAGGGATCGAACCTGGGTCAGCCGCTTGCACGGCCGGTACCATTCCCACTGGACTCTTCCCTCGGCCCACAAGGTCTCGTTTCTTAGGGACCCACATGCGGATTCATTTACTAACCAGCTAGCTCGGCATCCCACGTGGTCCCCTGAGCTCCGCCAGGATCCCTGAGCCCAGAGCCAGGAGCAAGCCCTGAGCAGCCAGGTGTGGCCCCAAAACAAAAAATGTTATTTGGGGGGTGGGTAGAGTGGGCCGGAAGGCACACCTCCTATGCACTTAGGCCCAAGGCTGATTCTTGGCAACCCACTCCCCACTTCAGCACTTCCCACTGTGCTCTGGTGGCCCCCCTGCACTGTGGCCCTGACCACGTCACCACGTCACATGCTCCTGTGTGGCCCCGGGCCCCCCAGGAAGCCACACGGGCTGGGACTGTGAGGCCGAGGCCTGTTTTCTGTGGCAGCCCCCCCCTGAGAACTCAGCTACACTTCGTGGCCCCTGGTGTGTTGCATCAGACTCTGGCTCTGGGCGGACCCCGGCTCACAGGAGCTCACCCAGCCCAACAGGGCGTGTCCAGGACCCATGGTGGGTCCAGAGTCAGCCCAGCGCCGAGCCCACCGCCAGCGGCAGCTCCTGGGTGCTCTCCTCAGTTCCCCACCCTCTTTCCACACTGTCACGAGCACCAAGGCCGGATCCCAGCTCACCCAGGGCCTCCACTCACATCCCAGGGGGCCCGGGAAAGCCTTCCCGCTAAATCACAGCTCTGTGCTGTGGGAGAGAGCATCCGGGGGGCTGGCCGGGAGGCTTAAGGCCAACCCTGTAAGATCCCCGGCACTGCAAACTGCCCGCAAGCAACGTTAGACATGATCGCAGAGCAGAGCCAGGAGTGAGACCTAAGAACTGTGGAACAATCGCTCCCCCCGCCCTCTTTCCCCACCCCCCCAAAAAAAAATTACAGGTCTCGCTGGTTCTCCTGATAAAGATTGTGGACCACAGAAGAATAATGTCATTTTTTTTTTAATTGCACCTCCATGAGATACCGTTACAAAGCTTTCATGTTTGAGTTTCAGTCATTCAGTGATCGAACACCCATCCCTTCACCAGTGCACATTCTCCGCCACCACCAATGTCCCCAGTGTCCCCACCACCACCTTCGCCATTCCAGCCCTCTCCCCGCTTCTATGGCAGACCATTTTCCCATACTGTCTCTCTCCGTTTGGGCATTACGGTTTGCAGTGAACATACAGGTGCAGATGTCATTTCTACTGTGCTTTCTGGCACCCTTTGGATATATCCCCAGAAGTGGTATTGCTGGGTCATATGGGAGCTCAATTTCTAGTTTTTTAGGGAATGTCTATATTGTTTCCCAAAAAGGCTGGACCAATCGGCATTCCCACCAATGAAAGAGAGTCCCTTTCTCCCCACATCCACACCAGCACTGGTTGTTCTTGTTCTTTTAGATGTGTGCCAGTCTCTGTGGTGTGAGGGGATATCTCATTGTAATAATGTCTTTTTACATGCATTTATTTGTTCATCATTCATTCCACAAACATGTTTTGGACACTGCCCAGTGTCAAGTTGGATGTTTGAAAAAGAAAATCAACTTCCGTGTCTGAGATGAACATTCGGGATGTTTGGGGTTCCCAGCCCATAGGATTGTGGGCCAGATGTTTTATTTCCCTTGTTTCTGCTTTATATTGTTTCATTGGGGGGCCACACTCAGCCAAGCTCAGGGGTTGCTCCTGGCTCAGTGTTCAGGGATTATCTTAGGGGGGGCTCAGGAGACCATTTGGGGTGCTGGGGGCTGACCTGGCTCTAAGCAAGGCAAGAACCCTCCCCGCTGTGCTCGGGCCCAGGAGGTGGTTTCGAGTGAACTCACCCGTCCACTCCTAAAGCCTGTGACCTGCCCTGGAAGTGAGTCCGTCTTGTTGGGGACCCCGTTCTTAGCAGTAGGGCTGTCAGAACTGTGCTTGGCTCCGGGTCACCTTAGTCGGGGTTGGAGAGCAGATCCTCGGAAGGCCTCACCCAGGGAGAGATTTCCCAAGCCACCCGCCTTACTTCACATTCTGAGAAACTCAAGATACACAAATACCAAACGTTTCCGAAATACCAGCAGGATCCTGGCTCCCGGCCAAGCCTGACCGGCTGCCCACTGACCCCGGCCACACTTGGAGAACCCCTTTTTCAGAGCATGTCCACGGTCAGCGTTAGCTGCAGACGGGCTCAGAGGCTGGGTTTGGTTCCAAGCCCTTTTCCATGAAGAGCCGGGCCAGATTTCTGCGAGATCCCAGATCTCCTGAGAGCCGGCTGGGTCCACAACTGTGACCAGACACCTTGGGTCACTAGAGATGTGAGACTGGGCTAAGGAGTCCGTGTCTCATTGAGGAGGTTGTGTGGGGTAGGGCCACCTGCCTTGCACGGAGGTTGACCCTCGTTCAATCCCCAGCATCACAGAAGACCTCCAAACATTGTCAGGAGTGACCCAGAACCACTGCCAGCCCTCGACCCCCCCCACCACCAAATAAAATAGCCAGTGTCCCTGAATGGCCAGTCCACCAACAAGGCAGCTGCTTCTGAGCTAGACCTACAGATGCCCCCTGTGCTGAAGATGCATTATATTACCAGGAGTTGGGAATTGGTCCAAAAACCCACAGGCTGGAGTGATAGCACAGAGGGTAGGGCATTCGCCTTGCATGTGGCTGACCCAGGTTCAATTTCAGCATCCCATATGGTCCCCCAAGCCCCGTCAGGAGTAATTCCTGAGTGCAGAGCCAGGAGGAACCCCTGTGCCTCGCCAGGTGTGACCCAAGAAGAAAAAAGGGAAAGAAAAAAGCCCATCCTTCCTGAGGACCACGGAGGTCCCTCATTTTGGGAAGACGGTTGGTTCGGGGACAGAAGGTAGATTTCACAAGGCATAGCCTAAGGCGGCAGCCAGGTTCGAATCCCAGCACTGTGAGCACTGTGTAGATGATCCCCTGAGTACCCCCGGAAGTGATTACCCCCACCCCAAAGTAAATTATCAGATCATTTTTGCATCGTCCTATGTCTAGGATCGACACAGATAAGATACTACTCAATGCTTGGAGTAATGAGTGAAGCGGATGGGCAGGGAAATGACTACAGTCCAAGCTTGCGTGCTTAGGGCCCCCCGGCTTGGTCGCTGGCACATCATCCTCCACCTCAGCGCCATCAGGCCTGAGCAGCTCCACGCTGCCGGGTCAAGATCTGCCCAGTCGGGCAAGTCTCACCGGGAGAACCTTCAAACCGCCCACCACGGAAAGAGGAAGCCTCCGTTTCCCCGTGCCAGCTGCCCTGAGCAGCCCCAGTTTTGACTCTCCATCCTACTGTTTGGTTTGGGGGCCTCCCCTGTCTGTGCTCAGGGCTTCCTCTCAGCGCGGGGGGACCCTAGGTAGTGCAGGGGGTGGAACTTAGTTCAGCTACGTGCAAGGCGAGGGCCTACCCTCTAGACTACCGCTCTAGCCCTCCTCGAATTCCTAGGATCTTTCTGATAAGTGGGAAGTTAACAATTCTCCAAGAGCATCGATTTTGCCCTGACCTTAGACTCAGGAGACTGAGACAATGAATAATATTTAAGGCCAGTGGCCAAATAGATAATCCAAAAGGGGCCATGGTTAAATAGGTCATCTAAAAGGCCTGAGGCTAGCCAACCACCTGTAAAATTCTCTGTAAATGCTCTTGTCACTGGAGAAATAACACAAAATCCCAATTTCTATTTTTTTAAGCCATATTTAACTTAATCTTACACTAAGTTCCTCTCCAGCTGGGGAGTTTCTTTCCTTTCCCTTCTACTTTCCAAAAAGCATCTCTGTTTCCAACTCTGAATCTGAGTATCTGTATTCCATATTTTCATTCTTGAAAATATTGGAGTTGGAGCGATAGTACAGCGGGGAGAGCATTTGTCTTGCAAGCAGCCACCCCAGGTTTAATCCCTGGCATCCCATATGGTTCCCGGAGCAATTCCAGGAGTAACTCCTGAGTGCAGAGCCAGGAGTACCCATTCAATATCGCTGGGTGTGGCCCCAAATCCAAGAAAGAAAGGAAGGAAGGAAGAAAGAAAGAAAGAAAGAAAGAAAGAAGAAAGAAAGAAAGAAAGAAGAAAGAAAGAAAGAAAGAAAGAAAGAAAGAAAGAAGAAAGAAAGAAAGAGAAGAAGAAGAAGAGAAGGAAGAAAGAAGAAGGAAGAAGAAAGAAAGAAAGAAAGAAAGAAAGAAGAAAGAAAGAAAGAAAGAAAGAAAGAAAGAAAGAAAGAAAGAAAGAAAGAAAGAAAGAAAGAAAGAAAGAAAGAGAAGAAGAAAGAAAGAAAGAAAGAAAGAAAGAAAGAAAGAAAGAAAGAAAGAAAGAAAGAAAGAAAGAAAGAAAGAAAGAAAGAAAGAAAGAAGGAAGGAAGGAAGGAAGGAAGGAGGAAGGAAGGAGAGAGAAAGAAAAGAAGAAAGAAAGAGAGAGAGATAGAGAGGAAGGAAGGAGAAGGAAGGAAGGAAGGAAGGAAGGAAGGAAGGAAGGAAGGAAGGAAGAAGGAAGGAAGGAAGGAAGGAAGGAAGGAAGGAAGGAAGGAAGGAAGGAAGGAAGGAGGGATGGAGGGAAGAACCTGGGAACCGTGGACCAATACAGCGGCCCGCTATCACTGCTCTGCATCTCTAGGATAATCTGGCCTATGTGGTCCAGCTCCATGTTCTACAGCCCCTTTACAGGCTCAGTGCTTCATCTTTCTTTCGTGCCTCTCTCTCCTCCCGAGTTGTATGTGTTTAGGCCTTTCAACAGCCATAGATCCCTTAGGAAAGTTTTGTGACGACCCAGGGGCTGGGGCTGGGCAAATCCAGCACCTCCCTCCCCAGAGTCTTCTCCCCCCCATCCTGGCTGCGTTGGGGGCCCACCCAGGCAAGACTTTACATTCAGCTCTGAGGAATGCCAGGAAAATCCCCCAGAGCCGTTGCAGGGTGGGGGGTGGGCAGGCTGGCCCTGTGTGGGGACAGATTTCACCCCTCCACCGTGGCTGTCTAGCCAGACTTCCCGGTCCGTTTTCACGGAAACCCCACTCCCGGCTCTTCCACAGCTCCCTGAAATGCTGTCGAAACACAAACCTTCCTAGCCGTTGCCGACCCTCCTCCATGCTGGGATCAGCCTGCGACCAGATCTCGTGGGGAACAGCGGGGCAGCCCCAGGAAGGTGCCATCACAGGCCCCGAGTCTGAGGTGGGCTGTCCATGGAACGAACCAGCTCAGGGTGCGGTCAGGCCACAAAGCCTTGCCCAGCGCCCCATGGAGACTGCCAGCCATCCACTCACCCCGCCTCCAGCCCCAGGGGGTGGGGGGTGAACGCCAGCCCCCCCCACCGTCTCACCCCACGCCCGTGGCTGCAGCGTTTTCTGCACTCTCATATATCGTGGCTTTGTGAATGGGAAGAAGGGAAGAAGGAGCAGTACCTTCCGAGGTTAGCCCTGAGGGGCTAGGAGATGGCGCAAAGGGCTGGGCTGGCCTGGGATGCTTCGCAGGGAATCTGGGGTTCCATCCCCAGCCCTGCGTGGGATAGCTGGGTGTGGCTCCTAGGACACGAAAACAAAACAACTACGGAAAGCCCAGAGGTTCCTGTTTAGAGATGCAGAAAGAAACAGAATTGGGAGGGCTGGAGCGATAGCACAGAGGGCAGGGTGTTTGCCTTGCACGCGGCCGACCCGGGTTCGATTCCCAGCATTCCATATGGTCCCCCAACCACCTCCAGGAGTAATTCCTGAGTTGCATGAGCCAGGAGTAACCACTGGGTGTGACCCAAAAAGCAAAAAAAAAGGAAAGAAAAGAAAAGAAACAGAATTTGGGGAACTGCTTCCCACCCCAGCTCACCCCCATGCAAATCCCAGGTTGGTCTGTTGGGTCTGTTTGGGTCTGTTTGGGCCATACCCAGCTGTGCCCAGGACTTACTCCTGGCTCTGCACTCAGGAACCCTATGAGGGGCCTAGGATGGAACCTGGATCAGCCTCATGAAAGGCAAAGTCCCCTCCCCCATACTCACCCCCAGCCCACCAATTCCAGTGCAAAGATCTCTATCCCCACTGGACATTCTCACTCAGAGAAACAATTGACCAGGGAAATCGTTAAAATAGTGTCAGAGACCTTGTCCTCTGGTAGGTAATTCCCAATATTGTAAATGAGTAAGAAAAAAATCTTGCTTGGGCCTGACTTAGTGATGCTGGGGGCTACTCCCGGCACTGTGCTCTGGGACCATTCCTGGCGTTGCTCCCCAAGGCGTTAGGGGGAGCGTGTGGGGTAGGAGCTCTCGTCTAGCCTCCTGTGTGCGAAGGATGGTTTGCCAGCGTGCGGCACCTTGATTCATCTCTCTGGCCCCATTAAAAAAAAAAAAGCATTTTCCCATCTCTTTGTTTTCTTTTTGTTTAGGATTTTCTTTTGTTTGTTTGTTATCTGAGCCACACATGGCAGTGTCAGGACTTACTCCCGGCTCTGTGCTCAGGAATCACTCCTGGTGGGCTCAGCGGACCATTTGGGGTGCCAGGGATCAAACTCAGTTTGGCAGTGTGCAAGAGAAAGTGTCCTAGGGGCTGGAGCGATAGCACAGTGGGTAGGGTGTTTGCCTTGCACGAGGCCGACCCGGGTTCAATCCCTGGCATCCCATATGGTCCCCTGAGCACTGCCAGGAGTAATTCCCTTGAGTGCAAAGCCAGGAGTAACCCTTGTGCATTCGCCGGGTGTGACCCAAAAAGCCAAAAAAAAAAAAAAAGAGAGAGAGAGAAAGTGTCCTACTCACTGTAATATTTCTCTGGCACTTGAAAAATCACTGTCACTGTCATCCTGTTGCTCATTGACTTATTCGAGCAGGCACCAGTAACGTCTCCATTGTGAGACTTTTTGTTACTGTTTTTGGCATATCAAATAGGCCACGGGTAGCTTGCCAGGCTCTGCCGTGCGGGCAAGGTACTCTCTGTAGGTTGCCGGGCTCTCCGAGAGGGGCGGAGGAATCAAACCTGGGTCAACTGCGTGCAAGACAAACGCCCTACCCGCTGTACTATTGCTCCAGCCCCAAAAAATACAATTTGAATTTTGAGATTATTTACCTGAGGCAGGAGCCATGCTCAGTGTGAGGAAATGCAAAATTAAAAATGATGCATCATAAGATATTCTGGTTTGGGCCTGAGAAATAGTAGAGGGGTTGAGGGCTCCCGGCCCCTGCAGACGTCTCTGGAATCAGGAAAGGAACCTTTTCCTTTAGGACTGTAAAAAGTGCTCTGGGTCTGGTGGGGGTGGGGGTCGGGGGGAGCAGAGGGACAGTACCATGCCATCCTGGCCCGTGGCCAGTCCCAGGTCAGTCCGTGGTACCACACGGCCAGGAGTAACCCCTGATGAACTCTGCTGCGTGTAACCCAAATCCTTTCCCCAGCACCAGATGGATGAGTGATGTCTAAACTTCTCTCTCTCTCTTTCTATCTATCTATCTCTATCTCTATCTCCCTCCCTCCCTTTCTTTCTTTCTTTCTTTCTTTCTTTCTTTCTTTCTTTCTTTCTTTCTTTCTTTCTTTCTTTCCTTCTTTCTTTCTTTCTTTCCTTCTTTCTTTCTTTCTTTCTTTCTTTCTTTCCTTCTTTCCTTCCTTCTTTCTTTCCTTCTTTCCTTCCTTCTTTCTTTCCTTCTTTCTTCTTTCTTTCTTTCTTTCTTTCTTTCTTTCTTTCTTTCTTTCTTTCTTTCTTTCTTTCTTTCTTTCTTTCTTTCTTTCTTTCTTTCTTTCTTTCTTTCTTTCTTTCTTTTCTTTCCTTCTTTCCGGAGGAGAAGGGGCTTGAGCCACCCTGGCAAAGCTTGGAGGTGAGCCCCAGCTTCGTGTTTCGCAGGGATCGGGGACCATCAGGTGCAGGGGGTGAAAGCCAAGTCTCCCACATGCTCCGCCAGTGACCTGTGAGCCGCCTCTCCAGCCTGGACTTGGGGCCACTGTGACCTTGGGGCCAAGGAGACGGCCCAGGGCTGCAGCGCCCGCCTGGGTCCTGAGCCCCTGGGGAGCAGCTCCCAACCACAGGCCCCCAAGCCAAATCAGCTCTTGTTAGCCCGTCTTACCCGCGGTCTCTGCAAGATCCCGGGATGTAACTGAGGTGGGAGCACAGCGATTATGTCTCGGGTTCGGGGGCCACACCTGAAGGTGCTCAGGGCCTAGTCCTGGCTCTGCACTCAGGGGTTGCTCCTGGCGGGGCTCAGGGGACCAGATGGGATACACTGGAGATCAAACACAGGCCAGCTGCGGGCAAGGCCAACCCCTTCCCCGGTACTGTCCCTCTGCTCCCCCCGACCCCCACCCCCACCAGACCCAGAGCACTTTTTACAGTCCTAAAGGAAAAGGTTCCTTTCCTGATTCCAGAGACGTCTGCAGGGGCCGGGAGCAGAGCACAGCAGGCAGAGTGCTTGTCTTGCACACCTGTCACCCCAAACT